>NC_138374.1:129477330-129498267 GCF_054177405.1 Leptonychotes weddellii
TGGGTGTGAGGGCATCTAAGTGTGTGTGTCTACGTTTGTGTACCTGCATAATTTTAACCAGACCTCACTGTACTTACCTTAGGATCAAAGCTGTGACACAAGGGTGTTTGATAATCATCTTTTAAAAAGTAACTGTCATGTGGAACTTATTTAGTTCATTTTACTTATCAATACTTGTATATCACTCCCTGTGTGTCAAGTTTTGTTCTAAGCCAGGGGCCAGAAACTGTTGCCAAACCCAAGCTGCTGTGTATTTTCATAAATAAAGTTTTATTGGAACACAATCACGAGCTGTGAGATAATAGAAAATATGTATATTGGTCTCTATCCCCAGTTCCTGGCACAGAGCTCCTAAAACCCTTATAATTTACTAAGCAATAAGAGCACAGGCAGCATCTTTTGTTCCAATGAGGTGGCCCCTGGAGGGCTCCCAGATCAGGACTGGTCACCAGAAACACAAAGCCATGATTAGAAGCTTGGACTTTTCAGCCCCACTCTTCCCACCATGCCCCACTTCTCCAGAGAGGGGAGAAGGACTAGAAACAAAGTTAATAACTGATCATGCCTAAGTGAGGAAGCTTCTATAAAAATCCCAATAGCATGGATATCAGGAGCTTCCAAGCTGGGAAACAGGTGGAGGTGTGGGGAGAGTGGTGTGCCCAGAGAGGGCAGGGAAGCCCTGCACCCCTTCCCACATACCTTGCCCTATGCATCTCTTCTATCTGGATGTTCATCTGTGTTCTTTATCATGTATTTTTATAATCAACTGGTAAACATTAAGTTAACAGTTTTCTTGAGTTCTATGAGCCATTCTGTCAAATTAATCAAACCTGAGGAGGAGGTCAGGGGAACCTCAGACTTCTAGGCACTCAGTCGGCAACACAGGTGACAACAAGAACTTGCAAATGACAACTGAAGTGAAGGGGGGCAGCCTTGTGGGACTGAGCTCTTGACCTGTGGGATATGATGCTCTTCCAAGTAGATGGTGTCAGAACAGAGTTAAAGTGTAGGACACTCAGCTGGTGTCATGGAGAATTGGTTGGTGTAGGGGAGGAAAAAGTGCACACATGTGGTGAGCAGAAGTGTCAGAAGTGAAGTATTGTATGTGAGTTGTAAAAGAGACACATAAGAAGTGGAAAACTGAATTTTTCAAATACACACACATTTATTTACATAATGTTAATGACTGCTTTCATACTGAAATAGTTGTGACAGAAGCCATATGGCCCACAAAGCCCAACATATTTGCTATCTGGCACTTAACAGAGAAAGTTTGCCAACATCTGTCCTGAGTACTTCACAATTACTAACTCATTTAATGTTTATAACAACACTATAAAATAGATACTATTACTGGAGGAAATCATCCATTCACCCGCAGCAAATTAAAAACCTTTCCATGAGGCTTTCACTAGCTTCATAAGAGCATGGAAGTAGAATAGAGTTGAAGAATCCACAACAACCAGGATTTCTGTATCCAAACCACTCTGCGGATAATGAACTCAAAAAAGAATGGAAGGAAAGAAAAAACCAAACTCATATCAGAAAGAAAGACTAAATGATACGGTACTCAGGAGAGGATAGTTTTGAATGAATACTTTATAAACAACATTGAAGACAGGTGCAAAAACTACTATAGGACGAGAATGGGATACGGAAGAAGTACAGAGGGCCAAGAGGAAGTCATGGAACAGGATAATAGGAAAAGAAGTGGAACATTTATTTTACTGATTTTCTGAAAAAGGAATTTATAAAGGAAAGAAAAATTTTTGAGATGATAATCCAACAACTTTTTCCATAAAAAAAAAAATTTTTTTTTTAAAGACCAGAATCTACACACTGAAAAGGCCCACCAAATACAAGGAAAATTGATGCAGAATTATCAACTGTGAAACACATATAAATAAAACATTAGACCTGAAGGGTCTTCCTGCCAAAAAGAGGAAATAACTTTCAAAGGCAAAAAGAAAAAAAAATTAGATTGGCATCTAACTTCACAAAAACGACTCACAAAGGAAGACAACAGCAGAACAATATTTTTAGGAAAATTTGAGAAAGTGTAAACTAAGGACGTTATATCCAAACCAGCCAGTTTTCAAGTTTTGAGGCCACAGGAAAAAGGGTTTATGCCAGAACTAAGGAAATACTATACACACGTGCTTTTTCTAAGGAATCTGGTTGAAGATAAGCTTCATTGAATCCAAAGATGATGGGGCAGACTTCTCAAAGGACTGAGCATTCTGCATATTCAACTGTAGAGGTAGGAATAGAATGAGAGCAAGTCATGGGCTCAGTCATAATATGTAAATCCTACATGTTCACAATGTCAAAAGAAGGCAAATAAAAAATAGGAGAAGGGAAAAAAGGGAATAAGAAAATTAACTATTGTCCAGGCAATAGGTGGGAGTCAAATTTCACCACTAATACTGACAAATACTAAAAGTGAAATAAAAATAAAAGGGATTTATGAGCACTATAAAGTGTATTAATACTAAACCACTAGAATAAAAATTAGAACTCTCCTCAATACCAAAATAAAATTTAAAAAAAAATCAAAGAGGGTATACAAATAGAGAAACACAGTAAATGTAGACTAGCACACATAATAATCACAACATAATAAATGTATAAAATATATCAGGGCAGAATTGTGATGAAACATTGTTGTCATATCAATAAATGTAAATGTGCTTAAATTACCTATTAATAGAAAAAGATTTTTAAATGGCGTGTAAAGCAAACCCTAACTCTGTGCTATATACAAGAGATATACTTAAAATGCTATAATTGAAAATGACTCAGAATAAAGAGGTGGCCAAAAATTTTACCAGGTAAAAGAGAGCAGAAAAATAAGAATTTAGATGAAATGGATAAATTCCTTAAAAAGTCCAACTCATGAGAACTTACATAAGGGAAAAAAAAAAAAGGAAATTTAACTTGTCACACATCAACTTTTAAAAATGAATCTATAATTTAAAATCTTCCCTCAAAATATCTAGGCCCAGGGGCGCCTGGGTGGCTCAGTCTGTTAAGCGTCTGACTCTTGGTTTCAGTTCAGGTCATGAACTCAGGGTGGTGAGATTGAGCCCGTGAGGAGCTCCACACTCAGCTCAGAGCCTGAATGAGTTTCTTTCCCCCTCCCTCTCTGTCCCTCACTGCTCCTCCCCCTGCTCTCTCTTTCTTTTTTTCTCTCTCTGTAAAATAAATACATAAATTAAATCTTTTTTTTTTTTAAATCTAGGCCCAGAAGTCTTCACCAATGAATTCATTCAAACATTTAAAAAGAAATAACAAAAATCATAATAAAAATACCTCAAAGAAAGGAGACATCCAAATGGCCAACAGACACATGAAAAAGTGCTCAACATCACTCGGCATCAGGGAAATCCAAATCAAAACCTCAGTGAGATACCACCTCACACCAGTCAGAATGGCTAAAATTAACAAGTCAGAAACAACAGATGTTGGCGGGGATGTGGAGAAAGGGGAACCCTCCTACACTGTTGGTGGGAATGCAGGCTGGTGCAGCCACTCTGGAAAACAGTATGGAAGTTCCTCAAGACGTTAAAAATAGAGCTACCCTATGACCCAGCAATTACACTACTGGGTATTTACCCCAAAGATACAGATGTAGTGAAAAGAAGGAGCACATGCACCCCAATGTTCATAGCAGCAATGTCCACAATAGCCAAACTATGGAAAGTGCCCAGATGTCCATCGGCAGAAGAATGGATAAAGAAGATGTTGTATATATATTCAATGGAATATTATGCAGCCATCAAAAGGAATGAGATCTTGCCATTTGCAACGATGTGGATAGAACTGGAAGGTGTTATGCTGATCAAAATAAGTCAATCAGAGAAAGACATGTATCATATGACCTCACTGATATGAGGAATTCTTAATCTCAGGAAACAAACTGAGGGCTGCTGGAGTGGTGGGGGGTGGGAGGGATGGGGTGCCTGGGTGATTGACACTGGGGAGGGTATGTGCTATGGTGAGTGCTGTGAATTGTGTAAGACTGATGAATCACAGACCTGTACCCCTGAAACAAATAATACATTATATGTTAATAAAAAATTTTTAAAAAATACCTCAGAGATTAAAAAAGGAAAGGACACTCTACTCATTTTATGAGGCCACCATAACATTAATAACAAAACATAACAAGGATATTTCAAAAAAGAAAAACTAAAGATGTGTCTTCCATTGTGCTATTGTAAAGCAGATTTACATCTAATGTCCTCTAAACGTGCTTCTACAGTAATGTTGCCTCATCATAAGTCTTATTTTTCTGGGGAACATGTCTTTTAGTTCCCTTGACAAGGCAGGAGTCAAACATTTTGAGAGTTACTCATTTAAGTCTCTCATTCTCCAACTATAACTAAATAAATGGAAGTCCCTTGGATTGCTGTATTTCGAAGGATTCTGAGGCTCTCTCTCCAGCAAGAAAGGGTACCACGATTAGTAAGCATATCACTATACTTTTGGTTGCAAGTAACAGAAAACTTGAGCAAACTAGCTTAGTCAATGTATCAATATGAAAAATTGTTTCATATTAACAAAAAGTGCTGACTTCAAGTGAAACTAATCCAGCAATAGCTGCACAATGTGCCAATCTTTTTCTGTCTAAATTCTGCCTTAATCTTAATCTTGATCCTGGCTCTCCTTGTGATTCCAAGATGGCTGCTGGAGGTCCTGGGATGCCATGCTTCCTCATTCATATTCATCAGGTTAAAACTGCATCATCTTTATCCCAGCATTTCTATCTGTGGTCCTGAGATCCACTACGCTTGAACTAGTATGGATCACATCCTCACTCTGAACCAATGGGTTATAATAAAGAACGCTTTAACATAAGTCACATACTACACACCTGGAGCAATATGTTGGATTAGCTATCCCAGAATCACAGGTGGGGCTGTTAAAATGGAGGTGTTTGGGGTGGATCCTAAAGAGACAACCTACAAATGTCTTCTAAGATTAGCAATGAGTCCAGAGGCATAGAACAGAGAGTGGCAATAATATACTAGATATTTTTCTTCCCTACTCCAAATGTTTCACCTCAGATCCTGATGTGAGGGAAAGGAGAAGGTGAGCAAGGACTGAGGAGAAACCACTGTCCCCAAGGGGAATGGAGCAAGGGGGAAAATTACCTCATGCTTCAAAGACATTTTGTTGGAAAGTCTGAGAGCTGGTCCATCTCTTAACTACCACAGGTAACCAGAACTAAATCACCATATCCCAAGGATTTCTCTCCCCCTAGTGATGGGAACCTGCTAAGTCCCACTCCACCCCCAAAAGCAGGAGATAGCAGACATTTTGTCTGTATGGCAGAAACAAAGAGCAAATGCCTTTCAGACAATAAGCAACCTGGCCCACCCTGGAAGAGCTACAGTGTCTGGGCACCCAACAGGAAGCCTGGCGGAGCACGCTAACGTTGCTCTCCAGGGAACTGCAAGGAAGGAAGACATGGACTGAGAGAAATACAAAGAGATGGAGAAGGGGCATGCAGGCAAGACAGAACCGAGGCATGATGGGTTCTTCAGACAGAAGAATACCTCCAGGGGCAAGGAATTGGTGGAGCATTTCATCTGACCACAAGACAGACATCACTTTCATTTCTTCTTCTTCCAGGTTCATGACCCCTGGAAAGACTTCTTAGAGACCACAGAAACCTACAGGCAGAGATTTCAGTATTTAGCACTTTCTTTTCTTCCCCTAATTCTAAGGCAGACCCATTCACCCAGAACAAATTGCAAATAGGGAATCCCACTGCATACCCAAGAAATGCATCCAAATAGAACGGGGCATTGCTGAGCATTCAGCCTTGTGCTCCATGATAGGGTCGGGGGAGGAAGTGCTCATCTGTGACAAAGACTCACTAATGTCCTGCAGTCTATCTTCCATTTGCCCTCCCTTCTTCCTCCCAGCCCCCAACTCTCTCCCCATCCACTCTCTACCCTCTCCACCCTCTCCACCCTGTCTCGTGTCCCGGGAGGCTGACTTGTACAGATGGCATCAAGAGGCTTTTCTGGCTCCTGGTTAAGTCTAACCAATGGAAACGCAAGCACGGAATGGGAGGGAGGGGGGGAGACACAGGGCAAGTACGCTTGTGGAGCCCTGCAGAGTGCTGACTGTTTCCTGAGAAGGACGCCCTGTACTCAGATCATGCAGCCTTCGCCACACAATTCTTTCTCTGGGTTCCAGGAACCCATCCTCTCTTCATCTCTGCAGACCTCTGCCCATTCCCTGCATCCTCCATCCCTTCCCCTGAGGAAGGGGTTTTTCATACCTTGCCTGCTGCTTTGGAAAGAGCTCATTGATTCAACTCTCTTCAAATACCTGCCTTCCGCTCATGTTCTGCTCTTGAGTTTCTGACTCTCCTGGAAATAAACTCTCCAGAAAGAACAATGGTAGCCTGGAGGCCAGGACCAGGCTGCAATCAAAGAGCAAGGTCATGACAGTAAGGACATGTCCCTAATTGTCACTCCAGGATATTCCAAATTGGAAAATAAAAAGGAACACTGGTATCCATCTTTGTTGGACATGGAAAACCAGGACTGAAAGTCTTTTTTATTTCAATGCAGTATCTGTACAATAAACATTTGCATTTCAGAAGCATTTTTCCAAAATATTTGAGAAATAACCTTCCTCCCCAACAAGTATTTGCAACTGTTAATGAAATTTTATTTTCTTGTTTTTTTTTTTTCCTTTGTTTTTATTTTTTAAGTCATTAAAAAAAATCATCCCCTGCTTGGCTATCTTATTAAGGCTCATCTCCTCAGCAGGAATGTCCAAGAGGAAAGAAAATGCTTGCCACCAGTCCTGTGGGCAGCGTGGCTTTGACCTAGATGTCTGAGAGGGCTCAGATAACATGGGCCAACTCTATCTGTATTACTTTCTCACTGAAATGCTGATTTCCAACCCCTTCTGAACATACCTGCTTTAGCTTCCTAAACTGGCATCTCCAACAGGAAACAAAAAGAAAATGTGTGAAACAAATGACTATCAGCTGTTTGGTCCAATCTAAATTGACCATACACCTCAACTGAAGTGGGAAAAATGCTCAATTTTGGAGTCAGAAGACCTGGATTCAAATTCTGACCCACGTACTTAGTAGCTGTACACTTAAATTCTCAGATGCTCATATTAGTCATCTGCAAAGTGAGTATAATAAAATGTTCTCATCTGCACAGTGTTGTTGTGAAATGTAAATAAGGTAATTGACATACATGCATATAAAAATCTAATATGCCTGGCAAATTTATGTTTTTAAAATAACCTCTGATGATGGCTACCAGAGGGGAGGTGTGGGGGGATGAGAGAAATAGATGAAGGGGATGAAGAGTACACTTATGATGAGCTCTGAGTAATGTATAGAACTATTGAATCACTATATTGTACACCTGAAACTAATATAACACTGCATGTTAAGTATATTGGAATTAAAAGTAAAGAAATATACAGATTTTCAATCAAAGTATAAAATTCTATAAAAACTATAAAAGAAGACACAAGTAAATGAAAACACAAGTTATTGGTAAATAATAAAACTCGGTATTATAAAAAAATAATCTCTGAAAAAATACTGGAATCTAAGTAATTTTATCCAAAGATTATTCATCAAAATATTAATTAAGGGCTTTGCAGTGATTCAGAAGATGTATATAACATAGAGTCTGCCTCTAGAGTTTGCAACATAATTAGGGAGGCAAATGGAACACACCTTTAAAATTATTAAAGAGTACTAGCAGGTATATTCTGAGTGCTAAGTTGTATCATTAAAAAATATTAAGGGGCAGCTGGGTGGCGCAGTCCGTTAAGCGTCAAACTCTTGGTTTCAGCTTAGGTCATGATCTCAGGGTCGAAGGATCAAGCCCCACATCAGGCTCTGGGCTTAGCACAGAGTCTGCTTAGGATTCTCTCTTCTTCTCCCTCTGCCCTTCCCTCTTGTGCTCTCTCTCTCAAATAAATAAATAAATCTTAAAAAAAAATAAGTCCTTCATGATTAGGGTTCAGAGAAGAAAAAGAGTAATGTGGATTCACTGGTATTATCAGAGAAGTCTTCACGGAGGAATTTTGAGTGTAATAAAGTAGAAGTTAACATTTATTGAGTACTTCCTATGTTCCAGGATAATTTTAGGCTCTCTTTACATATTAACTTGTCTAAGCCTCATAACAACCCCCTGAGATAGTGAGAACAATTTTTCCCATTTACAGAGGAGAAAACTAGGATTCACAGAGTCTAAGCAACTTGCTCAGTGTATACAATTAAATAAGCAGAAGAGCTAACATTCAAACCTGGGCAGCCTGACCCCAGAGCCCTGGCTTTGATCTTCTCTGGGCTACTTGTATCCACATGAGGGCACCTGCTAACTAACCAGGCACAACTCCTCTGCATATACCACTGCATCATTTGCTATCTGGCCACTTCCTATCAGTAACTAAGTGAGAATTCGAAGATGGTCTACTCCAGGTCCTCGGCTGAGTTGCTAGGTCATCTTGGGAAAGCTGATATTTGCTGCCACAGCTTCCTTAATGGATAAGGCTGAAAGACTGAAACTTTCACAAAAGTACCTCAACACCTTACAGGCTATTCAGAATTTTTTAAATGTGAAAATAAAAAGGAAAGCCTATTGAAAAATATGAAACACCCAGGGGTGCCTGAGTGGCTCAGTCAGTTAAGTGTCTGACTGGTGATTTTGGCTCAGGTCATGATCTCAGGATTGTGAGATCAAGCCCTGTGTTGAGCTCCATGCCGGGCATAGAGCCTGCTTAAGATGTTCTCTCTCTCTCTGGCCCTCCCCTCTCCCTTTCTAAAAAAAAAAAAGACCTAAATGATGAAATTATCATCATTTTTATTTATTCTTTTTATTATTGTTCTATCCAAACCCATGGCCAGAAGGCATATATGTAACCACAATGTAGGATGATGACGGGGAAGCGGGCAGAAGCATGTGACCGGATCAGCATAACCTGCCAACCTCCACTGGATGAGCCATGGTGACAACATGTCCCGCAGGAGACAGGATGGCAGGTATGTCAGCTGCACACACGCAGAAGAAAGAGAGAAATTACTTTAGGAACAAATCTTGTTTCTGCTTGTGTTTTGCATGTAGTATTCTGCACTACAGTATGTCTCATTTTTAAATTTCTCTGAATATACATTCCTTTGATATGTCCAAGCAAGACGCAGGGCTCTTACATAAAGGAAGAAATAGGAATACAGACAGAGTATGGAGATGAATTTCTTTCTTCTTCTAAATGTATGCTTTCATCCTGGCAGCAGATAGAAGCGCTGAAGGAGCATCGAGCACAATTTTTAAAAGGCACTTCCACTGATTCAGTCAATACTAACTTCATGATGAAGCCTGAGCAAACTGAGATGAATGAGCTCACAGTTACGTGACAGAAATCAATCAGACTCTACTTCTGCCAAATTCACAAGATGATAATGTCACCAACTAGGAGGAAGCCAGGACTGGCCCTTGCACCAAGGGTGGGAGCCTTAAAATAGATAACATGAAAGGAATTGGTGCAGGAAGGATTGTACGCATTTGATAACCAGAAAAGGCCAAGGGGATAGAATTCGTATCTCCTGGTGTTTTCCATGTCTGATGAATTAAAGGGAAATTTTACTTGGCTAAAAAGAATGCAGGATAGAACCACAAATGTGACAGAAACATTGACAAATGTTTATACAATCATTATTTCATTCACCCATAAATCATTCAATGATTGTCGAATAACTGACTACATGCCAAGTGCTGAAAGCCTGGGCTGGGTGCTGTGGATACAAAGATAAAGGAAGCATAGCCCCCTAATAAAAGTTCATGATCTACTGGCAGAAACATATATGCACAGATAAATATAATGTGATGAGCTTATGTTTAATTATAGAGATGGGCACCAGGTCCTATGGGGCATCTAGGGGACAGGGGGCTGGAGGAACACTTCCTGGAGAAATGACACTTCAGCTGGGTCTTCAAGTGCCAGCAGCAGTTGTCCAGGTGAGGGGCAGGAAGATTTCCCACGAAGAAGACCTACTTGAGCAAACAACTGAAAATGAGCTAGAGAATAGTTTACGTATTCTCCTCAGGCAACCTCAGACAGCTCCTCTTTTCTACGATGTGAAATGCAAGGTAGGAAACAGGGAAGAAGAATGTGGAGAGGCAGGTGGCGATCAGAGCAGAGCCAGCTTTCTCAGGACAAGGAGTTTATGGTTTACCCCACTGGCTGGTGGTTCTCAAACATTAGCATGCTTCAGAATTCCCTAACGGGTTTTAAAATAAAATAAACACAGGCTGCTGGGCTTCACCGCCAGAGGTTCCAATTCAGTAGGTTTCGGCTAGGGCCTGGGAGTTTGCATTTCTAACAGGTTCCCGTGTGATGCAGCGCTCCTGCTCTGAAACCACACACCCTAGGCAATCAAAAGGACACACGGGATTTCAAGCCGGACAGTGGTAAGGTGAGCTGTTCCCTTCGAGCCTCAGGCTCCTGGCACAGGCTGGAGAAAGGAGTCCCGCTGTTGAATAACAGAGACTAGAGATTACTCTTCTATCTCGGATTCCTAGTCCCTTTGGATGAGATAGTAAGAGATGTCCCATCATCTCCTTCAGAAAGTAGAATTCGTACCTTGAAAGAAGAATGAAAAGCCAGGGCTTTGGAATTAGAAAGTAAAGAGTGTATGGTAAGTAACAGTGGACACCAGGGTGCGGGTTTAGTGGAAGTGGGGCTGACAGACACAACAACCTGGCATCCAGCTTATTAAGCCCCACACCTGCAAAACCCCTGGATATTTACTAGCTGATTTTTCCCAAACTGAGTTCATCAGAGACCCTCCTGGAATCTAAAGATCAATGATAGAGACACAGAGACTGAAAGAAGCTGAAGAAAAGTCATCAGAGCAAAAATCCTGCTACTGGGGGGCCCCCCAGAATGCAGAGGCACCCTGGACCTACCTCTCCCTGGGTCATTCAGAACATCTTCAGTTTGTGAATGACCCAGTATCACTAGAGAAGTGCTTCTCCCACCATCTGTGGAGAAGAAACTGTTGGCTTGTTTGTAATTCCCAATCTACCACACACCAGTGGTTTTGTAACATATGATAAAAATGGATTACTGTAACTCCAGTCTAATCATAAGAAAAACATGAGACAAATTTCACTTGGGAGATGTTCTACAAAACACCCCAACTGTACCCCCTCAAAACCCCCAAGGTCATCAAAAACAAGGAAAATCTGAGAAACTAACACAGCTAAGAGGAGCCTAAGGAGACACAATAATTAACTGCAATGTGCTCGCCTAGATGACATTCTGGAACAGAAAAAGAACATTAAGAAAAACTATAGAAACCTGATTAATGTATGGGCTTTAGTTAATAATAATGTATCAAGATTGGTTCACTTCTTGTAGCAAATGTACAATAGTAATATAAGATGTTAGTAATAGAGGAAACTGGGTAGGGTATATGAGAACTCTTTGAACCATCTTTATGATTTTTTTAAAGATTTATTTATTTATTTTAGAAAGAGAAAGAGAGCTGGTGGAGGGGCAGAAGGAAAGAATCTTCAAGCAGACTCTGCACTGAGCATGGAGCCTGATAGGAGGCTCAATCTCATGACCCGTGAGATCATGACCTGAGCCAAAATCAAGAGTTGGACACTCAACCAAGCCACCCACGCACCCCTTTATGATTTTTCTATAAATCTAAAAGTGTTCCAAAAAATAAAGTTTATCTTTAAAAACAATTTATTTAGAAAAAATAAAATGAATTAAAAAGTTGAACAAAACAAGTTCAGATTTTATTATTATATTCAGCAGACATAAAATTACAGTTCAATAAATATAAGAACAAATACTATCTAGAAAAAAAGAATGGCAAAAATTGTCCATTTTATTTACTGTAAAGTATGAGTGTAGGTGAATAATGAGTCACCAATACGTTCACAGCTTCTTTTCATTCTTCTCATTGAATTGTAACTAAACAAAGAGTTATATGTGCAAGAGGGAGTCTCCATATTAAATGCTTAAATGCACACTTTGAAGGAACACCATATTTATCAATATCAAAGTTCTTAACCTGACAAATGAGCATGCTTTGTGCCTGTTAACGTAGCTAATCTAGTTCGGATTGATTACAGTGCTTCTCACTGGTAATAATATATATCTAAATTGTTCCTGCATCTTGTTTTAGTAACAATGACAGTACAAAAACCAGTCTCACAAAGAAATGGAAAGATATTCCATGCTCATGAATTGGAAGAATTAATATTGCCAAAATGTCCACCTTACCCAAAACAACATATAGATTCAATGCAGCCCCTATCAAAATACCAACAGCATTTTTCACAAAACTAGAACAAATAAAACTAAAATTTTTATGGAACTACAAAAGACCCCGAATAACCAAAGCAATCCTGAGAAAGAAGAAAACTGGAGATATCACAATTTCAGATGTCAAGATTTACTACAAATCTGTAGTAATGAAAACAGTATGATATTGGGACAAAAATAGACACATAGATCCCCGGACAGGATAGAGACCGCAGAAATAAACCCACATTTATATAGTCAATTAATCTATGACAAAGGAGGAAAGAATGTACAATGGGAAAAAGTCTTTTCCATAAATGGTGTTAGAAGGAAACTGGACTACTTTCTCACACCATACACAAAAACAAATTCAAAATGCATTAAAGACCTAAAACCATAAAAATCCTAGAAGACAACACAGGCAATAATTTCTCTGACATCAGCCATAGCAACATTTTTTTAGATATGCCTCCTAAAACAAGGGAAACAAAAGCAAAAATAAATTATTGGGAATACATCAGAATAAAAATCTTTTGCAGAGCAAACAAAACCATCAACAAAACAAAAAGACAGCCTACTGAATGGGAGAAGATATTTGCAAATGACATATCTGATGAGCAGTTAATATCCAAAATATATAAAGAACTCATACAACTCAACACCAGAAAAACAAGCAATCTGATTAAAACATGGGCAGAGGACCTGAATAGACATTTTTCCAAAGAAGACATACAGATGGCCAACAGACACATGAAAAGATGCTCAACATCACTCATCGTCAGGGATAATGCAAACCAAAACCACAATGAGATATCACCTCACTCCTGTTAGAATAGCTAAAATCAAGAAGACAAGAAACAACAAGTGTTGGCAAAGATGTGGAGAAAAAGGAACCCTCATGCGTGGTTGGTGGGAATGCAAATTGGTACAGCTACTGTGAAAAATAGTGTGGACATTCCTCAAAAAATTAAAAATAGAAATACCATATGATTCAATAATTCCACTATTGGGTATTTACTCAGGGAAAATGAAAACACTAACCAGCTTTATTTCCAATAGTGAAGACATGGAAGTAATCTAACTGTCCATCAATAGATGAATATAAGGATAAGGAAAATGAATGTAAACACAATGGACTATTACACAGCCATTAAAAAGGATGAGATCATGCCATTTGAGACAACATGGATGGCCCTAGAGGGTATTATGATAAGTGAAATAAGTCAGACTGAGAAAGACAAATGACACATGATTCCACTCATAAGTAGAGTCTTTAAAAAATGAATAAACAAAAAGCAAAATCAGAACTGTAAATACGGAGAACAAACTGATGGTTGCCAGAGGGAAGGGGGGCAAAGGAATGGGCAAAATGGGTGAAGGGGAGAGGGAGATACAGGCTTCCAACTGTGGAACGAGTAAGTCATGGGAATAAAAAGCAGAGGATAAGCAATCAGTCAATATTGTTATAATTATGTAACAGGACAGATGGTAGTTATACTTGTGGTGAATGCCGCGTTAACAGTACAAACTTGTCAAATCACTAAGTTGTACACCTGAAGCTAATGTAACATGGTGTGTCAACTATACTCAAATAAAAGAAAGAAAAATAAAATCTATTCAATCACTCTTTTTTTTTTTTTAAGATTTTATTCATTTGACAGAGAGAGACACAGCAAGAGAGGGAACACAAGCAGGGGGAGGGGGAGAGGGAGAAGCAGGCTCCCCGCAGAGCAGGGAGCCCGATGTGGGACTCGATCCCAGGACTCTGGGATCATGACCTCAGCTGAAGGCAGACGCTTAACTACTGAGCCACCCAGGCGCCCCTCTATTCAATCACTCTTAAAAAAAAAAAAAAAAAAAAAAAAGATGGAACCTAACAGATTTTCTATCTTGCAGAAACATTGAGTTTGTTCTGAAGATCAAGCATTCTCAACTTTTCTTCTCTACAAACATTGGGCCTCAATACTCAATGAAAGTCATTTATAATTCATTTTCTATATTATCATATGGTAAAGAGAATAATCTAAAATTTAATGCATTGCACTTCACTTAATTTATAATTTTTATTATATCCCTTAGCGCATTGTTTATTTTGGCTGACATTTTTTTCATAGCAAGACTTTCTCAGTAAAGAAAGTAGTACATTGATTTCCTTCTGCCCAACCTCCTTGACTTGGGTAAGTACTCCAGACAGTTTCCTTTTCACTGCAACTATGACATCAGAGTGTATTTCCACACTGAACTAACTCTGAAACATACTGGTTAATGTAACCCTTCACAGTTTTATGCAGTTCGATTTTAAGTGTTGATAATGAGGCTGAAAAAAAGTAATTTTTGAACTGCCATCATGTTCAAATTACACATATGTGAAAAGAATTGCAAGGTTAGCAATATCTGTGCATAAGTCAAGTTGCAATAAAAGCTACATTGGTAGTACACCTCTGAAATTGAATCCAGCCATATATTTAAAAAGCTTAATACATCACGACCAATTGCAGTTTATCCCTGGAAATCAAAGTTGGTTTAACATTCTAAAAGCACAGTAAAAACAAACTAAGGAAAATAGTATTATTATCTTTTTTTTTTAAAGATTTTATTTATTCATTTGAGACACAGAGATAGAGAGAGAGAGAGCATGAGCAGGGAGAGAGGCAGAGGGAGAGGCAGACTCACTGCTAAGCCAGGAGCCTGATGCGGGGCTCGATCCCAGAACCCTGGGATCATGACCCGGGCCGAAGGCAGACGCTTAACCGTCTGAGCCACCCAGGTGCCCCAATAGTATTATTATCTTGATAGATGAAGAAAAAGCATTTGATAAATTCCAACATTAATTCCATTACTTCCTGATAAATACTCCTAGCAAACTAAAGTAGACGGAAAATTCCACAACTTGCTAACGGGCATCTACAAAAAAAAAAAAACCTGACAGCTAGCGTCATGTTTATTGATGAAAGACTGGATGCTTTCTTCCTGCTGTGAGCTGAATTGTGTCCTTCAATATTCGTATGTCAAAGTCCTAACCCGTCATACCTCAGAATGTGACTATATTTGGAGACAGGGCCTTTAAAAGGTAATCAAGGTAAAATGAAATCATATGAGTGGGACCTAATCCAATATGACTAATGTCCTTATTTAAAAAAAAAAAAAAAAAGATAATTGGGACACAAGCATACACAGGCACAGAGGAAAGACCATCTGCAAGACAGGGCGAGAGGTGTCAGAAGAAATCATACCTGCCAGTACCTTGATCCTAGATTTCTAACCTCCAGAACTGCATTTCTGTTCTAAGTCCTCAGTCTATGGTGTTTTGTTATAGCTGTCCTGGAAAACTAATACAATGCCTACAACCAGGGAAAAGGCAAGTATGCCTTCTCTCTTTCCTTCTCTTCAATATCATCCTGGAGGTGATAGCCAATTAAAGAAAAAGAAATAAAAACTCAGAATGGGAAGGAAAAAGTTAAAACTATCTTCATCTGTGGACAAGATCGTCTATGTAGAAAATTGGGTGAAATTTACAAAAAAAAAAGATACCAGAATTATTTTTAGCAAGGTTGCCATTTACAAAATCAACATAGAAAATTCCGCTGTGTTTCTATACACTAGCAACAAAAAAGGTGGAAACTGACATTTCAAAGCCTGGGCAGCCTCTAAGTACCATTCATAGAACTTTAGCAATTAGCCAAGCTAAGAGAAAAAGCAACATTGACCTCCTTTCTCAGCCTCTTTGTAGACAATTCCATTTGTCATCAGACTTGGTCTTTGGGTTGCTATGTCTTCCCTGTGCATTACCTGAGGGGTTAAAATAGTGGGTTAAAACATGCTTTCTGATTTCCTGTGGGAATTTTTCTTCTATTGTCTTAAAAAGAATCTCACAATTAAAGAAATTGGGGTACTTCACAGAAACTCTTTGTTTTTTGTAAAAACCTCTATGTTGACCCTGCAAAGATCATAAAGCGTCTTCACACCTATTATCACACTTGATTTTCACAACAGCTGCATGGGATAGGCTGTGAGGAAGTCACTGTGCCCATTTAATAGATGAGGAACATGGGAGCTCTCTTGACTCACAGAACTGGAAAATTCAAAGGATGCATCTGACAGCTGAATCCAAGATTTCAAATTATACCTCTTGGACATCCAATATCCATCTCAGAGAAGTTAAATGTTTTGCCCTGGTAAAACCAGGACCTGAACAGTAGTCTCCAAACTCCACATCTCATGCTTTCCCACAGTTTCTTCTGTTGAAAAAAGAGAGGGCAGAAATTCCCTGCCCAGGACTAATTATCCCCTGATCTTTATTCCCATACTCATATTACGGTTCATGTCACATTGCATTATAGCTAATTATTAATGTATCTGTCTTCTTTGCTCATGAAGGCAGACACCGTTTCATTCACCACTCAATAGATGTCTTTTAAATTGAATTATCATCAAAAATAATTTATTAATGGCTTGCCTCAAAACATACTCTCTCTAACCACACCCACATACACACACATATACACACACACACACACAAACAAGAAAATATACTTTGGGCGGGCTTTGAAGAGGCCACAAAATTAGCTGTTGCCTTTTCATGGATTATAACTTAAGACAGACAATATAGAGATGCATGGATTGGCACAATGAAATCTGATAGGATAGACATGAAAAAGACATGGTCAATGAATTAATAAGAGGGTGAGTGAACCAGGATTTTGGCTACCAGTCATTGAAGAAAAAACCCCAGCACAAAAAAATTATATTGGCTTATAATCCTGGAAAATCCAAGAAATCTGACTAGAGTCATTAGCTGAATTCAGGGTTTCAAATTATATCATTTGGATGTCCAACGCCTATCCCAAGCCTGATATGTCAAAACCTGAACCCCTAATCTTCCTCCAAAATCCACTCCTCCTGTATCTTCTGCATCTCAGGAAATGGCACCGTTCAGTGGCTCCAGCCTTTAGTCATCAGGCAAAAATCCCTAAAAGGGTCAAAAAATGCTGACCCTTCTCTTTCTCTGACCCCTCACATTCAATCTTTTACCTTATTGTGGCTCCACCATGAAAATACATCCTGAATACAACCTTCTTGCTATCTGTCCTAAACCAAATCATCATCCTCCCTCATCTAAAGAATTATAAAATAGCCCTTGCCTTCCTAGGACCAATTTTCAACACCCAGAGTGATGCTATAAAGTAAATCATATCATGTTATACCTCTTCTCAAAACCCTTCAGGGCCTTCTTATCTCACTCCACAAAAAAGCCAAAATCCTTACAATGGCCTACAAGTCCCTACACAATCCGTCCCCTCACCTCTCTGACCTCACCTCCACTGTCCACTCACTCACTCTGCTCCAGCCACACTGGCCTCCCTGCCCTTCTTCAAACACACAGGGTATGCACTCACCTCAAGGCCTTTCCATTTGCTCGTCTCTTTGCCCAGATGCACTTCCTCCAAATAGCCACAGAGCTCACACCTCAGAGCCTCCAGATCTTTATACAAATGTCATTTTCTCAGAGAGGCCTTTCCAAGATACCCTTTCAAAATTGCAACAGTCCCTACCACCACCTCCCAATGTTCCCTATTGTCCCTCCTCATTTTTTTATCTCCACAGCGTTTATCAAAATACTATACAATTTACCAAAATATTTTTGTTTAATGTCTGTCTCTTCCTACTAGAATGTAAATTCCTTTCTCCACTGGAGGACAGCAGAGTGTTCTGGGCGGAAATGGTAGACAGTTGCTCCTTTCCCTTTCATCTGCATTGAACTCTGTCATCTGAGCCCTAGTTCTCAAAAAGTTCCTTTGGGCTTTTTCCAGTGTCCCCTTTTCCACTTAGGGTTGGACCTTGCCCTGGAGCCAGGCTGCAGAGCACGATATGATAGTGTCCCCTGCTGGGAAGGCTGAAGACATCTTTCTGTGGACCACCAGGTGTCCACAGCCAAATGTCTTTCCTCTTCCTCCAGTCAAAATGCAGAAATTCTCAGGCATATCATCTCAGCCAAAGGTACATGTGTGTCAACATGGGCCAGGATGTGGTGGGGGGGGTGGGGGCACCAGAAGGAAATGTCAGTCAACCCCCTGGCCTAGTGTCAGCTCAGGCTCAGTTTGGAATGGCCCATCCAGCTGTGAAAAGGACGGCTGGTTGACCAGTGATATCCATTTTGCTTTCTTTAATAACAGAACTCCTGAGTTTTATTTATTTTTTTTTTTTTCAGAACTCCTGAGTTTTAGCTGGCAGTCAGTGTGGTTTTGTGAATAAACTCTGGCCAACAGCATGTGAGTAGAAGTGATGTGTGCCACCTACAGGTCATGTCCCAAAAATGAAATGTGTCTCTCTTTTCCTGACTCCATCGTTCTCCACTCTGTTAGGGAAATGACCAGAATGAATCATCTGCTTAGGACTCAGAGGTGGAAGTTCTATACAGAGGACACCTCTGCTTCGCTACAAGTCCTAGACCACTTCCCTCTGAGCTGTCATTGGAGGAAGAGATAAACTTCTATCTCACCTGAGGCATCCTACCTTGGGTTTTCTTTGTTACAGCAGCCTGGCCCATACATTAACTAACACGACGATCACACTCAGAATATCTTTCTTGCCATCGAGTATTTCCGGATCAAAGGAGAATAGTTGAGAGTCATAGGAAGGGAGTAGAAGGGAAGTTAAAGACTCTACGTTCCAGATCCAATTCTGCACAGAATGCTGGGGCTTCTGATATCATAAAACGTTAGAGTTGCTGCAAGTATAAAGTAATCTCAAGAAAAATTGCTTATATGCTATCACAAGATTTATATACAGGTGACCCTTGAACAGCATGGGTTTGAGTTGCCTGGATCCACTTACATGTAGACTTTTTACAGTACAGTACTGTAAGCGCATTTCCCCTTCCTTGTGATTTTTTTTTCCAATTTGTTTTATTCCCACAAGACAGACAGGCGTGGGAAGGAGCCTAGCCACCATTTGGGCAAAGGGACCTTCCTCCAACAGGAGGTGCAACCCACCCCGCACATGCAGGTCCACAAGCTGAGTATTGCTTATGTCTGTTTTGCCTCATTGCTCGGCCTTGTGGGTGATGAGACGCATGAAGTCCCACCCGTTAGCCCAGCAACTTGTCCAGGTTAACCATGCACCCCTCCCTGTCCTTGGCTGAGAACTCATGCATGCAGTGAGCAAGGGCCAGTTGTGGCCCAGGGCCCTGTACAGCAGCCCTGCCTCCCTTCCTTATGATTTAATAACTTTTTTTCCTCTAGCTTACTTTATTGTAAGAACACAGTATATAATACAAATAACATACAAAATATGAGTTATTTGGCTATGCTATCGATAAGACTACTGGTCAACAGCAGGTTATTAAATTTGGGGCAAGTCAGAAGTTACACATGGATTTTCGGTTGCACAAGAAATCAGTATCCTTAACCTCTGCGTTGTTCAAGTGTTAACTATATATGCAAGGTTTATAAGCATAGACTATTTTGGGAGGAATACCAATGAAATTAACATGTGTTTTCCTGGCTCTGGAGATAAGAACTAGCAGGCCAGGTGGAGTGTTGGAGGTTAAAGACTTGTATCTGGTGCCTTTTGAAAGGTCCCATTTAGAACTCTTCAAAAATAATCATATTTAAACCTACAAAAGGTGAACCAATCCAAAACAAATTGCTAAAGGTAGCTAGAATTTCATGTATTAACCTTTCACCACCTCAAATGAATGAATTTCACCATCTTTGGGTGACAGAGCCCACAGTGGTACAATGAGGACAAAAATGCAGTATTTGATAAGGCTACTGTTAAAAATAGATGTGAAAGCAAAGTTGCTTTTGGATATACAAGTCCATAGCTTTCAAATAAGATGCAAGAAAAATCAGAGCTTTCCCCACTGTATTTTGTTTGTTGCAGAGGAAGCAGGAATTGGCAGCAGTCTAGCATCCTTGAATCTCCCACCCTCCCCCCAACACACATGCACATCATCATTTTGTAAAGGTCATTCCACAATGAAGGGGTTGCCAAGTCAGGGTGGAGACAGCTCAGCCACGGCCCTCATTACACTGATCCATGCTGCCTTCCATCCTTCATCAGCACCGAAGTCAATATTTCATCTGGGAGCTAAAATTAAGTCATCACCCTTCCTGCGAGCAAAACTACTCCTGAAATAAAACTTTTACAACATTAGGTTGGAGGAGGATCACTTAGCATTTGAAAACACTTCCCCTGTGACCTTGAGCTTTTATCACTTGGGAGCCAAAATAAAATCTCTGAGGCAAGATTTATGAATAAATAATTAACCATGAAAATAAAATCAGCACTGAAGAAGAAGTGGGTCCTTTCCATTTACAATGAAAATTTCTTTTGTGAGTTGAAAATAGAGCTACCATATGATCCAGCAATTGCACTACTGGGTATTTACCCCAAAGATACAAAAGTAGGGATCCAAAAGGGTACGTTCACCCCGATGTTTAGAGCAGCAATGTCCACAATAGCCAAACTGTGGAAAGAGCCAAGATGTCCATCGACAGATGAATGGATAAAGAAGATGTGGTATATATACACAATGGAATATTATGCAGCCATCAAAAGGAATGAGATCTTGCCATTTGCAACAACGTGGATGGAACTGGAGGGTATTATGTTGAG
>NC_138374.1:129498767-129529693 GCF_054177405.1 Leptonychotes weddellii
TATGCAAAATGTATTCATTCTAGCCCAACAGCTCCAAATGCCTTATATCATTGCAGCATCCATTCTAAAATGTCATCTAAATCAGATATGATGAGAATTAAGGTATAATTCATCCTGAGGCAAATTCCTCTCCAGCTGTGACCTTATAAATCCAGTCAAGTTATGTGCTTCCAAAGTACCACAGTGATACAGGCATAGGATAGACATCCTCATTCAAAAGGGGGAAATGGGAAAAAAGGAAGGGGTGATAAGTCCCAAGCAAGGCCAAAACTCAGCAAGGCAAATTCTACTTGATTCTAAGTCTGGAGACTATCCCCTTTGATTTGATGCCCTGCCCTTTGGGACCCACTGGTTCTACCTCCATAGCTCTGTTGGGTAGGGGGTCATACCCCCAAGACTCCAGGCAGCTCCATTCCCAAGGTTCCACGGGATGACCCAGCCACAGGACTCTTCAGGACAGGCACACTCCCAAGTCTGCAGTCAGAAGCCATCTGGCCAATCGGAACCAAGGCAGTGACCCTGATGGCCTTTAAATTGCCTCTAGGCTCCTTTTATTTTCTTGAAAAATAGTGAAACTTTTTTAACCAAATCGCTCAATGATCCAGTCCTGTATGATCTAAGAATTCCAACAGCTTTCCTTCATTTTAGCTCATTTTTTCCTATCCGTTTTAGTTCAAAGTGGCAAGATCCTTGCTGGTATAATCCCAGCTCTATTCCTGGTTTCTGTTGAGAAGGCTGGTTAAAGCCATGAGGCACCGCCATGGCCTGTTTATCAAATCATTCTTCAGCCACACCCTTAATGTTCCCTTCAGAATGACCTTTATCACTTTCTGAAATATGGATAGGCTGAGGATTTTCTGAATCTTCAAGTTCTGGTTCCTTTTTGCTTAGTAATTCCTTCCTCAATTCAGCTCTCTCCTTTTACATTTTACTATAAGCATTCAGGAAGAACCAAGCTCCTGCTTAGGAATCTCCTCAGCTAAGTATCTGTTTTTATTGCTCACAGTTCTACCTTCCAAAAAACATAAGAATATTGTTCAACCAAGTTCTTTGCCTCTTTGTAACAAGGATCACCTTTCCCACAGTTTCCAATAACATATTCCTCATTCCCATCTGAGGGCTCACCAGAATCTCTTTTAACATCCATCTTTCTAGTATGCACCTCAAAACTCTTCCATCCTCTACACATTGCCCAGTTTCAAAGCTGCTTCCACCATGTTTAGAGATTGCAACATCCCCACTTCTTGGTACCAAATCTATATTAGTTTGGGTTTTCCAGAGAAACAGAACCAAGAGGAGGAGAGAGAGATAAGGGTAGAGATAATGATAGGGACAGAGATAAGGATAGGGATAGGGATAGGGATGGAGATAGGGATAGAGAGAATAGGCTCCTGTGATTATGGATGTTAAGAAGTCCCAAGACCGGCAGTCAACAAACTGAAGACCTAGGAGAGATAATGTTATAATTCCGGTCTGAGTCCAAATTCAAAGACAAGAGAAGACCAATATTTCAGGTTGAAGACAGGGAGAGAGAGAGAGATTTCTCTCTTACTCCACCTTTTTGTTCTATTCAGGCCCTTCAGTAGATTGGATGAGGCACACCCACGTTAGGGAGGGCAATCTGCTTTACTCAGTCTACTGACTCAAATGTTCATCTCATCCAGAAAAAACGTTTAACCAAATATCTGGGCACCCTATGACCCAATCAAGTTGACATATAAAATTAGGTGTCACAAAACCCAAGGAAAATCAGGGCACAGCACTGTAACAGAATGCTTTCTGCCTCTCCACTTTCTGCCTCTCCACTCCCCAGCTCTTTCCCTCGGGACACTTGCCAAGTGCTCCCTTGACTGAATGAAGTGGGGAGAGGTAGGAGGAAAAGGGAAGGACGTGGAGAAGACAGGTGGAACCAGGAGAATTTCTAAATGAGTTTGGGGCCAACATAATTTCAGGGTAAAATTCAATTGGGGTAATCTACCAGTTTATTAAGGGGAATTTTTAACAATCCCCTTGTGTTGGCTTATATCTGTAGTACATTAATGCATTAAAAGGAATTATACTTGGGGTACCTGGATGGCTAAATCAGTTAAGCATCCAAATCTAAAGTTTCAGCTCAGGTCATGATCTCATGGGTGTTCAAAGGGAGTCCTGCATTGGGCTGCATCACACTCAGCAGGGTGTCTGCTTGAGACTCTCTCTCCTTCTCTTTCAACCCCTCCCCCCCACTCATGCCCTCTCTCTCTCTCTCTCTATCTCAAATAAATCTTTTTTAAAAAAGGAATTATAATAACAAGATTTGCAAGGAAGTAAGGATCAAGAAGACACTTAAAAAAAAAAAAGGAGGGTTTATTAAGTTCCCACCATGTCTGTGACCCTCTTCTCATGCCCCAAAAGCCCTTTGAGGTAGATATTACTATCCCCACATCACAGAAGTGGAAATCGAGGTAAAGATGTATTCTGCCACAACAGTGCAGCAAGGACTGCCCCAAATAGCTGTCATTGCTGGTCTGTCATTCTCCACTACCCCACACTCAGCAGGTGACCTGCTGTTAATTAGCAATGATTTCTCCTCCTGTCTCCACATGTGCACATCTCCAGAGAACAGTTTTCTCCCATTAGTATCAAAAATGAATCAGGTTTTTTAGTACCCAAGCTCTGTAATCAATTAAGCATTTTAATCAGAGATGAGAGTTACAAGAAGCTGTCAGTAGACTCATTCCCAGGCAAATACTCTTGCCCATGCCTCATCATTTCTAATAAGACAATAATAACACTTTTAATCCTGCACTCCACAGTTAGTGAGTCGTTCCTAATTACCCACATCTGCGAGTGAAATCTCTTTATTAGGCCCTGAACTAATGCTGTCCTAGAACCTCTTGTATGATTTCACAAATTCCTTGGGACAGGGGATGTCAAGACGAGAAGAAATGGGGAAACATATTCCTCCCCATACAGAAAGTGATGCAGAAGACATCACATATCCTATAGCTATGATAAAGCCAGGGCCATTAGTCATAATTAATACAATTGGATTAAAGAAAACTTGCACTCTTTTCAATATATCTACCAGCAAAGAAGAATCACAGCACATTCTCCCACTCCATGGGAAAATTGCTGCAGAAAATAGTTATTCTGTGTGGTCAGACTTAACCGACCATGGCCCTGTTACTAGGCTGTTCCCGTTTTAAGAAAAGCAGACCTGGAGCTCCTATTCCATATACGTGCCATGATTTTGTTAAATAACATTCTAACTGATGGATTATTTCAAACAGCAACCATCTAGATTTGATATACCTCTTTCCCTAGGACACCAAGGGACACATATTGATACCTGCACACTTCATCAGTACATTTAATTGGTCAATTACACATGAGATGAAAGGGACTTCTCTCCCCCTGCACCAGTGTTTGGTTGAGAAAGCCTCTGGGGGAGAGAGAGAGGCATTGAGTTTTGAAAATATAACTGAGCTCTCCGTGACAAACAAGGCAATAGAATCTGAGACCTGAGAGAACCCTCCAAGTGCCATTCCACCAGCCTCCAATCCCTCAATAATAAATCCCCTTCCCTCCAAAATAGCAGTGAACTCTGCAAAACTGTTAATAGCAGTTTGAAATAGTGTAACTCTAGCTGTCACTTTCCAGATAGGCTTAATACTAGATAAGCCACAGGAATACAAATGTGGCTTGACCACAGAACGCTGCGCGCAGGAGCTCACCGGCGCATCATGCAGAGATGGTAACTAATTCACGCTGCCCCGCGCACACCTCCTGTTCTCTTCTCATTCCACGCCATCTGCTCCTTTGCCACAGACATCGTAGCGGGACATCTCAGCTCCTACCGCTGAGCAGTAGTTGTGTCCTCTCCCCTGTGACCTGCTGTCAAGCAAGCCTTTAACACTCATCCCTGAATTAGACAAGACTCATTTCATCTGAAGGGGCATGCTGTGCAGCCACACCTTGGCACACTCTGCACGATTCTGCACTGCTAAGAGACGCAGACAGGGGAGAATTTCCGGTGCTGTTGTTTCCCAGCCTCCTCGGATCTAGAACAGCACGAAAGCTAGTAAACGGCAGCCGCCCAAACGTATCAGTAAAATGAAAACACCGGGGCGCCTGGGTGGCCCAGTTGGTTGGGCGACTGCCTTCGGCTCGGGTCATGATCCTGGAGTCCCGGGATCGAGTCCCGCATCGGGCTCCCTGCTCAGCAGGGAGTCTGCTTCTCCCTCTCCCGCTCCCCCCTCTTGTGCTCTCTCTCTCTCTCAAATAAATAAATAAAATCTTTAAAAAAAAAAATCTTAAAATGAAAACACCTTAGAACACTCCCTGACTTCTACCTCCCATGAGTGCTCTCTTCTGTCTACACCATACAAAGTATTCACTCATTCCATAAACATGCTCTGGCACCTGTGCGGGGCTCTGACACATAATCCTCACCCTCCTCTGGGAGCAGAGAGCCAGGAGAACTGCTTGGACAAGTTCTCACATTCCCAGAGGGATTCAAATTCAGACTTGTGAAGTGATCTCCAAATTAAGTCCTCCATAAGCGATAGATACAACCAAACGATTGAAAGAAGAAATTCACAGCACTCCCCCCCGACTTAAACCCATACCCAATCCGCAGAATACACCACGTCTAATGCACCATGAATTGTAATCAAGCAGTAGTTAAACTCTGAATAGAAAGAATTATCTTTTGTTTTGCACTTTAGACCAGTAATTCGTCCAATGAAAACCTTTAAAATGGACTACAAGACAGTTGGAACTTGTCTTTTTGTGTTCTGATATACTGGACATATTTAAAATTGGAAGAGAATTGGACCTCTCTCAACCCCATCAGAGAGAGAGGAAGACAAGGAGGAAGAGAAATGACCTCCAGTGTGTAATATAGAAGCTCTGTCGTCTGCCCAGCACTCTGCATTTTCCCCCAGGGCTCTGCTGAGCTAGAGTTTCCAAGAGTCTTCCCCCTTATCTGAATATTCGCCCTTCCCATATGTCAAAGTGTCGAACAATATGGCACAGTATGGATAATATGACACACTGAATTGATTTTTTTTAAAAAGGCCCCCCTCAAAATCATGTTAAATGCTTGATAAAATATAGTACTTTCTTTTTGAGGAGGAGGAATGAGAGAGATGACTGGATAGACTGAACTGTGTTTTGATGGACCTATTCTAAATTAATTTTCTAACTAATATTTAGCCTATAAGGTTTTGGATTAAGGATTGCATTGATTAATAATTATTTTTCTTAATTAGATGCTATGTGAACCTTGTGTTTATTTATGTGTTACTTATTTATGTGTTAAAGTATGCATTTTGGTACCTATTTTTGTCTATAGACCTTCTGTGTATTTATTCACTCTTTTTATAAAATACTGTCTCAAACATTTTAAGTATGTTCTCAACATCTAGCAGTATTTTTAATCTCACTTTTTTTTAAGATTTTATTTTTACTTATTCGAGAGAGAAGGAGAGAGAGCTGAGGGAGGAGCAGAGGGAGAGGGACAAGCACACTCCACACTGAGCACAGAGCCCAGCGTGGGGCTTGATCTCAGGACTCTGAGACCATGACCTGAGCCGAAACCAAGAGTCACGCACTTAACCGAATAAGCCACCCAGGCATTTCTTTATTTATTTTCTTTATTTTTATCTCACTTTTTAAAAATCTTGTAATAGAACAAAGGGCTAAATCTCATAATGCACTTATGTACATCCTACACCTTCGTCGTAGTAGGTACCCATATTCAGTTGGTGTCTTTATAAGACATTCATGTACTCTACATTTAGCTATGGTAATGTATACAATTTCCCTCTTACCTCTAAAGAAGTGTCTTTTAGAGAGCTATTTGTCGTTTGGCACTAACATGATGAAATTATAAAAATAGGTTAATCATTTTGACACAACAAGTAAGCTTCTATTTAGATTTCATGAAGTTTGCCTCTCCCAATATCATGTTAAATGCTTGATAAAATATGGAACATTTTAAATTCATGGTTAACTTTGAAAGAAAAAAAATTCCAGGAATAAAGAGGGGATCCAAGTCAAAGAGTTGATGGGAGCTGCACTTTCAGGTCTTTTTCGCATGCCAAACACTTAGATAAGCATCTTATATATAAAGCTCTTCTAAGGTTTTAGTATACCCCCGACCCTGATCCCCAGTTTCTAGGATAGATTCATAGAAGTAATGTTCTTTGTACATATGCTTCACACCTGTGTATCCTCACACACTCTGATTATTGGCACCCATTTCCTCTATTGCCATTAAATTGTAATATATGCATCGCCAGAGCAAGCACACACTGGACCACAGCAAAAATTGTTTTTTGTAGGTAAATGAGTAAATACCAATGTGGCCATCTTCCCCCCACAACCCATCCACTTCCCTGCCAGCTACTGGTATAAACAACAGTGAGCCCATAGCTCTGGGATCCTCTGACCTGGCAAATATCTCATTCTATGGGGACCACATTGACTATCTCTCTGTGGGGAGGAGGGAGATGATAGGAAACACATCCACTCACTTGTGTCCTTTAACTTCTTGGCTGGACTCATTGGTTGGTCCAGTGGTACACCAAAGTGACAGGCACTTTAAACCAAGTCTGAATCATCTTTACTTCCAGTCTCCAAACCCAGACCATCCCTAGTGACCTGACCTAGCTCACCAACCACCACTTCCCACCAACTCTGTACGGCTGAAAAAGTTCTTCATCAACCCAAGATCCATCTTCCCTCCTTGCTTACTAACAGAATATCAGCCTTGGAATAGCAATGTGCTCAGCCCCAGAATTATACTTAATTTTAGCTAACATAACAGTCCCATTGCCCAGTTTCTGAGCATCCCTATGGGTGGCTGCCTGTTCCAGGTCTAGCCATACAGATATAGATGAATGGGGCTCTGGTTCTGGAAAGGCTTTAGTATTTTTGATAGAAGAGATAGACACTGCTAACAGTGCTCTTTCCCTTTCTCCCTGCCACAAACATGGATGTCATGCTAGGAACTACAGCAGACAGCTTCAACCAGAAGGAATCTAACCAACCAGTTAAGGCAGAAAGGATCAATAGAAAGGGATTGAGCCTTTGAGAACATGCTTCCACCCTGCATTGCAAAACTCTAGACTCATTTAAGATAATTAAACGCCCTTGTTGCTTAAAACAATGTTAGTTGGGCATTCTGGTCAGTGCAGCTGAAAGCATTTCTAATATACCTCTTTGTGCCCTGCATTGCACTCAGGGCACTGAGTAAATTTAAAGATTTAATTGGCTTTATTCAATGATTTATGAATCAGTATCTGATCTAGCAAATAGAAAGGAGCTCTGAGGAGCTGTACAAAATGGAAGGCTTTTATAGGCAGAAGGAGCTGGGACAAGGATGTTACTAGCAAAGAGTGGGCTGTCTCAGGCAAGATCACCTTCCTTTGGGGGACAGTGGGGGTGTATCAGATAGATTACCCCACTAGTGATGACCAGAAAATTCCAGACTACCTGGTTAAGATTACATCCCTGGGAGAGGCTGAAACGGCAATTAGGTTAGGTATTAAGTCTTGGTTTAGTGAAATGGGCTTAGCACAAGTGAGTCCATTGTCTCTTTTTTAATAATACCAACACATTAAACCACTATTAACCATTTTCCTATGCACATATTTTGTAATAAAAATAAGATCATATTGTAATATTTTATAGTCTGATTTTAAGCTCAATTAATCAACTATACATGTATTTAATTTTTTTGACAACATTTTAGCCATTACATTATATTTCTTCATAGGAATAGGCTATATTTTAACTAATTCCCTGTTGTTAGAGATTTGTTTCCAATCTTTCTTGCTTTTGTTGCAATACTGAGTGAATATCCTTGTAGCTAAAACTTTCACACATATATTATATCCTTTCCATAGGATAAGTACCTAAAAGTAGCATTGCTACATGAAAAATACTCACATTTTAGGATTTTCTTATTTGAATTGCCAAATACACCTCCAAAAAAATAGCAATCTGTATTGCAAACAGAAGTATAAGACTTGATAGTCACAAAGCCTAGCATTATTGTTTATTACCTTCTATTTAATATTTGTCAGTTTGGTGAGCCAAAAATAGTTTCTCAAAGTTATTTTAATTTTGTTTTTTCATTTTTTATTGGCCAATGTTAACGTCTTTTATAAATGACCTGTTTCTATCTTTTGCCCATATTTTAATTGATAAAGTCATTCACACCTCCCTGCCAAGTAACATGAGTTTATTGTCAACCAAAACTTCCAAGATTTTTTCTGCAAATGATGCTGTTCAGACACTGTATGTGTCTAGTATGTGTCCTATAGTTTTGAGAACATGCTTCTATCTAGTATGTGTCTTATAGTTTTGAGAATATGCTCCTATCTAGTATGTGTCCTATAGTTTTGGCAGTCAGTATGCTTCATTTACATGTCTCCATATGAAATTTCATTTTGTTAAATTTTCTACATTTTTGCTACCCATTAAAATAATTTTTCAGGAGTGCCTGGGTGGCTCCATTGGTTAAGCATCTGCCTTCAGCTCAGATCATGATCCCAGGGTCCTGGGATTGAGCCCAATGTTGGGCTCCCTGCTCAGCGGGGAGTCTGCTTCTCCCTCTCCCTCTGCCTCTCCCCCATTCATGCTGTCTCTCTCTCTCAAATAAACAAATAAAATCTTTAGAAAATAAAACAAATAATTTTTCATATCCATCCTATAATATACTCTCCCTGTTTTGAGGGTTCCAACAATTTAGACTATATTCCATCAATGTATGTTCTTGGGTCAGGATAAAAGATATCACAGGACAGTCAAGACTTTGCTTGGAGTCCTGAGTGCTCCTTACAAGGACACATCATTCACCATTTTTTTAATAGTCCCTTTCAGTTATGTCAGAGATCTCCTTTATTTATTAATGTGTGCCTACCATTAAAGCTACAAAGCATGAGTCAAAAGAGACATGGTCCTAGGTCAGAGATAGCTTATAGACTATTGAGGAAGGCATTAATGAAACAGTCTCACAAACACATAATTGTTGTAATGATAAGTGCAGTAAAGGAGGAACACTCAGGACTATAAGAGCCAATAATAGGGGCCCGTCAATTGCAAGAGTCTAATCAAGACATGATGGTTGTTCGGTATAAGACAGAGATGATATAGAGAAAGAGGAGTAGACTTGAGAAATATTTAGAAAGCAAAATCAAAATGTCTTAGTGATAAATTGGATATAGAAAATATAGCAAAAAGTTGTCTAGGGGAGCCTGGGTGGTTCAGTCAGTTAAGCATCTGCTTTCAGCTCAGGTCATGATCCCAGGGTCCTGGGATCGAGTCCCACATCGGGCTCCCTGGTTAGTGGGGAGTCTGCTCCTCCCTCTTCCTCAGCCCCTCCCCCAGCTTGTGCTCTCTCACTCTCTCTCTTGCTCACTCTCTCTCTCAAATAAATAAATAAAATCTTTTTTTAAAAAAATAGGAAAAGTTGTCTAGGATGATTTGTAGGATTTAGGTTTGCACAAGGTCTATGGATGTAACCTCAAGGGTCCCACACCTGCCTCTGTGTGTGTGTGTGTGTGTGTGTGCATTCATTCCAATGCCCAACAAATTATTTTAAGCATATTCTAGATAATCTATGAGACCACTCTTCAAGGTAAACAATTCCACACTCCAGAGCCCATGTTTGTGTTTGTATTCAGGATCCTGCTAGCACCAAAGTTCACCTAGGGTAACAATGTTTAATCATTAGTGGATTGACAAGTATGTTCACAGCCATGAGTTTGGTAGATCTTCTTAACAAACTAACTTGCTTTAAGTATAACACCAAATATTGAATTCTTTCACCAGTTATAAAGATCTTCAACCAGTTATAAACCAGTGATTTTTTTCAAGAGTTTAAAGATGAGATTTTGAAGAATGAAAATATTTTTATTTCTTAGTTAGTATATTAAGGCTTTGAATTGTCATTATAAAAACTTCAAAGCAAAGAAGTAGCACTTTTTTAATCGTCACAAGCTAATTAGAAAAGTCCAGAGGGAATCTGGAAAAAAAAATTTGATCTGAGGCCAACAAAAGGACAAATAAGAGGTCGTATAAGGCTGTGGAAATGAAGATCGTACATTAATTTGAATAGGAAAAGTGGGTGGAGACTTACCTGGCCCAATGCTGAATTCAGAAGAAATTGGGTAGTACCAAGATGGACTATTCACAGTAGTCAGAATGACTTAACTTCAGAAAGAAAAATATTAAAACAAATTAGAGTAATAAAGATAATGTAGTACTGGCACTAGTGTAAACATATAGATCAATAGAACAGAATTGAAAGCACAAAAATAAACCCTTATTTATGGTCAATCAATTTTCAACAAGGATGCCAAGACAATTCAATAGGAAAAGAACAGTATTCTCAACTAGAAGTACTGAAGCAACTCTATATCCACATGCAGAAGAGTGAAGCTGGTCCCTTCCTTATACCATCCACAAAAATAACTCAATATGAATCACAGACCTAAATATTGGAGCCAAAACTGTAAAACTCTCACATATCCATACAACAGAATATTATTCAGCAATAAAAAAGAGTGAAGGATGGATGGATGGATGGATGGACCTTGAAAACATTATGCTGAATGATAGAAACCAGGCACACAAGTTCACATATTGTATGATTCCATTAAATGAAACATCCAGAGTAGACAAATCAATAGAAGCAGAAAACAGATTGTTTATGCCCAAGGGGGAAGCAGGGGAACAAGGCTCATGGGAGGGAACTAAGAGACAGTGGAAGTGACTGCTAATGGTTACAGGGTTTCTTTAGGGGACGATAAAAATGTTTTTAAAATAAGATGAAGGTTGCACAACCCTGTGATTATACTAAAACCCATTGAATTATATACCTTAAATGGGTAGACTCTATGGTATGTGAATAATTTATAGAAAATGTACAAATTTTAACTCTGCAGTTTGATGAATTTTTTTAATATTATTTTATTATGTTATGTTGATCACCATACATTACATCATTAGTTTTTGATGTAGTGTTCCATGATTCATTGTTTGTGTATAACACCCAGTGCTCCATTCAATATGTACCCTCTTTAATACCCATCACCAGGCTAACCCATCCCCCCCACCCCCCTCCTCTCTAGAACTCTCAGTTTGTTTCTCAGAGTCCATAGTCTCTCATGGTTCGTCTCCCCCTCCGATTCCCTCCCCCTTCATTTTTCCCTTCTTACTTTTGACTGTTATGTATACCGATGTATCTACTACTCCAAAGCAAATATAGAAAATTTCTCTTTTCCGGGAATGTTTCTCGGGGAAGCACCCCTTTTTATTTAATCTACCCTTCCCCCAAAAGGTAATCACTATTCTGATTTCTATCACCATAGCTTCTTGGACTTCATATGAATAGAATCAGACATTATATATTTTGTGTGTAGGTCTGGTTTCTTTTGCTTAGCATAGTTTTGAGATTCATCCATGTAGTTATATCTGTCCACATAGTTATATCTTGTCCATAAGTTTTTTTTTTTGGTTTTGTTTTCATTTTTGTTTGCGGCTGACTAGTCATTCACTGTAGGAATATAACACAATTATTTTATCAATTCACCTACTAATGGTCATTTGGGTCATTGCCTATTTTGGGTTATTAGGAATAAAAATGTTATGAATATTTTTTATTTTGTTTTAAGATCCTTTTAGTACCAGAGGTCACTGGAGTTCCCTCCCCTTGAATTGAGGCAGGCTCTGTAGCTGCCTCATGAATTAGAGTATGGAGGAGTGATGCAGTTCCAGGGTCCAGGGCTTAAGAGACTAGCAGATTTCACTTCCTATGTCTTGGACCACTCACCTAGGAGCCTTGAGTCCAAATACCCAGCTGAAAAGATGATATGGAGAGGCCCCAGATAACATGAAAATGGAGAGGGCCCAATGACATCCAGCCTTCTACCTGTCTCTATCAGGGGACTCAACATGTGAGTAAGGCTGCCCTGGACCATCCAGACTGGACCAGCCATGAGCTGAGTATCCACAAGTGACCCAAATCAATTCACATAGAGCAGAAGAGTTATTCAAATAAGCTTTTCCTTAATTCTTGACTCATAAAATGGTGTCCCCCCAAAATTCCTATCCACCTAGGATCTTAGAATGTGGCCTTATTTGGAAATAGGGTCTTTGCAGATGTAATTAAGCTTGGGATTGAAGTGGGATTATATGGGTGGACCCTAAATCCAATGGCAATTGTCCTTTGAAGAGATATAATATGATACACAGAGAGACAGAAACACAGAGAAGGAGAAAATGTGAAGACAAAGGCAGAGGTTGGAGTGATGCAGCTACAAACGAAGGAACAAAAAGAACACACAGGAGCCACCAGAAGGTAGGAAGAGACAAGTAATAGCTCCCCATGAATCTTCGGATGGAGTATGGCCCTTCTGACATCTTCATTTCAAATTTCTAGCTTCTAGAAATGTGAAATAAATTTTTCTTGTTTATGCCACCAAGTCTGGTAATTTGTTATGGCAGCCCCAGAAAACCAGGGATTCTATCTATCAGTATATATGCAGCTCTTAAAAGTGTGGCTGGCTTCTCCCTCCATGGTGGGGTTGGCTACTCCTCCATCTTTACTCCTAGAAATGAAAGCCCCTTGTGTCTTCTCTCCCAGGAAGGGCTTGTTCCTTCCTGGATTTCAGTTCATTTAGATTTCTTTGCATTTTCAACTCCCTGATGGGTTTTCTTTCAATGATTATTTTGTAAGGAATCCAGGTTACTCTTGATGTTAGGATGAGATCCACATTTTCTTGTAACTTTCTAAAATCCTATCCGCAAACTTGGATGCGACTTTTTAATTAGCCATGCCTACATTTTAACAAAAGCCATTACAAAATGAGTTTACAGCTACTTTTTCTTCCCCTTTTCTGATATTATAATAAGACTAATCTGTGTCAGCATTGGGCTCTGAGAGAAGTCTTCTTTTAAATTCTCCTTAAGTATGGGAAACAGTGGAGTGGGTCAGTCAGTTAATTATGAATTTACCCAGTTTTACGTAGTTGTGCCCACAATTCCCATCTCCACATTCTTTGTTCCTGACTGTGCTCCTCATCAAATGCTCCATCCTCCTGTTTCCCTGGCTCCATCCTTGTTCCAGTCCAAGACAAATATAGGACAGACTCCACTCTGTCCAAAAATCAGACTTTCTAAAGCTGAAAATAAACATGTAAGTAAATGGGTGTCCTAATTTTCTATGATGCTAATGCTTCCTGTATTGGACTAGATCTCATTTCTTATTATAGTGGAGATTACTGGGGAAACAAATCTCAGCCCCATTAGGATTTAACTAAATGGAACTAAATTTTTAGTCTTAAAATCATGTTAGACTTGGAAAAAAATCATAACTGGTTATTTTAATAGAGAAAGGAGAATGTAAGATACCCTTTCATTAGGAAATGAGCATCTTTTTTCCAGTTCCCCCCCAGGAAGTCCTGTCAACAAATTCGAAATGCACACTGCTTTGCAGATGGCGTCACACTTGTGGTTCACTCCCCATGCTCATCACTAAATGTGGTGAAACATTCCTTTGTCTCTACATCAGACACTAACTGAGGATCCAAGGCCTGGGAGAATATAAATATTTTCATATAAAAAAGAATTATAACCTGATTTTCTGCTCCTTCACCCAGATGTTTGCATTGCTGGTATTTTTTATCAACTCCACTGCAGACTGATCTTCAAGACGATAAAAGCTACTAAGGTGCTTTATTCTTTTTCCCATAATGGTATTTTTTTAAATACCCAGAGCTGATGAAATATCAAGGCATATACCTTTATAACTAGCTAAACCCAAGGTGATTATGATATCTTACCTTCCTGTTCCCAGGAGGTAAAGCCAGGCCAGGAGGGCTGATGGCCAAGCAGGCCAAGGTTTGGGCTTGGGTTTGAGTAGACAGATTAATGTCCTAAAAAGAAGGAGGTGGAAAAAAACCAGTGAGGTAACACAAACCATGTCCAAATAAAATGCTAAAGGTCAATCCTGGTGAAGTCAAATCCATTATTAAGACTAAGGACAAGGTCAGGAAGTCAGGAGCCAGGGAGACAGAAGGATGGAGCAGTTGATGAGGAGCAAGGCAGAGGCAAGGCCATCTGTCCCAGGACACCTACTGTGAGCAGAGCAGAGTTCCTGTCAGGCACTGGTCACACATTGCATGGTGGCTTATATTGGCTGATCTGAAGAAGAGGGGTTCACTAAAGATAGGAAAGGACGAGAGGGACCCCCACTTCCACATTGGAAGCAGAGAGACCCTCAAATTCCTTCCCTACTGAAAATCCTACATGTTTCATTGGCAGATTCCACTGGATTCAATGGAATTGAAGGAACTCTTTACCTTTCTCTTTCAAATGGCAAGGATTTATGTAAAAGAATCCATCTCCACCCCATTCTCCACTCGGCACCTTTATTTTGACAACAGCCTCTTCAGTTTTAGTTCTGATGTGCCCAATGTTCCCCACAAACTGCCTCTCCCAGCCCTAGATCAAGTGCTTTCCTTCCCTCCAATGTAGTAGGACCTCTTACCACAGACTTCTGCCACCTTGCTCAAAAGCCCATGCTCAAGTGTGAGCACCTACAATATGGTTGTTCATATCTGGACAGATGTTAGGTCTCAGCATTATGGATTCCATTCGAGAGGTAACACACTCACCTGTATTTCTCCTTGAACTGCCCTTCTCTTCATTCTGAAGACATGTATTTCTTATAATTAGAGAAGTTAACGTCCAAATCTGGCATTTCACTCTACTTAGTAGCTAACAAGTCAAGATGTTTCACACATGCTAGCAGATAACATGAGATTCTTAGATCAGAGACAGAAGACATTATTACTCATGGCTCAGCAAGCTCATGAGTTCATGTTTCATGTCAGTTCTCTTTTTCTCCATTGCTACAGGGGCAATTCAGAGCAGTTGGATGCTATACACATGATAGCAACACAGCCCAGCTGAATGCTATACACATGATGTGTTTGCATCACACATGAGGAGCACAGAGTTTGGGAAAACTAGCTCTTCTATAGCAAGCTTGCCCTTTGTTCCAAAGTGAGGCATTACCTCATACTTCCACATTGCTCTTTGCAAACATAACCCTGAGAATGGCCTAGGCAGAGTGGTTAAGGCCTTGCATTCTTGAAAAATCCATCAAGAATGAATAGGGACATTCAGGGCCCGTGGAAGATTGCCTCTTCCAACAGTTGTTACCAAATTCTTGCCAAAGACCTTGGTCTTATGGTCTAAACTATGAAGTCATGTTTAATTTCAGATGCAGGAAAGTAATCAGGATTTTTTGGTCTTTATGCATATAAGCCACACAACTCCCAATGGAAAGGGCTAAAATATTTATAATATATGGAAAAAATAGGGCGCCTGGGTGGCTCAGTTGGTTAAGCGACTGCCTTCGGCTCAGGTCATGATCCTGGAGTCCCGGGATCGAGTCCCGCATCGGGCTCCCTGCTCGGCGGGGGGTCTGCTTCTCCCTCTGACCCTCCTCCCTCTCATGCTCTCTGTCTCTCATTCTCTCTGTCTCAAATAAATAAAAAAATATATATATATGGAAAAAATATATTTTAAAATAAATTTTAAATATAATTTTTTCATTTTATTTTTACTAATTCTTAATGGTTTTGAATTCTTAATTTCCTCCCTCTTTTCAAGAAACCCTCTTAGATCTTTCGCTCACCAACTTACTTCAATAAGCAATCCTCTGGATTTATGCACAGCATCCTCATTCTATCTGAGATCAAGATGCTTTTATCTTTATCCCCTGAGGGAAAACAATTTCCTTTGGGGACTCACAACTTAGAGAAAAATCTGCAGTTTGCTTGTACATTTTCCAGCTGTCATCTCTAGATGTCTTTCCCATATTTGGCAGAAAGAAAGTCACATGAACCATCTCTATACTGAGGATTATTAGTAAGTTTATTTCTGTGTTTTCATTCATTCCTTCCTTTTGTCAGTCACCATAAGAATTACCATTTGCTGAGTGCCATGTTGGAGTCAGCTAGTGTTCTGAGTAATTTATACGTATTGTCTCATTTAATCCTTACAACCACGCTTTGATATATTTAGCATAGATGCTATGAAGTATAACCATTTTATAGATGGACAAACTGAGTTACAGAGAAGTTACATACTCTGTCAAGTCAGCCAGTAACTAAGTGGTATAACCATATTCAAACCCAGGCATTTTGACTCCAAAGCCCACACTCTTCTACTCTGTTATATTGCCTCACCAAATTATTCCAATCCCCCATCTCCTGCCCACCCTCCTGTAATCAATAACTTATTTGAAACAATATTTATCCAATTGCCACAGGCATTTGCCTATAGTAAGGGCTAATGCTTATCTAAAACTTTCTCAAATGAAACTGAAATAAATACAAGTTATATCAGAATATAACTATACAAAGAAGGATATAGAATATAGCCTTAAACTAGGAACACCGCATAAGAAAAGAATTACTGTTTTGCTTGAGGTTCTTTAGATTGCAACTAACAGAAACAGTGAGCTTAAATAAGTTTTTTAAATGGAGTTTGTTAAAGAATTCTTAGCTATGTCAGAGAAGTTGGGTGTCTCCAAGGCCCACAAGGAACAGGAGACAGGAACTGGGAGCTGCCAGGAGCTCAGGCACGGACCTCCCTCCAGTTCTTGCCTCCACTTGCCTCTGCTCATCTTTGTAAACACTCTGTCTACAAACAGGTACTTTCTGTTTCTTTATACCTACAGGAGTCTCATTCCACAGCTCAGAGCTTAAATCATTCTGTTCAAACGAGCAGTCCAGACTCACTACAATTTCCTACAGGCAATTCCAAATTCCCGTGAGATAAAATCTGATGGGCCCAATTTAGGTCACATGCCCAGATCACCTTCTATCAATGGTAGCCAGAGAATCTAATCTTAAGAAAAGGGGCATTTCTGGAGCAAGTTGGTTATCCTGGCCTCGGTAGACTTCCCAAAGGTGTCTACAGCCAATCATTTACCCTCAGCCAATCATTTATTTATAGGACAAAAAAAATGAATTTTTTAGGACTCAGAATCTGGAAATATGGTTTCCAACAGGATTATTATGTCTGTCTTCTCAGAACTTAGATATGCTGGGCAGATGACAGTATGTTGGCATGTAACTTTGTAATCAGTCCTCAAACTTGTTCTGCACATAAAATTTCTTCTCCTGAGGATTAACTGATTGTAGGCAGATCCTGTGTTATCTTTCTCTCTAACATGTCCCCTGTGCGGTGCTTAGGGATTTGTTTTGCACCAGATTAAATACATGGGTAGATGGACATATAGAGATGAAGATAGAGATGGAGATGGGGATGGGCATAAGGATGGACAGGGGGAGGGGGAGAGAGAATGAGAAATAGTTCCTTGCATCTATATTGGCTTTCACATCCTCATGGACTAAAAAGCATTGGTCTTTGCTCCTTATCAATCATGTGATCCTGGTAGGGGAGGCTTGGGTTCTCACAAAGAACCCTCAAGCTGTCCTACACAATATATATGTGGTACCCAAATGGATGGTCTATTGTCTTAAAGAGTAGGAAAGGCTGGAGGTACCCATTGAGCATAGAAAAGGTACTGACATCCACAAGCATGTTAAAATTTAATAATATCCAAATTGCTTGGTTGTAGATATTTAAATTTTTAATTATATAACCAAGGCATGAACGTATTTTCCTTTTTAACAATGAAACTTTACGGGTTGAGCTCCCTTCCTTTTTGATACCTACATTCTATCCAGATCCTCTACCATGCCAAGCCAACTTTCTCCCATTTGGCATGTTTCTTACCATATCTACTTGCAACTGTGCACAGCTTTCAACTTGCTTTTCCCTTCAACAATATCTCCTGGAGATTTACTTGTTTTTGTTTTGTTTTGTTTTGTTTTGTGTTTAAGATTTTTACTTATTTATTTAACAGAGATAGAGAGAGAGCACAAGTAGGCAGAGCAGCAGACAGAGGGAGAGGGAGAAGCAGGCTCTCCGCCGAGTAGGGAGCCCGATGGGGGGCTCGATCCCAGGACCCTGGGATCATGACCTGAGCCAAAGGCAGCCGCTTAACCGACTGAGCCACCCAGGAGTCCCTGGAGCTTTACTTGTATTAGTGCCTATAGATAAGGCTTATTCTTTCCTATCTTTTGAATAGTATTTTATAATCTGGGTGTACCACATTTTAATTAATTATTTCCCTAATCAATATTAGGTTCATATGGCAGAGTTTTGTCTTTAGTTAGGGGCAGATCAAAGTTTCTGTCTTCAAGAGTTATAGGTAAACAGAACCTAGTATGCCTCCATGTTGAATTATAGGCATTTAACATCTTTAAAAAGTGATTGAACCCATGATCAATGCATTAGTTGATGTGAAGACAACCACAGAAGCAGAAAAATGGACCTTGTTGGCGCTCCACCCATGAGCCCTCACACACTTTTGCCATTTGTATGCGCACCAGCTCCCAGTATGATCTCACCCCCAACCACTACCCACATCTCTTTTCAAGGATATTGCCCTTAGACTGCAGTAACCTGCTTTGCCTATTTGCAGAGAGCCAGATGTGTCTAGAAATTGGCATTCCCCAGGTATAGCCCTGAACCAATGTTTGAGGGAGGGCAGTATAAAGGTTTTCACCCCTTCAGCTCTGATGTGGATAGCTCTAAATTGTGGCTTACACTGTTTCCAGAACTCCCCTGTAAGAGAAAGACATAGTTACTTTCTATGTAACTTTGCTTGATACCTTATCCATATTTCACCTCTCTTTCTTCCACATCTCACTTCCTCACTCCCTACCAGACTTTCTTGGGAACATTTCTCAATAAATCATTTTCACATAAATCCTCAGTTTAGTTGCTGCCTTTGGAAACTAAAAGAACTCATTCCAGAAATAGTCTTATAAAACAAACTCTTAGGTTTCTGGAATTGGATCACTCATCAACCAGATGCAAACAGGGATCCCACTGTTGGTGGTACGTAGTGTGCAAGTACCCACTGACATGCTGCCCCAGTGGCTGAGAGTTTTATTTGTGGTAAATATGGACAGGATACACATGTGGAAGGGGATGCACTGGCATGCACAATATATACATTAGCTGAGAGATATAGAGGATTGGGTCATTAAAAAGACCGCGGAGTTGGTTGGTTACTGCCACATGCAGTATGGACTGGAAGAGAATAGTAAGCTCAAATAAGCCCATTACTAACTCAGAAAAGTGTAAGAGTTAGAAAGCCTCCATGGCAGTGTTTAAAGAAACCTGTATCCAGATAGTGGACTATGCTGAAGTCAAGCCCAGGACTTGTTAGGGAGAGTAGCAGAGCTATGATGGAAGCAAAGTCTGAGTCTGATATTTCTCTGAGTAAAATGGCAGGTCTTACTAGAGGCCTTTCCAACCTGTATGTCACTGACACAAGGATGAAAGTCACTCCAAGTTGAAATGAACACAGCCACTATACAATGTCAACCACCTCCTTTTTAGCTTTGACTCAGAGAGCCCCCTTACTCTTACTGCTGTCAACCTCATATTCTTACTGTCACCCTCTTGACAACATTGTTGTTATAGATGTCCCAGACCCTATCAGGTAAGCATAAAGCCATCAGAGCAGACATATTTCTGTTCAGGGCTATTTGGAACTGTCTTGTTACCTGAAAGATCCCCCTAATTCATGTGACAACTGGTGATCCACCTTACCCCTCGTGAGAGGAATATGCAACCCTCTCTCTCTCTCTCTTTAATAGTGTTATTGATGGATTTGCACCGGGTCATACATATTCTCTTTTTAATCATCCTCTGTGTCAGCAAAAGTACCCAAGAGTACATTTGCTTATTTATTCAACAAGTATTAATCAAGTGCTAGGCGTTGCAGAGACCCAATGCTAGGCGCTGCAGAGACAGTATGGGCAGACTTTGTCCGTAAGTATACAGCCTAGGGAATAAAATATATATTAAAGAAATAATTATGTAAATAATTATATGTGTAAATACAATTCCTGCTTTGACAGTTGCTGCAAAGGAGAATTACAAGGTGCAGTGAGAGCATATAGCTGTAGGACACAACATCCCTACCATCTTCTGGGAACTCGGAGGAGGCTCGCCCGATGAAGGGATATTTAAGCCATAACCCAGAGGATGGAGAAGACTGTCAAGCATAGAGGGATGGGAAAGGAGAGGCAAAGGGCAAGAGCATTCAAAGTAAACAAACTCTGTCAAGGTCCTGAGGCAGGAAGGAGAGAGACAAAACCAGGGAGGATGTAGTATAATGACCAAGGGGGAGGGTAGTAAGAGATGAGGCCAGGGAGAGGCAAGGCCAAATTTTTGTTATCATCCTCTTGAATTAGATCTGCCTACATATTGAAGATCGTGAGATTGGAGCTAATAGATATATAAATAAAGATTTTTATTTGGAAATTCTGCCATGAAGTGCATAGGACAGAGAGCAATATGAAAAACTCACTTCTTCAAAAGTACCTTTCTCTTGTAACCAATATAGGTGGGGGCATCTGGCTTTTTTTCAGTCTCTCAGGCATGATGAGGTCCACCATCACTCGAAGCACCAAGGCCGGACGTATCACGCTAAGAGAGCTAATATGGACATTAGGGCAACAAGAAAATGAAAGAACATCTCCCCACTGAGAGTGTTCATTTACTGCTTGCAGACTTATCCAAAATAGAGCCGATTTGATTTATGTCTACGGACATTTTTGTTAAATAATGGGAGGCTCCAGATTAGACTCATTACTTACGGTCCTCGAACTTGATGACAGTGTAAAAAAAAGAAGGAGAAAGCTTCTGCTATGAGAAATCCAAATGAAATACCGAAAAGGAAAATCTTCTGAAAATTACTATCTTGAGTGGGGACTATTAGAAATAAAACACTTTAGAAAATAACCAAAAATAAAGAGCGCAGCTGTGACTTTGGAGCCAAAGTGATGAAGTGACGTTGCCGAGCATGCAGAGCGAGGGGCGCTATCCTGGCTCACCAGCATCCTCGCGCTGCTCCCGAGACCAAAGCCACTGCTGACTTGGGCTTCACCCACGGTTCCTGGGGCATCCCTCTCCTTGCCTTTCTGAAGTAAAACATTTTTGCCCCAGAGGAGGACAGGGTAACAGCAAACTTGTGCGGTCCCTGGACAAACAGCATAGATACATTCAGCCCTTCTTTGTTCTTCCTTCCGAGCTAGACACTGCCCTGAAGGGTGGGTGCATGCATGCGTGTCTGTGTGTGTGTGTGTGTGTGTGTGCATCTGTGTCTGTATGAGAGAGAGAGAGTTCTGCATGAGTTTTACTTTCCTCCTTTAATGTTTGCTGATGGCACCACATCCAGCAAGGAAAGTAGAACCAACTTCCCTCTTCTCTAATTAGAAGCCAATGGCAGGGAGGGACCCACAGTTTTGACTCTAGCTTTTGCTGAGTCTGTGAGTGGTGATTACCCACAACATGTGTCCCATGGAACCAGTGAGGTCATCAAGGAGGAGGGGCAAGGTTGCCCCAAATGAAAAATTCCTCTGATGGTATAGTTAGTAAACACAGTGCCGGGATGATCAGTTTCTCAGGAGACATCCTAAAATTCCAAGTCTGAGATACCAGATAAACACTGTAAACTGCGGGCAATGGCCCAGAATATCAAAACTTCCTTCCTTAAGTCAGCAGCTTTTCTAGACCAGCATTCAGGGAGTGAAGGAGCAGGAGCTGCTTCGAGATGAGCCCATGGCTTCCAAGTAGGAAGGAAGACTGTGGTCGCAGATAGGCTTAGACCAAACATCAGTGTGGATAAGGATGATTCCTGTGATTTTTAACTTGAAGGGGAACCACTCTATTCATCCAATTGGGACTGAACAGGAACTGGACACAACTGTTTCTTGTTTGATTTTCTCATGTGCAAAGAACTGGTTTTTCCCCCTGATTTTAAAAAGGATACATATGAGGGGCGCCTGGGTGGCTTAGTCGGTTAAGTGTCCAAGTCTTGATTTCAGCTCAGGTCATGATCTCAAGGTCGTGAGATCGAGCCCCGCGTCAGGCTCCGTGCTGAGCTTGGAACCCGCTTGTGAGTCTCTCTCCCTCTCTCTCTCTACCCCTCCCCACCCCACCCCCTCGCTCACATGTGCGCACACACCCCCTCTCTCTCTCTGTCTTTAAAAACAAAACAAAAAAAGGATGCATACTCACTATGGAACATTTAAATAATATAAAATCTAAAGACAATAAAATCACCCAAAGATCCACCACCCAGGGGTAACCACACTCAGTTTGGGGGTGGGGGGTGGGACACGCACATAAATACCCCCATACCAACACATATATACCCACATATGCAGACATATGTAAACACATACACTCCGTACCCAGGTACACATATGCACACACACACATGAATGCACACACTTCAAATAAGTGGGCTTTTACTCAACATGCCATCTTATAATGTATTTGATCAACATTATATGCATGTGTCTATAAAATTGAGCACTTGAAATCACAAACAGGGACATGCAGGATCTGGATTTTATTCCATTATCTATATGTACTATATGCACTGTACGTACTATACTATATTTATTTAGCCAATCCCTGAACCGTGATAAAGCCAGTTTTATTCTTTATACATTTTAAATAGTCTTCTTAAATACCATGTTTATACACTTATCTGAATATCTTCTTAGGAAAATTCCTAATAGTGAAATTCCTGCGTGAGAGGGGAACCCAATTTTGCAAAATCTGGGTACCTATTGCCAAACTGGAGATGATCTGGGGCCACAGGAGCCTGTTGTCCTTGCACCTTGCCTCCCCATCTGATGAAGCTCTGCATGGGGCCTCTCCTTGGCCCAGTCGGGGTCCATCTTTACAGAGAAGGCACAGGCCTGCTTGAGTCTCCAGCTGTTTGCCCGTTCGCTGCAGAGGAGGTATAAAGCCCCACGCTAACCTTGTGTCCCGGCCGCTCCACAGTGGGGCAGGACCCTAAGTGGAAGCTCTTCGCGTCTCCCACAGCCTGACGATAGCGCCTTCCCAACTGGAGACCCACCATGGGGCCTCAGCCGTGTCACCACTGGCCGCCCGCTCATGTGCTCTGCTCCAAATGAGCACAGCTGTGTGAAGACACCAGGCAAGAATCTGTCGTAAAACGTCAGGGGTCATCCTCTCATTTGGGTACAGATCAAAGGCTCCCCACTGGGGGTGGGAGCAGTTTTGCCCCCCAGGGAACATTTGGCAATGTCTAAGGACATTTTATGTTGTCACAACTCAAGGGACGTACTACTGGCATTAGTGAGCAGAGGCCAGAGATGCTGCTAAAAACCCTACAGTGAACAGACCAGACCCCCACAACGAGGAATCATCTGACCCCAAACGTCAATAGTGCTGAGGTTGAGAAACCCTGTGTAGATGATGTATTCTCTATTTTGGGGTTCCATTCATTAGTTTCCCTGAGTTTTAGGAGAGAAGACGTAAATTTGCAAATACCTCCACCTCTTGCATGTGTAGTTTTTAAATAAAAGGCTTGCTTTAGCATTTCACCCTTCGATTCCTCTCCCACTCTCTGCCAGCTCCTGACTCAGGACCACCAGCCCCCCGGTGCCCCCGGAGTTCCAACCCACTGCTCTACCGGGTTTCCCCAAGCAGCACTGACAGCAGGCAGGCCTGATTACATGTTTTCCCTCCTCTGTCCTTTTGTTGTAAATTCACTCCTATAATCAGCAGAACATGAAGACCTGCTCCTTTTCCCCCAGTGGATGATCCGTATCCCATTCTTATCATTTTAATATGCAGTCACCTTCCTCAGCACAAATCACTTGCTGGGATGATAAGCTCCTTTGGCCTGAAGAGAAAAAGAGTGTTTACTTTGGGAGGAGAGTAACTCTTCTATAAATGAGAGTTCCAACATTCCACATGCTGCCCCACTCCCTCCACCACGCTTTAGGTTTACACGAACAGGATATAAGGCATTCAGAAGCATTCACGCGGGTTCATGGGACATGCCTCATTGGTTCCATGACTACCTGAGGGGAATCCATATTTTATCCAGACTTGGATCCATTCCAACCCTTCCTCGGGATCTATCACCTCAGTAAGCACCCAGTCAGTGTTACTAGCTGACCAGAAATGGAGTCCCCCAGAAGAGGAGAGCAATGAGCCATGAGTGAAAATCTTGAGTTAAACAAAGATGGTTCGTATGATAACAGAGTCTCTGTTTCCCTGCTGCATTGGGATAGCATTCAGGAAACATTAACAGAGTCTATATTTCTTAGAAGGGAACTTTATTGCAAAATTAAATTGAGTTCACAGCCAACATATGTGTACATACATGCACACACCCCAACCTCCCCCTGTGGAAAAGCAGCCGTGCTTGATTTATTTCCCTGTCCCCCAGAATGATTCATCCACAGCAGACAAAGGAAACTGCCAAGTTCCATCCAGGCACAGGACAAGAAACGCCTTCTCTCTCCTTGTCCATCGAGATAAAAACTACCACTTGCAAAGCAAAGCTGATGATGGCCCAGCAGAGGCGTCAAAGTCTAGCTCGTGCTTGTGATCTGGGGAAATGCTGGGACTCATTGGAATTGAAAGCTTTGTCCATGTCTGGAAGAGAAACACTTCTTGAGAAAAATAACAGCCACAAAAATCTCTGTGCTTTTTTTTAAAGATTTTATTTTTATTTATTCGTCAGAGAAAGAGAGACAGAGTACAAGCAGGGGGAGCTGCAGGCAGAGGGAGAAGCAGGCTCCTCACTGAGCAAGGAGCCCGATGCGGAACTCGATCCCAGGATCCCAGGACCACGACCTGAGCCAAAGGCAGACGCTTAACCAACTGAGCCATCCAGACGCCCCAAATCTCTGTGCTTTAATGCAGAGTCATATGGGGTCTTCAGGATGATAAAAGTGTGCATCTGGATCCTCTACAAAACCTAGCCCCATGTTCTGCAACAGGTTCTTATTAAATTATAATCAAATGGATTGCTCACACCAGAAAGCACTGTGTGTCTTGCTGTCACCTAGATCCTTGCTATTCAAAATGTGGTCTGCAGACTACCAGCAGCGGCCTGAAACTTACTAGAAATACAGACTAAGCCTCCTCCCTGACTGTACGTACAGAATCAGAATTTTAACGAGATCCCAGGTGATTCGTATGCTCATAAAAATGCGGTGAGCACAGCTGTAAACAACTCCCCCAACAAGATGTAGGAACTCTGCCCCAAGATGGCTGAGGGCCTAGCCAATCAATCCGTCAACAAAATACCGCCAACAGAGTGGCCCAAGCAATACCCAAACACTAGAACATCAGTACAATCTAGCATTGATAGAATGATAGTTGGGCAGCATTTCCTCTGAAAGGCACCGGACATACCACAGAGGGACAAACAAGACAGAACACTGGGGCCTTGACGGGATTTGTCTCAAAAGGAGGCCTGGGAGTCCAGAAGAACAGCAACGATTCAGCTTCTACAGACCTTCCCAAGGTACTTCTCCCGGTAAGTGGGCGGGCAGATCGGAATGAAGATGGGCAGATCGGAATGAAGATGTGAAACTAGAGGTAACAGGAAATAGCCAGCTGTGCATCGGAGTGAAGCGAAAACAGGACAAGGCAAGAGACAGAGACCTGTCCCTACCAATGACTTTAGTAACCCATCTCTGGGCTGTCAGAGACAATCTTCATCAGCAGTCAGGAGTCGGTGAATGAATGGCTTCTGTCGCCATCCTGACTCAGAGCTGCAGGTCTAATTACCTGTTGGGATTTTTTCTTAAATTAAAAGAAAGGAGCTTCCTGAAGGGCATAAAACTTTGTCCTCTGGCTTCTGTCTGGGTTCAGCAGTGACTGGTAAACAGGAGATGAGGAGAGGGCTGAGTGAGACATCAGGTTCTTTCCTCCCACCCCGGGCTCTGTGCTGGGAGGAGGGGGTTCTGGCAGAGAATATTCCCTTTATGATAGTGGCTCTCAGCTGGAGAGTGAATCGGCCCCCTGGGGGACACTTGACCAGTGTAGAGACATTTTGGGGTGTCATGACTAGGTAGGTGGGTGTGTCTACTGGCATGTCGTGAGTAACAGACTAGGGATGACACTACCAAATACCCCAATACAGAGCCATCTGCTCCCAAACAACCACAGTGCTGAGACCTAGAAACTTCCCTCCAATGGCACCCAATGGAGGCACTTCCTGCAAGACCCTCTTTGGGTGACAGATTCCTGGCTGTTTTTCCTCCCCTACACCTCAACTCCCCTTGAGGGTTCCTTTCACCTGCCCTTCCTCTGAAATTAGCACCAGTATTGAACTCCCCTCAAAATCCCAGCCAAGTGAATCTTGATTGCTTCCCACACGGTGTGCTGAGAGTTGAGCTAAGCTACTCCATGGTGTGGCATCCATTCTGTTTAGCGAAGCAGCCTGCAGGGACTTGAAACCGACACCAGCCCCCTCATCCAAGGCATGCCCTAGATAGCAGCCACAGCATCACAAGCAAATGTTAGTCCCCGAAGTGACTCCCCAACAGCCTTTGAGATCAACAATCACCCCTGCCTCCCAGAGCCTCACCCTTGTAAGACCCCTGTGGAATTTACCAAAACCCCGCTCTTTGGGGTTTGGACTAACCAATCTGGCCTTAACCTGAGAACCCTAAAGCACTCCACCCATGGACCCTGATAAAGACGTGTTCCCATCCTCTGCCCCTCTCTGCCTGCACCCTGCCCTGACCTTCTCACATGGCCCTCAAGGCCTCTCTTGTGGTCCCTTGTTGAACCACAGCTTACCATGCGACACCTCGGGGTTCTACTTAACAAATGTCAGTTTAACAAAGTCACAGCACCCTGACTCATACAAAGAGCAATAATGGGAAAAATAATAAGATTTGTCCTGGGGCAGTAATTCCTCATTGATGCTTGGCCGAAACTGAGGAAGAGAAGAGAGAGGAAGGCCTGGAGGCAGGGGGAGTGGGTTACAAAAATATTGAGCCTGATTTCTAATGTTATTGGCCACCTCTGTCCCTTTGTGAGGGCGCAAACTGCACAAATGTGTACGCAGTAGCCTTGATGATCAAGGGGTTATGAATGTGTATCCAGATGTTGGCAGTGCATGGAATATGAAAGATGCTCCATAAATTGAGTGAGTGAGTGAGTGAATGTGCGAATGGATAAATGAACAAGTTAGCATGACCTAGAGTGGTTAGAAAGGCTTCCTGGAAGAGGTTAAGAGGTCACAAGACACAGCACAAGCTCTGGGTAGGAGCCCAGTGTGGAGTGGGGTCTAGTGAGTTCACGGAAGAAGAACAGCCCTCCAGAGCAGCGATTGGTAGGAGGGCAGGACCAGACACTGAAGTCCTTGGAAGCCTGAGTGGTTTGATTTTTATGCTGTAAGTAACAGGAAGCCACTATGGCTTACAGAGCAGGGTAGTGGTGTTTTTTCAAAACTGTCTTGACAGTGGGACCCAAAGTGGGTGGAGCAGGGAGCAATTGGACATGAGGATGCACGATAGTAATTCAAGTATATTACATGGGCCTGCTTTTAGGGTACTAGGAATGGTAAAGGGAAGGTAAGTCTTAAAGAGAAGATTCGTGGCAGGAATGATCTCAAATTAATATGAATGAACACCTCTAAGGTGTTATAAACTGCTGCTTGGAATTGGCCATGGACATAAAGATAACTAGCATCATGGCTCTGCATTCTCCGAGGATCAGCTTGAGCATAGAGACTCCGGGATGATGTAACATGGCCAAGAAAAAGCTCTCCAGTTATCTTGGTAAAGCAAATATCCATGAAGCCAGCATCTTGCCCCTTGTCTGTATTCAGAGAGTCAGCTGCCGCCCCTGTCATCCTCTGCAGCTGTCCTACAGCATGTGACTTCCTGAATGAGCCTCCACCGGAAATCCAGTGGGTGCTGATGCCCATTTTAGGGCCTGCCGTGTGGCAGCGGATATGCACATCCTCTCTGATGGTGCTGGGTGTATTCTGGAGCCCTCATTCAGACGATCCTGCACAGACCCCTCCAAAGGAACTTCAGGATAATTAATTAAATCAGTGCTTTTCAATCCTCTTGATTAAGTATTGAGCCAGCCCCAGAAGGTTTTCCTTCTTTTGAGAATCATTCCACTCAATGTTGATTTCCCTTTCTCCTGGTCTTTGGGCAGGAGAAAGTCAGGCCAGCAGGTGAGCAAAAGGATCATTCATAACTTTTGAGAATACAGCCAAGAAGCTACTGTCGCTAAATGAATCTGCATTATCAATCCCTCATCCTTGCTCTGCAATCCCATGCCGCAGGGTCTCTTTGTTAACCCCCCAAATGTACAAGAATGGCAGTGTCCCCGGTGAGCGATATCCAGGGTCGTTTGTGCTGTGGCCCACTAGGGCCCTCGTGGGCTGGGGAGGACAGAGGCACAGCCCTACAACTCTCCTCTTGAGGGCTGAATTTTTTCTATTGGCCTGGAGTCATTGAAAACTGTGCTTCCTCTTCCCTGGGAAGGAGCCCAGACTTTTGCAGCCAGTCAGTCAGAAGCACAGTGACACACTGGGCCTGTGATGGGAGCTGATGCTACCCCTAGTAGCGAACTGAGAACTCCAGTGTCAGAACCAAGTTACATTGTAGGACAGCCGCTCAGTGTCAGCAGGGGATTGGAGAATTGCTCAGTGGTGCTGGAAACACGTGCACACACACACACACACACACACACACACCCCAGACCTGTGCTTTTCATGTAAAAGGTGTAAACACATTTCTTTGTAACAGTTTGCATGTTTAACCAAACTTGATTTATAACATTTATAAACATGTATCACTTGATTTACAAAAGCTGTCCTGAAACCAAAGAGATGTTGTTTTCTGGGTGCATAAGTTTGCCCTTTCAAGCATTTGATGCATTTAAGAGAACCAGACAAATTGCATTTTAATGTGCACAAAGATATTTAAAAGATATAAATTAATTAGGTTTGTAAATGGGGTTAATTGTTTAAGGGAAATTGATCCATTAAACTTATTAATTTATTGAACATCATTAATGTACATGGAAAGGTAATTATTCTTACTCTTACATAAGTATTTAATAAATTCTGGTAGAATAACAAAGTTTATAAGTTGAACTTAAAACCTTAAGAAAAAATAGTTTTTTTTATTTGTGACCTTAATAAACTAAGTATTGATTTAAAAAAACATGTAACTATAAATAGTCCTTCCTACACACACACACACACACACACACACACACTTGCACACACGTGATCACTCCTTGGCTAACATTAAAACAACTCTGAGAAACACACATCAATGTCCTTTAATGGGCTCCAGGACTCTCATCTCATCAAGGCGTGTCCCACCCCTGGCCTCGCTCCTGCTCCTGCAGGGAGCACAGCAGACGTCCAGGTTGAGTAAGAACTGTACTTCCTTAGGGCAATGTTGGTGCCCTCTGTCCCACCTTGACCGTAAACCCCATAAGGTGAGAAGCCATGTCTGTTTTGCTCATGATTATATATCCCCATCATTATTTCTCTAGCATGGGACCCAACATTCAGAAGTCGCTTAAAATATTCAGAAATAAGCGAATGAGGGCAGGAGGGTGTGCAGCTTCCCTGGGCTCCTGCGCCTGCCTAGAGTGAGTCTACACACAGATTTAATGCCTTGCCCTCTGCCTCACTCTCCAGAAGCTGAGTCTACACAGCTAATGGGAATCCAGTAACCATATACTTGAGACACAATTTTCCAGAGGCAGAGACTTTGAGGCAGATGGACAATTTGCTGAGAAGATGCATATGTTATAAAAATTAATTATTAACTGGAAAAGGAACTTTGGACACTAACTTCTCAGCAGGGAAGGACATCCTGAAGCAGCAGACTGTCTGCTATGAGGAACCCTGAAAGGCCTTAATGAACATTTATATCAAGAGATGCCAGCAAAAAGATCTCCATAACAATGCCTGGATCCAGTTTTTCTGATTCGAGATGTCCCTGTCCCCCTGAGTGGTAACAGTGGGGTTCTCCTACTGTCTACCCCACGTCCATGACTCGCTCTCCCCCTGAGGTCCCAGGCCCTCATCCTATCTCATCCCATCCCACTTCATGAATGGAGCTGACATTTCCAATCTGATATCCCCTTCTTTGCTTTCTATTTCCTTTGTCTCTCCCATTGCTCAACATTTTAGGGTCAAGGAATGAAAGAAGAGAACTATCAGGAGAGAAAGGTAAAAAGGATGAAATCCCATTTCTCTCTTTTCATGCAGCCAAGAGAAATGGACTATGGATACCTTTTAGCCCTAAAGAAAAGAGAATTTCTTTCTGTGTACCCCTGCCTTCCCTCATGACACCATTTTCTTTCATGAGATTTAAGAAAATAGATGCAAATGCCAACATTGTACCAAAAGGTGCCTCATATCTCATGGAGCTGCAGATTGTCAGCCTCACTCAGAGGAACACATAACGCTGAAGTTTCTCAAAAAGCTATTGAAAGTTAGAGGACAATATGCTGGTCTGGATACTGTTTATGGTTAATCTGAATTTGAAGTCAAACTTAAGATATTTTAAGAGTGTTTGAGTGTTCTGGTGCAGCCACTCTGGAAAACAGTATGGAGGTTCTTCAAAAAGTTGAAAATAGAGCTACCATACAATCCAGCAATTGCACTACTGGGTATTTACCCCAAAGATACAAATGTAGAGATCCGAAGGGGTACGTGCACCCCAATGTTTATAGCAGCAATGTCCACAATAGCCAAACTGTGGAAAGAGCCAAGATGTCCATCGACAGATGAATGGATAAAGAAGATGTGGTATATACATACAATGGAATATTATGCAGCCATCAAAAGAAATGAAATCTTGCCATTTGCAATGACATGGATGGAACTGGAGGGTGTTATGCTGAGCGAAATAAGTCAATGAGACAAAGACATGTATCATATGACCTCACTGATATGAGGAATTCTTAATCTCAGGAAACAAACTGAGGGTTGCTGG
>NC_138374.1:129530193-129547541 GCF_054177405.1 Leptonychotes weddellii
GAGCGAGAATGAGAGAGAGTACATGAGAGGGGGGAGGGTTAGAGGGAGAAGCAGGCTCCTTGCTGAGCAGGGAGCCCGATGCGGGACTCGATCCAGGGACTCCAGGATCATGACCTGAGCCGAAGGCAGTCGCTTAACCAACTGAGCCACCCAGGCGCCCCCCCAATAAATTTTTTTTTAATCTTTCAATCTATCACTTTCTTGTGCTGCCTCCCACAATGAAATCAAGGCATAAAATCTTCATTAAAATAAGAGAATGATTCTCCAGGATGACAAAAGTGGGGGGGGGGAAGACCCATAACTCTTGAATTTTCTAAAAGCTTTTCCTGTGGTTACAAATAATCCTGATTTACTCTATCTCCCTAACCCTGTTCCAGGGCAAAGAAATGGGTCCTATTTGTCATCTCTTGCATTGGGAGCCCAGTATTGCTAGGAATTCTAAGTAGCCTCCATCTCTTTCATGGGACCCCCACAGCAACTAGTAGGAAATTCTGTCTGTAGTAGATAAATTCTATTCAGGAACTGATTACAGCCAGTGGAACAGAGAGAAAAATACCCCTTCATCTTAGTGCTTTCTGGATTAAAGAAGAATACCAATGTGCATTTCCCAGGATTGAAGTGATCATAACCACAAGGCAATTTGGCAGCTAAATGAGGTATTGCTCATCATTAAGCTTTGCATAAAAATCAGCATGGTACCAGGAACAAGGCTCAAGGACAAATTGCCCCCTTTCACTCTATAGGCAGAAAAAGGGAAGAGATGATGCTTTGCCACTTGAAGCGTCATCAGTGGAACCCACAGCCGGGGATTCAGAGTCATCAGCAGTGAACTGAGTTACTAGTCTCAACGACAAAGAATTTGAAGACAACAGAAAATGGGGTTTTACCAGTGAGGTTAAAAGGACTCATGTTCACACATTTCCACCAAAATCAGGAAAGGAGCAAAAAGTCCTGGTGTTTAGGAATTCAAATAAGAAACTTCATAGGTTAGAACCAAGTCATTATTGCATATGCTGCATTTTCTGAGCACAAACATATAAAATTACCTTCCATTTTGCAAAACACAGATGAAAAAAAGGGCATTTCAAAAAATAGGACAGATCTCACCTCACTGCCAGTGAAAAAGTCACAAGCAAAATGGATCTCTTTACTCTGTCATGTCCTAGACCCTCATGCACCTCTGACCATGACCTGCCCGTTTCTCTGCTCATTAAGTGTTATTCATCATGGAGCAGGGCTGCTGAAGTCAAAGGCAAAGTGTTCTTTCAGTTCCTGGAGCACCGAATTGTTCCATTAATTTTCAGATGTTCATGACAGGTCAGAAGTTCCCCGAACCTGTCTGGAATTGAAGAGACCTCATGGATCCTTCCATCAGAGATTCTGGCGGAATCACCGATGAAGGAAAAATACCTTGACATTATAAAACTTAGGGTAGAGATCTGAGATAAAGGGAACCACTGCTATGTGAGAACATTTAACCTGCCCACCGTGATTCCCTTTGCTGTACTTTTCTAGCACTAACCCTAGGACCTTGAGTTATTGGGTTTTAAATGTCTTTTTTCATACCCCAAATGACTACAAATGCCAAGAGAAAAAATGTACAAATTTTCCATTTGCCATAGTCTGTGTTTGAAAACATGTCTAAGGGCTTCCACAAGGGTGGGAGCATTTTACAAATGACAATTAAGAAAGTCTCCTATTTGTGATTACTTTAATACATCTTTCTAAGAGATCATCAACATTTTAAAGTCCTAGTTTAAAAGGGGACAGTAGGCATATAGAGAATTGTTTCCCATCTTGTCTTTTGGATGTGGCATTCTTTACTTGTTCTGATAAGGAAAATCTGTGTCCTAAGATGGCCGACTGAGCCAGCAGGAGAGTCCCAGTCCTTGCCCCGGGGCTCTTCTGGGTTCTTCTCCCTGCTCTACTTCCTGCACACACCAGTCTGGGTTTTTCTCCTGCCCGACTTTGCGCATGTGCCAAGTATTCGGAAGTGGAAGTGTATAAACTGCCCCCTTTGTGCTCGGGGCTCAGACCTTTGGAGACCACTCTCCTCTGAGCCCGCCGGCATTAAATAAACCTCCTATCCTCCAAGATCTCCGAATGCCGCTTGGTTCTTCTGTCGGGTGATCCAGTCCAGGTTCTGTAACAGTTCTACTGTTGCTTAGTGCTTACCACACTGAAGCGTCCCTTTGGGGCCTGTAGACTACACAAACATGGTGGTGCCACAGGAAACATAGCCCTGGTGCCTCCAGTCAGCCTGGCAGTGGTGCTGTCTTGTTGGGTTCAGCAGCTAGAGCCATCCCTTAGCCAAAAAGACTTTGGAGGGCTCCATGCTGCCTACACTTGACTCAGGAGGCTTCACCAAGACAAGCAGCCTGGTCACACTAGCCAATGAAGAAAGATGCCCTGAGGCCTATAGCCACACAATTAGTCTGGTACGTGATTGAGTTCTAGACTTGGGAATTGCCAAAAGGTTTGGTTCCAATTGCCTTCACTAAAACCAGCCTCTTGGTGAATCTATGTCACAGGATTGTTTATAAAAGTTGGGATCATTGGGACACCTGAGTGGCTCAGTTGGTTAAGCATCTACCTTTGGCTCAGGTCATGATTCCAGGGTCCTAGGATCAGGGTCCCTGCTTAACAGGGAGTCTGCTTCTCCCTATCCCTCATCCTCTCCACTCATGCTCTCTCTCTCTCTACCTCTCTCTCAAATAAGTATTTTTTTTAAAAAAGTTGAGATCATCATTATTATCATTGTGATTGTGGTGATGATTAGTCTTTTCCTTTATAGAGGCCAGTCAGTCCCTTGTTTATCCACCCCCTTCCAGCAGCCCTGTTGTGACTCTTATACCCTATTCCAAGTGTTCCTGAATGCTAACCTTTAACTAGCTTTTACCCAGATCCATCTCCTTAGGGAAAGTGGAAAGGAGAGAGGAAGGAACACTGAGGAGGGTGGCCAGGCATGGTACTCCAGACTGGGGTCGAGCGTATCCCATCAGGTTACAGACTAGCAACATACTGGGTCTTCTCCCTCCGGTGGGATATAGGGAGGATTTGAGAGTCATTCTGTAGTGGAGAGGCCTTTTCTGTGATGCATATGATTAATTCTCTGTGATAATCAGATGTGTGAACATGGATCTTCAAAAAATCATTTAGCCATACACAAAGAGTAAGAAAAGGGCAAGAACATGAACAGAAATAAGGAAAAGGGGTAAAAGGAGCCCCCATCCTTGGCAGGCCTGACTTCCCCAATGGTGGCAAGAATGCTACTAAGTCAGATTCATGAGAAGATCCCTTCCTTGACATCTGATCACCCTGGCCTGCCTTCAGCAAGAATCCTATTACATTGGTTTAGGAAGAATCCCCCACCCACCCACCCTTAATGTCTCCCCTCAGTAATTTTTCACTCCCTGTACCCCCCACCCTGCTCCTTGGTGATAAATCCCCAGCTGTCTTCACAGAATTTGAAGTTGCGCTCCCTCTCTCCACTTATTGCAATAGTTTTGACATCTACTGAGAGAGTCTTACATAAGGGCTTCCTTACCATTTTAACAAGTGTCAGAATAGTGTTTTTTAATACAGGTCATACCCTCTGGAAGGCACACTACAGGAGAAAGAAGGAGGGAATGCTTAGTGGGGAGTGCGTGATTGGGTGATTCTAGACCCATGTGGGGGATAAGAGTCCAGATGATAGCTCAGTCCTGGGAAGTGTAGTCTACTCATCTGAGGTAAACAAAGAAGTGTGGCAGGATATGTGTGGTCTTAATGGCTTCTTGGGGTAGACAGATGATCCATTTTGCCTAAAAGTCCCTCCCCAGGATCAGTTTCTTAGGAATTTTGCAGTGGTGATATGGGGGTCAGACATAATAACCTTTGCATGCCCTCTTTGTGGGTGTAAGGAGTTGTGTCACAGCTGGTGAAAGGTTGGTCCTGCTAAGAAAACAGTTTGAACAGAATTCAGGAGCCTTTCAAAGAGCTCCAGGAGCTCCTGTGCAGACCAGAGGGGAGCGTCACAGCGCTACATAGCCAGGACCCTAAACCCTGGCCAGGAGACATCGAGAGTTCTAAAATTCTTTTGGGCCACCAGGACTTTCTTATTGGCCCAGCTTAACATAATTTAGGGTCTTACACAGGATGATTCAGCCCTCTCCATGTGTCTGTCTCCAGCTGTGCCATCTCCATGGGCTTCAACTTCCCCACACAAATCAGTCCATCAGGGTATTCCTCTCCCTTCCCTCCCCAAAAGACTGTTTTCTTGCTTACAGGGAATCCGGCCTAATAATTAAAAACCAGACTTTCCTCCCACAGCCTTATGCAGCCTTGATCAACCTCGATAAACCACAAGGATGGGGGCTGTGCCTGTCTGGCCCCTCACTGATTGTCTAGTGTCCAGTATGCCGACCAACCTACACTGGACATTCACAGGTGGTTATTGAATAACCATATGAATGAATACACTTTCCTAGGAGATGGGGAGTTTTTTTCAACTGCAGGGTCTGAAAAATAAAAATATCACAAAGTCATTATTTTATTTTCTTAGTTCTAATTTCAAAAAGACAGCTATGAAGATGGAGAATGTGTGAGACTGCCCTGTGGTCTACTCATGTCCACAACAGCTTTTTTACTCTTTTGGGTTGGATCAGACTCAAGTGACTAAGTACTCTGAAAATGTTATTATTTTGTCCTTTCTTGACTTAAAGGGGAAAAAAAAGTCTTCAGCATGGGTGACAAGGTGAAAGGATCCAACCTGATCATATGATTCATTTGCAGATTCAAAATAGTTTTGATCTAGGGGGATTAAACCAACAGACCTAAAGCCCACCAGCAAAGGGTAAAAGCACTATTTGTCTTTCAGGAGACAGTAGCTTTCACTGGCCATGAATTAATGAGAAATGTCATTAGATTACTCATTCTGAGGTCCTTTTCTTATTTTTCAAGTAGGCTATAAAAATCAGCATGTTTTGACTAACTTTTCCATCCAAAAAAACCATTTCCTTGGTGTGTCTGCTGTTTCTAGGAAAAGAACTTATCAAAAGCTACTCTGTCCTGCAGGGGTCTTCAAGAGAGCTTATTGATAAGTTCTAAATTGAAGCCACAAGAAGTGTGCAGGTGTAATCAGGTGTGTCTGTGTCTGTATGAAGAGTGCTTTCCTCTCATTCACTGGTGACCCAACCACTTTGAAGGGCAATAGGGCAGTTTAGAGCCCTAAGCTATCCAGAGTCCAACTGCCTGGGTTGAACCTAAGTTCTGCCATTTACTGTGTGAACATAGCAAGTCTCTGTGCCTGTTTGCTCCTTTAGAAAGTAGGGGTTATAACAGTACCTTCCTCAAGGAATGAGGAAGGAATGAAATATCTTACATGCATAATGCTTAAATAGGGACTGACATAGTAAATCACTGAGTGAATCACTGCTGTTATTACTAATGCAAATAAATTACTAATATTATTAGCAAAAAATAAACTGCACATATCCTTTCACACCTCAATCATACCAGTAGGAATTTATTCTACCTACAGATATATTCATGTGTATGTGTAAGATATATGCACACAGATATGGATGGTGGTGTTGTCTGTCACAACAAAAGATGGAACAAGGACTAAATTTCAAGGACTCAATAAAAGGATTGATTAAACCAATTCAGGAACTTCCATCCTATGAAATATTGTGGATCCTCTAAAAAGGACATGACTGCATTATATGAACCAATATGGAACTCTAAGATGTATTATAACTTTTTTTTAAAGCAAGATGTAAAAATAAGAAATACCACATGATGCCATTTCTATAAGAAAAGAAAGGCATATATGCTTATATATCCAAAGACAATCTCTAGAAGGAGATGTAAGAATCTGATTATGCTGAAGACCTCTGGGAAGGACAGCTCAGAGACTGGAAGAAAGCAAGAGAAAAGAAACTTTGTATTACCACCATGTGCCATTGTATATATTACCTATTTGAAACATGAAATATAATATAAATTATGAAATTTTAAAAGAAAATAATATGTTACAGGGCAAGCTTGCAATTATATTGTAAAAATACAAAACTGACTGTTTTTAGAGATGATGACCCAGGAAAGTTCTAAGCTCCAAAACTGTGTGGCTGCATGGGCCCCAAATGAAGGTTCAAGCTGAAGGAGCTGAGATGTGGCCCCAGGACAAAGCTGAGGGATCTGAGAAAGGGGAGAATTTCACTCTCTCAGATTCTGGATCCACTGAGGCCAGAAAGGCCAGATGGTGATACCCTCCACTTCCTTCCTCTGCCCATCCCACCCCTCCCCCACACCTCAAAATCCTCTTTACTTTGCTGCTACTCTCTTCTCTATTGTCAAGGGAATCTGCACATGTTTACAAATTTTGTACATTTCGATAATCCTCCACACTAAAATCTAAGTCTAAAGCCTGGAAGCCCTGATTTTTCAGCCAGTCACTCATTTAATTAACAAATATCTGTTGAGCATTTATTATGTGTTAGGTATTATTTTAAGTGTCAGGAAAACAAAAATCAGTAAGACACAAAAAGACATAAATTTCTTGAGCACTTCCCATGTGCCAGATGTTCTCAAAAGGAATTTACAGGCTAGTGGAGGTGAGGAGGCAAATTGCCCAAATGACTGTAATGTGGTGTTCTATACTACAGGTTGGAAGAGGCCCATTGTCAAAGACTAAAGGAGAAATCAATGAGAGAAGAAGATTTTCTATTGGTCTTATAAGATAGGAATCAAAAAGAGCCTCTGAGAAAGAGCAGTAGCCTCGTTTACACCCCACAACCGTCCAGGGGTGTTATCAGTCCTATTTGACCTTATTGAATATGAGTTACTTCTCCAAATCTATCATTTCCCTTACTGCATGGCTGCCTCCCTGTGGTGATTAGCAGTGGAATTTGCAAAAGAAAAATGGCCCATGGGCTGTTTTCAGAGATGTCAAAGAAGTATGGGGCACAAGGTCCTACCCATAACCGTTCTTCTGGGGAGAGAATTCAATGAGACAAATCTACTCAGGAGTTGGTAGCAGGTGCATAGAGAGAGGAGAGCAAGGCCTATAGCAAGGGAGGAAGTGGCAAAGGAGGGCTGATCAGGGTTGAGAAAGTGGGCTTTGCAACCCTGATAACTCACATGGGTCTGGGAGAGGATCCAAGTCAGGAAGATGGAGCCTCTAGGTAAGGCCTTAAATGGGCACCATTAGAGAAGTGATGTCATTGGAAGGTAGCACCTATCAAGTGCTGGGGGCTGCTATAGAGAGGTGTTTTATTGCACTTTCTCATTTATTTCAGACTTAGAGGGAACAAGCTCAATAAAGTGATCAATCAGGCCTTCCTTGAGGGCCAGGAGACAGCATTCCTAACAGAGAAAGTATCTTGCAAATCTTCATGATGGTTATTTGAAGAGAGCAAAGCAGACAAAAGCTAAGAGAACACAGAGAGTTCAGGAGAAGGTCACCATCTTGTTCTTCAAAGGATTGGGAAGCTGGATTCACTGGCATTTGGTTTCAGAGCAAACTACTGGTGGAATAAATCTGTAGTTCTGGGAAGGCTGTGACTTATTTGGATACAAAGCTGTGTGAATAGAGAATTAAGAAAAACACTTGGTGTAAGAGCATACTTGTACAATTACTTAAAGCTACATAAATACTGAAGTGAGAACTCTCATCTCATCTATGGGCACCTTAGTCGGGACTACCAAGACCTGGAATTTCTAACCACAAATGACCTCATTTCATGACTTCTGCCATATAAAACAACGGAATCTCAACATTGAACGAGCTTTCAAAATCCTCTAGATCAACATTAACTAATCTAGAAGTTGACCAGACTCTACAGTATCTCTGACGTGGTTGCTAAGCCCATATTTAAATACCTTCAGCAGCCAGGAACTCACTGCCTCCCAAAGTGGTCCATTCCCTGTTCACCTACTTTAATGCTGTTTTCCATTGAAGCAAAGTCTGTCACTCCACAGTATCCAACCTCTAGTCCTAGTTTTAACCCTTGGAGCCTTACAGAACTAGTCTAATTTCTCTCCTAAGGTCATTCATTCATTTATTCAGCAAATACCTATGGAGTGCCTACTCTGCATGAGGCACTATTCTAAGTGTCAGGAAAATAACAATGAGTAAGTCTCATGGACACCCAGTCTAATATGGTAGGCAGATATCTACACAGATCATTAAACACACTGTAAATACAAAGATAGAGATAGACACAAGGTATCACAGAAGTGGTGCCCATGTGAAGTGTGTGAATCCCCATCTTGGGTGGGGTTTAGGGAGATCTTGCTGTAGAAGGTGACCTCTGAGCTGAGATAAGCAGGTTGGGTGGAGCTGGAGAAAGGGGGTGAGGAGGGAGAAAGGTGTCCTGGAGAGAAGGAGCCTCATGTTTTCTGTCCCCAAGAGAGATAGCCCTACATGTGGGATATTGGCATAGAGGGGCAGTGGGAAGGTTGTAGAAAAAATAAAGAATTATGTCAAGAAAATAATCAAAAATGTTCAGGTTAACTATAACTATCTCTGCATGGAGGAAATACTAGCAATTTTTATTTTGTCTTTATTTTTCTGCATTTTCCAAATTTTTTCAAATGACCATACAATGTTTTTACCATCAGAAGAAGCAAAACCATGATGATTCTGAAAACAACACATCCCTCTTGCCTTCCATGACCCCATCATTGCAGGCCTGAGTCAGTGAGAGTAAAGGGCCCAGTGGGGACAGTTCTGAGGTAAAATGTCTCAACATGTCCATTGGAAAGCTGTATTTCCAAGTGTCCCACTCTGTTATGACACTTTCACAGTAGCCTGGACAGCATTTCTCAGTTTATGTGATCACTTTAGCCATATTTAAAATATCAGTATGTAATCATACTTCACTTTAATTTTTCAAGACTTGTTTCCACTATATGTTTTTACTATTATTTTATTATATGCATCCATCATCACAGTGGGTTTGTGTTCTTAAAAGATGCATGAGGTGTTTGGCCTCTCCGGTGGGCAAGGAAATGACATGGCTGGATGACAAGCTCTGTGTTCAGAACAGATTCTGCCAGAAGAGATGAAAGCCCAACAGGGACCAGTGTTACAGATGGAGAAAGGCTTCTAAACACAGAACTGTGACCTGGGCAGGAGGGTAGGGGGAGATGGAGGTGTCTGAATTAAAGTGGTAGTAGTTACAGTTGACATTGACTGAGCAGTTACCAAGTGTCAAGCACTTGGATTCACATGCATGGTTTAATCTTCACAAGAATCCTGTGAAGTAGATGTGGTGGTTGTGATGATGATGATGATGATGATGATGGTGGTGGTGATGATGTTGAGGAGGAGGAGGATCCCTGTTTCACAAACAGGGTAACCGTGCCATAGAGAGGAAAAGTAACTTGCCTAAGATTCCAGAGGTAGTAAGTGGAGGAACTGGGTTTAAATCCAAGGGTCTGGGACACCTGGGCGGCTCAGTAGGTTAAGCATCTGCCTTCTGCTCAAGTCATGATCCCAGGGCTCCCTGCTCAGCAGGGAGTCTGTTTGTCCCTCCCCCTCTGCTTCTGCCCCCCACCTTTGGCTCTCTCTCTCACTCTCTCTCAAACAAATAAATAACGTCTTTAAATCCAAGGGTCCTCACTGGTGCTGTGTTGCAGAGTGAGAGGGAAACTTGAAATCACCTGGCTGTGGATGTCTCTGGCAGGCTGGTTTAGACCAACAGGCAGAGTTGGAAAAGAGGCAATGCTGGGGATGGAGTGGTGTGCTGGAAAGTGCCCTGGACCTGGAGCCAGGTTCATGGCCAACTTTCCACTTACAGGTTCAAAGGCCTCTCTAAGTCTTGGTTTCCTCCTGGAATAATCAGACATACCACCCAGGATCGTTGTGAAGATCAAATGACTTTGTACATAACAAGCTGCATAATCTATAAAATGCTTTACAAATCTAAACTGAATATTCAGGAGCCCTTCTCTGGTAGCCATTATTGTGGAGCCTCTACAGAATTGCTCCTCTACTCACCTTTGGCTTTGCCCACAAGGGACGCACAAATTTGGCTTTGAGAATAAATTTGGTGTAAGACTCTGACTTTCCAGGGAAACGTCATCACTTCTCTCATGAACATTCATGGAGACACCCCTTTGCTGGAGTAAGAAAGGGAAGGAGCTACATCTCTTATTTTGCTAAAATGCATTATTTGGGTCAACTGAATAAGCTCTTGGGAGAAAATCGAAAGGTTTTCATAAAGTGAAATGAATTTACATCTTTAAAATAAATAAGATATATAGGCCTAAGCCCTGTTGTGTACCTCCTCCCCACACATACACACCTGTGCACACATGGACACATGAACACACACACACACACCCCTTACCCTCCCCTTCTTTGCAGTTATTTTTCTCAAATACAAGCAGATGTCTCCTGCACATCAGTGGGGTTGGGGGCGGGGGGTCTCTTTTAAGGAAAGTCCACCAGCGTGCTTTTCAAAAATAAATTGCCCTTGGTTGAGGACCACTGCTTTAGAGTGACTTTAAATGCCCTTCAAGTGTATTAAGGGTAAATACCAAGACCAGCCTCACCGAGGATAGACTCAGGAAAATGTGACCTGTGCAAGTTTGGAGTTAAGCATCAGGACATATTTCCCAATGGTGGATGTTGTTATGCACTCCACAACGTGGAGGCCCCGTCTTTGCAATCTGGCGGAGGTGGTTCCTGAGGGAAGGGGGAGGAGGAAGGACCTTTCTAGGCCCTTCTAATTCCAGGAGTTTATTATGAATCAGTGAAAAGGTAAGAACAGTCCACTTGGTTAAATAGCATGAATAGTATTTCCAGATCTTAAGGAGTTCCAAAAAGGAAGAACAGAGGAAAACAGGAAGCAAGACAGAGATAAATAACATTCACCAACCCTATGGTGTAGCCAATTTGGAGGGAGTCAGTGGAAGTAAGGTAGATAAATGAGAGCACATGGGAGACTGGACGAGGAGGTGGGCCATTAACCCACCTGAACAAACACAAGTTGTCCCCCATCAAACATTCCACAAGTACCAGACATCACAGCCCAGGATGGGCCTGTTCTGCAATATTTTGGAGCTCAGGCCAAATGTCTAGAGTCCATTGCCTGTGCAGATTTGGCATGATCTAAAATGGTAAAGGGCCAAGTCACTTTTTTCTCTTCATTAGTATATTCCAAGGGAAACTCAGGCCATCTGTTTCTGCCTTGTCAACTCCGCAGGCCACAGCATGGCTTTAGGGAGATGCAATTGCTGTCCAGGTAACTGCATGAACATTTTAATATGCCAATTTATGATTTTTAAGTCTTTCTGAATTTTTTTATTTAAATAAAGTCTGGTTTCTCTGGGATAAAGCAATCCAAGTAATCAAAGATAATAACCCAAATAGATTCCAAGCCTGGCAAAAGCCTCCTCTAATCTTCTGAACTTCTCACATGAAGGAAATTGGGTGAAACAGGGCTGGCGTGCAAGGTCGGTGCTTCAGCCACATGCTACCATCTGTCCCACTGAGCAATATAGACAGAGCATAGCGGGTAAGTTCCACATTTGTTTTACTGATCATTTCATGTCTCTGGAAGCAGAAGTAGCAACAGTGGGAACTGTGACTCTGGCCTTCATTCTGATCAAAAGAAGAAAGAGGTACAGAACATAAAAATGGCAGGTAGCTTGGGAAAAATAAACCGTATCACCTGAGAATTCAAAATAGCAAAAGACGATAAAGCCAGGCAAATAAGTATTTCCCCCATTAAACCATAAAGAAACAAACAATCGATCTTGTTCATTACTTTTTCTCCAATTCCTCATACAACACTTGACATACTACAGGCACTCAGTAACTATTTAGTTACTGATGAGCCTAGAAATTTTCTAGACTCTAGGAAGGAAATTTAAGAGAAATAAATTTAAGATAAAGGGATTTTATTATTGAATATGTCTTTTTTAAAGTTAGTTTCCAAAACCAGGCAATAGTCAGCAAAGAAATTCTGATCATACAATCTCTAATAATAAAAAATAAAATTTAAAAAAATTATATCAATTAAGTTGCATTCAGCAGTAAATAACATAAAGTCTTGCCAGCAATATCATTGAACCTAAGATATTTACTATTTATCCCAAGAAGTCTGCAGGTAGGTAATGCCAAGGTTGGCTCAAAAGCTCCCCACAAAGATACTGGGTTGGTATAGCTATGATGCTTTGAGCATCATATGATATATATAAAGGATATTATTCAGCCATGAGAAAGAAGGAAATCCTGCTGTTTGCAACAACTTAGATGAAACTTGAAGGCATTATATTAAGTGAAATAAGTCAAACAGAAAAAAACAAATACGTATGACATTGCTTATATGTGGAATCTAAAAAAAAAGAAAAGAAAAGCCAAATTCATAGGAACAGAGAGTATAGTGGTGGTTACCAGGGGCTGGGAGGTATGGGAAATGGGGAGATATTGGTCAAAGGGCACAAACTTCTAGTTATAGATTAACAAGTTCTGGGAACCTAATGTACAGCATGGCAACTATAGTTAATAATACTGTATTTATACTTGAATGTCACTGGGAGTTAGATCTTAGATGTTCTCACCACAAGAAAGAAATGGTAATTATGTGATGAGATGTAAGCGTTATGGTGGTAATGATTTTGCAATAGATAAATGTATCAAATCAACATGTAGTACAACTTAAACTTACACAATGTTATATGTCAATTATATTTCAATAAAGCTTTGGGGGCAGGGAATAATCAGTGGTGTCAAGTAAGATATGGACTGATAATTGATCATTGGACTTAGCAACATAGGGTGGTGGGATACTGGTGAAAGCCTGATTGGAATGAATTTAAGAAAATGTGAGAAGAGGATTTGGAGATGGGGGATTTAGATTTTGAATTTGATTTCGGATTCTTTAGAGAAGTTTTTTGCAAGGAGGAGCAAAAATTAGGGAAGTAGTTGGTAGGAGAAGTGGGGGAATTAACAGCATGTTTGTATCAGCAGGAGAGAGAAAGTTGATTTATGAATCAGAAAATTGCTAAGCAATGCCCTTGAGTAGGGAGAGGGGATAGCATTTAGATAGAATCACCCAAACAACCAGGTGGCGGGAAGGCAGAGGTATGGATGACGATGCTGGTATGTGGGTATAATGTGGAGCTAGAAGTCTGCCAATCTTCTCTTCTAACAGCTTCAATTTCTTAGTAAAGCAGGAATCAAGGTCAGCAGGTGAGAATGAGGATGAAGGAGGGGTTGTGGGAGACTTGAAATGGTGAGGTAGCACCTAGGAAAGTGGGAGGATAAATGGACCAGAGAAATACATTATGATAATGATGCTGGGCAGCATTTGGGTCTCATGTGAAGTTCATGGTCATGAATACAAAATCAAACCATGCTCAGGGTTGAGATTTTCTCCAGCAACATTCAACTGTACAGGCATAGACACAGAAGAGATGGACAGAAAGATTTATCCAGGGTGTGGTTTTACTAAAACCATAAAGGGAGTGAGGGACAAGGGAACAGAAGGTACATATAAAGAAGAGATTATAAGAAATGATCATAGAATTTAAGCTGGAAGTGGAGAGAGGGTATGAAAGGATGAGAGGCAGTGAAAAGAAAGTCAGACCACTTTGTTGGAGGTCCTCATGGGATTGCAGAATTGCCGAAGTTCAGGGTTCTGAGTGGGAAAAAATGAAAAAATAAGATGGTGCTAACAAAAATTAGAAAATGAGACTGAGATTGTGGAGCTTAGGAAAGAGGTGCCAAAGAAGCAGCATCCTGATCTGAAGGGGCACCTGCACCCTTATCCACCACCTGGCAGGTCTGATCCCTCTTATCCCACCCCTACCTTTAAGTCAACTCAAAACCAACCTTTCCAGGAGACCTCCCAGACTGTCCCCATTCCTGTGTCAGCCTAGAGTTTTTTCTCCCCCTGTCCCCCACCATCGATCTATGATTATAACACATTTGACACATTGTTGTCATCTCTTCATATTTCATATATCCACTCAAGAGCTCCCTCTCCATGTGAAGGATTATTAGAAGAAGCAATTCCAAGCTCTATCTCTAAAGGCTCCAGGAGAGGAAGGGTTAGAATCTGACTGAAGCCTAACGTTCACAGACCCATGTTTTACTAGGAAGCTTGTTAATTGTGCTCGAAATCAGAAACTGGGTCTATTGTTGATGTTGCTGTTGTTTTTCCCGTGGACAGTGACAGTTTCTCCTCCATTTCCTGCCCCCCATGCAGTATACACATGGGAACAGTTCACTCTTCTCTGTCGTCCCTGACCATTCAGCTTATTGGCGAGAGCATTTAGAATTACTTGTAGAGGTCCACTCATACTGGGGTGGGAGCAATGAGTCCTCCCCACGACCTCAGATCTATTTCATATTCCCCAGTACAACTCATCAGAAGCAATATTTGGGGTTATTGCCCAGAGCAATAAATCAGTACCTCATTTCCCATTTAGCTAAGGTCGCTTTAATGATCTCTCTAGCCCCTAGAATCCTAAGGAAGGAGAGGTTAGTGGCAACTCAATCCTGCCACACTTGGCATTTGCTCTCAGTACTGATCTCTTTCAACGAACAGATGCTTTGCTTCCAAACAAGATTTTCTAATTGTTGAAGGCAGAAACATCTATGCCTCTTTATAACCCCTCTAGCACCCACCACCAGAGTGTCCTACGGGTAATTGATATTCAATAGACTACTTGTTAACAGTATTATCCACAAGCAAATATAAGCCCATGAATCACTACCCATGACCCTGTGCCACCAACTCCCCAAACCAAGCCTTGCTATCAAACAAGAGCATCGCAGGGTTTGAGTGAAAAATGAGACCCGAGGGGACACATCTGAATTCCCAGTGTGTTTCATTGCTTTCCCCAGTGGCCCAGGCAAGGAAATTTCTCATCCCGTCTGTGGATCTCAACACTTCAGAAACAACATAGATCTTCTCTCTGGTCCGTTTAATTGAACATAAAAAGCAAGGTCACTGCAGCCATTTGGTCCCTGTGCCTTTGGAACCACTGAATCAACTCAGAGAGAATATTTAGCTCTCCTGTCACCTACTGCTTAGAAACAAAACAAATGGCATTAACAAGTCTTTAATTTTCTCATTAGAGCAGGCATATGGGCTGGAGTTTGTGATAGTCCTGCAATGAGTATGAGAAAAATAAGTCTCCATGCTTCTTTCAAATATGACTTAAGATAGCAAGAGCACGGCAAATGCCACTCTCTTCCTCCCACTATGTATAAAACTACTTTCAGTGAGAGAGGGAAGGAAAAAAAATACATTCTGGTCATATTTTACTTGATTTCTTTTGCTTTGTGATAAGCCCACTTTTGTTCTCAGCCCCTATCATTACATAGAGGAAGGATACTTACGTGGAAAGAAGAACCAAGACCACTTTGAACCATGAAACAAACGGACTGAGGTCGAATGCATTGCATGGTCCAGCCTGCCCAGTGCACTTTAAGTAGCCACACTACTCTCTTCCAGTGAAGGGCACTTCTCTCAAGCTGCCAGTGTAGGAGCAGAAGTAAGCCTGCCTGAGTCGTCCCCCAGCACAGGGAGGAATGTAACTGAGGACACTGGCTCCCTCAGGACTTGCCCTTCATGAAATCCCAGTGCAGCTGTTGGCCCCTGCCTGTGGGTACAGGAACTAAAGGCCCCACCCCTGGGGCTTGGAGTCCTTCTGACCCCAGCGCACAGAATTCTGGCCTTGTAAAATATATTCAAAAATAACCCAGATTCCTTCTCTGAATGCTTGACTAGGCCAGGGGTGAGACAGATGGAGACTCAAGGGGTGACCTCAGAATTTTATTACGGTACCAGGTTGCAGACCAGACCAAGTACAGAAATCACCTAAGGGCCTTACCTGAACAACACGGAGGGTAGGGGTGAGTGGAGTTGGAATCTGGGGTCCCTCGTGGGGCTTTGTAGGGAACATTCTGTTACCCAGGGACTGGTAAGTAGTAATGATCGAAATGGCAATGGGATCCTCAGGATTTTAGCAAAGAATTAGGGAAATGGAGAGTGGGATTGCAGGGAAATAGAGCCAAGAGAGTTTGTCTCTGAAAGAAGAGGTGACCGACCGGAGGGGAGGGGTGGGTACACAGGGCAGAAGAGTAGAGTTGAGGGAAGGCATCATGCCTTGTCTCAAGAGGGAAGGTCAAGGTCTCCAAGAAGAGGCAAGGGGAGGGAAGGTTCTGGGTAGGCCTCTTCCTTCGCCAACTGCAGGGCAACTGATCCTGGTCATACTCCCCTGCAATGATTCTAAGTCATTGGCACCAGCCAAATTCCTTGGAATCCTGCCCATACGTGGAGCATGCCTTTCCACGCACTTCCCCTCCCGTCCAGCTCACACCATCATTCTCCCTTATCTTTCTAAAGCCAGCATCTTGGTAGCACTGCTTTTCATTAATCATTCATCAGCCAGCCCTGGTCTGCAGGGATGCCATTTCCTTCTGTAAGAACCCTCTGCCCGTGTGCGGTCATTGCTGGAAATGCACAAATTGCCACACACATTTTCATTTGCTCAAGGCAGTTGTTTTTATGAGCAGTGGCGAAAACAAAATTCCATTACGTCAAAGTTAATTCCTCTGCAGTACATCAATAGATGCTCCTTGGAGGCAATGCATTAGCCTAGCTGCAATCAGTAGCTTAGAGGGCTGACGGAAGTGGCACTTCTGTGATGCATTCACTGTTAGAGTCACAATAATGACCAATCCTTCCATTTACTGGGGGCTGCCTCTTTTGGATGGATCCCAAAATGCGTCACTAGCTACCTATATATTACTCATCCATCAGCTAAAGTAGAGTACCCATTCGGTAATCCCAGCCAGTGTACGCATGCCTCCATTTGAGGCCAGAGAAATGTGGCCTTAGGGACAACTCACACAGAGCTAATCAGCTCTGACTTGCCTTCCTCTTGCATATAAATCTGGTCTTCCAGGAATTTGATTTGGTCAGGGATCTCACAGCTGCTCCCCACAGGCAGAGGCAGCTGGCAGGGTCCTACAAGTGAATATTATGGCCACAAAACCTCAAGGAGGGGCAGGCAAGTGTGGATCAGCTAGTGTCTACCCAAGAGCCTTTGGACTGCTCCTAAAGCAATGCAGGCATCCTATAAAAACACTTGGAGCTGCTATGGGATTGGCATCAGGAACATCCTGATGAAGCACACACAGCCTTAAGGATTGAGAAACCCAGAAGAACAGGGGGTTTGGAAATGGTGTGGGAAAAGGACAGTGATGAGCAGATCATCCTTACAGGTGGAGTGAGGAGGTATTAGGGGAGATGCCTTCTTAACATTGAAATGTCAGGGGTGCCTGGGTGGCTCAGTTGGTTAAGCGACTGCCTTCGGCTCAGGTCATGATCCTGGAGTCC
>NC_138374.1:129548041-129595075 GCF_054177405.1 Leptonychotes weddellii
AGTGCTGTGAATTGTGCAAGACTGCTGAATCACAGATCTGTACCTCTGAAACAAATAATGCAATATATGTTAAGAAGGAAAAAAAAAAGAAGAAGATAGCAGGAGGGGAAGAATGAAGGGGGGGGAAATTGGAGGGAGAGACGAACCATGAGAGACGATGGACTCTGAAAAACAAACTGAGGGTTCTAGTGGGGAGAGGGATGGGAGGATGGGTTAGCCTGGTAATGGGTATTAAAGAGGGCACGTTCTGCATGGAGCACTGGGTGTTATGCACAAACAATGAATCATGGAACACTACATCAAAAACTAATGATGTCATGTATGGTGATTAACATAACAATAAAAAATTTTTAAAAACTAATGATGTAGTGTATGGTGATTAACATAACAATAAAAATTAAAAAAATAAAAAGTGAGGAGGGAGTTCGAAGTATCTTCCCTTCCCCTGTCATTTTCCTCCATGAATTCATTTTGACAAAATAATTTTGACCCAGCAATAGCCATGCCTGCTTCTCTTACCACAGCTTAAGGAGATTCCATGTCACTAATTTATTGTACTTCTGGAGTAAATTTTTGTACTGCTAATGAAATTTTTCAAGGAAGAATGACTTAGATCAATCAGAGAAAAACTCTCAGGAAAGGAATATTGCTTACTTGTTCCAAATGATCCTGATTAGCTTTCTACACTGACTGAGGTCACTGCATCACCTCACCTTCCCATTTCTCGTCTCTTTATAAACTTGGGCAAAGTGGCCATTCAAAAAACACCTGTGACCACTTAGCCTAATGAGACAAAGAACAGTGGCAGGTCTGATGGCTAAGGTGGCCACATAGCCTTGAGAAACTTGAGTAGGGATCATTCAATTGTCCAGAGTCAGAGAGAGAGTTTTGGGGGCACTGAGATGATTTGAAACCTACCACACAGGCTGCCTGTGATCATTCCTTGCAATATTAAAAAGTAATTGAAAGTGAGTAATTGAAGGTGACCTGAACTCCAAAACCCAACAACAAAGAGAATGTTCTCCAGAGGCTGTGGAATTTTAGAAGCCATTTAGGTTCTTTGCAATGTTAGGGTTTGAGGTAGATTTTTATGCCCAAATCATACTTCTCACCTTTTCCCTCTGGAATTCTCAGTAGAAGGAGAGTACTCACAACGGAGCTCAATGGAGAAAACACAGTTTTATACATAACTGCAAAAGAGCCTAAGAGCTCCAAAACACAGGACTTTTTGGATAAAGCTGAATTGGAGCACATGACCCAACAGAAGGAGAGAAGGACAGAAGACCCAAGTGGGGTCACTCACACCCTCCCAGTGTAGGGCTTGACTCCTACCTATTTAAGCATGTATTCCAGGAGTAAGAAATATGGTGGAATTTCGTAAGAGCTCAGGGTCTCCTTGAAAGGGGCTGGCCAATCTGTCTCAAGTGACCCAATCAATACTCCAAGCACCGGCAAGCCTTTCTTGGCAAGGAGGTCGTGGAACATAGAGCTAGCAAGGGGGTGAAGAGAGTGTTCAAAGTCATGTCATTACTTTCCCATATAAAGAGAGAGCTGAGTTTGCTGTCCTCTATTAAGAGATGCTGAAACACAAGGAGAAAACACAAAAGTCATATGAACAAGAATTTGCAAGAAAGTCTATCTATCTAACGATTGCTTTACTGAGAAGCCCATATGCCTAGCTAAACAGCCAATAAAGCATGAGCTTCCTCCCTAATTCCACAGAAAACCACCCAGGCTCAAGGTAGGGTAATAACCCACAAGTAGAGGGAACAAAGTTCAGCCAACAGGGATTCCTTGTCATCCCAGGGCTTATGAAGACTTTTAGGAAATGCTATAATTGTGCAGGGAAAGGCTGTGTCTAGATCATTTAGCAACTGGGCACTAATCATCTGGGTTTAAATAGGTTATCCCAGTGTGGAGGGTGGCAAGCAGATGTTTAACACACCCATAGCCCATATGTAGCTGGAGAACTTTGGGCCATGGTTCGGTGCTTTGTGCCACTGACTCAGGAGAATTTGATGCCCAGAAAGGATGCTGACTGCCCAAAATAGGTTCAAGGGCTTGGCTCATTGACCAACTGTCTGAGAATGGAGGTGTCCTTGGACCGCATGCTATGCCCTCTGTTTTCTGGACATAACAGAAATAAAGAACAGTTGAATAACACAAGGGCTGATATCTACCACCTTTCTTCTTGTGCCTTTGTTGGAATGTATAACAAAAGCAGACTGCTCACAGGTCCTGGGTGCCAAGACAGGAGAATGCCATGAGGTCTTTGGTAACTCTTTGGAGAAGACAGCTAGAGCATAGACAAGTGACCAAACTAGAGAAGAAGAAATGAAAGAGAGAGAACAAAACCGCTTTGAACTGGAAGTTCCATCCTCATTTCTTCAAGCTTTCAAAGCTGTCTCAAGGCACCTGAGGGGCAAGAGGAGATGGATCAGGAAAGATTTCACACCCACTTCGATCACAACCATTCGATTTAAGTTTCATATATTGGGATTTTTATATCATACTCCATTCATTTAACCAAAGAGGGAAGTCTTTTGCCTTAAAAAAGTAAAAATAAAATAAAATTTTTAAAAGGGTTGAACACCACTATTCTAAAAAAGATAAAGATTAGGAATTCCTAAAATAACATGGAGCAAAACTCTTGGCCTCCAATGTACTCAATTATATAAATTGACTGAAGCATAACTGAAATTAAATCTGCTAGCTTTTCTGCCCAATTTACCCTTCCCTCTCTTTCCCGTGGTTCAACCATCCCAAGATCCTATAAAGGAAAAGCCCTGATCTCAGAAATGAAGGCTGTTAAGTACAGGTTGGGTTCTTTTGCTTACTAGAGCAAAAGAGGTTGCTTACCTGTGCTGATCAACCTCCGAGTCTCTATTTTCTTGACTGTAAAAAGACATTACAATTCTCACCCTTCCTATCTAACAGAGTTGTGAAGATAATTTATGTGAGAGAAACTTTTCCCTTGAAAGAGCACTATGTAAATCTGTGTTTGTTATTTCTGAATATCTTGAAGCACTGATGCATTTTCCAGTATATATTTCAGTCAATGAATCCCTTGTTCAAATCAACAAAAACTTCTGCCACCTGCAGATAGGCAAAGGTGGGTGAATGATTTGACTCCTAAATTTGGGTAGTAAGTTTCAGGAAAGTCAAAGAATTCGGGAATCCCAGGGTGGATGCCATAGCCCCATGTCAATGAATACCTTCTACTGGCCCTCCGGGTGGCCCAAAGACCATGTCAGTTAGAATTAGAAAAGGAGTCCCCAGCAGCCCTCTGAGGGGAACTAGCCAGGGAATGTGCTCATCACTGAGTTCCAGGCTGAGCAGCCACATTCCTGCTTCTTCCTATCACTCTGCTCCAGGTACAGGCCCCCAGGTCACTGAGGGCCCCAGAGGGTGGCTGCACCCTGTCCATTCTGGCTCATCTCCCCATACCTTGACAGAACAGTGGAAAGAAGAGATGATGTGGATGGAAGGCAGGACAGCCCAATGGTGAGACCATTGGCCATGAGGTTCCAGAAGGAAAACAGATGAATGATTTCAGCTAGGCTCAGAAAAGAAAGAAAGAAACCACCATGTTGCTGTCCTGTATTGTCATAAGGGGGGAGGGAAATCCATACACAGTTCTTATATATGCAGATACCAAGACGGCAGTGATGTAGATTAGCAGACTACAGCAATGCCCCCTTCAAGCCTCTCAACCATTTCTTAAGCACCAGAAACCCCAGCACCAGGTTATCAAACCCCCTTGCTCACTAGTGCTACCAATTGCTCCACAGCAGCTGCAGATTTAGCCATGAATTTGCCACAAAAGGCTGCAAACAGACTGTTTTTATTTTTTTAAGATTTTATTTATGTATTTGACAGAGAGAGACACAGCAAGAGAGGGAACACGAGCAGGGGGAGTGGGAGAGGGAAAAGTAGGCTTCCTGCGGAGCAGGGAGCCCGATGCGGGGCTCCATCCCAGGACCCTGGGATCATGACCTGAGCTGAAGGCAGACGCCCAACGACTGAGCCACCCAGGTGCCCCAAAGACTGTTTTTAAATCATAAATTAAACCCAGGCACAAATGGAAGGCGTTACCTCAAGATGGAGAAGTACTGTGGCACTTTCAAATTCTACGCCTTGGCATCTGTGTCTCTGGGCATAAGTCGTTGTCCTCATCCTAATTAATGACCCGGAGAAGTAAACATGTTCACGGAAAGAACCATCCTCAAGATCGTGAAATTGGAGCCAGATCACTGAAGAGCAAGCAGGATAACAATAAAATAAAAAGAAAAACAATCAGACCGCCCAGGAAAGTACTCTATTGTCCCTGGCATAAAAGGCAGGGCTGACTAGGAAAAGGGTCACAGCAAACCATGGACATTTAAAAACAAATCAGAATTTATTCATAATTATACTTGACCTTTAAATAATGCCTTGCCATTTCCAAAGCCCCTTCACACGCTTTATCAAATCTGATGCTCACAGCACGTTCTGCATGGAGCACTGGGTGTTATACGCAAACAATGAATCATGGAGCACTACATCAAAAACTAATGATGTCATGTGTGGTGATTAATGTAACATAATAATAAAAAAAATTTTGATGCTCACAGAATCCTTGCAAATAGGCAACACAGACCCCACTCCTGTCTGACTGATGGGCAAATGCATGTCTCTAGAATGACTTGCCCATGGTCACACCACTAGTAAGTGGCAAACAACCTCCAGCATTTCCTGCTACGTAAATCCTGCTATTATGAGAACTAAGTAACCACAAATAAGTATCTTATGGGAAGCATTAAATTGTCAAGCATCTCAAAATGACATCTCAGAAATCAACTGGCCCATTCAAGGGTCAAGAAATGGAGTATCACGATGCTAGGAAGCATCCCCTTAGCAACTCCACATTGCAAATCCACCTCCAGGCCCCTTCTTACTCACCCCTTTTTTCCTGTAAACATATTGAGGCATAAAAATGCTAGAGGGTGGGCCCAGAAGGAACTAGAAAATTCCACCGCCAGTTTCAGTGCCAATAAAAAGCATCGCTGAGTGTCCACCAGACACCAGAGCATTGGGAAGATGGAGAGAGAGTGTACAAAATGAATAGAACATGTAGTCCTGCCCTGGGCAAGCCAGCTGAAACAGCTCTGCCAATGCCAACAAAGCACGTTAACAAAGTCAAGGTGATCCTCACTTTCCTCTAAGGGATCTGGGACTGCCATTCCTGGAAGATCCACTTCTCACTGACCATTGCTCAATTTCTCATGAGCCATGGCTCATTCTCAAGCCATTATTTAACCCACCTCAAACTCTGCTCCGTGAATGAGAAGAATCCATTTTTAAAACCTCTGCACCAATGTTGAGAGTTGCTAGCTCTCAAGTCCACTCTGGTTCAGGGTGAAACACAGCCCTAAGCCTTAGGAGGACAATGGAGACTAATAAAACGGAATATGACATCCTACAGGAAACTTCAGCCCACCCAGCCAAGTACTGAAAGCCAGAAATTTCTAGCCCAGGCTGGGAAGAGACTCAGGGTCGTGCTCTATGAAAACATTATCGCAATCTATCAGCACAGTTCCAGCCAGGATCCCTCGCTCCTGAGGTGGATCAAGGCTAATTAAGTTGCCAGATGCACTAACCATGTTCAACATTTTAAAAAACTGGTTTTTACTCACTGAAACAGCCTGCTCTCCCCCTGTTCTGGATACAGGCATAAATGCTCCCAACTTCCCTGGAAGGTTCAGCAGCCCCTGGGAAGGGGAGGACGGGGGCAGAATCCTCGCTAAGTAAGAGTAGGGAAGTGGAGTGTTTTCTTAAGGCAGGGTTTCTCAGCAGGGACACTACTGACGTCTTGGACCAGATAATTCTTTGTTGTGGGGATAAATTGGTTTGCTAGGGCTGCTGTAACAAACTACCACAAACTGCATGGCTTAAAACAACAGAAATGTATTCTCTCCTGGTCCTGGAGGCCGGAAGTTCAAAATCAAGGTGTTAGCAGGGTCGGTTCTTCCTAAGGGCTGTGAAAAGGGAATCTGTTCCATGACTCTCTCCTAGCTTCTGGTGATGACCGGTGATCCTTGGCATTTTCAGCTTGTTGATGCACAGAGAAGTACATCATTCCAACCTCTGCCTTCCTCTTCACAAGTTCTGCCTGTGTCCTTACGTCTTCGTACGGCCATCCTCTTAGAAGGACACCAGTCACATTGGATTAGGGGTCCACCTGTTCCAACATGACATTATCTTAACTAGTTACATGGGCAACCACTCTGTTTCCAAATAGTCACATTCTGAGATACTGGGGTTTAGGACTTCAACATTCTCTTTGGAAGGACACAATTCAGCTGGTAACAGGAGAGTATTCTGGGCATTATAGGATGTTAGCTGCTTCCCTGGCTTCTACCCACTAGATGACATTAGCACTCCTCCAGTCATAACAACCAAAAATGTCTCCAGACAGGGGCGCCTGTCTCTTCGTTTCGGCTCAGGTCATGATCTCAGGGTTGTAAGATGGAGCTCTGCATCGGGATCTGCACTCAGCATGAAGTCTGCTTAAGATTCTCTCTCCCTCTCCCTCTGCCCCTCCCTCTTGTGCTCCCTCTCTCTCTCTCTCTCTCTCAAATAAATAAATAAATCTTTTTAAAAAATAATTTTTAAAAATGTCTCCAGACATTGTCAATTGTCCCCCGGGGGCAAAATTACCTCAGGTTGAGAAACATTCTCTCAAGAATTTGGCTCAGAAAGATAAAAGTTTAAATTCCGATTCAGTTTTCATTAATTGTCCTGTGACCTTGAACAATTTGGTGAAACTCCCTCTTCACTTTTCTCACTTACCTCATGGAGTTAAAGTGTTGTTGAGGGTCACATAAGATACTATGTGAAGAGCATTTGTTGCATGATGGGACCCAATAAAAGACAGCTATTGTCTTTCATAAATTAGGGAAGCTTCCTCTGCAGGATTCTCTGCAGGCCTCAGGATTTACTGCACAGATACTGAACTCTGGCCCTGGTCCCTGAGACCCCCAGAAGGCAAAGGAGCTCTCCAGGTCTGCTCTACATCGTCTTTTGGGGGCAGACAACCCCCTTACCACCCAGCCCATTCCCTCCCAGCATCTGTGATTACAACACCGAAGCTGCAGATAGCCATATATCACAGCCAGGGAAGGGGAAACTCTGGGTATGACCAGAATGTTAATGCGGCTGCATTGCACCATGGCCACTATCAGCCCAACTGAATGCTGTAGAAAATCCACTGGAGGAGACAGGGATGGGGAAGATGAAGAAATCTGACGCTTAGATGTTGGCTATACCATAACTTTGGAGCCCTTACCTCCCTTGCATGAAAAGATAATCTGAGATCCCATGCTAGGTGTTGAAGGAGGAAAATAATGCATCTTATTTAAGTGTCTGTCTCATGTGCTTGAAAGAAAGTGCCTGTCACATGCTAGAAGATCAATAAAAGTGTGTGTTTATTAAATGTGCCACCTCTGGGGTCCCCAAGCTCTTTAGCCTTCCAGATGGCATTTCTCTTTAAAGTTCTAATACAAAGAATCTAAGCCCCCAGCCCTATGGATCTTGGGGAATCCCTTATTTTTTCATATTTATTCTCATGAAGTAATTTCTGGACATTCCCAGAGAAGGTTAACATGTCCCAAGAGCTGTCCTGTGGACATGAAATTCTTCCGTCCATCATTCTCCAGGTTGCCTCTTGCCATCTTTTAATTGGTTTGTTGCCATTCACTCCATATAATTTCAACTCCAGTGCGAACCCCCACCCCAACTGCCCAATGCACTGCTAAGAGCAGGTGTACAGCATTTAACAGACCCATTAACAAGACTCTGAGAGACCGAGTGACCGCACAAGTCACTTTCATCTGCTGCTCCATGTGGATACTCGCGGGGTCCCTGACCTATGTTTGACTCCATTCCTCTGCCTATTTCCTCTCAGGTTTCTGTGTATTGGGGAAAGGGGGAGATGACAGCTCAACCTCCACGTAAGAATTTCCAAACCTTCTTCTGCTTGAGGCTCTGGCCCCTTTCCAGTTCCAGACCAGGGAATGACAAGAAAGTCCTCCCTCCCTGTCTCATGTCCCACCCTAGGACAAACTGACAGTGGAAACGTCATCCTCAGGAACAAGGTGCAATGTGGCCCCTGTGGCCCCCAAAAGCAATCACTGTATTTATCAATAATTTCTAAAATGTGAGTTTATTCAATCTTAAATGAGACCAGTGAGAAACATCACTACCACAGCCCAGGTAACACTGTGCTAAGCCCAGTCTTGGTACTTTTCAAAGTCAATCCTCTGGTCAAGCTTAATATCCCTCCTGACACAGTCCAGTGTCCTATGAACAAATCTAGGTCAAAAAGACATCCGTATCTCCCAAGAAAAAAGCGACAACTTTGAAACATAGCACAAATCCACATTGAAGTGGGAAGAATCTAACTGCTAAAGATAACATTCAACTTGTGTTACTAGACAGAAGACAACATCTATTCATTTATATTAGAATTACTTTATTAGTTCAGATCTTCCTCAACACAATGGTAGGTTTGTGCTTTATATTTGCCTGACTAAAAGGACTTATCCAAGAGAAGTTCCTAAACTATGGAAGTATATCAGACATTTTCATTTGGTTGCCAAGCAGAATCCAAAGCTCCTTCCCAGTTTGGGGGAACCCCCTTGGCAGGTCCACAGAAGCTAAATATGGCTGATTCTCATCCTTTCTACACCTTGGCAACCAAATCAAGGATAGACACAAGAACAGGGCTGCTGCTATGTCTGTTTTTACACTACTCAACTCCAGGCGTGCTGTGCACATGTGGTCGTCCTTGATTTGTATATGTATTACAACAATATTCTGGCAGAGGAATTTACATGTGAAGGCTCTACTTAGGCCAGCGGCAGTCCTAGCCCCAGCCAATATTTTAAATCACGAGAAAGTGGAATAAAGACCAGAAGTCAGAGAGATTAGCTCTGTGGTAGCTGCAGAGCTGGAAAGCCCTGGAACCCTTGTCCAGTGGCTACAGTTAGCTCATGGTGACAATGTCCACGGGCAGCCATAGGCGGTGACAACAACACTGTCCATCAGTGACAGTGCCCACACTCTGGCCCAAACGTCCACTCCGCTGAGCCTCCACCGATTACTGCCTATTCTCCACACCACCTGGTTTTCCAGCCTCCCCGTTGATTCTCTGAGTTAGCCAGGACACGTCTAACTCCATGCCCACACTGCACAGCTGCAAAAAAACTCATAAACTTATGATCGTGAAAACTGCCCAGCAATCACAATTTTTCCACAGTAAATTTGCTTTCCCACTTTTCGAGATACTATTTCACACCTTTTTCTCTCTTCTCCACTAAATCTATTATCTCCTCTGATAGCCCCTCTCCCTATCCCCATTTTTTGCTGACAACTTCATGCTTCATTTCACTGGAAAAATAGAAGCAAATGATAAACATCCGTACACACCTGCTCTCCCTTCCCTCTGTTGAAATGAATGGATCATTCCTGATCCTGTCTCAGCAGCCCTTCACTTGTGCGCTGGTACTCATCCCTGCTCACCTCGGCAAGAGACTCTACTCCTGCAATCATAACCTCTCTTTCCCACATCATCAATCCTTCCTCTCGACAGAGTATCACATCTCAATCAGCAGCTTCGTACCTGCTGATGGAAACAATGCTCCAGTTAGGTTAAAAAAAAAAAAAAAAAAAAAAAACAACCTTCAACTCACCAGCAACACCCTACTCAGATTCTTGATGGGGCATTATACTCCAGAAGGGTGAGATTGTAGACATGCTTATATTGGACCCCCTCCCATCATGGAGGGGCATCAATTTGTTCTCACCAAAATAGACACTGACTTTTGAATGTGAATTTGCTTTCTCTCCACCATCCAACATGATTCTGCCAGGAGATCCATTAGTGGACTTACTGTATGCCTATACACAATTATATCCCATAGAACATATTTTCTGACCAAGAGTTTCACTTTATAAGAAAAGAAATAAGTCAATCTGGCTGATGTCCACGGAATTCAATGGTACTATAACACACCCCATCACCCAAAGACAGTTATGTAATGGTGCAACGGTCCACTAAATCCTCAGTTACAATGCTGGCTTGGAAACACTATTCTGTGATATGGGTGCAGCCCTATAGGATACTGTATGTACTCTGAACCAGTTATCAACATATAGTCCTCTAATATGTGTATTTTTTCCCACCACCACCAAGCAATTAACTCAATCCTGACACTATATGCCTGGAGATAGTATCACATCCCAAAAATTAAGGACTTGGCCCAGTAAGACCACCCCCCTCTTCAGACACCATTTGAAAGTACAAGTTGTCACCTGGTTTCTGACCCACAAGCTATAGATTGGAGGTTCCCACAACACTTTCCTTGGGTTTGACTAACTTGCTAGAACAGCTCACAGAACTCAGGAAAACAACGAGATTACCAGTTTGTTATAAAAGGATACAACTCAGGAACAGCCAGATGGAAGAGATCTATAGCACAGGGTATGAAGAAAACAAACAGAGCTTCTGTGCTTTTTGAGTGCATCAATCTCCCAGACACTTCATGTGTTCACCAACTTGGAAGCTCTTCAAACCCTGTCTTTCTGGGTTTTTATGGAGGCTTCATTGCATAAGCATGGTTGACCAAACCACTGGCCATTGATATTTGAAACAATCTCCAGGTCCTCTCCTCTCTCGAGAGGGAGGGAGTAGGGTTAAAAGTTCCAACCTCTAGTAACATTGTTGGGTCCCCTGGCAACCAGCCCCATCCTTGGATTACCTAGAGATAGTCCAAAACTTAGCTTATTAACATAACAAAAGGCACGTTTATTGCTTAGGAAATTCCAAGGGTTTTAAGAGGTCTGTGCCAGGAATAGGACAAAAACTAGGTATATATTTCTTATTATAAATCACAATATCACAAGCCCTATGTCCACCATAGCCATATACAAGGCAATGAACCAGGGTTAGAAAAGGTCCAAGAAAAGTGGCTCTGTCCAGCAGTAGGAGCTCTGTCCAGCAGCAGCTGAGTCTAGCAATAGTAGTGATGTCCTGAAGCAATGGCCCCACATCCTGGGCTGACTGCTGCCCATTTTCCAACCTGAATCATTCAGCTTTCCCTGTCCATTCTGTGAGCTGATATCCTTCCATTATCCTCCCCCAAAATTCATTTTCAGCCTAAGCTATTCAGCCTTGGTTTCTTTTTCTTGAAACCAAGCACACAGACTGTCACAGAAGGCTTTACACAAAGATAATTCAGAAACTGCTTGCAATCCCCAAAATAGTGGTTTTCCAACTTTAAAAAATTTAGCAATCTCCAATAGGCATCCCATTACAAATGAATTAAATGTGAGAACAAATGAACTCCAGCTTGCAGCTCCCCAGAGTAGGGGACCAGGTGTTTAGAACCCCAAATGGTAAACCTAAGCTCCTTATTTTTTTATACTACTTGACCTGCACATCTTGCCAGCACTAAATGATTCATGGGACCAATCACCAGCAGAAAAAAGTAGGGGATTTGGAGGTATTGTGGTGTTTTACTTTGGGGGCTGTGGAGTAGATGAATGATGGCACTATCCTGGCTCCTAAATCATTTCTTGATTACAAGAAATTCTTAGATGAAAACTGATATTTTAAAAATTGTGATACAAATTGATATAATGACTTTTGATCATGCTTGTATGCTCAGAGGGCTGCTAGGATGGAAAACAGAACCATAAAGCTTAGGCATCCCCACTTGCACTTGTTTAGAACTTCCCCTACTCCCCACCACTTCCACTACAAAACAGAAGATAAAATACAACATATCTTCCAAAGAGCACGGGATCCCAACCATCATTACCTATTGCTATGCAATCTTTGCAAGATAAATGGCTTTGATGCTCATTAACCCCCTTGGAACAAATACAAAAGGAAATCTTCAACAGGCGTTCTCTGCTCCCTCCTCCTGGAATATTCATGAAATGGTCTTTTCTGGCATCCCTAGCATACCTCCAATGGTAGTATCTTCAATTCATGGCAATGTTTTAAAATACAGATTTTATCATTATTCAGAGAGGTGAGGCTGACAGATCAGGAGATTACAGCCATTGAAAAAATAGTTTGTCACTCACAGTTCCCAAGAGGAGGGAGTATACTACATCGTGCAGGCCATGAAGGGAGGCACCAGGGTCAGTCAGGAGAAAGAAGAGCAAGGGGAAAGTGTGGACAAGAACCTTTATTGTGGCTTCCACACAAAAAGCAAAGCAGGACAGGGTAAGCAGGTTTGGGATTGGCTAGTCTGAATAATTTCAGCAGGCTCTGGAGATGGGGGCTTTCTCTAGTTGTCTGGTACCTGGTCCTGGGATGATTACAGCAGAGGAATATTGCCTCCTAGAATGTAAGAGCCAGATAGAAGAGGTGGCATGGAGAATGGGCCCCGGATTGGTTCATTTTCATATGAAAGGCATGGTCCTGGGAGAGTCCTTTGATGTCTCCTAGAATTGGCTAACCCTGGAAGGGGCAGTCGCCTCCAGGCAGTGAGGCCCCAGATGCCAGAGCATCCAGAATGCAGAAAATGAGAAAATACTGCTAACACAGGAAATGACCCTGCAAATTCCTGATGAGCCTTCTGAATCATCTTAACAGGAGACAAATCTTATTCGTGATCACTTTGGTGGTAAGTCCTGTGACTTTCAGAATTCCTTGAGGTGCAAATGATGAAAAAAAAAATCATTCTGGCTCCAATAGTAAAAGGGATGTGTTGGCTCATGTGTCTCAAAATCCAAGGGTATGACTGGCTTCTGGAAATGTTTAATCCAAATTATCAGGCCCAGTTTTTCTGCATCTCTTGACATTGTGCTTTTTCAGGCCATTCTCACTGGGCCTCCCTCACTATACAGATCAACCAAAGTGTATCAAGCTCACATCTCCTCTTCCTACCACTGAATTCAGGGGAAGAATTTCCCAGAAATTCCAGCAAATGTTATTCTCATTGGCTGTGACTGGACTACATTACCATGACTGAACCAATCACTGTGGCTGAGAGATGGCAATTGGCCTGTTGGCTTAAGCCATTCGGAGTACAAATCCAGAGCCAAGTTGGATCTGTTCAAATGAAACCACGTGGCTGGGGAAGGATGAGGGGTGCTTTCCTAAAGGAAATGTGGACAGCTGTTTCCAACAGGAAAGGTAATTGATGATGAATCTCAACAAACGATATCTACCAAAAATATGCTGCTTTATATTAAAATGTTCAATATTAATTTTATACACATCCAGTACTTTGTTTAAAAAAAAAAAAATGGGCAGGGTGTGGGGGTTGGCTAGCTTAGTTTGGCTGGCTTAGTCCCTAGAGCATGCAACTCTTGATTTCCTGGTCATGAGGTGGAGTCCCACATTGGGTGTAGAGATTACTTAAAAATAAAATCTTTTTTAAAAGGGGGGGCTCAGAACCCACTGCCCTGGTAACCCTACCTTCATCCCTCGCTACTAATATGACTCAGTTATTAAATTATCATTTGTTACAGTCTGTCTGTTTAGATCCAGCAATAGCTTTTCAGCGTTTGAAATATAATATATACCATCTATTAGTGAGGATTCAAAATACAAAAATTCATTTTGATTTTTTATCATTTTAAATAAAAGCAGAAAGAAATTACCAATTAGAAACTTCATACCTTAACCATACCTTGTCCTTGGCACTCACTTTCCTCTTAACATTGACAACGTTGGTTGGTTCTCTTGCTGTATTTTAACAGGAGACAGGATCTGCGGGGCAAAATGATAAAGAAAAAGTCAAACCTCCTGCCCTACCTCAACCAAAAGAGATCCCCCGCCTCAAAACCAGAAGACACAGCAAGGAGCATTTCTGGAGAGAAACTATTCAGCTACATAGCATAGTGCTTCCCCATCTCCTTCTCTGTCCAGGCCTCCCTAGCCTCGTCCAGAAAGAAGTCTGGCCCCTCATCAGAGCTGGTGATCCTCTAGAGTGGAGGCCAGAAGAAGTAGTATACTAACATAAGAAAAAATATGTGATTTCTTTTACTTATACAGAGTTATTAAATTAATATAAAAAGTAAAGTTTAACACATGCTTTGACATTGAACAGTCCTGGTATACAGCAGTGGCTCTCAAACTTTAACATAAGTCAGAATCCCCCAGAGGACTTGCTGAAAACAGATTGCTGAGTCCCACCCCCAGAGGCACTGATCCAGGAGGTTTGGGGCCGGGGCCTGAGAATCAGAATTGCTAACAAGTTCTCAGAAGCCACTGATGAAGATGTTTAGGGGAACACACCTCGAGAACCACTGGTACACGCCACGTGTTTTATTTTACTAGTGGCTGATTCTGTTTAAAAACGAGGTTCTAAAATGCCATCCTAGCTTCTAGAATTCAAATCTGGTCTTTTGGATGGTTAAGAAAAGGCTTAACTATAAAGTAAAGTTCATGCCACTTGGTTTTGAGACAGCAGGACAGGAGACATGAGAAGTCACTACTTCTCTTTACTCCAAGATGCCGAACCAGGCAAGATCTGTCATGTGATAATGCTTTTAAGGAACAGCAGCAAGAGCAAGAGTACAGACATAAATATTGTCTCCTGAAAGCCCAGGAAATAGGTCAAGGGAAGAGGGCATCTTTCTATTGTTTCCATTACAATCAATAAAAGTTAACATGGCTGGTTTTGAACCCGGGGCCTTGAGAGCTCAGATTTACAATTATACCAATGGGAAGGAAAATTAACTTGGTAAAATGTTAAGACTTTCTTCTTCTTCAGGCCATGAAACTTCTAGGACTGACCTGGCTCATTACAGTGACCAATAGGTCCCTATATACCATCAGTTTGAAAAGAACTCTTGTTGGAAAAGTCCACAATTCATTCCTGCAATGAACTCCCCCTTTTGCTGGACTTGTGTTGCATGAAAAGTAATCCTCTTCCACTGAGCTTCACAGTGTTTCCAATTCAGAAAGTCTCCAAGGAAAAGAAGAAGAAATTTTACCAGCCATGGGGGAAAAAAAGGCAATATGTTTTTGCACACACATATGGTTTCTATAACAATTTTATAAAAATTGACTTTGACCTAGCTCTCTGAGAGAGACAGCCTGATTGAGGATGACAGGCCCAGAGAACCCACCCCTGTCCCCAGGCAGGGGAATGCCTGGGCTTGATTTGTGGCCCCGAAAGGAGGCCTGTGCTGTGTGAAGTGATTTTTACACACTTCTGCTCTGCTGACTGACCTCTCCCAAGCTGCTTTCCCCACACACCAACCAGCTTCATATGTTTCCAAATGGAGTTGGTGATCTGGAATCCATAAATAATGAGCATCTCAGGAAAAATCATCTCCCTGAAATAGAAGCTAGGAAACTTACGCCCACAAAACAGAGCTGTCAAGGGGCCTGTGGTACCTCCCTCTAAAACAACATGGCGGCCGTCAGGACCTCCACAGTCACCAGGCCATACATCAGAACCTAACATATGAAGCTCACTAGAACCAATTCAGAAGAGTTGAGTGTACTTTTTCTGCCTCCCATCTCCCTAAGCCTACCAAGTCCAGGGTAGAGCCCTGGGCTATGGGAGGAAAACCTCCACATACTTGAGGGAAGGTGGGTCAAAACCCTGAGTTGGTTTGTCTAAGCTCACCCTTTGGGGGCTCTGCCTCACTGCAACATGACAGCACTAGATCTCTGCACCTCTGGCCTCCAGGAGGCCCTTGAAGGAGTCCAGAACATACCCAAAAAGAATGAAAGGAATGTTTGGCAGGAGGTAACTTTTCTAATGCAGAAACCTTCTCCCATTTCCCGTCCTGCTTTCTGCACACCACCCACTCCGCCATCTTCCAACCCCTGAAGACAGCAAGCCGTGGGGCTTCACTTACCTTTCCCCCCTTACCTGAAATGCTCTTTCCTCCAACTGGGTGCATGACAGCCTCATTCTCCTCATGCAGGTCACTTACCTTCCAGAGAGGCTGCCCCTCCACACCTTTCTACCCCATCACCCTGTTCTAGTTCCTTCACAGCACATAACCCTACCCAAAAGTATGCATTTGGTTGTTTCCTTACCTATGTATACATAAACATACCAACATTCCCCTCTAGAAAAAGTTCCATAAAGCGAGGGACCTTATCGCCCTTGTTTACCACTGGACCCCAGTGACTACTGGCATTTCGGTGTTTGGTAAATACTTGCTGAATAAGTGAATGAACCCTGAAGTGATTTCCAACTTGTGGACACTGTTCCAGTTTCTCTCGAAAAAGTAGAAAATTTGGCAACATTGGGCCTATATTCTCATGGGGCCACTACGGCATGGGGCTCAGTAGCAGCTCCCCCACTTATGAGGTAGTTAATGTAGTTTAGTTTAATTAGGGATCATTAGCCTAAGGCAATGCCTGGCACAAACTAGGTTCTGTAATAAGTGAGCATGTTGGGTGTTGACCGTGCTTCTCTGTTCATTAGCACTTTTTCTAAACAAAAACAAAAGAAGGGAAAAGACTCTAGCAAATCTAGCTGTATCATGACAGCTTTAGGGAGGCTTTGGCTGAGTAAAATCTAGGATAAAAACAGTCTCCCTAACCAAAGGACTCCTTCAAATACATTTCTTCTGGCCCTAGCCTATGGATAGAAGTGGAGGGGATTAAAGTGGATAGAAGTGGAAAGAAAGGAGAAAGTGCCCCTTCGTAAGTATAAGTACGTGCATGGGGTGAAGCCTCTCACACCTTCTTCTCCCTGATGCATCTCAGATGGACGTGTTTGGAATCTAAAGCCAAAATTCTGTTCAATGGAGGCAAAGTCACAATGCATAGGATACCACTGATTTACCTACCACAGCATGGGTTTAAAGAATTGAACAAATTCTCGCAGGAGTTTCCAGCTCACAAGTTCTCAGTGGGCTGCAGTTTGGGGGAGTCCCGACCCACCCCACTCAACCTCCCTCATAGCCTGAGCAAGGGTGAGCTCCCTTTGCCCTACTCTTCTGTCCCTGGGGGCGTGAGTGCTTTGCTGCTGAGCCTCAGTCTACTCATCTTTGACCCTGGGGGCGTGAGTGCTTTGCTGCTGAGCCTCAGTCTACTCATCTTTGACTCCGGGCTGAAATCTTTCTCTCAGGCAGCACCCCATCTTGCTGGCTTGGACAGAACCCCCATTTCTGGACACCCCTGGATTGGGCCTTTTTCCAGCTTCCCCGTTGTGTTCTCATTCTATCTCTGAGCCTACGTTCTCTCTTTAGTAATAAACCTGGAATACTTTCTTACTCTTCCTTCCTCTTAGCCCTTCGTTCCTTCTCTCTATTCCACCTTCACCTGCCACTATGCTCACAGGAATATTCCACTCATTGCTAGAAGGAAACAGACTTTTTTCAGACTATGTACATTTATAGGGCCTCCAATGTCTCCCCCCAGACCTGACTAAACAGCCACACCCATGATTTCTATGGAGATTCTTTTGGTGCCTTTCTTTCATCTAAGTCATCTGTAGGGGAGGAGAGGCTAAAATAAGATGGAAAACCCCTCAGTGGACTTCAGTTATCCATATCGTTCCTCTTCCCCAAATCATGAGGAGTCAGGGTGGTCCATGCTCAATCATTAGCAACCGTGTGGTCCAGTGAGAGTCCCTGGTTTCCACAGCCCCCTCCCTCATAATTAACTCCCCCGCTGACCTCTACCACACCTGATCTCGTTCACACCCTCAGGAACAGGAGTCAGAAAACTGGATTTCAGCCCAGCGACTTTACCATCTCCACACATCTGGGTTCTGTTTGGGGCTAGTTAGTGAGTTCCTTGGTTGTTGGCTGAAAGAGTTTTGTTTTCATTCACAACTTTTCAGGGAATCTCTGTGGAGTGTTCAACTTGATTCAGAGCCTTCTCCAGGGGTCTCTTCTGATCATTTCCTCTGGACAGGAAAGAGGAAATACAACATAGTGTCTAAGAAAACAAAGCCCAGTAGCTGACTGGCCAAGGTGTAAGGGACTTGGCATACGGGGAGGGCCAGAATTCCCTTCAACCTCCCCAAAGCAGCAGACAGCCTGTACCCAGTAAGGCGGAGGAGCAGCTTATTCTGACATTCCGTGGTTCCCATGGAATTGTGCACAGATATATCGGGGAGCAGATCAAACTGGAAACACTTTCTGCCCAGCACCCCCCTGCCCTCAGACGATCCTATTTCTCACAGCAGATTGATGTCCCTCTCACTTTCCTGAGCCCCTCCTTCCCTCTGTGGTCTTGACCCTTCAGACATTAAAAGGCCTTTTAATGCTATTGGCTCTGTTTCTCTCTGCAGACACACGGTATACACACAGCACATATTTCAGAAACACATATGCACACATGCATGCCCACACACACAGAGCAAAGATTTACTGCTCTGGAAATGTTGCCTCTTTTATAGATTTATTCTTTGAAAAGTGAGAGATTCCTCTCCTGGGATGGACCTGGGGGAGCGGGGGTGGTAGAGGGAGAGAGAAAGGCCTGCATATTCAGGCAGCCCACCCAGGCTCCAGGCATCTGGCTAAGGGTGGGTGGGGGTGGTTAGGGAAAGAGGGAGGAGCAAACATAAATCACAAAGATTGGTGGGTTGGAAATGCCACTTGTGCTTCAAGAGGGGTAAGGCTTTAGAGCCATTGCTAAGATTCAGATACTTCAGGGCTTTATAACAACATCTGGTCCATCTGGATAAGTGCCAAGGTAGGAAAACTCTCATTTCCAGAAGCAGAAGCTGCAGAGCAGTGAATTTCAAGGTGGCGACAACAGCTTAGTCAGTTAGCTGGGGAGCTTGTACAAACTACACGTGCCCATCTCTGAGATTCTAAGAGGCATATCAGAACCTCTGGAGTCGGCTTACATAGTTTTGCATCCCATTATCAGAACCTTCCTGATACAGATCTTAGCTCTACAATCTGGCGGTGGGCTCCCCTGAGACATGAAGGATGGGAGCCGGCTCTGCAACATGTGATGGCAGGTTGGCAGGGAACTCCAGCTGCCTAGGCAGGCAGACAAAGGAGAAAGAGCCCAAAGATCTCTGTAGACACCTGGGAAAGAGAACAATATTTTGGCATTCCCTGCGGAGCTCTAAGTCCTTGCTACTTATAGCTGTAGCCTCTAAAGTTGTCAAAAAAGCAAATGCAATCAGGGATAGTGTCTCTAGGAGGTTAGTGTGGAGCCAAAGAGCAGCATGGTTCTGCTGCCCTTTCCCCATCAGACCCCCATGGAAGAAGGCCAAGTTCAGTGCTGGGAGCCACTGGGTGAGAGGGAAGGTGATAGGCTGGAACTCATGCAGTGCAGTTGCACACTGCAGGTATTGGAGGGCTGTCACATGAGCTGAAGGAAAAGAAGTTCATTAACGAGGAAAGCAGAAGGCTAAGGGAGCAGCATGACAACCTGCAGAGCTCTGCAGGGCCATGCCAGGAAAAGAAGAGGCTGCTCTGTGTTGCTGTAAGAGGGACTGTGAGAGGAGAGAAAGGAAGGGCACTGCAAGAAGCATTGCACGACTATCACCCTTCAGTCCTTCCCACAACCCTAGTAGGTGAGCATTATCATACTCATTTTCCAGGCAGGCAAACTGAGGCTTAAAAATAATTTACCCAACGTGGTCAGTTTCCAAAAAATGAGAATTAGATTCCAGGCTACATCTATGTGATTCCCAGCCCTGTTCTTCCCATTAGTCATAAAGGAAAACCTGCCCTGGGAGGAAAAATTAGAGGGAGAAGACAGTGAGTCGATAGAAGAAAGAATTGTGGTGGATGCTACCAGGGCCTCCCCCCAGTCCCCACCACACACCTTAGCCACTGACTGGCTGACTGACACGGAGGTACAGTAGGCTGGACCCCTTGCCTCCCGCCAGGACAAACTCTGTGTGTGCTTTGTGCTGCAGAGCCTCCCGGGGGACCAGACTAAAGCTAGTGGCCAGCAGGGATCCCATTATCACCTAGTGCCTCCCTGCCCCATCCACTTTCCCGAATGCACTCCCCCACTTGCTGCAGCATCCTCATCTCGGGCTCTGCTTCTGGAGAACCTCTGAGGTGCCTTACATCACTGGCTCCTTAGATCCTACAATCCCAGGTATCCAAAGGGTGTGGGTTTGCTATGATGAATGAAAAGGATAAGAGATGGGGCATGTGGGTGGCACAGTTGATTAAGGGTCCAACTCTTGATTTCGGCTCAGGTCATGATCTCAGGGTCATGGGATCGAATTCCACATCAAGCTCCATGCTGAGTGTGGAACCTGCTTGAGATTTTATCTCTCCCTCTCCTTCAGCCCCATCCCCCTTCTCTTTCCCTCTCTCTAAAAAAAAAAAAAAAAAAAAAAGGATAGAAGATGGATGACGAGGGGGAAGGATAAGAAGGGGAAACTTGGGGCCCTGGGCTGTTGTTGCCCTGCAGAGATGCAATCTCAAACACTCCCCTGCGAGCAGTGTGAGAGAATGAGCCACCACCTATGTCTCGCACTCATGGCCTGGGGTAACATACGATTACAGCACAACTTTATTTCCAGATAGAGTTTCTATTTAGCATTCAGAGAGAGTTCCAACCCCAGGATCAAAACAAGAGGAAAATAAAGGGAAGAAACAAAATTAAGTAGCGCCATTCCTCGTGAATATCAATACCAGAAAGAAACAGTTCCTCCTTCCCTTTCTTCTCTCCCATGTGCATCAACAGAATTTGCTACTGAGCCAAACTCTATGGTTGTGGTTGTCCGAAGTCTGAATGTGGAATGGAGAACATGTAAGCGTGCCTCTCCAACCCCCTTCCGGGAAGGACCTCCTGCCTCAGCTTTCAGCTGTTAGCCTGTGGGGATGACCTCAGTTGCCAAGAGCCACCTCACCCAGGGTCACGCTCTTGTCCATGTGTCCACATCCAGTGACTGAGCCACAAGGGAATATAAAGGCCTGGCCATCTCAACCCAGCTTGGGACAGCCCTGTGTTCCCCACCCCCTGGTGTTCATGCCCACATGGAATCCCCTCTCCTCAAGTGTGGGCTGGAGTTGGTCACTTGCTCCTAACAAAGAGAATGTGGCAGGGACACCTGGGTGGCTCAGTCAGTTAAGTGTCTGCCTTCGGCTTAGGTCATGATCCCAGGATCCCGGGATCGGGCCCCACATCAGGCTCCCTGCTCAATAGGAAGTCTGCTTCTCCCTCTGACCCTCCTCCCTGCTCATGCTCTTGCTGGTGCTCTCTCTCTCTCTCTCTCTCTCTCTCTCAAGTGAATAAATAAAAAATCTTTTAAAAAAAGAGAATATGGCAAGATGATGGGATGTCACTCTTGTGACAAACTTACAAAAGGCTATGGCTCCCATTTTGCAAGCTTGTTTGCTCGTTCTCTCTATCTCTCTCCCTGTCTCTTGCTAGAACTCTCTTTCCCTTTGGCTGCTCACTCCATTGTGAGATGCTCTGTGGAGAGACCCACATGGCAAGGAATAGAGTGGGGCTTCTACCTTTAGCTTGTGATGAGCTAAGGCTTTTACCCCATAGCCCCTGAGGAACTAAATCCTGCCAACAACCACATGAGTGGGCTTGGAAGCAGACGCTGCCCAGCTGAGCCTGCAGATGAGACCACAGCCCTAGCTGATACCTTGTTTGCCGCCACGTCAGAGTCCCTGAGGCAGTGGACCCAGCTAAGCCATGCCCAGATTCCTGGCCCACAGAGGCTGTGGGACAAGTTTTGGAGTTAATGCTACTTAGCAATGAATGATGAGTACAACCCTGAGGAGACATTCTAACTCCAGAGCTTCCCAAAGGGCCAGCTGAGGCTGTTGGACCTTCATTATAGTAAGGCCTCTCCTTCTAAATCTTCCTCTAACCTCTCTCGTCCCTTTTGTGGCCATTGATGCCAACAGCCCTCCTTAAAAAGCAGCCTGTAAGCTAAACTCCACCTCTGACTCTGCTTCCTGGAGACCCCAATGTGTGACAGGGCTCATCCAATAAGCATCTTATGGAATAACAGCAGCCTCCAAATGTAATTCTGACTTAGTAATATTTAGTAATATCCCTAAAGAATATATAACTCAATTCAACACATATTAATCAAGTACAAAAGTGAACAAGGTAGACAGATGTGGTCACTGCCTCAGGGGCTAATCACCTGCTGAGGAAGCTTGTCTTTAAAGAAGTAATTAATAGACTATAAGCACAAGCCTGCAGATTCCTGAGGGAGAAGGATCAAGAGTTAGCATCTCTTCTTTCCTAATCTCCTTTTATTTCCCCTTCCTACAACAGGAGGGCTGGAAAGGGCACCAATCTGTCTAATTCACCCCAGAGGCTCTTCTCATCTGGTGCACACCTGGGAAGCTGACATTCTCCCAGGACGAGGCTGGGACTTCTACCACTGACCCAGAGTAAACCAATGTTGAGAGAGGAACTGAATCCTGCCAACAACCTTGTTTGCTGTACATCTGTGGGAACCCTCCAGAATGTTAAAGACTACCCTAGGGGTGAGCAGTCTCCAAAGTGACCTGTATCCAATGGATCTTCTGAGCCCCAGGGGCCGGCCAGCCAAAGTGTAGCATGTCTTTGTCCAGAAGGGACACAAGAGAGAAAAGAATGTTGAATAATATTTCAACCAAAATACCAAAACATAATTCCCTACCATGATCCAAATCAAAATCATTACCATTCAAGGAACTGTGTTTTGTTCACTATCTTCTTCATAACATTTAACATTACATGAATTATAATACAGATTTTTCTGGGTTTTTTTATTTTATGTATCCCCTTAGAATGTAAGTTTCTTGAGAGCAAGGATTTTGTGCATCCATTGCAATACTTCCAGTGGCTAGAACAGATGAGGAAACTGATTAACAGAAAGTGAAGAAGCTCCCCCAAAGTCATACAACCAGAAATCCACTAAGCCACAACTTTAGCTCAAGTCCTTTTAAATTGCCCTTCCCTACAGAGATTGCTACTTACAGAGACACACAAAGAGTATAATTCATTTATTTCAACAAATACTTATTGAGCACCCAAGATGTGTCCAAACTATAGGCTCTTCAAGAACAGGAGCCATGTCTGCCTTTACTCACCCTTGATCCCCACACCTGGAATCACTCCTGGCATAAAGTCAGTGCTCAGTAAATATTTGTTGGATGAAGAAAAAAACCAACTGTGCTAGGTGCTTGGACTTACAAAACAGACATAGTCATTTTCCTCATAATGCTTAGAATATAGTGGGGCCACAGTCCAATAGAAACACACCAGAAAGGATGATCATAAGAAACATCAAAGAGCATAAGCTTTGTACAAGATGATTGTTTAAGCACTTTTCATGGATTGATTTATTTAATCCTTTCAACAATTCTTTGAGTTTGGTCCTACTATTCTTATTTTATAGGTGAATAAATGGAAACCCAGAGAGGTTAAGTAACTTGCTGAAGATCACAAGGCTAGTGAGTGGCAGAGCCAGGATTTGAATTCAATCAGTGTGACTCCAGAGCTTGTGCTCCAACCACTGGACACTGTACTGCCTCTATATGATAAATGAAGACCATAACAGACATGAGTACCTGCATGCTGAAAATCCCTACTGGCATTCACAGCTTTAACTGGGAGAGGAGTGGAACGACACTTGTGTGAGTCAGCTAGGGCCCCCATAACAAAATACCACAGACTAGGGAGCTTACACAACAGAAATTTATTTCCTCTCAGTGCTGGAGACTGGAAATCCAAGATCAAGGTCTCGGCAAGTTTGGTTTCTCCTGAGGCCTCTCTCCTTGGCTACAGATGTCTGCCTTCTGACTATGTCTTCTCACGGCCATTACTCACAGCCTTTGCACAGGGCACACACACCCATGGTGTCCCTTCTTCTTATAAGATCACCAGTCAAATTGGATTAGGGTCCCACCCTTATGACTTCATTAACCTTAATACCTCCTTTAAAGCCCTGTCTCCAAATACAGTCACATTGGGAGTTAGGGCTTCAACATACGACTTTGGCAGATTGCGGGGGGAGGGCTGGACAGTTCAGTCCATAACAACCCTGTTTGAAACACAGCACCATCGAAGACACTCTAAATACCCGCTTCACCTGTCCCTGGTGAGAGCTGCAATAAGCCCTTGTGAGCCCAGGGTCAGCCACGGGACAGGAGCAGAACCATGTCTCTGTCCTGATGTGATCTGTCCATCTCCTCCCCTTCTGCTAAGACCTTCCTACCCAGGGGGTGCTGGCTACCTGAACCATGTGCCTTCTTGACCCATCTACAGCCTCACAGATAGAGACCATGTCTACCCAGAGCCATGAGTTTGTGAAGAATTATTAATATTCTGATGGGGCCAGGCAAGGGGTGTCTTAGCCCCCAGTAGCAGAGGTGGTCACTCAGAGCTTCCCGGGGTGCCTTAAGGGAAGGACACATGCTCAGTTTATAAGTAGAGATTTGGTTTCATGTTGATACTAAACTGATTCTTAAGGGGCCTGAGAGAGAATTCTCGGGAGGGAGAGCTTCCTAGGCTGATTTTGCACAGAAGCCAGGATGCGGTTGTGAACTACTTTGTCCGTCTCCAGGCTCAGGTATGGAGGGGAGCCATTCGAGCAAACGGTCATTGAGAGGTTGTCCACCCTGTCCTCCTGCCCTCCAGTGGGATGGCTCCTAAATAATTCCAAAGTGATGCACAGCTGCTAGGGTTTGTAAAAACTTCCAGAAAAGGAGAGGGAAGAAGAACACCCTAACTGGATTTGGGTTTCACAATCCACCCCTCTACCAGCAACCACATCAACTGAAAGGAACAGCAATCCACCTCCATGAACTATCCTGAGGAAAAGAGCAGCCACCACAAGGGCAAGTAGGCATTTGCCTATAACCAGGGGGAAGGGGGAGATCAGGTGGGGAGGTGGGAATAGCCGAGCTGTGCTGCGTGAAATTCAGCTTAAACAGAAGGATGTTCACCCACACTCCCCATCCCCCTATGAAACAACTTTAACTAAGTCTGACTGTAGGAGAACAAAGGGACAATATGAATTAAAACTAACACCTCCGAAGAGCCAGCAAGGAGCCAGCCCTGCATACAGAGCACAGTGCCGTGTGCCCTGCATATGATATCACAGCGCTGGCAATTCATCCAGTGTGCTAGTGGAACAACCAGGCTTTTCACAGTGTCTTTGCCTCCACAATCTCCAAAACCAAATCCAATCTTAAAGTGAGGTGTCGGAAGGAGAGAGATCTTTAATGAGCATGGAGAATGAATGGCAAAGCACGGTCTCTTTTTTAACTGCATTGAAGAGAAGCACATAAGTAGAAAGATGCATAACTGAAGGTTACTTTTTAGGAGGTACCTTCAATGTGCTGTGTCAGTTTCGAAGTCTATATGACAGTGGAAATTTGATGAGAAAGAGGGCTCTGGCTAAAACAATTCCTTCAAATAACAAAAGGACTAAAGCCGTCCCCCCACCCCACCCCCCTCCAAAGCTAGGCTTATGGATTGCTTTGTCATGGGCCAACTGTGTGAAAGCTCAAGCTTTCCAGTGAAATGAGCAATGAGCACCATCTTTCTCATTTTCTTTCTCATTTTCTTCTCTTTCTTTACTGATGGGTAGAACTCACACAGAGTCAGCATATTTCCTAAGGCCACTCAGCCATTACCCAAGTCATCTGACTCCAAACCCCGTTCTTTAGTCTCAACTCCGCATGGTCACTCAGAAAAGTAGGGTGTAGTGTTTATACCTCACAGAAATGCACCCACGTGGCCAGCCAGAGGATGGTACCCATGGGGAGGTGCCTCTTGCACATTCCCTGCACTCCTTCCCCATAGTACCCCCACTGCGTGTGAAGAACTGCATTTCAACACGTGCACACAGGCACACACACAACTCACACACACAGTAGAGTCAGAGACATGGAGAACGGAGCTAGGAAGATAATTTACTAGGAGGCTCTCAGTCCTGGCCAACACCATGTCCTGAGGTTTCCTGATCTCTCTCCTCAAAAATCACAGTCCTAGAAGTGGAACCACAGTTACACACACGCAGACATGCATGTGTGCACACACACATGCACGCACACACACCACCCTCCCCAGGCTTTCAACCATCAGTCCACCTTCCAAAGCCCCCTACTGAAGACAGAACTGGCTCTCTCAATGGCCCAGCTCAACTAGGCTCCACATATAAATCACACATGGATTAAGATCTAGGAAGTAAGTGCCACTCTCTCCGTCCTCATCAACCAACCACTTAGATCCAAGCCTTGGATTCACTTAGATCCAACCCTGAGTGGGGAAGAGACAGCACATGCCATAGTGGCTCAGAACAGAACTTTGGGTCAGATGGAGCTGGATTTACACCTTAGTTCTCCCACTCTCTGAGATCTCCATCACACTGTCACCTCCAGGGGCAACATTCACAGAGACTACAATATGAATGCTGCTCCCAGAGTGGTGGCATGCCATAGCCCTAGCCACTAACTAGCAGTGAACTAGTAGTGTTACTTGAGCAAATGCTTAACTGTCCCGATCCTCAGCTTCCCTTTATTTATAAAGTGACTATTTTGATGTCTATGTCTCCAACTTGTTCTAAGGATTTAATGAGACGATATTATGTGATATGCTTAGCACAGAGTCTGATACATTGAAAACAGTCAATAATTAGTAACAATTATTTTCTTTAAGGTCACCTAATGGAGGATTGTTCCCACATAAGGACTCTCAGAAGTACTTGTTTTCAGGGCTTCACACAAAGAAGTCTATGAGCCAAATGTCTCCCATCCCTACATATGAGCCTTTATTGATTTGCCAGCCAATCTCAAATCCAGGTATTTTTACTGCCTAAGTTCTTGATGGGAAGGAGAGAAGTTGAGGAGAAGAAAGCCACTGTGGAACAGCTGAAGTTTTGGTTAGAATGGTAAGAAGGAAAGAGCCCATTCCTCCACACCATGGCACCCCTAACCTATCCCCTGACCCCTAGAGTCATGCCACCTCATCCTTAGAATAGGTGGGGGGGCCATCAGACTCTCATCCCTAGTCTCCAGACAAGAGATTTGGATATAGAATTAACAAAGAGTTAGATACAAAGGAAAATATTGTTACACTTTTATCATGTTGTATATGCTGTACAATCTGTTGTACACTTTGTACAAATGCCCTTGTCAACTAAGATTCTAGAGAGAGTTACGCTCTAATGCTGAAGGCAGACACCTTCATACATACATGCATACCCATCAATGAACTGACTTCTCTCCTATTCACTCATGTTACTATCAATGGATCCTTAAGAGAATTGAGAATCATTATCTGTGTTCCTTGATTAGAATGAAGAATCCGTGAGGTAGATAAGGCAAACATCATTATTCCCAACTTAAAGATGAGAAAGCTGAGTTTAGAGAGTCAGAAAACCCATGGTGACAAGACAGGTAAGTGGCAAAGGCAGAACTCAGTCTACAAACTCTAAACCAAATGCTCCCTTGTCACAACAGGTGGGCCCAAGAAACGTCTAAATCCCGCACCTGTAATCCTCAATCACACAAGGAGGATCTCAGAGATGTCTAAGGAGGAAGGAACTTAAAGTTCATCTATTGTAATTTTCTCATTTTGCAGATGAGAAAACTCATCTTACTATCTACCATTATCACGTCCACCGCTCCCTAATGAGGTTGTTTCCACATCTGTTAATCGTCTATGGTAATATACCTACTCATTGGACACAGTGGATTCTGCTGAATATAAAAGATGCAGTGGTAACAGATGGATTCATAAGTCCTGAGTTTTTAGTGGCATACTTCTGTCCAGAGCCCTGACTGGCCACAAACTAGCAGTGTGACCTGAGGAAAGTCATTTCAAGTTTCCTCATTTGTATAATAAGAAGATTGGATGAGAGAATTTGACTCCCATTAAGATCCCTTCTAACTCTAAAACCCCTTATCTGTGAAAGTGCTTTGAGGGGTCGTCTACTCCAGCCATCCATGCCCCAGAGAGGTAGCATCTGTTTAAACTCTTCTTTCCTAAGACTAGTTTTAGCCTCAATTCATCCTTCTGTGTGTCTGCCATTCTGCAGATGGCTTTGGGGAAGGCACTTATTTAAATTCTGATTAAAGTCAAAGCAAAGTTAGCTCCCAACAGACAGACCAGCCCTTTAGACATTAAAGAAACAAGAGTTTCCCATTCTCCAGACCCAGCCCTGAAGGCCCCAAGCTTTGTGCCAAAGGGAGTGATGTCTACACTCACATGTCTACACTCACATCATCAGTACAGCCCTCATCCTTAGACATCTGAGATTTACTGCTCTAACCTGAGGCAGCCGCCTGCTTCTGAGCCCTCCCCCCACCCCCATCCCCTGGAAAGAGAGCATCTCATTCTTACAGGGCCAAAGTTTTTCTGATGGTTACAATTCCTCTACAAAAGAAAGAATACCAGACATCCAAAGGGGGCACCAAAGACAAGAATAGGAAGTCGGGTTTGGAGTCAAATATATACAGGATGATCTAAGAAGATGACAACAGCAAGTAGCCCGTTGGGCAAGACAAAATGTAATAGATATTAGAAATGCAGAGCTGCTCTTGCAGCTAAGGTCTTTTCTTATAATTTTTATTTGAGGAAGTAAAAAAATACAAAAAGAAAAAACTACTTAACACCCATAGCTTCTTTACTCAATCAAAAATTAGCATTTTGTTATGTGACTCCCTAAATGGTAAAAAGAAGAAAACAGAATAAAAGATGAAGTGCCATTTAGAGACTACCCTCTGGCCCTCCCCTTGACCAAGACTTCCCTGTACAGTCAGACAGATGCGTGCGCATGCGCACGAGCACACACACACGCATGCACACGCACGCACACCCATGCATGCACACATGAGCATGCTTAGTCACAACACCATTCTCATGAAGACTATACACTTTCCATCTATTTCACAACTCAGTTTTTGTACACATGTTATATTTAGACAGAGTTACTTAAAGGAGCTTGAAGTGCAAGGACAATCTATAATAACTAATCACAATCTCTGAACTTTTAACTACCTGTGATGCCTCACAGGGATTTTTGCACTTAGGATGTCTTTTGCTTTTTCTGAGTACAGTGGTTTCCATCATACCACTATGTGTACATTTTCAAATATAAATATATATTTACATTTTTTATGATATAATATGCATTTTTATTCCATTAATGAAAAGGCACTTTTAATCAGAGGTCCACTCACAAATGCCTGCAGTATGTCTCTTAGCAGCTCTTTGGATCCCTGTGTCTACCACTCAAGTCCAAATGGGCAAGGCTCCAGCATGCCTACTTAAAAATACTTAGTGCTTGTCTAGCAGAAAAAAGTTGTAGGAGGAGAGGTTTACAGGGCATCTGGTTTTAATCAGAGAACTCGTGTATATAATCTTGTCTGTCTTTTGAAATTTCCTTAACATAAGAAAAAGTAGTCGGTCCCATTTTATTGAAGGGGCCACTAAAACATTGGAGGTCCAATGTCACTATTTTCATAAGTAGAGGAGGTTCAGAGAGGCACCAGGTCCAAGACTTTAAGGAATATAATCTGTTCCTGACCTTCAGCACCAGCCAGCCTCACTTCAAAGGCAAACAATCACACAGATTAGTGGAACACTGTCCCTTAAAGGCTCTCCTCTGAGAACTGCTTCCAAAGGGAGTGATGTCTACACTCACATGTCTACACTCCAGACCTCTGAGAACTGCTTCCACTTCAGCTCTACAGCAGAGTCATAAAGGACAGAGAAAGTACCCAGTACTGGGGAGGGTGGTAAGAAGTCAACTTTCAGATTTGGGTCACTTGACTTCACAGGTCAAATGAGGGCAGTACCAGGAAGCTAGGGAGTGAGTAGCCGGTTCTAGCCATAAATCTGAGATACAGGACCTTGACTTTCAAAGGATGCTCCATGGAGCATCAGAGAGCCACCCCCTCTGTCTCATCAGTGACCTGTGGGAATGGGAAAGACAGGGAATGCTCCAAAGGCCCAACTCCACTCAACCAAAGAGATTCCACTATTATCAGAGCTTCCAGAAAAGAGTTTTGTTTGAGATCCTTTCAATTAAATCATGTGCCCCAGTCCATCAACAGTGACTGCCTGAAGCCCTGTGTTGATAGAGAGAGGCCATTTTCAGGCTCTGCAAGAAAGAATTCTGTTAGTAATGTCTGCCATTGGCACAGAAAGGAAAACCACTTGTGTATCAATTCTGTATTGAAAGTAACTATTGAGGGGTGTCTGGGTGGCTCAGTTGTTGGGCTTCTGCCTTCAGCTCAGGTCATGGTCCCAGGGTCCTGCGATCGAGCCCCGCATCGGGCTCCCTGCTCAGCGGGAAGCCTGCTTCTCCCTCTCCCACTTCTGCTTGTGTTCCCTCTCTCTCTCTCTCTGTCAAATAAATAAATAAAATCTTTTAAAAAATGAAAGTAACTATTGAAATAAAAATGTTATATTCCTATGAGATGCCAGACGGTTTCCTTAGGCTATTCCCCTTCAGACTTCCATTTCCGTCCTCTCTAAAAGTTTTTTGAAAATTTATATATCCCCTCGTACTTTTTAGTTGACATTTCAAACTTTTCACCATAAGTTTAGAGAGTCACAAAGAATGTGATTTATGGGTATTGTAAATACCAATACTTTAAAATACATTCTCACATTCCTCCCTTAAGTATATGCACTGGAATATAAGTAACATAATTTGATAGCCACAATTGTACATTCTTTTAAATTCATGAGCAATTTTTTATGTCAGAAAATTATGTCACTTCTTTTTCTCCTTGACTGTAGTTTCTTTCCACTTCTCCACAAGACTTAATTCTAATGTACTATTTTATTTGCTTAAACGTCTTTTATTGATCATCCTATCATAATTTTATGTACTAAAATATGTATATTATTTAAATTATTTTTAAATTTTTGGTAACTATAAGGCTATAAGTGTATGCAAAATTTCTCTGGATTTAGTTGTTATAGTTATTAATAAACAATTGATCAAAATAACATGAATATATTAACATTTTTGCTAAATAATTATTAAACACAAATGTAATTTTAAAAAAAATTTCTTTCTTAATGAGGATGGTAGGACTGGGGTTTTTTTCAATTAGTTATTCTATCTTTTTTTTTTTTTTAGATTTTTATTTATTTATTTGACAGAGAGCGAACACAAGCAGGGCGAGTGGCCGGGGGAGTGCCCTCTCAGGCAGAGGGAGAGGGAGAAGCAGGCATTCTGCCAAGCAGGGAGCCCGATGCGGGGCTCAATCCCAGGACCCTGGGATCATGACCTGAGCCGAAGGCAGACGCTTAACCAACTGAGCCACCCAGGCGCCCCAGCTCTTCTATCTTTGGATAAAAATTACTTATTGCCACCTAGATTGAGACAGAGTTTAGGATCTGTCAGGGAACTCATGAAAGACTCACAAGAGGCAAAAGAGATTACTGGATGTTCTTCCAATGAAAAGATGGGTGTTGTCCAGAAAAACCACATACCCTTCGCCCCCAGGAAGGTTATCCAATTCTGTAGGGGTGTATGCCTTTGGTTGTGTTTGACAGTTTTACAATTCTGCAAATTGTAGCAAATTAAAAGTAATAAAAATGTTTCTTGTTTTTAGGAATGTAAACAAATTTTGTCCAAGAGGAATACATATTTCTGCTCTTTAGAAAACATAATTCCAGGGACACCTGGCTGGCTCAGTTGGTGAAGCATGCAACTCTTGATCTTGGGGTTGTAGGGTCAAGCCCCATGTTGGGTGTAGAGATTGCTTAAAAATAAAATCTTTTAAAAAAAAAGAATACAAAAAAAGAAAACATAAACCCATTTCATTTCCCGTTTTCATTGCCCTATAGATAATAACCAGTTCAGTATCTATTAACAAATTCATTTCAGCATTTATGAGAGTCTATATATATGTGTGCACATAGGGTTTTTCCTTTTTGAAAATTATCCTGTAATACTCAGTTATATCTCTACTTTCTGTTTTTATAGACAAAAGCACTACGAAACTTTGTTCACGCATACATGATGATGGGAAGAGAAGGAATTTCATTACAGCACTGTCCCTCTATTATTTGACATTCTAAGTTATATGTCAAAACTTATACAATGATCTATAATAAGAACTTATTTTAATGATCCTAGAGCTGAAACCTCAATGTAGTCTTCCTTCAATTTGGGGAACAAAGATTGGAAACCACCTGACCTGTACAAGTTTTCACTATCCAGCCACTACAGTCATTCGCTTTCTCAGAAGCATTATTTTGAAATCTTTGGAGCCCTAAAGATTTTTATACCCTGCGACGATGTACCATGGTAAAACTCAGAATGGCTGAGAGTATTCATTTCTTTTGTAAAGTGTGACCACTGTTATTGTAAATAGAGAGGCAAGTGAGAAGCACTATAGGCTTATTTTAAGAAAGAAAATTTTTAGGAGAGAATGTTTATGAGTACAGGATGTGGATATTGATACCCTTAAAAGTTCTCTGAAAAGTCTTTGTGAACCTCCATGAACATAGGTTAAGTGTGAAGACCACTTCTTTAAGTCACCTGAGAGAAAAGCCACCCCACGCAGAAGCAGTTGAAATCAATAGAACCAGCTGAAGAGTCCTCAAGACTTTAGCTGTGCTTCCCAATTCCCAGCCTTGGACTCCTTTCCGATCTACTTCTGACATCCACCTTGCTGGACACCGAGTTTCTTCCAGCAACTGCTGTTTTGCTTCTGGGATATACACTGACTCCATCTTTGATGCACTAATTCCCTGAACTCGCTCTGACCTTTTGTGTTTGCATTTCTGCACAACCTCCCATTATGTCAGGGAGCGTTTACAAAATGCTTGTTAAGCTTTGCCTCCCAAAGCTTTTAGGGGTAAAAGCCTGTGGGAATAGAGTTCAGAGCCCAGAACACTCCACAGAGAGCACAAATTTGTTAAGTCTCATGCTTTAGTTTAAAATTTCATTTGAACTTTGCATTCTCTTTTACAATTTAACAACATTTATCTTAGTTTGCCAAGCTGTCTTGGAACTTAAATACTTAAAATCATTTGCCACTGAACAAAACTGATGCTGGAAGAAGATATGTCAGGATCTTCTTGTGACTGCCTGGCATTTCGCCAGAAAGTTCTATTTAAGAAGTATATCATTAAGCTGTTTAAAACCATGGCATAACACCTAATCTGGTCATCCTCAGCCGATGGGCCCTGAGAGAAAGAAGTGCACATTAGGTAAGTTTTGAAGCTGGGAAGAAGGTGGATATGAAGCTTGGGAGCATACAATCGTCCCATTCCAAGGGGACATCATCGTGGAGTCCTGGACAGTTGTGGGAGAAAACAGCCTGGAGCAATGGGTGGTCAGGGAAAGAAGGCACTAGGAAGGCATAGAAAGAGGGAAAAGAAGGATGCAATTGAGATGCACAGAAGATTAGACTATTCACAACTTTCTCCACTCATCCTCCAAATCAACAAAACTGCAGGTTGTAGTAAACAGCATGTAATGCAGGGAAGAGGCAGAGCTAATGTTATTCAGACTTCTAAGCAGCAAGACCCAAAAGCTAGCCTCCTTTAAAATGACAGCCTCACTTAGAGAGCCCTCTGAGTCAGCAGCGCTCAAGCAAGAATATCCCTTTAGGAGGTGGTGAGAGAAACACTGACTCTTCCTCACTGAAAAGGACAATGTCAACCTCTCCTTTTTATCCCCAGCAGAGCTAGAACCATATGTTCACTGTTTTCATGGCTTCAGAGGGAGAAATTTAAAAAAACAGCCTATTATGCTCATATCTCATTTGCATAATGGACAAGAGACAACACATAGCCCAGAGGACAATGGGCATCCTCTTCAGGCTTTCAGGATGACATAATCTGCGACATCTTTGAAGCCCCAGAAGAGGGGCAGACACACTCCCACAGGTCACGCTCAGCAAGGACCAAGAACTTAGCTTGCTTTGTTGAAAAGAATTCTGTTGTTTCCCATCAGCCTCTTAATCATGAAGTATCTAAATGATAATTTACTATGACGAGATGGGCTCATCACCTTTCAAAAGTTTCCTAGTTATTGATTCAAGGGCTGTGTCAGGACAACTGTGGAGCCACATATACGCAGAAGGCTATATTCCTGCCCTCAAGGAGTCTGCTTCCTAATACACACAAGATAGTCAACAGCCAAGTTCATTAAATATGTACTTAGTGCATACAAGATCAACCCATCAATACTTATTTACTACTCATCTACTTTGTATCAAGCACCATGCTAGATGGTATGAAAGACCCAAAGAAGCAAAGGATTTGGGCTCTGCCTTGAAAATATTCACAAACTGGTTGTGTAAATGGAACTGTTATAACTTCATTAAATTAACATCTGTTAAGTAGAGCCCAGGGTGCCAGATGGTGAGCTGCGTTCAACCACAGACACAAGAGAAATTGAAATAGAGAAATTTATTACTCCCAGGTCCTGGAGAACGTACACAGCATGCCTTGAGGGGCCACCCAGGAAGGTCAAGACAGGGTATAGGCAGAGAGAGGGGCAGGACCTGGGGCACATGCCTTTATTAGGCTCCATGGGTACAGTGTTTTGGGGTTTCCAGGCTAAGGCCAGATTGGTCAATTCAAACCCAAAAGAGGGGAGTTTTGGTAAGCAAGCCCCATGGGCGTCTTATCTAAGGGACACACAAGGGGAAGGTTGTGGGAGGTGGGAGAGACTGTTGATTGCAAGGGCTGTTGGGGAGTCATGTCGGCAACTTACATTTGCTTGTGATGCTGTGGCTGCTATCTAGGGCATGGATAAGGGGGCTGGTGTCAGTTCCAGGTCTCTGCAGGCCATTTGGCCAAACAGAATGGATACCAAGAGAGCAATACCATGGAGTAGCTTAGCTAACCTCTTATCAGGGACACACCAATATGAGACCATCATTGGGCAGACAATAAAGAGTTAAAATGTTCTACATGTAGAACAGGTGTTCAGAAAAAGGAGGAGTTGATGAGGTCTGGAATAGTCCCAGAGGACTTATGGAAAAAGAGACATTTAGCCAAGCAAGGAGGGTAAATCATATATGGATAGATCTGAAAGCAGACAAGACACCTCCTTTAAAGACAGCAGTCTGGGCAGGACTAAGGAAACAACAGCGATGATAGGAATAGGGGCAGAGAGAGAGCATCAAAGACAAGGCATGATTGGCTTGGACAGTTTGTATCAGGGAATAGTGGGAAATACTACCAGATTAAGGAAGTTCAGGTGGAGAAGTATGGCTTGATGAGGTAATCCAAAAGAAGTTAAATTAGTTCTTGAGTAAGGAAAGGACATAGAAAAGCAAGGTTTTGGACAGATTACCTTGAAATATGTGCCTTAATCTAACTGGTGAGTTTTATATATCGTAAAGCCTAATCAGGGGAAAACGCTGGAGAAGGTAGGCCCTTAACTCAATTTGCAATGTTTGCCACAGCGCTGCACACATTAGCATTCATTCAGTATCACATTCAGATCACATTCAGTAGGAGCACCTACTACGTTCTAGGCACCGTGGGGGGCACTGTAAGTGCAAATGTAATCAATGAAACACTGTTCTTTACCTGGAGTCTATAAACTTCTCACCTTGGCTCTGGTAGATTGGGTTATTGGCCACAGTTCTTTATTTCCCTGGCGGAAAAGTATGCATCCATATCTTTGCCTCTATCTCAGAGGAGCAGGGTTTATTTCCTTGCCCCGCTGAATTTGGCCCTGGCCAGGTGACTTCCTGGGCCAATGGTATGTTAGTATGCATGACACAAGCAGCAGCTTGAAGTGTGCTTGTGTGGTTGGACAAGCCCTCGTGAGCTTCTGCCATCACTAGCAGAAGAAATTCCCCCCGGGAGCTCCTGCCCCTTCAGCCTGGGGCCCAGAATGACATAAAGCATGTATAAAGCAGAAATGCCCAGCCAGTCTACAAACCTGAAACCTGGAGGAGAGCCACTTCACCTGACCAGTAAATATGCAAAAAATACCTATTGTTAATGCCAGTAAGATTTTTGTGTTTGTTATACAGGAATAGGTGACTCATACACTCGCCCTTAAGGCCCTCCCTAATCAAGCCCCAGGCTCCATTTCCAACCTACCTCCCACTTCTGTACACATATCTTAGAGTAGAGTCGACTATTCACTATGCCCTCCACAGACTCTCATTTCCCAACTTATGCCTTTGATTCAAATCTCACTACCAATAACATTCCCTCTTCCTATCTCTGTCCATCAAAACCCTGCCCATCCTTTTAAGTGCCATCTCATGTGCCATCTTCCCCTTTAAAGCTTTTCTTAATCCTGACAGTATAGATATGGACCACCCCGGACTTGCTCCTCGCTGTCTCTTCACCCCCAGCCTTATTTGCTTGCCTTAATTCCAGGCCAGATTGACCCTAGTGACAGCTTATGTTGTTCCTACCATCACAAAGCCCAAGCCACCACTGTGCTACCACAGACTAAGAGGCACCCATGGGTATGAATGGACCACGGAAGGCTGGATAACAACCCACAATCGTGAGGGAGTTGGTGTCCATGGAGCAGATTTTGATGGAAAGGTGAGAGGCAAAAGCCAGCCAATAAATTGGTCCCTCTTCCTTCTCTATGACAGGCAGATAACTGTTCTTTTCATTCTCTCTGGAGATGGTCCTCATGACTGAACAACCATCTGGTTTCCTGCAAAGCTGTAATCAGCTTGGCCATGCACCATCTTGCATTCACTCTCCCTTCTTGACTCGCTTCCTTCTTTTGCCTCACTGTTGCTTTCTTGGGAATTGTACCCTCAGTGAAGTGTTACTATGTAAGATTTTGTTTGGGGCGATTTTTTTCAAGGGAATTCAGCTGAAATAATAAATGACCTTCTTCCTTTGACCCCAAATGGTATTTTTAACACCTCTCATTTATGGTACTTATTTCATTCTGCTTTGTGTTAAAGCTATTTTTAATAGACCTACCCACACCAATTGCTATGTACTTTATATGTAGTAGGCACTCAATAAATACTTTAATTAAGTGAAACTGAATCTATCTCGTTGGATTCAAGTCAATAAGTAAAACATTCTAATGATCAAAATATATCTGTCCCATTGGCACTATGAAATAAATGACCTCCAAAACTCTACTCCAAGTTCTACTTTTCCTATAAACATTGATACAAAACAGCTTTTTTTCCATTGTACTCACTACAAATAGAAATATGAATATTTGCATTAAATCCATAGGAATGCAGAAAGGCAGAGAAAATAGGTGGCTAATTGTGGATCTAGGAGGGCAGATAATATTTCTAAAACCTTAAAGGAAGGGGCGCCTGGGTGGCTCAGTTGGTTAGGCGGCTGCCTTCGGCTCAGGTCATGATCCTGGAGTCCCAGGATCAAGTTCCGCATCGGGCTCCCTGCTCAGCAGGGTGTCTGCTTCTCCCTCTGACGCTCCCCCCTCTCATGCTTTCTCTCTATCTCATTCTCTCTCAAATAAATAAATAAAATCTTTAAAAAAAAAAAAAAACCTTAAAGGAATAGCAGAGTTACCCCTCCCCTTCCACCACCATGACAACGTACTCCTTCCGCCTGTCTGTGAAGAAGACTTCTAGGCCTTTCCAAACACATCATGTTCCAATAAATCAGTGGCATTAACTGAATCTGCCTAGACTCATAATCTATTCCTACAATGATAACACAGGAAAAATATTGCAAAACTCAATGCATTATTGATGCACTCTGTCACGAATGCCCATTCAGTAATTAGTCTCTCTTGTTAAAAATATGGGAAAGTATATGTTGTAAGAATGAAAATGTTTCTTTAAAAACTATAAAAATAAATTTGAGGACTTTCTGATTCAAATGCATTGTGGGAATGCCTGTTATATAATGCTGGGAATATCTACCCAAAGATACTTGTAAGCACCATGACCCTAACATGAGCAGTGATTCACTAACTGTTTTTACCCACGTTCCATAACCCCCTTCCCATGTCTCCGCCAAGCCCTGCTGTGGCCCGCCCTCAGCAGAAGATCCCTTTCTTACAGCCAGAGGCTAAGAACATGACAAAGAGTAATGACGAGGTCAGGGTCTCAAAATGAGATAAACACAGGGAAGCCTTCCAAAGTGCTGCCCTTAGCTGTGCAGGAAGGAATGTGGGTAGAGCCACAGCAATAGGACAGCTAACGGACAACAGCCCAACTCCCTTGAACTCCCACTCTGGGGCCTCGCAACCCACCAGGGGAGGACGTGATCTCTCTGTAGAAAGGATTCAACACTCACTGTGGCCACAAATCAATCCTAAACAGCTCAACCCACCAAAATATAAATGCTCCAAGGATTCAGATCTCCCATCCAGACATCATCCCCAACCAGGCTGTCCTCTTATGGCTTCTTTTGCCCTCTGAGTATGGTTCACTTTCATGTGTTTTCTGGAATAACCATTCTGCAAACAGGAGAACATGTGATACAATGCCCTGGGATCTGAGAAAACCAGGGATGGGTGCAGGAGAGGAGGGAGGAGGCAGGCATTGTGAAGGGAAGGTTTCAGTTACCATGAGAAAACTAAGTACTTTCTTATTAATGGATAAACAGGACTTTTAAAAGTTTCACTTGCCAGTTTTTGAAACTGACCCCTTCTACCATTTATAACTAGAAATGTTTTATTTCTAGACTCAAAAAAGCTAGAGTAAAAGTCAATTCCTTGTCCTCTGCTCTATTATCTCTCAAACCACAGCTGTGAAGGGGACATTGACAACCGGACCCTGTGAAAAAAGACGGACAAGACGAGGAGGAGCCTGGAAGCTTTGTTCTATCAAAAACAGTTCAAGGGACTCAAGTACTGTTGTAGATTGAATTGTGTCCCCCAGAAAAGACATGCTGAAGTCCCAACCTCCAGTACCCCACAGTGGAAGCTTATTTGGAAATAGGGTCTTTGAGACATAATTATTTAGGTGAAGATGAAGTCATACTGGAGTGGGGTGGCTCCTTAATCCAATATGACTGGTGTCCTTATAGGACAAAGAAAGAGACACGAGGGAAGATGCCCATATGAAGACACAGAGACACAGCGAGAGCCCCATGTACAAATGGAAGCAGAGACTGTGATACAGCTACAAGCCAGAGAACTCCAAGCTGGTGTGCCATCACCAGAAGCAAGGACAGAAGTGTGGAACAGACTCTCCTCAGAGTCCCCAGATGGCACCAGTGCTGCCAACGCCTGGATTTCAAACTTCTAGATTCCGGAACTACATAAGAACAGATTCTATTGTTTTAAGCTACCCAGTTTACAGGGTTTCATTGCAGCCATGCTAGGAAACCAACACAGATGCCCGCCGTGGGAACGTTGTCTCCCCACATGAGAAGGGCGGCTACTGCCTCTGTGTGGGCTAGCAAGGAGAAAGAGGACCAGTGGCTGCAAGAAACATAAAAACGTAACAGTTAGAGCTGTCCTTCTAACTGAGGGTGTACCACCCAGAAGTCTATGGGAAGCTTCACTGTATTTGACTGTTCCTACAGAATCTGGACGACTTTTTATAAGGGGGATGTTGAAGGGGGGTCATAGGTAAGAAGATCTTTTCACCTATAAGATTTTTTTTTAATTCTCTGTGGTCTTCACAAGTATGGTTTGCCATTGTCCCCACCCTGATCCCCCGAGGAGAGTCATATGGGCTGATGAGTGATCTGAAACCCTGTACCTACGTGGTCTTGAGGTGCTTGTGTATTATGTATATTTGCTAACATGTTTGCATTTCTGGGGCACCTGGGTGGCTCCGTCGGTTAGGCGACTGACTCTTGGTTTTGGCTCAGGTCATGATCTCAGGGTTGTGGGATGGAGCCCCGAGTCGGGTTCCATGCTCAGCAGGGAGTCTGCTTGTGATTCTCTCCACCCCCCCAACTCATGCTCTCTCTCTCTGTCTCTCTCTCTCTCTCTCTGTGAAATAAATAAATAAATCTTTAAAAAAAAAAAAAACATGCTTGCATTTCTTATTTCGTTCTACTATGCTGGTAGTAGAATGGATCTGCATTTCCTAAGCATACACCTGTTTATTTGGATGGGAAAATGCTGGAATATGCTGCTAGTGATCGGAAATGGTGGCTGGTTTGCAGATAGATACTCGAGTTTTAGAAAGAAAAAAGAAATAAAATCTCTGTGTCAGGACACAGGAAAGCAAGAGCTCTGATTCCCACAGAACACTGGTGAGTCTGTGGTTAGAGCACTTGCTATGTCTTCCTCTAGCAATTACCTCAAACTAGTCAAGACAATTCTTGGCACTTTTTTGGTTGCTTTTCACAGCTTTGAAATAAAATGTCATTTGCATTCCTTAAAAATCTAAGCAGTGAGGAAGAGTAATGTGTCTCACAATTAATGAGTTACATTTAAACGCTGAGAAGCAACTCTTGTGTGAGCTCCAAGTCTAATAGATTGGGGAAGTCTTGTAAATGAAATTGCTATTCAGCAAACATATGCCCTTGGCAGTCCCTATTTGTGGAAAGTCAATGGGAAAAAAGAAAATGAGGAAAACCAGTTACTGCAATTCGAACACCAAGAAGGCTTGCATTCAGTATATGAGGAGAAAATTCCTGGGTATAAATGAAAAATTGACACTTACGTGGTTTCACACCATTTTTATGCATGACTTTTCACAAGAATCAAAGGGCAGGGGATGAGAACAAGTGAGGGGAAAAGGGCATATGGTGACAACCAGATAATTCTAGCTAATTCTCTGGTTTAGGTTACTCTGCCCCATAACAACTGTAGGGACATGGGCTCTCTAGTTGATGGGAGAGATATCTTGCTAATGATTCGTTAAACCAGGTGACTGCACTGTTTCCATCCCACCTAGGTAGACTGCAACAACTCAGTTCTGACACTAGCTACCTAGAGTTATGACCAGACTCCAGAAGTTTAAGGTCTCAGCCCCTACAAGATGCCCCTACTGCAGCTTCCAGCCTCAAGCTCCAGGGTCCCCAGGCCACCCACATGTCTGACAAACTGATTACAAATTGGGGGGTTCCCATGACTCCCTTAGGTGCAATAATTCACCAGAACAAGTCAGAACACAGGGAAGTGTTAACTTAGAATTACAGCCTATTGTGAAGGATCCACATAGGGCTGGGTCTGGGAAGGAGTGCAAAGCTTCCATGTGGAAGCAGGCACATCACCCTCCTGGCACATCCATGTTCACCAACCAGGAAGCTCCCCTGATCTTCAGCGTGCAGAGTTTCTAAGGTCATTTCATTGAATATAGGCATGACTGATTAAATCATTGACCATATGACTCAACTCAATCCCTGGCCCCCTCCCTTCCTCAAAGGGTGAGTTGATCCAAAGTTCCAACCTCCTAATCACGTGTTTGGTCTTTCTGGTGACGCCATCTTGAAGCTATCTAAGGGCCATGATTCACCTTGTTGGCATAACGAAGATACTCCTGTCAACTCAGGAAATTCCAAGGGGTTTTGAAGCTTTTTGCCAGGAACCAGGGACAAATAACAGATATATTCTTTATTATACCACACTCAGTTATTCCTCCATCTGATGTAAACATTTTGAAAATGTAGTCCATTTGACCGTCACAACATCTTCTCCCTTACTAAGATACAAATCGGCTGCCATCTGTAGTAGTAAAGGGGAAAGGGACGGGCAGAATCATTGAGCCTGGGCTCCCTATCACCTCTCACTTAGGCTCCACTGAGGACAGACCTAGAAGTGAATCCCTGAGGTTTTTCTATTTATAGTTGTATGGTTCTGGCAGAACCCAAAGGGAAGCAGTTATTCCTCTTTACTAATAACTACAAAACTAAGAACAGCTAACAATTTATTGAACATTTATTATGTGCTAGGCATCACCCTTAGCACCTTATATGTATTTAATCATTCAAGCCTCTCAACGATCTTAGGAGATGTTAACCCATCCCCTCTTAATGGACATTTAGATTGCTTCCAATGTTTTTCTTAACAAAAACAACATTACAGTGAAAAACCAAGGGCAAACCCCAACATTTGGGTATCATAAACCAAAACTCCACTTGTTTATTATCATGCTTGTTTTGTAAATGAAGAAAATGATGCACAGAGAAAATAAGGGTTATGGTTAAAATTTCAGAAAATATGGAAAGACATAAAATGATAAGTTAAAATCTCCCTCTCCTTCCAACCCTCAGGCCATCCATTAGAATTAACAACTGTTAAAATTTTCTTGTGACTCCTAGATGATGACAGATGATAGATAGATAGATAGATGATAGATAGATAGATAGATAGATAGATAGACAGATGATAGATAGATAGATAGATAGATAGACAGATGATAGATAGATCTTTTCTTTATAAAAACAGAATCATATATATGATATATATATATGATATATATATCCCTTTTTAAAATTCTTTATTTATTTGAGAGAGAGAGAGATAGCAAGAGAGAGCACGAGCGGGGAGGAGAGGGAGAAGCAGGCTCCCCACTGAGCAGGGAGCCTGATGTGGGGCTGGATCCCAGGACCCAGGGATCATGACCCAAACCGAAGGCAGACGCTTAACCAACTAAGCTACCCAGGCGCCCCTATACATCCCTTTTTCGTTTAACTTTGTTATTTGGAAATTTCTCCATATCAGCAAAACAAATTCACTTTATTCTCTGTAATGACATATAATAATTTATTTAACCCATCATCTCTTGATGGACACTTAGAATGTTTCCAATTTTGTCTTAATAAAACTACATTACAGTGAAAGACAGGAGTAAACCCCAAGGTTTGGATCTCAGAGACCAGCATCCCATTTACTCCTCATCTTTCACCCAAAGATATGGTAGAATCACAGATGCCTTCATAATATTGGCCATGAGATACCATTGGAGGTTGTGCTCTAGCAGTGTTTTAAGGATGCTCTGCAAGAAACATGTTGGATCTGTGTTTCTGCCCAGTGCAGGGATGCAGGCTCCAATCAGGGAGCTGTCTCTCCCGCCAAAAAAAAAGTAGAAGACAAACCTTCCCAATACTGCAGGACAACAGAGAACACAGAAATAAAACACCCAAGCAGTTGGCCAAAATACAGAATACTTAAACTGGAGTAAGGCCCAAAACCTAATGTGGACTTCACATGAGTGGAGAAGCATCCTATAGAGGAAAAGGTAGGTGTTCCAGTATCAAAATCAGAATTGCAACTCCGCTTTTTAGCAGTGATCTGATCTGAACATTAGCTCCATTTTCTGTCTAAAAAGCAAGAAGGAATAATAACTTGCAGCATACACAGGAATAATCCATATGAAAATATTTCATAAAATACAATGACATACCAGCTAGCGATATCGTCCAAATATTCCCTCACCTGTGCCCAAGTAGCCAGAGATACTTGTTATCATCTTGTCTGCAGGACACTTCATTCAGGCACTTCACACCTGCAGTCTGGTTCATCCTGTAACAGAGGATGAGGCTAGGCAAAATCATCCCCACTTTACAGATGGGGAAAGCGGGGCAAAGTAGAGAAGTACGTAAGAGACACGTTGATATAAGTATAGTTGAAGACACTTGACAAAGAAAACCAGAGTGCCACCACCTGCCAGCTCAGGGCTCCTCCTAGCTATTGACAAGCTTGTTTTTAAGCTGCTGTGGGCATCAGCACACTAATATAAGGCTATGTTCTATCATCCCTAGTCTGAACTAAAAGATGTAGCAAAATCAACCATCATTATCATTATCATGCACCCATTATTTGTGAATTTATTTTTCCTTTTTCCTCTGGTGGCTGAATTCCCCTGGAAGCACCATTTTCATGCCACTACCATTTGCTGTGGGCACAGGGTCCATGGATGGTGGAGTCACAGTCAAGCAGCCTGATTGACAATGGTCCTATGTTCTTGCCTCTCCTGGCCAGGGTAGCTCATGGCTTGCCGGGAACCACGCCTTGAAGCAGGGGGCTCCACATCAGAACAAATGAAGCCCCATCTCCATAATGCAGGGCATGACCAAAGGATGTCATGTGTTAATAGGCTGGATCCCTCTCTGGAGAGGATGAAGATCAGGGTCAGGAGGTGAAAGGATTAATAATGCTGGATGTTTCCCAGGCACTTAGGAAGATGATGCATCAGCCTTATAAAGCACTTTGCAGGCCCCTTGCAGTGTGACTACACACATTTTCAATGCAACAGCAAGAGCACAGACTCAGATTTCCAAGAGCAGCTTTCTAGTCCAAGTCCTACAACCTTATAGCTGTGAGACCTCAGGCAAGTCTCTTCACCTCTCTGGGCCACAGTTTGCTTATCTGCAAAATGGGGGGAAAGATGTCTGACTTGCCTCGAAGGCTGTTGAGAGAATGAAACAAGATCACTCACATGACAGTGTTTTGTGGACTCTGAGGTGGGCCATCCAGGTGGTTTCAGGGAGACGATGATAGTGACAATTGGTTGATTGATGGTGCCTTTCCCAGACAGAGCATAATTCTCATGATCATATTCATTGTCAGTGAACAGGTTAACCATGATGAGAACTTTGTGAAACAGATTTACTCTTCACCGGACTTTCTTTTCTGAAGATGAGACTGTGGTCATAAGCCTACAGTACACTTTCGTAGTGGGAAGAGACGGAAGTCCAGAATTCCCCACTTTTTCAAGGCCCTGTCAAGAAGCAATGAGGAGTCTGATGCCACATCCACTTGGCTAAAAGTTTATGTCCATGAACAACTAGTAAGTTTAGGCACTTGTCTGCATACTTCTTTCCCAAGCCAAATTTTCAGACCAGATCAGGCACATTAAGGGTGGCATGGCCTTAGACTCAAGCCAAATTTTCAATTAAAAGAACTTTTCATTAGAACTGTTAGCTTTGAGGGACGCCTGGGTGGCTCAGTCAGTTAAGTGTCTGCCTTTAGCTCAGGTCATGATCCCAGGGTCCTGGGATGGAGCCCTGCACCTGGCTCCCTGCTCAGTGGGGAGCCTGCTTTTCCCTCTCCCTCTCCCTCTGCTGCTCCCCCTGCTTGTGCTCTCACTCTCTCTCTGTCAAATAAATAAATAAAATCTTAAAAAAAAAAAAAAGTTAGCTTTGAAAGGAGGTTTGTGCAGTCTAACTCCCTGGCTTGATATGCAAAATTTTGCAAATTTTAATTAAACTTGCAAAATTGCAAGTACACTTTTATTTCCTGAAGTCTATAAAGAAGATGAATACCCTTGGTTTGGGAAACAGCTATAGGCACTATGAATTTTCTGATTGTTCTTCCCTTAACAGAGATAATAACCCCAAGGCATTAATGCAACTTTCTCTCCTCTGTCAGAGTAGAGCTTTGGGGGACAAGGAACCAGCTGGTCCTAATTGTTCAGTTCCTTGGGCCCAGGGTGGAGCCCACGGAGAGCAGGAGAGAGTCACCGTGGTGAGGTGAGTGAGTAAATTCATATGCCACATCCTGTGGGGGAGCCCAGGGCCGGGTTGGAAAGGGATGTCAAACCAGGCTGTCAATCCTGATGCTTCGGCCAGAAAAGGAATAAGGGCAATGGGCCAGAAAGGGAGGTCAGTCACTGAGGATAAATCCCAGTGTCCATACCTGTGGGAGTGTCTTAACAGTTGCCAGCATACATTTGCCAAAATGATCCAGGCTCGCTTAAGTGAATTCAGACAATGGAATACTTTGCTAGTTGCATAGCTCCAGAAATATGCTCATCTAAATATTTTTAGGGGCGCCTGGGTGGCTCAGATGGTTTAGCGTCTTGCCTTCAGCTCAGGTCATGATCCCGGAGTCCTGGGATCGAGCCCCGCATCGGGCTCCCTGCTCAGTGGGGAGCCTGTTTCTTCCTCTGACTGCAGCTGCCCCTGCTTGTGAGCTCCCTCTCTCTCTCTCAAATAAATAAATAAAATCTATAAATAAATAAATAAATAAATTTATTTTTAAATGCTTTGTTTAAAATGTGCAGCTCTACTCTTGAATATAGAATCAAAATGTACAGATGTGGGTCTAGCAATTATCTAATCAATCTCTCTGCCTATAGCCCAACTTCCTTCCCCCTTTCCAAGCAGATGAAGGTGAAGCCTCAGGTATTCCGAGGAAGGAAAACCCACAGCTTTACCAGGTAACTTTCCTAGAAATTTAACTGTGTTTACTGAAAGAAACTCCCCCTCCTGGCGTCACGATTCTCTATTCTAAAATCACCAAGCCAATGTTCGCTTTACCTCCTACATTTTGCCTTGATCCCTGCTGTATTTTCCTAATGACCATTTTTCATGTAGCTTTTCTTTTTTTTTTTAATTTTATTATGTTAGTTCAATCACCATACATCATTAGTTATTGATGTAGAGTTCCATGATTCATTGTTTGTGCATAACACCCAGTGCTCCATTCAGTACCTGCCCTCCTTAATACCCATCACCAGGCTAACCCATCCCCCTACCCCCCTCCCCTCTAGAACCCTCGGTTTGTTTCTCAGAGTTATGTAGCTTTTCTAATACACCAAGTTTGCTCTCTTATTCCCAGGGGCGTCAAAAAAGAGTTTATACACTTAGAAAATGTATTTGCCAGGAGCTTTGTAAATGGTCAAGTCTAAACTTGACTTAATTTATTTATCAGGCAGGAAGACAGCAGCTCCCTGGCACCTTGCTCAGGACAGGTGCACCATTAAAACAGAAAGGTGCACTGTCCTTGGTCCAGCTGGACATGAGCCATGGCATAAGGCAGGAAGGTGAACAATGGAGGCTTCAAGACCTGTAACACATGCATCTTACAAAGAGGCTCAGCACTGAATCTGCCCTTCCACCGGGTCATACTTCTTATGCCAACCACTTAGATGATGCTCCTTCTAGGTGTCCTGCTCAAAGAAGGAGCTGGGGATGTTGCCAAGAGAGTCACTATCTTCCCTCTGAAAAGTGGATCACAGCAGCATTCGTACACTGCTACGAGGATTGGGTTCTTTCTCTAAGTCAGCTTAAGAAAACCCCTACGGGGGTGCCTGGGTGGCTCAGCTGGTTCAGCGTCTGCCTTCGGCTCAGGTCATGATCCCAGGGTCCTGGGATCGAGCCCCATGTCGGGCTCCCTGCTCGGCGGGAAGCCTGCTTCTCCCTCTCCCTCTGCCTGCCGCTCTGCCTACTTGTGCGCTCTCTCTCTCTTAAAATCTTCTTTTTATTTTTTTTTAATATTTTATTTATTTATTTGATAGACAGATAGTGACAGAGAGAGCACAAGCAGGGAGGAGACGGAGAAGCAGGTTTCCCGCCGAGCAGGG
>NC_138374.1:129595575-129614229 GCF_054177405.1 Leptonychotes weddellii
ATGTGCTCTCTCTCTCTCATTCTCTCTCTCAAATAAATAAATAAAATCTTTAAAAAAAAAAAAAGCATGAGGGGAAGAATGAAGGGGGGAAATCGGAGGGGGAGACAAACCATGAGAGACTATGGACTCTGAGAAACAAACAGGGTTCTAGAGGGGAGAGGGGTGGGGGGATGGGTTAGCCTGGTGATGGGTATTAAAGAGGGCACGTTCTGCATGGAGCACTGGGTGTTATACGCAAACAATGAATCATGGAACACTACATCAAAAACTAATGATGTAATGTATGGTGATTAACATAACATAATAATTAAAAAAAAAAAAAAAGATCAGACGTTTGGCAATTAGCTGTTTGCCCTGCCATACAGAGAGGTCTTTCAGATAAAAAGCTATCTTTGGTAATACTTCTCTTTCTGAGCCAAGCCTCTATATAATTTTTTTTTAGGTAGTTAAGGCAAAGTTAAAAGTTTTTCTTGAGTCTACCAGGTCTTGATTGCCTTCAGCTCAAAATAATCCATATGCCAAAGTGGCATATTTTGGGGTCATATTTTGCTCCCCCCACCTCCTACCCACCCTCTGGTTTAAGATGAGGTGTCACTTCCCCTAGAAAGCCCCATGAGCTCCCAGGTTTAGGTTGTATGCTCACATGGACCCCCCTAGCAACTTCTCACTTGCTTTTTCATCACACCACATTATATTATAATTGCCTTTTGTTTATCTGTAGCATGTCCCCCAACCCAGATCAAAGTCCATGGCAGTCTTGTTCTTAGACATATGCCTGGTACCTAGCACAGTACCCCAGACAGACAGTGCAATAAATATATGAAGAATGCATGGATGAGCCACTTTATCATAAATAACAAACTTTTTACTTGCTGTAACAAAACTAGAAAATGTGCATCCTTTGTGGTTCTATAACTAGACTGTGTGCAACATTTGTGGTTCTCTAAGCCATACGTGGCCACATCCCACATGAACCTCCATTACAACTTCCACTCTTGCAGCACTTTAATACATCCCAGAAATTGATCAAATTGCAAAATGCATTAATACAAATGAATACTTCACTGAAGATTTCATGGGAAGGCAGGGAAGAAAGTCTACATTGTCACAGCATAAGCAAAACTTTCTTTAAAATTCTCTGGATAGGGGCGCCGGACTGGCTCAGTTGAAAAAACATGCGACTCTTAATCTTTGGGTGGTGAGTTCAAGCCCAATGTTGGGTGTAGAGATTACTTAAAAAAAAAAAAACTTTAAAAAGTAAAATAACATCCCCTGGATACTTTTCTCTTCTTTCCTATGAAATTCTCCTAGCACAGCCACTCTGCCCCCTTCTCTCCTCTCAGGCTACCTCTGCAGCTTCGGCAGCTCCACAGACAAGCCCGTCTCCTCGCCCAGCCCTTCCTCAGTGTCCCTCCATCTCCATTTTTTAGGTGGAAAAGATTCGCTGTAATTTGCTTCTACTCCATCATCACCCAGCCCAACACAAAAACACTTCACCTTGGGATCCACCCTCATTAGAAAGCTGAACTAACTATACATAAAAATAAGTTATTTTTCCCTAAATCCTATTTTTTTTATTTTTTTTAAGATTTATTTATTTATTTGAGAGAGAGAGGGCAGGGGGAGGGGCAGAGGGAGAGGGAGAGAAGCAAACTCCCCACTGAGCACAGAGCCCAACACAGAACTTGATCTCACGACCCTGAGATCATGACCTGAGCTGAAATCAAGAGTGGGACGCTCAACCAACTAAGCCACCCAGGTGCCCCGCTAAATCCTATTTTTAGATTACAAGCTTATACAGGGTTAGAGATCATGTCCACTTAACCAGCCAGACCAATTCCATATCCAATCTACCTGATGCTGTCATCCAAGGGAAGGGTTCCTGCCTTCCCCTGGGGAAGCCTCAGCCCTCCTTTTAATGCCTTCCACCTGATTCAGTCAGACCCACCCAAGTGATCCAGCATAATCTTCCTTACTTAAAGTCACCTGACTAGGGTCATTAACTATATCTGCAAAATACCTAGATCAGTGTTTGTTTTTTAAGTAATATCTACACCCAACATGGGACTCAAACTCACATCCCTAAAATCAAGCGTCACTCGTTCTACTGACTAAGCCAGCCAGGCCCCCCATAGAAACACCTAGATCAGTGTCTGTTTGATTGCATGACTGGGGCCTAGAGCCTAGCCAAGCTGACAAATCAGAGAAGCCATCAGGCCATAATAAAAATGAGATGGCAGCAGCACTGTTGGCGTATTCCATGCTAAACACATGTATTATCTCCTCTAACTTGTCCCCACCACCCAAAGGGATATTACCATCTTCATTTTACACACACTCTTCAAGAGATTATTGTTAAAATGCCATTGTAAGGCAGTGGCTTGTAGTTTGATTCATTTTACAGTTATTAGCTAACTGTTTTATATCAGTACAGAGAGGAACACGAATGACAGAGAGGAATCCCTCCGCCCGCATCTAGCGGGGATGGACCTGGGAAAAGGCTCTCAGCAGGTACCTCAATATCCCTCCACCAGCAGCCAGGGGGCGCACCTCCCACCTCCCTATAAAAGCGCTCTTGCAGGGAGCTCAGAGGCAGAGAATTAGTGCAGGGACTTAGACTACCATTTCTTAGGAGCGGCAGTATTGACATTTGGGACCTGAGACCCTTGGTTGGGAGACTGTCCTGTGCACGAATAGGATGTTTAGCAGTATCTCTGGCCTGTACCCTCTAAATGCCAGTAGCACCCCACCCCTCCAGTTGTGACAACCCAAAAATGTTTCCAGATGTTGCCAAATGTCTGGAATTGGGTGGGCGAGGGCGGGGGGGGGGGGGTAGACAGGAAAATCCAGTTGAGAACCACTGGTGTAGACCAGCAGTTCACACAGATGATGACTCCTATAAAGAAAGAGGCCAACTCAAAATAGAAAGCAGTAGTCTCTCTCTGGGAGAGCAGTCACCCTTTTGGAATACAGTGCTCTCTCCAGCACCCTTGGGCACCCTTCCCCTTTGCTGAGATAATATCCATTTATCCCTCAGACTCCCTGAGCCCGTGAAGTGTGGGAAGCCCTTCCACATGTCCCCTTTCTGAGGCATTCACTGCTTGGTTTCCTGGCCTGTGTCCCCACTAGACATATGTTCCACTCCAGCACTAGCTGTGTCTTACCCAGGACTCTAGATCTTCTCTGCCCATCATGGTGCCTAAGACTCGTGCTCAATTAATGCTCTTTTTCACATAAAACTAACTTCTAAATTTTACTGATTGTTTTTGCCCCGAGCCAGGCACAGGGTAAGTCTTTCTTAAGAAAGAATGAAAGGGGAATGACTGGGTGACTCATTCGGTTAAGTGTCTGCCTTGGCTCAGGTCATGATCCCAGGATCCTGGGATTGAGTCCTGCATCAGTCTCCTTGCTCAACAGGGAGCCTGCTTCTCCCTCTACCTGAGACTCCCTCTGCTTGTGCTCTCACTTTCTCGCTCTCTCTCTCTCTGACAAATAAATAAATAAAATCTTTAAAAAAAAAAAAAAAGAATGAATGAAAGAGTTCATTATAAATGAGGAATGAATGAGTGAATGTTGAATGGGAAATATAGAAGCTACACATTGTCAATCATGGTCAGAATTGTACTAATTATCTTAATACTGAGAGTATTCCTAAATACAATGTAAAGCCTAATAATTTCCAAAGAATTTGTACCCTAGTGTGATATTGTGACTTATAATAAATATATATTTTGGTCTTTGTCTATATAATAAATATAAATTTGGTTCCTTGCTCATAGATCCCAAAACACTTGGAATTTCCTGAGAAGAGCAATGGGAACATCTTTTTTTTAGAGAGAGAGAGAGAGCATGAGAGCATGGGGAGAGAGGGATGGGGTAAGGGCACAGCTAGAGAGAGAGAGAGAGAGAATCCCAAGCAGGCTCCACATCCAGCAGGAGCCTGTCGCAGGGCTTAATCTCACAACCCTGAGATTGTGACCTGAGCTGAAACCAAGAGTCGTATGCTTAACTGACTGAGACACTCAAGCACCAGAGGAGCATCTTTTGTTATATTTGGTCTTTTATCCTCAGTTCTTGAAATCCCTTCAGAGCCATAAAGGTAAAATGGGTGTCTTGTTATTCACAACGAACCCCTTTCCACCATGACTGGGTTTATGTTAGTGAGGTGATTTTTGTTTTGGGTTTTTTTTTCTTTCAAATATTTATTTAAATTCTAGTTAGTTAACATACAGTGTAATAGGAATGTTGAAAAAGAAAACCAAAGCTGGTGGCATCACAATTCCAGACTTCAAGCACAAAAACAGACACAAAGATCAATGGAAGAGAATAGAGAAGCAGAAATGGAGCCTCAACTCTATGGTCAACTAATCTTCGACAAAGCAGGTAAGAATATCCAAGGGAAAAAAGTCTCTTCAACAAATGGTGTTGGGAAAATTGAACAGCCACATGCAGAAGAATGAACCTGGGCCATTTTCTTATATCATACACAAAAATAGACTCAAAATGGATGAAAGAACTAAATGTGAGACAGGAATCCATCAAAATCCTAGAGGAGAACACAGGCAGCAACCCCTGTGACCTCAGCCACAGCAACTTCTCGCTAGACACATCTCCAAAAGCAAGGGAAGCAAGGGCAAAAATGAATTACTGGGACTTCATCAAGATAAAAAGCTTTTGCACAGCAAAAGAAACAGTCGACAAAACCAAAAGAAAACCGACAGAATGGGAGAAGATATTTGCAAATGACAAATCAGATAAAGGGCTAGTATCCAAAATCTATAAAGAATTTATCAAACTCAACACCCAAAGAACAAATAATCCAATCAAGAAATGGGCAGAAGACATGAACAGACATTTCTTCAAAGAAGACACACAAATGGCCAACAGACCCATGAAAAAATGCTCAACATCACTCGGCATAGGAAAATACAAATCAAAACCTCAACGAGATACCACCTCACACCAGTCAGAATGGCTAAAATTAACAAGTCAGGAAACAACAGATGTTGGCAAGAATGCGGAGAAAGGGGAACCCTCCTACACTGTTGGTGGGAATGCAAGCTGGTGCAGCCGCTCTGGAAAACAGTATGGGGGTTCCTCAAAAAGTTGAAAATAGAGCTACCTTACAATGCAGAGATTGCACTACTAGGTATTTATTCAAAGGATACAAACGTAGTGACCCGAAGGGGCACCTGCACCCCAGTGTTTATAGCAACAATGTCCACAATAGCCAAACTGTGGAAAGAGTCCAGATGTCCACTGACAGGTGAAGGGATAAAGAAGATGTGAGATATATATATATATATATCACTACCTCTGAAACTAATAATATCACTACCTCTGAAACTAATAATACATTATATGTTAATTAATTGAATTTAAATAAATTTTAAAAATCATACAGTGTAATATTGGTCTGAGGGGTAGAATTCAGTTATATACAACACCCAGTGCTCATGATAACAAGTGCCCTCCTGAATACCCATCATTCATCTAGCCCATCCCCCACCCGCCTCCCTCCATCAACCCTCAATTTGTTCTCTATCCTTAAGAGTCTCTTATGGTCTCTCTCTCTCTCTCCCTCTCTCTCTCTTAATGAAGTGACTTTTGGAACTAAGGATGGAGGCTGGTTGCCTGGGGAGCCAACCTGAGTAGAAGTTAGAACTTCCATTCTCACCTGCTGATTTCTGGGGAGGAAAGAGGGGCTAGAGGTTGAATCAATCACCAAAGACCAGTGACTTGCCTGTGTAACAAAGCCTCCATAAAACCCCCCGAAAAAGGCCAGAATCTGAAGAGCTTCCAGGTTGGTGAATCAGAATGCTTCCATGTGCCATCATGCTGGGCCCAAATTCCAAAGGACAGAGGGTCATCCTGTCCTATGGATCTCTTCACCTGGCTGTTCATTCATATTTATGTCCTTTGTAATAAACTGCTAATCTAACGAGTACACTAGTGTCCTACGTCCCACGAGCTACTCTAGCAAAATAATCGGACCCATAGAGGGGGTACAGGTGACACCCCGGACCTGAGATGGTACCTGGAGTGGACGACTGAGCCTTTAACCTGTGGGATCTGACAGTATCTCCGGACAGATAGTTCCAGAATTGAGCTGAGCTGTAGGACACCCAGCTGGTGTCCCAGAGTTGCTTGGTGGTGTGGGGAAAGAACTCACACATTGCAATTGTCCCCAGAACTGGAACCATGAAATGCATTTTACATTAAAACTTCAGTGAACAAGATCTGTCCATCTGTAATGATACAAGGGGCCACTTCACGTATTTCATCTTGAGAAGTCATTATTAGGAATATCAATTACCACATTTCGTTGATGGGGGAAGAGTCACTCAATATTCAGTCCTTGTTGATGGGATATCAGGTAAACAGCCTCTTCTGAGGCAAAGACATGGGTTCGATGCAAATTCAGTCACTTTTGAACACTTGAACCATAGCAAGAGGGTCACTGAATTTTCCCTCCCCCAAGAGTCAGTTCCTTTGGGCCCAAAGAGACCTTTTTATTTGGTACTTAGCCTGGCTTTTACACAAGGGACTAAAATGTTATATTATTTGGGCCAGATCCATCAAAACTAATGAGGCCTCTGAACTTTATGGCTCTTCTTCTCCATCATAGACTATTATCGGTGACCTATGAGTTCTCCCCTTCTGAGAGCTGCCCGGGGGCTCAGCCACATAACTCGGGCATAACTGCCTCCCGGTCCCAAAACCAGCCCTGCCTTTCTGTGCAGATGGCCATGCTGAGAATCAATTCATCAGATGGCTCCAAAGAGCTCAATACAATTAAGAATATGCAATCTGGAAAAGTTCCAAGCCCAGACAATTCACCCAGCGCTCTCTGTTCTGGCCTTCCAAAAGTAACTGGCTCAGCCCTGTCCCTCCAGTGGTACGAGGAGTGACCTAGAAGGAGAGGGACTAGCATGCTCCTGTTCAGTACTCAGTGGCCATTTTGAAATTGCAGAAGGAGAGCAGATGGAGAAGTAACCTCAAATGAATATTCATAAGAAGAAAATCAATTATCCACCTTATGTGCCACCTGCCCTATCAACCCAACTTAGCGCACAGCTGTGAGAGGCAGGGGGGCATATATGCAAATCACAGGCTCCACCTCGAAGGCATTCACAGAGTCCAAGGGTCCAATGCCAAACCTGGAATTTTGGCACATCTGACCTGAAAAGATGGAATATGCTGAGTTTGTGACCTTTAAAACAGGAACCAAAGCCATAGAAAGATGGCAGGGTATAATAGAAAGAGCAAAGCTTTCCAAGTCAGACTAGCCTGGGCTCAAATCCCAGCGTTGACCCTTCTTAACTCCTGCCCTTCCGTTCTGACTCTACTGGACAGATTACCCAGACTCAGCCTCCCTGTCCTCACCTGCACAACAGGGAGAGACACCAACTCGTGTCGAGGGTGGCGAGACAGGGCAGAGGGACCTTGTGAGATGACAGATGCAAAGCACCCATGCGTGGCAGGAATGAGTAACTCATAGGTCCTCCTGCCCCAAGGACACCATGACATAGGAGATAGACTGGCTCCACAAACATCAAAACCATGAAAACAGATTGTCTAGTGATGGATGAAGATGTGTGATCCCTAGAAGTTCACGACTCCAACATAGGACTTTTTAGGGACCCAATACCTATTTAAAGGATTTGATATGAATATAAAATTCTTGACTATTTTCAGTTGTTATTTTAAATAACATAGCTCCCTTGCATAGATTCTTTATTCCTGCATCCAGAGCTATTATAAGGACAAGGCCACCGGGGTTTACCCAGCATTAAAAAATGTAAAGGACCTCAAAATCATAAACTGTGCTTTCAAAAGCATTTTACAAAGTAGCAGAAATGAAGGGAACCAGAGAGCCGAGGTCAAGGGCAGGGACCCCCATTTGCCCCAGGGCCCCTTTCTGAGGTCAGGGTCTACAGCCCCACACTCGCACCCCTGCCTCTGCCCACTCTTCGAGTGGGAGGCAAAGAATGGCCTCCATCAGCCCCAAGCAGCTGTTCCCTGGCAATACCCTATTCCTAACTCTCTCATGAAGCCATCACAAAGCCGACTCAGGCTTCCTACAATGAAAACTCCAGCTTTCAATATAATTCCCTTATTGTGGAAAGTGGGAGGTGGGGGGTGGCAGTTAAAAGAGGGTCTTATGAAGACAATTTCTATTCTTGAGTGCTTATGACTTGCCTCTAGGCTGGTTTTTTTTTTCCTTGTTTTTTGTTTTCCCAGTTTGCTGATCTGAGTGTGTGTTTGAAAAAAGCAGAAGATGGAAGGGAGAAAGGATTTGTGTGATTGATCACCCCACCAGATAAACACCCTGACCTCGTGATTCCGTAATGCCAAGAGAGAACTGAATCACTCTAATTCAGGGCTACGGAGCAGCTTCCCTTCCCAAACCATAATAGGAAGCGAGTCATTGGAGGCACCTGGGTCCCTTCCTGCCTCTCAGACAGCCAGGTGGCCACTGCCTTGCTCCCTCTCCAGGTGGGAACAGATCGCCGACAACCCAGAGCCCTCCGTCACCTAGAATTCTGCCAGGACCTCAGAATGTCTCACCCTCTTCGCAGGAAGTGGGACAAAGTCTAACTCAGTGTCCCACATAGGCATCACCCTCTCCCAGCTTGTGCGTGATAGTCACATACCCCCCTCCGACAGCTGTGGCAGCCCCTCAGCTCCCCCCAGACAGAGGTGGACAGCTTGGAGGTGAAAAGGCAGCAAACAGGAGACCCCTCATCCATTCTCACCGCCTCGCCCACCTAACCAGAGGCGAGGAAGCGCACACACAGTCCAGCCCACACGTCAGAAGCTTTGCCCTGTACCTCGGCCCCAAACTCACGCAACCCCATGCTTGAGGCCGGGACAAAACGCAGAGTGCCCCTCCAACGGGAGTAGTGAGGGACTGCCAGAAAGGGCGGGGGACGCCTGGAAGGAGGGGGAGGGAAACAGGAGGAAAAGAAAAGGGTGGTTCATAAAACCCTGCTGTTTCAGGTCAAGCCCCCAGGCAGGCCTTTTTTCCACAAGTTCAGGACCATCCTCCTCCTCCATAGCCTGACTTCTAAGGGCTTTGAGAAGGGCCCTAGAAGGAAAAGTGTAACTCCTTTCCTGCACTTGGCTCTCTAGAAGCCCTCTCTTCATCTCGCCGCCCTGAGACCACACAGCCTGGCCTCTGGGCCTCGCCCATGATGTACATGTCCCCCTCCTCCCTGCTCCTCTCCCTGAGCTTCTTGGCACCCAGGACCCTGCCTCTCTCCTGGCTTTTGTTTCTAGGTCCATATGTTTGTTGAGTCTGCTCACCCGGTCTATCTCTCAACCTGTCTCACTCCCCAGTCCCGTGCACCAGAAACACCTGCAGAGTCTTGGTGAAGGGCCTCTATCCAGAGCACGAGAAGGAACCCAATAGGCCACTGAGCCAGCATGGGTCACCATCATTCCCCTGGTTCTCTTCCATGACATTCCCCGATGCTATTATTCCCTAGAAATCCTAAAGAAGGTCATTGGGGGTGATTAAGACAAAGAGGAAAAAAAGCAAGCAAAGTCCTCGTGCATCCTGTTCCAGGGAGGGCCTCGTGTGGCAGGCCGAGCTTCTCAGTGACCTGCAGGCTCAGCCCGGTGTTCATCAGCAGAGCCTGGCTCAGCTGCAGTGTCAATGGGAGACTGGAGAATTACATCAGGGAAGACGAATGTGTCCCCTGTGAGCAGGATGGAGGTCAGCAAGTCGTTTCGTCCAGCTTTAAATCTCTGAGGTGTGACATCTTGGTGGACATGGAGATCTCCTTTATTTTCTTTTTGATAGCAACTCTGGACATATTGCAGCCCGGGTCGCTGTATATATTCAGGCCCTGACAGCCCTGCAGAAGGCCTTTCCCCGCACAATGGGGGCATTCTCCGTGGCAGCCTGCACCCGAGGCTGGGACAGAGCTGCCATTCAGGCCCCAGCAAGAAGGCCCTCCCACCACAGCCGGGAAAAGGGCCCGCTTGTCTGCCCCAAAGGTTTGGGAAGAAGGAAGGGTCCCGCCCTCACCTCCGTGCTGCGCGGGCGGGAGGTTGTTGAGGTGAAGGATCGTCTTCAGAAGCTGTCACTGGCTTTGTGAAAGGCTGGACAAGGACCTCATCATCTCTTCCCCGACGGTCTCTCCTGAAGACGAGATAGAGGAGATGTTAAGTCCTGTGCCCCACACACGAAACCAAGCCAGCGATTCTCTCCCAAACATAATGTGATTGTCCATACAATGACTCGGCAGAACATCTACTGCACTGAAAGTACTGGAACACGATCTTCTACCCCCGCACCCTTGAACTGTGGTCTTTCTTTCTCCTCTTTCCCTCCCCTCCACACCTGGATCCAGAGCTAGTGCTTTCTACCCAGGGGAAGTTCATCCCCCACCTTCACTGCTTGTGGAAACCTCTTTTTTTTTTTTTTTTTAATTTATTTGACAGAGAGAGAGCGCACACATGTGCGTGCACGCAAGCAGGGGGAGCAGCAGAGGGAGAAGCAGACTTCCCACCGAGCAAGGAGCCCAATGCAGGACTCGATCCCAGGACCCTGGGATCATGACCAGAGCCAAAGGCAGACACTAACCTACTGAGCCACCCAGGCGCCCTTTGTGGAAACCTCTTACTCTCTTGCCCGCGCTGTAACCTCTGCCTGGAATGTCCTCCCCTCCCTCCCTGCCCTTTTGTCCAAGAAGAAATTCTCACTTCCAAGCTGAGCTTCTCAGACCTCCAGTCCCGGGCTCGCTGACCACTCCCTGCCCCCACGGTGTAAGTCCCTCTCCTAACGGGCTATTTTTTTTTGCCATTCCTTGTTTACCTGTGTCCTCCCAGGGGTGGTTTATTTTCGTTCATCTTTACTGTCTTCATCTCTATGCCCCAGTCAGCACAATAAGCATTTTATTTTTTTTGAAGATTTTTTTTATTTATTTGAGAGAGAGAGAGAGTACAAGCAGTGTGGAGGGCTTCATCCAACATCTTTTCCCTCCTTCCCTTCTGTTGGCACACTGTCACAGAACTGGGGGCACATTTCGCAGCCCACAGAGTTTCAGCAGGTGGGAAAGGAAAGCAGCTTGGCGAAAGAATGACTTGAAATGGGAGGATCCTTATAAAGGCTTCGGTTGGTCCATCTGCACTCCCGGCCCAAGGGTAGCTATCTCTTCTTCCCAGTGATCCCTCGGTCTGTGGGACCTGGCCACCCCTCAACCATTGCTCGTGGCGGAAAGAGATTCCTACAAGGTGGAAGATCCTAAATGTATCCACAAGGAAGACAAAACAAGCCAAACCTGGACCTGACTGACCCCTAAGTCCTTTACTGTTTCCATCTACCTCTTTCTGCCTCCTTGGTTAGAAAGGCGAGAGGCGTTATAAAGAGTGACCAGGTTAAAAAAAAAAAAAAAATGTCATCTGGAGTGACATGGCTCAGGGTTCAAATCTCAGCTCCACTGTTCCCTAGCTGTGTCACTGTGAGCAAGCTCCCTGCCTTGCTAAACCTCGGTTTCTTCATCTATAAAATGGAAATGAAAATATGCAGCTCAGAAGGCTAATAGGCGACATAAGACAATGTCTATGAAACATCTGACATGTTTCCTGAGAAAGAAAAACTCAGGAAATGCTACTCCCTTCACTTTAATCCCAGTTCCCAAAGTGTAGGTGTTACACATGTAAAATAGATTTCGTACTCAAATAAGTTTGTGAAGTGCTTAGTGAAACAAATTAACACTCTTTTCTTCTCTGCGGGACTTCTCAGATCCTTTAACCTGCCAACATGAGCTGTGAATTTCCAAGAGGCACTGTAGTCTGCAGGCTTCCCTGGGCCCCTGTGACCACAAAGCCCTCTTCCTGGAACATCACTCCTAGGCTTGCTATTTAGGAAACAATACTTTAAAGAAAATACAGCAATTAAAGGTCACACGGTACAGATGACACCTTCTTCTGGAATCTGTAAATGGCCTCCGTTTCCCTTCAGGGAAGCCATCACCAAAGAAGAGAACCCAAACTAGGCTTTCTTCCCCCACACTGCTGCATAAAATGACTGTTCCTAACTTTTTCCTAGACGCGGTACCCACTGTCTCAGCCTTCGCTACTCATGTCTCTGCTGATGTTCCCTAGCACTTACGTCTCAGGAAGGAATTGGGGCCAAAAGTGAAAGGAGAGGGGTGAACGGTTAAGCATATTTTTCAGGTTTTTGTCTCATTTTATGCCTTACATACCAATTTACTCTTCATAGAGATTTTTGAGCCCATTTGTAGCCGCAGAGAAATTTCCAGGCCATTTCTCCACTTCACACACCTCTGTAGAGGCAGCAGGTGAAGGACTCCCATGGCCACCTGGCAGAGTTAGAAACAGCCACCCAGAGCAGTTCAGCCAGAGAGCAAACCACCCTGCGAAGAGGGCACGGCCTCCCCAAGGCCATAGGGGAGCCCGAAAAGCGTATTCTGTGATCACAATCGCTTCCACGCACCAGCGATAGACCCTGGCATGTTGCGAAACCAGCCGGTACTGCTCAAAAGTGGATTTCATTTTGCAGAGACAGGGAATTAATATGCACGCTCAGTCTTTCCACACTGTCTTTCATGTATGGAGCCTCTCTAGACACTTCGGTCCAATAAAGCTCTGCCTAGAGACCTGCCTGATAGCTTTACACTTTAGTCTGTGGATTAGATTCAAGGACAGTTTATCCCATCATGCAGATGAGAATGTCACACGGCTCACCTTCACCGCTGTCCCCTGAATCTGGTGGCACACTTAATCCCGCCAAGTCAAACGCAAAGTACAGTCGTATCAGCTCGGGGGAGGTAGATGAATTGGAGAAAAGAGCTTTGAAAATAAGGATTAATGCTACCAAGTTTCAGTCTCAAAATCCTCATCCCCCCACACTCCACCCACAGCTGCGTTCCTCCAAGCTTAGTAATATCCCCACGTGTAGGGCGGTGCCTGGCTCCAGGGAAGCATACACTCATCTCTGCAGAATGAAGACCCATCTGTTGAGCACTTAGGCTGAGAAGCCCCGTGTGGGGATCTCATCCTCATGCTAGCTTGGCAAAATAGACAACTCTTCCCATTTAACAGATGGTAACATCAAGACTCACAAAGGTTCGGGACGCCTGGATGGCTCAGTTGTTTAAGCGTCTGCCTTCCGCTCAGGTCATGATCCCAGGGTTCTGGGATCGAGCCCCGCATTGGGCTCCCTGCTCAGCAGGGAGCCTGCTTCTCCCTCTCCCTCTGCCGCTGCCCCCTGCCTGTGTTCTCCTGCTCTCTCTCTGTCAAATAAATAAATAAAATCTTAAAAAAAAAAAAGACTCACAAAGGTTCAAAACATACCCAGGGAGGCTCTCACAGCATCTAAATCACAGACAAGGCTAGCGATGATGAAGGAAATGGACCGCCAAACTCCCTACATCTGAAATGCAGGGAGTCCGCCTCCCTCATTGTTGGGCTGCCATTTCAGAGTCTTTGAATATCATTGAAAATGGGAAATGTCGTACTGGTCCCTGTTGTTCTCTCCCAACAATAATTACTCTCCTGCATCTAGGGCTTTCTCTTTTCCAGGAATTATTCTACATAATTTATTTATGTTACCTACCTCATCCTCACGACAACCCAGTCGACCAGGTCTGAGTCTTGTCCCCCATTTTACAGAGAAGGAAACCAAGGTCCCTCAAGGTCAAATGCCTTTTCAAAAGTTTAAGAGCCAGAATTCAAATCCAGACAAGACAGGCTGGCTGCGGAGCCCACACAAACTCTAAGCCGTCAGTTTTTACCACCTGCCCTGCTGTGCTTTCCCAGAAGGTGGACTTTTTCCCCATTAGACTGATAGTTCCTCCAGTGTGGTAACCAAATTCCATTCATCTTGTATATATATGTGTGGGTATAAACACACACACACACACATACCCTAAGCACTATGCATGGCACATAAAAAGTACTTAATAAATTTTTAATTTCTTCCATCAATTAACCCCACTCATTTTGCTCTTGTAATGTCTCATCTTATAGGTGAGAAGTTATGTATTATTTTGGTCCCATTGTATAGGAAAGAGGTTACCTCATCTCTGCAAAGAGCTTCCAGAACTCATTAAAAAATTAAAAGCATGTTCACTTGGAAAAAGATGTCAGAAGTTGTATCTGAGAAGAAGGTCTTCTGAACCCAACACTTCAAACCCTCAGGAGGAAGTTTGGGGAAAAAATTGGGGAAATCTATTTAAGACCATCTCCCCAATGATCACCTACAAACTGCCTGCTGAAAGCCCAAGTCTAGGGAGATTCTCTCCTGCGAGGTTTTGACAAGAACTTCTTTCAATCCTAATGCCACTAGAACCACCTGGGAAACATTAAAAATACACGATGCCCAGGCCCCATCCCTGACACTGATCCTGTCAGTCCAGGGAGGGCTCCAGCTCATCAGCATCTTTTCAAAGCTCCCAGGTGGTTCTAACACATAGCCAGACCTGAGCCCCAATAAACTGCACTCAAAGCAGGAAGGATTTGTCAGTAGAGAGACTAAAAGAACATTCCCAATGCACAGCCCAAAAGACTGAGCCTCACCTGGGAATGGGGTGTCGTGTCCTTATTAAGGCTCTCAGAGCGCCTTCACAAACAGAAGGTGTATTGGTGGGTGGCTGATGTCTGAGCCCTGAGAAGGCAGAGAGGTAAGTCCACGGCAGAGAGAAGCAGCCGCAGGTGAAGACCCCCCAGAAAATCACAGTTTAACAGCTGAGAGGTCATCCTGGCAGTCACCGGCCGCCCCATGGAAAGGGCTTCTGCTCCCAGCCCCTCTCTAGAGCACCTGGGAACAGCCCACAGCGGGAAGCGCAGGGCACACTCACAAGACAGCAACAATGTCTGCATCATCCATCACTGGACACCCAGTGCCTCCCTGGCACGTTATAGGCTCTCGACGAACATTTGTCATTCGAGTAAAGACACTGGAAAGCCTACAGGCAAAGATGGTCATTGTAAAGCCAATAGGAGGAGAATAACTCAGATGCTGAGGCCGTGGATACTCTGAAAGCACTTGTACTTGTTTCAAACAGCAAGCATTTCGTGAGAGCAACCAAGACCTAACCGAGCTATGCATTTTATTCATGCGGACCAGGACTGTATAAAATGGTTTTAGGCGCAACCCAACCTAAGCTTCAGAGTAACCCTAAAAAGCAGAAACTGGTATTAATTTGAATTTTACAGATGAGGAGACTGCAGTTTATAGAGCAATTCGGCCAAGGTCAAACAGCAAGTAAATGATACGGCTGCTTGATACAGAGTCTGTGCACCCCCACTCCACTGCCCCCTGGGTTCGCTGGATAAGAGACACAAGCCACAGGGAGAACTGGGAGAAAGAGAGCACAGACGTCCACAGACTAGACCCTCTGCCCCCAGGTACGGGGAGTTGCAGGCAACAACATGACCTTTCCGTGGTTTGAGGGAGAGACTTGTAAATCCTACCAGTCCTCCTAGATTTGGGAGACCAAGATGGGGTCATCGAGGTCATCCAGTTGATTCTCCTTCTCTAGGGAACCCCCAGCCATTCTGGGGATGTGGGAACTAAGCTCTAAACAAGGCTCTAGGGAGAAGGGTCTCAGCCACCTCTCCATCAGAGGAATCCACACCGCTGAGACCACTGGACACTGGGTCCGTGGAACACACCCTGTGAACTCCACTTGGAATTGGCCCAATCTGGCTCCACCCAAATCTTATGCAAATTTCAAGAAGGAACACATTTCCCACTTTCTTCATGAACTTTCACTGGCCACCCACGTGTCTCTCCCTTGAGTGAACATTTCATCTCTTCTTACTGGGTATTTGTGATACTTGATATTACTCATTAACCTCTGTCCGTGTAAGTCTTCCTCCCACGCTGTGCTGTAATTCCCCGAGGGCAGGAACTGGCCCACATGTCTTTGCATTGCTCAAGGTTACCTAGGACAGTATTTCCTGCAGAAAAGATACTTAAATAAATATGTGTTGGTTAAGGCATAAACTTCAATACACTGCACTGGAAGGAACTCAGATCTGAGCTTTAAATCCAAGTACATTTGCAAGCTGCCTACTTAGAAACAAGGTCATCTTTAAAGACATTTCTAAATCATGGCTAATTGCAGTGATACTATTTATATACATAAATCAATGTATATAAAACACCCAATAAGTACCTGAAACATAGAGTTCCCTCAATAAATGTTAGTTGCCTTTCTGAAAGCACCCTACCTGAAACTGATGAAACCGAATGTACCAGCATATAAGGCAAAGTTGGCCAATGTACTTCACACTGCAAAGCCCAGAGATCCTGGTCCCAGAGGCTCAACTCTTAGACAAAGTATGAAAGACAAGGTGATCTTTGGCTCTAAAGGGACCTGAAATGAAGTTTGGGAGACGGTGAGATGCTAACCACCTGGAAATCAGACTTATCTCAAGAATCACTTCCAACCCAAAGGTTTGACCTCAGAAGGGTGCTGGAGACAGCTATCACTTCGTCACTGCTGGAAGGTGAGTGTTCAATGCTGAGGCATCACTGGCCCACACGGCCCTGGTTTAACATCCCAGGGCTAGGGATCTGGCCTGTTCTAAACCAAATGGGAGCGGAAAGGGGCCACTCTGTCGGGCCTGGACCAGCCGGCTCACGTGCCCTTTACATGTTGGCGAATTTCTTAACTGGCCATGAGGACAGCTACCCTGCAGGACACCCAGTTGAGTCCATGGCTGTTTATAACACAATGAATGCGTGCGACTTGGAATAAAAATGAAGCTCTGCATCTATGGGAAAGAGGGTATGTGCGTGTGTATGTCCTTTGAAGTATCGTTAATGACTGAACAAGAACTCACAGCATATTCTTTCCAGAGCAGCTTCGAGACACTTTATAATCTGAGGAAAAAGGCAGAACCTCTGCTTCTCATATGGGGCAGCTGAGTTTTGTGCCCACCTGCTTTCTCCGACGGACCGGAATTAGCCTCCAGACTCTCCTGCCCACCGGTCAGAGGACTGTCCACAGGACTCACTGGCATCTCCTCGGGTGTTGACACTTGCTTTGCAGGTACGTGCGCACCTTGAACTGAGGGGGTAACTGTTCCTAAAGTCCTCACATGCTATGCCCGCCGCTCCGACCGTGACAGCTACGGTTCCCTTATTAGAGGTCAAGAAACCCAAGAACGGAGAATAAACTAACAATTTATTAAGCATGGGTAGGGACCAAGGCTAGGCAGCCACAAGCAAAAATGAAGAGCTAAAAGTGTCAAAAAGGGCATTTGCCCATGTCCATTCGAGGTCCCTCCTCTGGGAGTAACACTTCTTCCAGTGACACATGGGGCTCTCTGGCCCCTTTATTTGCAAGTCTTCCCAGTTTCCGACTGCTGTGAGCTCATCTGGAGCAGTTCTTGCAAGCTTCCTGCCCATTTTATCCACCTTTTACAGATTACCTTTTCACCAAGGCTTGAGTGAAATGACATTTCCAAGGTCAAAGAGCTAGTTGGTGGCGGAGTTGGAATGCAGGACTATTGGGCCCCAAACCACCCTCTCGGTCCTGTTGCTCCGACCCTTCCTAAAGCACAGCCAACCTGAGACTCCACGGAGAGGGCTGCAAGAGTGTGGGCAGGTCAAGATGATTGCGAACTTGCCTCAGATCCAGGGAGTCCGAATGCCCCCACAGTGGAGTTAGACTGCCCGAGGAGACCACTCTGGCCCCCCTGAGCAGGTGGATGGCCCGTCACCATGACAACACTCAGACTGCGCCTCCGCCTTCTCACTGCCACCCACCGCCTCCTGTGATCTTCACTTGGCTTACCTTCTAACATAGGTAACGAACGTGATCCCCGTCCCAACTGGTGAACACGAAGGCCGGCAAAGGTGGCACCTAAGCGAGGGGCCAGCCCTCTCCTCGTTGGGGAAGAGCCAACCAGACAATGAAAAGTCTCCACGTGACAATGCGCATTTACACCACGGTCATTAGGGAGGAACGTCGGTGCCAGATCCCAGACCTATCGGTTCTCATTCCCTTCTGAGGCCGGGCCTGCTGCGTGGTTTCATTTAATTGTGTATTTTTATCCTTTGATATCTGTAGCCAGATGCCTGTAGGCAGTTAATGCCCTTTTCCATCAGTTCAAGCAAGAAAATGTACCTGCCATGGCAGTATTTGCTTCACTGGGCTGCTGACTTATTTTAAGAACTAGATCTTTCCTGTTACTGTATTTTTCACTCTGGGGTGTACGCGCTTCAACACCAACGTTCATAACGTGCGTCCAGGGGAGAGCTCGCCTCTGCCGTGAGAACGTAGCGCCACCTAGTGCCCGCGCTCTCCACTGCAGCCAAAGTCAATCACCGCGATAACCTTGACCGTTTCGTGCTCTTCGGGAGAATTTTTGCACGCGTTCTTCCCTCCTCACGTAACAGAGCTGGCCTGGCAGTGTTCTGCTTATCTTCTCTTTAAGATAAATAAGTTAAGACACAAGGCTCCGGCGAGAAAGCTGAGTAAATTTTCCACTTGCCAACTCGGTGTCATGCTTTCCAAGTTTGGTGGCTGTCATTTATAAATGATGAGCTCATGAGAGAGGAGACCTCATCCAAGTCCCAGGTGCCCAGAACACAACCGTGGAGAAAGAGAGCCCTCCCGTGGGACCTGATGCAATCGTCTTGGCGTTATTTAAGCCTTTCATACC
>NC_138374.1:129614329-129647421 GCF_054177405.1 Leptonychotes weddellii
CTGCTTCTCCCTCTGACCCTCCCCCCTCTCATGTGCTCTCTCTCTCTCTCATTCTCTCTCTGTCAAATAAATAAATAAAATCTTAAAAAAAAATAAAAAATAAAAAATAAAAAAATAAATAAAAAAAAGAAAGTAAAAAAATAAATAAATAAATAAATAAAAGAAAGTAAATGGAAAAAAAAAAAAAAAGAACCAAGAACTGTCATCCTAATACCACCCAATAGCTCTGGTCTTCAAAATCCCAACTCTTTTCAGATACCTACAGCAGGGTTTTTTATCCTTGGTACCACTAGGTTAGACAACTCTGGGGGGGGGGAGGGGAGGACCTGTCCTACACACTGGAAATGTTTATAGCATCTCTGACCAGTACCCACTAAATGTCAGTAGCATCCCTCTCCCCACCCATTATGACAATCAACATATCTCTAGATGTTGCCCAGTGCTCCCTGGGGATGCAAAATCACCCTGCTTGAGAGTCACTGTTCTCGAAGGCAAGTACACCGGAATAACAATAATACTAATAACAACAACTGCTATGACTGCTACCACTTAAAAGGCACAAATTGTATGCTAACAGCCTTATGACAATATTCTATCTAATCTTTGCGGTCAAGAAACCAATCTGTGTTGACTCTCTAAGGAAATATTTACATTGCAGATAACGAAACTGAAGCTCAGAGAGGTTAAGTAAAGTGGCCAAGGTCACACAGATGGTAGTGGAAGAGTTACCGTTTAAAACCAGGCTTTTGTGACTCTGAAACCTGAGCCTGTCACCATCTCCAGATCCTGGGACCATAGATCACAGATGTTTCCGGAACAGTCTCCATTCTCAACAGTCCTTCTAGAGTATGCTAACACTGTACGAATACTAGGTCCGGATTCATGTTTGAAGCCATAAATATTGTAGCTATTCTCTCTAGGAACACCAATCCTGAGTGTTGGTGCTGAGGAGATGTTGCTATAGGCTAATGGAGAGAGCCCTGGGTCTGAGTTCAGACCCTGGGGCCAATAACTGACTGTAAGGTCTTTATTTGGGGTCAATTATTTAAGCTCTCAAAGTCCCCATCTGTTCATCTACAAGACAAAAAGGACTGGTTTGATCAGGTTCTCAACTGTGGCTACACACTAAAATCACGTGGGGAGCATTGAACAAGGAATGCCTAGGCCTCACCCCAAGCCAGTTAAACCAGAATTTCTGGGGCTTGGGTAATGACATTTTTTTAAGCCCCAAGATAACTAATGTGCAGCCAGAATTGAGACCCATGGGGCTGGATGAACTCTAAGACTCTCAAGTTCTGTCTTTCTGCCTTTGGGCCCAACTCCCCTTAGGCTGGATGCTTTCTTTTCTCCCTTCCCACCAGGATCATAGGACATATAAGAGCTCTTTGGGGGCGTTTCCTGGTCTCATAAGACTGCCCCAAAAGCCTTGAACAATTTCCTGAGAGGCTCTCAGTGTCTCAACTGCCATCCAGTCCCTGAATTAACCATCTCCAGTATCATTCTGCCCACCAAAACTATGGACCCCCACCCCACTGTCCTGTGGTAGCTGGGGGTTGGAAACTCCTCCAAAGGACTGCAGGGGGCAGGGAAAATGACAGAAGACGCTGCGTCATCTGAAAGACTATCCTCTTCCTGGCCTCGTTGAGTGCTTGCCCTGTCTGACTTGAATAAGGTTAATTCTAATCCGTGGTCTTTCAAGAGGTGAGAGAATCTCCCCTTTCTGGGCATGACTCACCAACTCCTATGTCAGCTCCCAAAGGAGAGTGACAACGTCTCACTCAGCAGGTGCCCGAGAGGAGCTCTGGCTACAGAACAGGGGCTTTGGGCCCTCTGAGCCCCATGCTCTTCATCCCCTCCTCCACCTCCTGCCACCCAGCCTTCTGTGAATGACCCTCTCACAACAGGGGGGTTTCACACACTACTTCTAGGTACAACTGGTAATAAAAGCAATGTGTATCCATGAAGTACTCCCCAGATGCCAAGTTCATCTATTTTCATCTACTTTCATCTATTTTTCCCAAGTACCCACATGAGAGGCTATTAGTGTTCACATTATTTTTGTAATCATCATCATCATCATCACCATCATCATCATCATCCCGTTTTACATGTGAGGAAACCGAGCTGTCTGTATTCACTGTTCACTGTTCCGGTTCCCCCGCGGTGGTCTCTGTGATTGCACCAATTATCCAAATGACGGTGGCTTCCCCCGTTGGCGCATGAGCTCTGCAAGGGCAGAGACCACCTCTGGGTTGGCTCACCACTGCCTCCCAAACAGGCAGAGACGCACCACAACTCCCATGCAGGAGGCTGGCCCCTGCGCACCCTTCCCCTTGCCCCAGGGAAGGGAGGGCTGCAAAGACGGCTGACAAGCAGCTTCCTGGGAAGTGGGCGGACTCAGGAGTGTGGGCCATAAGGGACACAGAAAAGAGTCTTTAGGGAGGAGAAAGTGGACAGCGGGAACAAAAGCCGCCAAAACACCAAGGTTTATCCACGCAGACCTGGGGGTGGGGGGTGGGGGAGGTATAGAAGACAGAGGACAAGTGGAGTGGGTGGGAGGTGAGGAACGAGGGAACCAGTGCAGACAACTCATTGGAGTGGAGGGTTTTATGTCCTTTTCTTTCATCTGATACTTTCTGATGCTTTTCTTTCATCTGATGCTTTCCCAGGGCTCTCTCCATAAAGCTGATGGGAAGGGTCCAGTGCAGAGTGAGAGGCTGGATGTTTCAGGGATCAAGGGCAGAGCGGGGATGGCGGGGTTGCCGAAGAGCACAGAGAGGGGAGGACGGCTTTCTCCGGGGCCAGGGAGAGCTCCTCCGTCGCAACCGGAGGGAAGGCAAGAAAGCGGACGGGGCCGCGCACGTCCAGGTGGGCAGTACCTGGAGGGGAGACGGGGCCGCCCCGCTGACCGCCTTACAGCCGCGTCCACCCTGGGCAGCACCACCCTTTAGCCCCTCGGCCCCCGCGAAGAACCCGAGCCTTGAGAGTACGGTGACTCCGGTGCCGCCAGCAGGGGGCAGAACTGGGCCAGGAACCAGGTCCCCCTGCCGCTCCTGCCCGAGCTCACCCCAGGGGCAGCCTGTCACCCTCTGCAATTCAGCGGAAGGTGGCCGGGACCCGGTGTCTCCGCGTGTCCCCGGATTCGAACTGAGGTCTACCAGACCCCAAAGCCCAAGATCTTTCCCCTGCCCGCCGGCCCCCTGCGTTTGATCTGGAAGGGAAGAGACGCAAGGCTGGCGGGGAGCCCACTAAACGGGACTTTGTCTGAGCTAGTAAATTCGTCCTGCAAACCAGGTATCTTGGTGGTGGGGTTAGGATGCATTTTCTTCATCCTTCTCTTCAGTCCTCACCCCACCAGACTCCTCCATCCCAGAACAACCTAAACACCACCGGTAGACCCCGTCGTATTGCCAAGTGGCCGAGCACCTGACCCAATGCCATCTCTGCACGGCTGGTGCACATTATCTCCAGACTCAAAATTGCAGTCCTTCCATGGAGTCCACCCAAAAGCCCAGCAATCTAATTAAAAACCTACCCAAGAGAAGGCTACTTGGTGTGGGATAGGATCAATATCCAGGAGATGAATTTGTTACAATGATTTTAATAAGTGAGTGCATTCCATTGGGCCCGCAGAAGTCTGGCAGGCATTCACTACTGAGCTGCCCACCCACTTTCTGAGCTGTCTACCCTAAGACTTTTCCATCTAGGATGGTGAGAAGGGTTGTGTGTCCTCAGTTATTGTGGAGGATGCTACAGCCCCTCCCACCAAGGATCCAGGCAAATGGGAGGAGAGGGTCAGCTGGGACCAGAGCCCCTGACCCCAGCATCCCAGGTTTACTAAAGCCCTCCTGTCTGTGCCCTGGGTTCCTGCTGGCCTCCCCATTCAACTGGGGGAAAGGGGCTTGGCGGGGAGTGGGGTAGAAGAGCTCAGACGCCTGGGCCAGGTGGCCAGCTTCATGTAAATCTGTGTTGGGTTTATAAAGCAACATGAACAGCATCCTGCTTCCTTCCCCCTCTCCTTCTTTAGCTTTGTTCTTCCCTCCCTCTGGGTTTCTGCTGGCCCTGGGGATACTATCCCCCACCTTCCACCTCTAGCTGGGCTGTGGGTGGGTATAAGGAGGGACCAGATCAGAGGGAGGACCCTCCACCTTCTTCCCTCCTTCCCTGTCCTGACCCACCACCACCACCACCACCCCTGGGGTCTGCACTAAAGAGCCTACTTTATCTTGGACAAATTCAGAAAGCCGCTTTGCCCTCTGTTTTGGGTGGTGGGTTGGTTGGCTAGGTTACATACGTGTTTGCGCTTAGTTTGTTTTGTCTTTTGTTTTGTTTTTTAACTTTCTTTGACCAGCCTTCACAGTAGGAAACAAAAACCATGGGGAGTCTCAAACCCCACAACTGCAGTGTGCCTTCTGCCAACCTTTGTACTACACGATGTGGCAAGCCCCTCCCCCTCCTGGGCCAATGCTTCCCTGTCTTCAAAATGAACCGGGGCTAGATGAGCTTGGAAGTCCCTCCTAGCCCTGGCACCCTCATACCCTCTGACCTTGAGTTTGACTTTGGGGACATAGATGGCCTCCTCCCAGGAGGAGAGGATGTGGGACAGTGATCCCAAGGAGAGGGCGAGAGAGGGTGGGAGCCCCTGCCCCAAACCAATGGGAGGAGCTATCCCTTCTGCTTACTCCAGCCCTAGGCTGCCCTAGACTCATCTGGAGAGAATGAGGGCAGGGGTGAGCAAAGGAAACTGTCACCTTAAAACAAAAAGAACATAGAACAGCCAAGGGACGCTGCTGAGACTTCTATTTTCCATCTCATCCTCTCCCTCCACCCAAACTGGACCCTAGGATGCCTTCCCTCCCTATCATGTTTGTTTCTGGCACTTCACAATTTCCTAGCACTTTCAAGTTCATTGTTGGGTTGAATCCCCCAAACTGCTCTGAGATAGAGCCAAAATGATCACCTCCATTTCACAGGTGGTGAATGCGTATGTGGGCTATAAAGCCCCATCAGGAGGGATGGGGAGGAGGAGGGGGCATAAGATTTGGTGGAAAGGCCTCCCAGACTTTTTCTTCTAAGACCATGCTACACAAAAGCAGACTGAAGTCTTTATAGGATGTCCACCCTCCTTAGCTTTCCTTCACCTTGTCCTTTATCTTTATAGCCTTTATCCTACAGATCACAAGTTAGAACTGAGATAAGGAGAGGCTCTATTTTTCTATCACATCTCTCCTCCTGCTGGGACGTGCTGGGGATTCATCATTTGGTCTGGGGAAGAGGTGGGGGGAAAGCAAGTGAAAATCGCTGGTGTGGTCTGCTAACCAGAGGCAGACAGGGTCAAGGGAATGAAGGAGGCCTTGCTTCTGCCTTAACTGAAAGCCTGACTGCATTTGTTACTGAGAAATTGTGTCCCCTCAAAATTCTTGGGTGCAAGCCCTAGCCCCCAGTACCTCGGAGTGTGACTGATGTGAAGACAGAGTCTTCCCAGAGGTGATCAAGTTAAAGCGAGGTGGGCCCTAATCCAATAGGACTGGTGTCCTTATAAAGAGGGGGAATTTGAAATGACACGCACAGAGGAAAGAGGATGTTGAGAAACACAGGGAGAAGCCGGCCATCTACAAGTGCCAAGGAGAGAGGCTGGGATGGGTCCTTCCCTCAGAGCCCTCCAAAAGGAAACAACCCTGCCCATGTCTTGAACTGGACTTGTAGCCTCCAGAACCATGAGACAATGCAAAGGGTGTAAACAAAATTCCAGCTTGGATGGAGAGGCAGTGGAAGTGGAATTGAGATGAGAAACCTTCTCCCCAAGCACCTCCCCGATTTCTCCTGGCTTACAGAATGAACATAGATGTCAGTCATTCCGCATTTACTGAGCACCTACTGTGTGCTACACACAAAACCCTTAGGGCTCAAAGAGCTGACACTCTTAACAGGGAGAGACAAAAAAAAGACCAAGAAAGCACATTAATAGGAAAGAAGGTTCACATAGTATGGGGTAAAAGGGACGGGGTAAGGACTATGGTGCAGTTTCAAATAGAGGGTCAGGAAAGGTTCTGTTGAGCAAGTGAACGTGAGCAGACAGTGGTAGGAGGTAAGGGAGAGAGGCCCGCAGACCACTGGACAGCATGACCTTCATTCTGTCCTTTCTGCGGGAATGGGTCATGCTGTGACCATAACTTCATTCCCTCAATAAACAGTTCTTTAAGCAAAAAAGAATGAGGCATAGTTCATGATCCCAGACAGAGCTTTACTTATCCACCCTATCTCCAAAGTCTAGAGCAATGCAAGTACTCAATAAATACTGTTAAATCAATTAACTCATCCATAATCAATAACTTATTTAATGTATGAGAAGCAGAGACACCCCCTCATAACTTCCCAGTAAGTACTAAACTTGATACAATGTGTCATATAAACAATGGCTCGGAGGCTTTTTTCACATGTAAAAGAACCACTCAAAATACGATCAGAACATGATTTCAGTTTTGCGTTTTCCCTTCCAGCCCCATCTGTACACATAACTTACGCAGGTATGATTTAGTGTTTTGTAATCATAAACATAGGAGTTTGACATAAGGGGGCCTTTTTTAATGCTTGTCATATTGTAGGCATTTTTCTCTAACATTTCACAGTCTTTCCGATTATAACTGATAATGGATGCATGAGGTCAGTTTTCAGACTGCCAGCTAAAGCAATATTGCTTCCAATGTCCCTGAATTAAGACAAGCCAGGTAACGGGTAGGCTCCATAGCTCAGTGGTTAGAGCACTGGTCTTGTAAACCAGGGGTCGCGAGTTCGATCCTCGCTGGGGCCTCTTGTTCGCTTCTGCCTTTTTTTCTTTTTTAATTCTTCCCTTCACGGAATAGAAATTCCAAAATAGAAAAGCGATTTCTGAAAAAGTTAGTTCTGGCAGGAGTAAAAATTACTCCTCCTGAAATGCAAATGATGGGCGTCCTTCTAGTGAGTTAGAGGTGACCCGGAAGAGAAAATCCTGGACCGACACAAAGAGCAGGAAAAAGAAGGAAAGCCGTCCTCGGCGACCCCAGCGCTACCGGGACGTGGGACGCGGTCCTCGACAAAGGAGACGCAGGGCTCGTTTTCAACGCCCTGCAAGTCGAGCCCCAACCCCGCATTAGGAGAAGCTCGGGCGCGTCGGCGGCGGGTTCCCGGGGCGGCGGGCGGGGCGGGCCTAGGGCGCTGCCGGGGGGCGGGGCCGGCGCTGCACCTGCAGTGACGCCGCGCGGCCGGCGGGCGGCGCTCTCGCGCCGGCTCCCACTCGCCTCCCGGGAGGCCGGCGAGCGCGCGTCCCGCCGCCCGCCCTGCCCAGCCCCGAGCGCGGCCAGCGTGGCCGGGGCGGAAGCCGCGCGGTGGCCGCCACGTGGCAGCCGCGCCCCCGCGCCCAGCCCCGCTCGGAGAGCCTGCCCCTGCACAGGGAGGAGGAGCGGCTCCCGAAAGTAAACAGCCCCCGGCTGCTGGGAAGCCAGTGTGTGCAGCCGCTCTCCTTTCTCCGTGGTTCCCTGAATTCCAGAACGCCCCGGGACTGCCGCCACCAGAGTCTTTTTCAGACTAGGCGGATTTTCCCCACCCTGGATTTCTTTTCCCGTATTTCAGGGCCAGGGGCTGATAGCGGGCTATCTGCAAAGTAGCCGCTAGCCTCCGCGGCCACTGAGGGTCTGAAATGAGGCTAATCTGGGTTGGGCTGTGTGCAAGAGTTACAACACATCGGATCTAGAAAATATAGTACCAAAAAGAGAACGTAAACTCTCCCCCATTAGTAATTTTTAATTGACCACGTGCTGAAATAGTGTTGTAGATATATTGGATTAAATAAAATATGTAATTACATTAATCTTACCTATTTTTTTAATGTGGCTACTGGAAAACTTAACATTACATCCATGGCTCCCCTTTGCAACACTCCTATTTCCGTGGGATAGTGTAGCTTTAGAGAGCCTGAGTCCTGTGACCTTGAGTTCAAGTTAATTCTTAACCTGTGCTCACATCAAGTAAACCGGTGGGCAGTCTCCTTCATGCGTGGGTTTCCCAGAGTCAGTACTGTATTTGCAAATAAGTATGGCATTGGTTGAAGTGAAATTAAATATCTTCCCAACATAATCTTAAATTCCACAGAAGAAGGGAAGGTCTTCCTTCCTTACCTTTTTCTTTCTCTTTTTCTTTCTTTCTTCCTTTCTCTCTCTTTTCTTTTTTCTTTCTTTCTTTTAATTCTGAGTATAGTTGACAGTTGCATTCAGGTGTACAACATAGTGATTCACCTTCTCTATGCTGTGCTCAGCACAAGTGTATCTACCACCTGTCACCATACAACCCTATTACAACATCATTGACTATATTCCCTAAGCTGTGTCTTTTAGTCCCGTCCTTTATTCAATAACTGGAAACCTGTACCTCCCACCCATCTTCACCCATTTTGCCCCTGCCCCCTCCCCCCCCTTCTGGCCACCACCGCTTTGTTCTCTGTATTTATAGGTCTGATTCTGCTTTTTGTTTATTCATTTGTTTTTTAGATTCCACATCTGAGTGAAATCATATGGTATTTGTCTTAAGAGAATGTATTTCTTAAGCTGAGTTAGCTTTGGGAACGATGGAACTGTCAGACGTTCTATCTTGGCTTGTAAGATGCTAGCTCTGGAAACGCACACTCCTACTTTTGTTGGTTACTAGCCCTTCTGTGGTCAGGATAGCTGCTGCTAGGGATGCTGTGGAGGTGAAATGCTCAGAGTGCCCCGACGAAATAGGCCCCACTGGTGCAAAAACAAGATCCATAGTGATCACAGAAGGGTCAGCACTTCATGGACCCTGAATGCCTTTTTGCAAAACCATTTCAGATCCTCAAATAACATAATACCAAGACTGCTTGCTTTGAGTTACTTGCTCATCAAGTAACAGAGTTAGTAGGAAAAAGATGCCTTTGAAGCATTCCAGTTCTCTCCCTCTAGCATGACCTGTTCCTTGCAGCCCCTCCCCTAGCCCTCTCCCCCAGCAGGCCTCTAAAAAGAGCAAGCACAAGCGTGTGCGCCTTTTTCTGGACTTCTCAACACCTTTGCCTCTGAGGAAGCCAAAAACATCTAGGCTATGACCTAAATGATTGTTCTTTCAGTACTGGCCCCTTCGTGACAGCTCACGGGCCTTGCCAGCCAATTTCCAGAAAAGAAAGCCACTTTGCCAGAGGGGAATACGCCGCCTCTCCCCGCCCCCCCCCGCCCCAGCTTCCTGGCATTTCAGGGAGACCTGTTCATTTCCCTTCCCTAGACCCGCCACCCTCCTATTCAAAACCCGTGTGCGGAAGCCTAGAACCTGAAGGACACGGTCCTTTGATGCACGAATTCTGAGCACCTTCCCCCCAGGGCTCAAAACACTTCCAGGCCAGACCCTATTTGTGCCACATGTCTTAGAAGAAAGATTGTACAGGGGGCACCTGGGTGGCTCAGTCGGTTAAGCGGCTGCCTTTGGCTCAGGTCATGATCCCAGGGTCCTGGGATCGAGCCCCACATTGGGGTCTTTCCTCAGCTAGGAGCCTGCTTCTCCCTCTCCCACTGCTTGCCACTCCACCTGCTTGTGCTCTCCCTCTCTCTATCTCTATCAAATAAATAAATAAAATCTTAAAAAAAAAAAGAAAGATTGTACAGAAAAAAATGAGACAAGTGAGTTCAAATACTTGTTCAAGAGGTCAGTCCAATCTCTCCAAACTGACCTGGATGTCCAGCCATCTTTTGACAATGGATCCAGGGTAGAATTCCTCCCGCCTTTATGTTGGTGTCTTCATCTGAGAAGACGCTACAAGTGTAAAAGATCAGGGCTGGTTCGATCCTGAAGTTCATGCCTATCCTAGAGAGTGTTCATACGCGTTACAAAGGTAGGCAAAAAGTAAAGAAAAACAAAAGCCATGAGATAGGGCAAAGGAAGCAGCTAAAAAATTTATCTAAAAATGATCTGCAGACAATGATGACTAGTGTTTTTTGCAGCACTCTTAAAGGCAGAACAAGAGAAAAGAATCAAAAAGAGGCCTGATGTATTTAGATTAGGTTAGGTTAGCCTGCAAATGAAGATTGCTAAAGAAAAAAACAGAATCTGCTTCTTCGGAAAACTAAAAAAAAAATCTGTGCAGGGTTTGGCCACCGTATGGAAAGCAGGGATTACATGACCTCTGAAGGTCCTCAACAACCCTGGCATTTCATGTTTTTGTTCTTAAACCAAATTGCCTACACCATTCTGGATGATTTGCAGGATTTGGAGAACTTCCTAAAGACGAGGATCACTTCCTCTCTTAGCTCTTTTATTCCTCAAATACCTGGTTAAAAGCCACCGACCCTCACCAAGGGCCCTGCAGGGGGGCAGGTGCACGGGACATCGACGGGGGCGTTGGTTCAAGTCCAGCTGTCCCCTCCCTGCTGCGGTCTAGGGCGTGAAGACTCATTTGCCTTCTCTTCAACAGAGGTTACTTGGCAACACATATAAGCAAGGTTGTGAGGTTGCAGGTAATTTATATAATCTTGGCACATAAGAAGTACTCAAAATGTAGTTACGTCCATTATGCTACTGGCCAAGGCAAGTTAGTGGGCACTGGAGTTACAAACCAGGACCTGCCTCTAGTCAGTGAGCTACAGCCTGGGGCAAAGGAAAGAACCATTTTTAGAGGGGCTTGCCTGGAAACATGTCCCTATGGGCCTCCTCCTGGACCTGGGATGAGGCAGGAGAGTGAAGTAGGGTTCTTAGGCAAATGGATGAAGCACACCAGATTTCTGAATGCCAGACAAACATCCCAGAGTTCAAAGGGTACAGGCCTGATTGAGCAAGTACTGATTTATTACCTTAGGTTGGAGGCACTTATGAAACAAGAGAGATGCGCAGTGGGATTCCAAGGCTTACCACCGCACAAGGTTAGCCGGGGCCCTGGCCACATGGGCTCTGGTGTCTCCACGGAAGCAGAGAACGAGCATCCATCCCTTCAGAGAGCAAAATTCCTGCGGAGAGGACAACCGCGCTGGCCCTAAGTCAGGTTCCCTCTGCCCACCCCCACCTCCAGCTCCGGCTCCCATACAGCTAAAGCCCACATTCGGCAGTGGCACGAGCAGCTTCCCGGCGGCAAGGTGGTTCTCCCCTGGCATGTCCCCTGGTCAGCCACCTTGACAGAAGAGGCCAAGGGAGACTTTGGCCAGCTCACCTCGGCTGTGCTGACTGCCGGTCCCTGCCCCTGGGGGGTTTCGGGCTCAGCTTCCTCTTGCCCTGGAGGCCTGGGGACAACACTCTGGCTCTCTTCTTCACACCAGGCCTTTGAAATGCCTTCCTGCTGCTTGTGGGAAAAGCTGGCTTCTTGGAGGGGCCTTTCTGAGATGAGGTCCGGTCGGGGCTGGAGGCTAAAGTTGCACTGGATAATTTTCTAGCAGCTTTCTCCGACTGCTTCTTCAGCAAGTCCAAAACTGTCTCTGGGAAACAAGTATTTATTTAGTGAGAAACAGAAATCCTGGAAAAGTAACCCTAAGGGAAACACCACCCAGGATACCTATGACTACAGGAGGGTTAATATAAATTCTTTTCAGGGGCGCCTGGCTGGCTCAGTGGTAGAGTATGGGACTCTTGATCTTGGGGTTATAAGCTCAAGCCTCGTGACTGGCCTTGATCTAAATATATTACTTTTTTAAGAGGGTCACTCCAGTGATCCATGGCTCTGGAACAGTTAGTTTCCCTCCTCAATCAGCCCTTCCTGAATCCCCACCCTGCCTCTGCTCACTCTAGAGGCCCCTCGGTCCCCTGGGCATCCTTCTCTACCAGAGCCTCGGTGCTATATTTATTTCTTCATTTGCCTGCACTACATGTGACTCTGAGCTCCTACAGGTCACGTTCACTGCTATAGCCCCAGGGATTAGCACAGTGGCCACTGCAATCTCAGGGCTAAATGAACAGTGCCCAGTGAAGAACTGATGGACGGACAGAGGACAACGGGTCTCTGCAGAAGCACGTGTGCATACTCCGGTATACGGAGATGTACAGACCGAGCCACAGTTACTACAGTCCTCATCCAGAGCATAGGCCTTCGGCGAGAAACAGAGCTCCCACCATGGGAGGACTGGAGCACGTCTGCAGAGGGCACCGTGCCAGCGCCTCGATGCCAGGGCCTGAGCCTGAGCCTGAGACAGAGACGGACTCACGGGCGAGCGGCCTGAACTGGACCCGCTTGCTCTTGGTTTTCACCGGCACTGGCTTGTACTTGCACTTGCCGGGGGGTGCTCGCCTAAAAATAGAGAGAAAAAGTGAGGACGCAAGATTCTGAGGATGGGACCAGGAAGTCAAGGTCACCCATTTGCAAGAATTGGATTCAGCTCTCCTTTATCCATGGGGATGAGAGAGATGGGAGTAGGAAATAGAAGAAAGAACAGGGAAACTACAGGCTCTTGGGACAGACTGTAGTGAGGGGGTCAGGGGCACGGGCGTGGTGACAGAATTGGGTTCAAACTCTGGGGACCAGGGGCAAGTAAACCTTGCTAAGCATCAATTTCCACATCAATAAAATAGAAAAAGTAATTGTACCCATCCTCGCAGGAATAAATAAGAGCTGTGAGGGGCGCCTGGCTGGCTCATTCGGTTGAGTGGCCAACTCTTGATTTCAGCTCAGGTCATGATCTCAGGGTCTTAGGATCAAGCCCCGAGTCAGGCTCACTGCTCAGCGGGGAGTCTGCTCCAGGATTTTCTCGCTCCCTCTCCCTCTGCCCCTCCCCCCACACGCATGCATGAGCACTCTCTCTCTCTCAAATAAATGAATCTTTTAAAAAAATTAAAATAAAAATAAGAGCTGTGTACTTCACATACCATAAGTGACTGATAAGTCACTTCTAAAATTATTTTTTAAGGAGATTTAAAAAACGACACTTGGAACAGCGCCCAACACATAACAACTGCCCCACAGATGAAGATGATGATGATGATGATGACGATGATGGAGGTGATTCCCTTTAAAGAGAATCCCGTCAAGAACTCATGGCACAGCCCCTGAAGGACTGCCAGCCTCTCTGCCTATCAGAATAAGAATTCCATAACTGTTGTCTCCTGGGTGCATCTTCTGAAATAAAAGGGACCCTGGAGACAAGGAGCACTCGTTACTCAGAGCAGACGTGGAATTTTCCAGCGAGTCCCTGCTGCCTCCTCCTCTGCCTTCCTCGCTCCAGCTCTGTCTCTCCTTCCTATCGCCCTCATTCCAGGTGGGAAAAAAAGTAATTTTCTTTATTTAACAGACACCTCGTGCTTAGGCGCTGCACAAATCCTTCATAAATATAACTCAATGAAACCTCCTAATAACCCTACGATCCCCATTTTACAGAGGGGAAACTGAGGCACCCAAAGATTAAGACACAGATGCAAGATCACACAGCTAGTCGGTAGCAAAGTCAAGTTTCAAACCCAGGCTCCAGGGTCTATAACTCTCAAGGAAGGGCAAAAAGAAAAGATGGAAGGAAAGAAAAAAAGAAAAAAATCACACGGAAATAAATCTTTTGCTCCTCAGAAAGCTGTCATAGGTGCATTCAATGCAAGACAGGCTGACCAGGTAAGCAGAGCAGAATCTGGATCCACTGCTGGAGAAGCTTTGAAAGTCTGTCCAACTCCACATGATGATGGCCGAAGTGAATGAGAGATGCTAAAATGACTCTGACCCTCGGTGTCCCTATCCTGGGCCCCCTCTTGCTAGCTGTCCCTCGGGCAAGTAAGTTCACTTGGCCAAGCTCAGCTAGCTTCCTTGTAGAGTGACGGGTGTGAGCCTGTCTCCCTGGGATTCCGTCCGCACTAAATGACAGCCCACCTGCTCAGCACCCAGCACAGTGCCTGGCAGACAGCGACAACCAGTGAGTGTCAACCTGAGAGACAGGTGAGCCCGGAGGGATGTCTTCCGTGTGGACAGGCTTTACGGTTGTTTTATGGCTGCTCTTAGGAGAGTGGGGAGCTTGATTACCCCTAGCCAAACGAGGACACTGTCAAAGGAAAGACCAAGTGATTCACACAGGAAACCTCTGAGTGGAAAGAGCAGAACTCCGACCCAGCCATTATCTGCCACCTGAGGCACTCGAACTGGGTGCTGGGTTTGCTCCCCACAAGCACGGGAAATACGAAGCCAGCCCTGTACCTAATTCGGCCCTTAGCAATCCCGCAGGTGCCATTCGGAGAGCACCCCAGGCACAGCCTCAGGGACTGAGCTTCTTCCAGGAACTCCCGAGAACACAGAGACTGCGACCCTGCTGCCAAATGGAGCTGCGCGGGGCCTGGCTCCTGATCCTGAGCCCCAATCTACACGCAGCTGCCGAATGTCATCTGAGCACCACCCCACAGAGGAGCAATGTAGCCTCACAGAGAAGTTTTCCTCTGCGGGTCTGTCTTCAAGCTGATTTGTGGGGGAGACTAGCTTGCTTTGGGGCAGAATCCTGTGATAAATCCATGCACTGCCCCAGGCCCTCAGGCTGGATATGTTGCATCACCTCCCAGGAGGGTACAAACCACACGCTTGACACCCTCAGATGGGACGCTGTCCTGTGGCCTTTGGGCAGTTGCTTAGCCTCTGAGAGAGGTCGGCAAAAGAGCAGAAGTAAACAGTACGGAATCCACCAAGTGAATAAATATTGCCACTGAATTCCAGAAAGGGTCAGGTGGAGACACTAAGAAATCAGTTTAAGGGGCGCCTGGGTGTAAGACTGATGAATCACTGAACTCCACCTCTGAAACTAATAATATACTATGTGTTAATTAATTGAATTTAAATTAAAAATATTTTAAAATTTAAAAAATAAATAAACTGTCCCAGATTTGGCCAGTAGGAGCCCTTCAAAAGTAGCTCCTGCAGAAAATAATAATAATAATAATAATATAGATAAATAAATATTTGCCTAAGACCTTGAGACCTCAACCAAACCCAGGGGAGAGGGCAACAGTACTTACTCAGGTGGTCAGAACTATACACCCATTGTCAGATGATCCCAGACAGAAGTTTCCAGAAGCATAATTAAAAAAAAATAAAACAGGAGCCACAAGTCTGGACTAGTCATCCAAGAAAGGCTCAAGATCCTCATTTCCCACCACAAAGAGACCAGTTCCCAAATATTTCATAATTCCTAGACACATTGCCCTACATTTATTTGCCCCATCTACTTTTTATCTAAAGCAAAGATTTGCTTCATTGATAATTTCTGGTAACTTCTGGGGAGTCAGGACTGTTTTTATGATCTGCCATGAAGATAAGGGCTGATAGGGATGCACCTAAGAAGAAAATGAGACCAAAACTCACCTTGATGGGTCAACAAATTTGTAAATTGATCCATGTGGTGCATAGGCGCTGGGGTAGGCAGTGGCCAGGAAATAGAGCTCCCCTGAGGAAACAGGGACAGGTGATCGATAGCATGGCTGAGACAGAGCTGGATGCACAGAAAACCCTCAACCTGGGGTTAGAACCCTGAAATGCAGTGAGCCCCAGGAAGGGAACCCCAGAGCCCTGGCCGACAGCTTGGCCTTCACTGGACTGTGAGCTCATCAAGAAGAAAGCCCTTCTCTGACCCCCAAAGAATAGCTCAGAGTGCACCCCAACAGACGTGCATTTCTATTTACGTTCAATGAACAAACCAGCTTCATCTCTCTGCTCTCAGAAACTTCACCTTAACGATTCACCATGTCCTTTCCCACCTTTTTACTACTACTAAGAATTCTCTGAGAAACCCTGAAATAGCCATTTACCGGTTAAGGACCATTTATCCATCACTTTTTTTTTTTTAAAGATTTTATTTAATTATTTGAGAGAGAGAGAGAGAGAGCTCTTGCACTCAAGAGGAGGGAGAAGCGGAGGGAGAGGGAGAAGCAGACTCCCCTGCTGAGCATGGAGCCCGACGTGAGGCTCGATCCCAGGACCCTGGGATCATGACTTGAGCTGAAGGCAGACGCTTAACTGACTGAGCCTCCCAGGCGCCCTATCCGTCACCTTCTGTTGCCCCTTCTTGAGTCCACTGGCACCAATCCCCACTGCCCCCGCCTCACTTCTCCCTCCATTTGCACCTTCCTTCCTTGGTCCTTGGGTCCCTTGTTTTCCCTGGCCCTCCCACTCTTCAGGCTCTCCTGGCCTTCTCCACATCTCCCAGAAATCACCTCTACCCACAGTCTCCTTCACCTCCTTGAGGAGCCCCTGCTCCTTCCACTTCCCTCTGTTTGAATACTCTCTGCTCATGGTCACTACCTCATTCCACCTCTTCTCACGGTTACCTGTGAGGGACAGGATAGGATGGGTTGACGAGTCCGACTTCGGAGCTGGATCAGCTGACTTGGAATCCTGACAACACCAGTTGCTGTGTTGTCTCGGGCAACCTCTCACCCTGTGTAACCCTAACGTTATTTGTTAATCATTTGTCAAATAGGACTAATAATACTTCACACGATTATTAGGGATTAAATTAGAAAGTGATGGGGCACCTGGGTGGCTCAGTTAAGTGTCCAACTTGGTTTCGGTTCAGGTCATGATCTCAGGGTCCTGAGATCGAGCCCCACGTCAGGCTCCGCACTCAGCGGCGAGTCTAATTAAGGATTCTCTCCCTCTGCTCCTCCCCCACATCTCTCAAATAAATAAATGTTTTGTTTTAAGATTTTATTTATTTATTTGACAGAGAGAGAGCAGGAGAGCACAAGCAGGGGGAGCGGCCAACAGAGAGGGAGAAGCAGGCTCCCTGCCGAGCAGGGAGCCCAACGCGGGGCTCAATCCCAGGACCCTGGGATCATGACCAACTGAGCCACCCAGCTGCACCTAAATAGATGTTTTAAAAAATTAGAAAGTGATGATCAGCCGTTACTCTTACCTTCTTATCTCTTTACACCTTCTAACATTTGTGCCACTGCACTGAACTGAGCTCGCTTGTTGTATGCTCTCTCTCAACCTCATGGAAGTAAATGTCTACTAAACTGCTAATCGGAAAAGCCTAGAACTTCAGACAGCTCTGAGTTATTTCCACAACCTTCTTCCTTGAATTTGTGGAGGACATGGACCAACGTTTGTCCCGTGCCGAATGTGAGGCCTCCGGTCTTCATGGAGCCCCCACGCACAGCTGCCTAATAAACTCTGGACTTTGTGTACTCACAAACTATATTGTCATCTTGCCCTGTAAGGGGTCTGAGACATTAGGACGCACTCCACCCTAGAGCCAGTTTGCCTCCTCTGACTGGAAAGCCCAGGCACTGTCCGTTAGACAAAACAAGGGGTCTACCAAGTGTCTGCACGTACCCAGGGTGCCATCAAGCAGGAGCCCCCCTAGACCATGAAAATAATTCCCGCTCTAATTGAAAAGCCCACATTGTGGCACAGTCCCTACACAACACCAGTTTATGTATATTATACGTCTTAAACATGCCATAGACTTCCCACTGTATTTTTAGGGGAAAACGATGCTAGAAGCAAATTTCCTCTGTCATGCCCAACTGACAATTTTAAAAATACATTTTAGGACCAAAAAAGACTACCTAAAAAACTGTAACATGCCATGTAAAACAAAACGCATGAGATGTAAATTTAGTGCAAACATTAGTACTTTGACCAGCCCTCTAGAGAGTGTGCCTGATTCAGAAATCCAACCCATCGGGACCCACCCAGCAATGGTCAGCCCCACGCCCACCCCTCCCTCCAAAGTCACTTATTTATGGCAGCTCTCAGCTAGAAAAACCTGGAAATACACCGCAGCAGTACTGGAGGTCCAACCAAAAATGAGATGTCTACAGCTCATGATGGATAATAAAATAATGAAATACTCAGATCTAAAAATATGTCCATAAGTGGGAAAGGCTAGGATGTGAGCAGAAAATCCGAATCACTCCATGCAAACACACAAGAGCAAGCAACTCGGGAAGAAAATAACTTGCCTTGGGACGCCTGGGTGGCTCAGTCAGTTGAGCTTCTGCTTCAGCTCAGGTCATGATCCCGGGGTCCTGGGATGGAGCTTCTCCCTCTCCCACTCTCTCCCACTCCCCCTGCTTGTGCTCTCTGTCGCTATCTGTCTCTCTCAAATAAATAAACAAAATCTTTAAAAAAGGAAGGAAGGAAGGAAGAAAATAACTTGCCTTGAAACAGCTTTCCTGGCTTTAGGGCCATTTTGGGCAAAGTCTGGCTTGGGAACACCCTGGCAAGTCCACTCGATAAAATTCAGCCAAGGACACTTAGTTTTGTTGGCCAGATGTACTGACTGGTATTTAAAAGCTGCCTGTTTTCTCCTCCGAGTAGCCTCACAGGCACGGCAAACCAAACCACCCAAGCCAAGGTTTCGGAGGCCTTCTGAGGAGCAAGCTGCAGAAGACAGAGCAGCCCAGGATCCCAGGGCAGACCCGCCTCCAGGGCTCCAGCCTCCGGGGAGAGCGAGCTCCAGCCTTGAGGACTCCAGCCTCCCTGGGGCACCAGCCTAGAGGGGCTCCGCCAGGGCAGAGACCCCACCAGGCCTGTGGCTTCCACATCATCCTCCTTCCATGGAGCATCATCCTGCCAGCCTGTGGTTTCTCTCCTTTTTTTATATGTTTGGACTTCCAATTTGGAACGCACTTAGACTTTCTCTATTAAGAATGCTTGAATTCTCTAAAATAGCCTCTGCTCCTCTAAAATATTCATCTCAAACTATAAGCTAGGAAAAGGTCCAGGAGCTGACTCGATTTCCGTACGCCTTGTTCAAGTGAAGGTCTGGCACGGCCACCCCATGACTCAGAGCGGAAAGAAACCCAGTTTGAGGAAACCTTCAAGGCTCTGGTTCACACTCACAGAGAAGCCCAGGTCTGGAAGGGGCCCTGAGAGGCCATTTTATTCCCTTCTGAGACTCCAAGCATGGCTAGATGCAGTGCCAAATACCAAAGAGATCACAGGCCCTGTCCTCCTCACAAAATAAAATTTTATCTTTCAAAATGTAACATAACTTACATAAAGCTGAAATTAAAACTCCATTTTCTGATTACAGAATTTGAGGCAATTTAGTAGAGTGGAGTCTCTGTCTCTCTACGTGCACACATGCTTTGCTTTGCTGATGCCCTTAATAACTACCTCATCTGTCTAGTGAATAGCCTCCTAACGAGCTGTCTACCCTTTTACCAAGATCTCTCAGGAAGGAAATTCTCCCTGGATCACTCACAGCCTCACAGACTCCTGGTAGGGTCAGGAAGGAGAACAGCCCAGTCAGGGGCTGATCAGGGGCTCTCCCTCCCAGGCAGCACCAGGAGGATAAACACCAGTGTCCACCCACCACGTCTGCCCCCCTACTGGCCCTGTCCACCTTCCTGTGATTGCAGATTAGAATCAAATCAGGTAGGAGGACATGAATCTCCTCCATGGTCAAAAGACCAAAAGACCAAAGTGTAAACCCTGACTTGCTCCACACAGTGAGGTGTGGGCCTCAACCAAGAAGACGTAGGTTGGCATATTCGATCTGTTGCCTCACTGGCAAAATAAGCATAATCATTACATCATGGGGGTGTTGTAATTATTAAATAACATAAAAAAATGTAAAGCGCTTAGAATAGTATCCAGTACATTATAAAAGTTGACTATGGCATCACTTAGGCATCCGACTCTTGATTTTGGCTCAGGTCCTGATCTCAGGGTCGTGGGACTGGACCCTGAGTTGGACTCCATGCTGAGCACGGAGCCTGCTTAAGATTGTCTCTCTCTCTCTCCCCTCTCCCTCTACCCCTCCCGCCACCGCACATTTTCCCTCTCTCTCTAAAAAAAAACAGTTGACGGGCGCCTGGGTGGCTCAGTTGGTTAAGCGACTGCCTTCGGCTCAGGTCATGATCCTGGAGTCCCGGGATCGAGTCCCGCATCGGGCTCTCTGCTCGGCAGGGAGTCTGCTTCTCCCTCTGACCCTCCCCCTTCTCACGCTCTCTCTCTCATTCTCTCTCTCAAATAAATAAATAAAATCTTTAAAAAAAAAAAAACAAAACAGTTGACTAAATGGTAATGAAAACAGAAGTGTAGTTGCTCTTTAAATAATAATAATAATAAGAGTAATAACAATGATTATAACAAATGTTTAGTTCACGATGCCTGTGATGATTTAAGTTCCAATAAGCAGAAACAGAATAACCCTATATATCTGTCACCTGCTTCATCTTCAGCAAAAGAGATGATAAATTTGCTGTAGGTGCTGATCAGCCCTGGGAAGGCACAGAACGCAGCGTTGCCCAGGCAAATGTCCCGTTTCTTCCATTTCTTGGTTTTTCTATCTTCCTGCAAAGCCATAAGTCGACTAGATGAAAAAGAAAACCTTTATTATAGGAATCCATATTTTCACCCTGCAGGATATTCTTCCTCCTCCCTTAGGAGATCAACACCTAGCCTCTCCCAGGAATCAAAAAGCTGCTTCAGAGATACATCAGTCAGCTGCTGGCCCTAGACGGAGAAGCTCATCTTCCATTATAGGAGGAGTCTGGTGCCCTCTGAAGGTTGCACCACTACAGAAGACTAATCTAGTTTCTGTTGGTTTGTGCCAAATACCAAAGAGATCAACTGGCTACACCTCAGTTCCCTCATCTGTAAAATGAATTTCCCACGGACAAAAGTTGCAAAGGTTAAGTAAGGTAATATACATGAATAGCTCCCCGGTGTGCCTGGCACAAATAGTAAGGGCTCAAAAACTGGTAGCTATTTTTGTTATTATTATGTCTATGTAGTAGCAGGTCGATGCTTCACATCCCTTCGTCTTCTATCGGACCTCAAAGCAGGTTTTTAGAATAAAAAGAAAAGGAAGATGGGTCAACTAGTGTGTCATATGAAATCTTTTTTTCACATGAAACATTTCATAGAAATAGAGATGCTCAATCCCAGTGATTTTGGTGCATGTGCTTTGACTAAGAATCACTGAATATCAACCAAGTGATATGTAAGGAGATGGAATTGTGGGAAAAACAAAGAACAATTAAATCCCAAAGATCTAACGAGTGATGATAAAGGAACTGACCAATTACTAGCTCTACCCTGTCTCTGAAACCAAGAATTGCAGTATGAAAATATTACTAACTTTTTTAACAAAAATGGGGTAACGGGAGCCAGATTTACCCTCATACCTTAAACAGTCAAAAACCTAGACAAAATAGAATGATAATTTTTAAAAGACAACTGGAAATCAGACAATGAAGGACTACATTCCCTAAGAGATGGGAAACAAACAAGGTAAGCCCTAAAATTGTCCCAGCTTACTACCTTGATAAAGTTTCCAGCACGAGGAAGGAAAACACAGGCAGAGCCAGCAGACGCCTTAAGTTGAAAAGACAGAGATGAGAGTCAGAAAGACCTATGCAGAACAGTCTACAGGACAGATATTGGAGAGAAGAGGGGGGTACAGAGAATAGGCCCCAGAGATCTGCAAAGTGTCTCCTTTGAATATCCATCACTATACTTAACAGCACATACATGTGAGGAAAACTTCCTAAATCAGAGGAAAGAATTAGAAAGAAAAGTACTTGGCACTTACTCAGGGTCAGGCATAGTGTAAGTATAATTCACAGAGCATTAGGAAGAGTTTCTAGCAAAGTCCTTCCTCAATATTGAGGAATCGATAGTTCTAGAATAAGCACCACATTGGTCCTACATGACAAATATTAACAGCAAGACCTGAAAGGATCAAACTATTTCCAAGTAACTTATTTAGAGAGATACAACAATATTCAGCACCCACGGTGTTAAATTTACAATGTCTGGCATCCAGTAAAAAATTATAAGGCAGTAAAGAAGAAGGAAAATACAAACGAATATAAAGAGAAACAATAATAAAGAGAAAAATCAATCAAAACTGACAAAGAAATGACAGATGTTCACTTCAGCAGAGAAGAACATTAAAACGGTGACTTTTTACTCTGATTCCATATGTTCAAAAAGCTAAGTAGACACATGGGAAATATACAAAAGACCCCAATCAGGTTTCTAGAGATGAAATATACAGTGCTTGAGATTTAGAAATAAACACTGGATGGAATGAATGGCACATTAGACACTGCAGAAGAAAAGATTCATGAACTGAAGACATAGCAATAGGAACTACCCCAAATTAAACACAGAGAAATAAAACTTAAACACAAATAGATCATCAGCGAGCTGCAGGAAACTTTAAGTAGCCTAATATACACATAATTCAAGTATCCAAATGAGAAGGAAAGAGAGGGTGGGGCAACAAAAACTATTTGAAATAAATTACAGCCAAAATTTTTCCAGATTTGATGTAAGCTATAAACTCACAAATCCAATTAGTGCAACCAAATCCAAGCACAAGAAATATGAATAAAACTACACCAATATATATCATAATGAAATTGCACAAAACCAATGATAAAATCTCAAAAGCTGCCAGAGAAAACATGACATGTTAAATATGGAGGAACAAGTATAAGGATGACAGCAGATTTCTCATTGGAATTAAGGCCAAGCAGAAGATAATGGACAACATTTTTAAAGAATTAAAGAAAGAATATGTTGTCATAGACTTCTATATTTAGCGAAAATATTTTTCAAAAAGGAAGGGGGAAAAAAGACAGCAAAAGCAGAAAGAATTCATCACCAATGGACCCATTTTTCAAAAAATGTTAAAGGAACTTCTTCAAGCATTAAAAAAAATGACATCCCCAGAAGGAAATATGCACAAATTAATGAGGAGTATTGAAAATGGTAACTATATTTGTTTCCTACCACCACTGTAATACATCATCACAACCTGGTGGCTTGAAACAACCCACACTTATTCTCTTACAGTTTCGGAGGAATGGTCCTGAAATGGATTCCACTGGGCCAAAATCAAGGTGTTGGCAGGGCTGTGCTCCCTTCAGAGGCTCTAGAGGAGAATCAATTTCCTTGCCTTTTCCAGCTTCCAATGGTTGTCCTCAAGTCTTAACTCATGGGCTCATCACACTGCTTCTGTTGTTACACTGACTTCTATCTCTTCTGTCTTCAAATTTCCCTTTACCTCCTTCTTCCAATGATACATTTAGGACCCACCTAGATAATCCAGGGTAATCTTCCAAATCAAATACAGTCTCTTTGTGACCACAATCAAACTAAATTATAAATCAATAGCACAAAGACCTCAGGAAAACTTCAGATATTTGGAAATTAATGCACTTCAAACTAACTTGTGAGAAAATGAGTCAAAGGGAAATCAGAAAATATATATATATTTTTTTTAAGATTTTATTTATTTATTTGAGAGAGAGAGGATGAGAGACAGAGAGCACGAGAGGGAAGAGGATCAGAGGGAGAAGCAGACCCCCCCCCCCCGCCAAGCAGGGAGCCCGACGCGGGACTCGATCCCAGGACTCCAGGATAATGACCCGAGCCGAAAATATTTTTAACTGAATGAAAATGAAAACGCAATGTATCAAAATTGATGGGATACCATTAAAGCAGGACTTGAGGGGAAGTTTAGAGCACTAAACATATGTATTAGAAAAAATGATAGTCTCAAGGCACCTGGATCGCTCAGTTGGTTGGGCATCCAACTCTTGCTTTCAGCTCAGGTCATGATCTTCTAAGTTGTGGGATCAAGGTTGGGCTCCGCAGGGAGTCTGCTTAAAAGATTCTCTTCCTCTGCCCCTCCCCCAACTCCCACTTGCTCGCTCTCTCTAAAATAAATAAATCTTTTTTTTAAAAAGTAAAGAAAAAATGACAGTCTCAACTCAGTGACCTCAGTTTCTATCCTGAAGTGGCATAATGTTACTTGAATGTGGACTCATTAGTTGTAAATGTATATTGCAAACTCTAGGCAACCACTGAAAAAGAAAAAAAAAGTATAATTGATGTGCTAAGAAAGGGGAGAAAATGGAACTCTATAGAATGCTCAGTTAAATCCACAAAAGGCAGAAAAAGAGTCAAAGACAAAAACAGAACAAAGAGGGCGCCTGGGTGGCTCAGTTGGTTAAGCGACTGCCTTCGGCTCAGGTCATGATCCTGGAGTCCCGGGATCGAGTCCCGCCCGCATCGGGCTCCCTGCTCGGCAGGGAGTCTGCTTCTCCCTCTGATCCTCCCCCATCTCATGCTCTCTCTCTCTGTCTCATTCTCTCTCTCAAATAAATAAATAAAATCTTTAAAAAAAAAAAACAGAACAAAGAACAAGAGCAACAAATAGAAAGCAGTAATAAATATGGTAGATATTAATCCAACTGTGTCCATAACCACTTTGAATGTTAATGGTCTAAATGCACCAATTAGAAGACAGAAGAAATAACGGGGGTGCCAGAGTGGCTCATTTGGTTAAGCCTCGACTGATTTTGTCTCAGGTCATGATCTCAGGGTCCTGAGATCGAGCCCCACGTCGGCCTAAACACAGTATCAAGTCTGCTTGTCCCTCTCCCTCTTCTCCTTCCCCTGCTCTCTCTCTCTCACTCTCTCCCTCTCTCTCTAATAAATGAATAAATAAAATCTTTAACAAAAAAAGACAGAAAAAATCGCCAGACAAGACACAATTATACGTTGTCTACAAGAAAACTTTAAACCTGGATGGCTTCACCTGGAAGAAACATATAAAGAAATAATACCTATTTTACACAAACTCTTTCGGACAATTGAAGAAAAGGAGATACTCTCCAACTCATTCTATTAAAGACTGCATTATCCTAGGGGCGCCTGGGTGGCTCATCTGAGCGTTAAGGTTAAGCGTCTGCCTTCCGCTCAGGTCATGATCCCAGGGTCCTGGGATCTAGCCCCGCATCAGGCTCCCTATTCAGCGGGAAGTCTGCTTCTCCCTCTCCCTCTACTGTTCCCCTACTTGTGCTCTCTTGCTCTGTCAAATAAATAAATAAAATCTTAAAAAAATAAAATAAAGCCTGCATTATCCTGATGCCAAAATCTGGCAAAGATATTCCAAGAAAGAAATCCCTCTCATGAACACAGATGCAAAATTTTCCAACAACATGTTAGCAAATCCAATCCAACAATGTATTAAAAGGAAAATACATCATGACCAAGTGGTGTTTATTCCAGAAATGCAAGATTGCTTCAATGATAAAAGAAAATCAATATAATTCACTATATTAAGAACTAAAAATGAGAAAACCACATGATTCTCTCACTAGATGCACAGATGCATTTGACAAAACATAACATCCATACTCAATACAAACTCTCGGTGAACTAGGAATGGAAGGAAAACTTCACCTGATAGAGGGCATGTACAAATATCTACAACTGATATCATACTCATTGGCGAAAATGGAAGCCTTCTATCCAACATTGCACGGACGTTTAAGATGAAGCAGTAAATCAAGAGAATAACAATAAAAGCTTTGCAATTCAGGAAAAGAAAAAGTAAATGTATCTATATTCACAGACAAAATGGTCTTCTACATAGAAAATCCAACAGAATCTACACACACATACACACACGCCAATAGAGTTAATAAGAGTTAGACAAGGTTGCTGGATATAAGTTCAATACACACACACACACTGAAATATATGTAACAAATATATAATAAATATGTAGTAAAAAACTGGGAATAGCCAAAACAGGAGAATACATGAATAACTGGTGTTATATTCATGCACTTGAATATTACAAAGCAGTAAAACAGAAAAACTGACACGTGACAACAGTGATGAATTTCACTGATGTTATTGAATGAAGAAGCCATATATGTACAAAAAAATACGTATGTATGATTCCATTTATATTAAGTTCCAGAAACAAAATTAATGTGATGGGAGTGGTTACCTCTGGCTGATGTGCTGGTGTGTGAGTGTGAGAAAGAAAGGGGTGGTACTGATAGGCTGATAGGCAAGAAGGAACCTTCCAGAGTGATGGAAATGTTCTGCATCTTAACATAGTTCCAAGTGTATATATTGTAACACTTTATCCAACTGTGCTCTTAGAGACTGTATCTCACCACATGTAATTTATATCACCATAAAAATGCTGAAATAAAAAAAAAGGAGACATCAATCCTTTCTTACCCACTCATGAAGTCCCCAAAGATGTAGAGGCCATTGAGATTTGGGGATTCACACCCACGGTAGACATATCCTCCAGTGACTGACTTCCCCACTGCATGGCCATAAGCATAGATTGGCAGAATGTCACCTGTCCAGGAACAAAAAGTGTCATAGCTGAAAACTGAGACCTTCAGGTGCCTGGGTGGCTCAGTTGGTTAAGCATCTGACTCTTGATTTCGGCTTAGGTTATGATCTCGGGGTTGTGAGATCGAGCCCCCTGTCAGACTACACTGAGCACAGAGCCTATTTGGGATTCCTTCTCCCTCTCCTGCTGCCCTCCACACACACACACACCCGCCCCGCAACACTGCTCATGCATGCACACACACTTTCTCTCTCTCTTAAAAAAAAAAAATTGAGAGCTTCAAGGAGGAAGATGGGGACTTTCAAATGTAGTTGCCTGATTGAGTGGAGAACGGTTTCTCTCTTGATCTTTGGTAGCACAGGCAGCCAGAAGAATCAGGTTTATTTTTCTCAACAGACCAGCCACAATATTTGTGAGCTTCCCATCTGCCTGGTCTATGCAAGCAGAAAGGAAGCCAAAAATTCCCCCACCTGTGAGGCAGTGACCTGGGAATCCACACACCTAAGTTTATCCCCTAGGCTGACATGGCAGATACTCAGGTTTAAGGATTTAAAAAACTTGTGAGGGTCTCTAAGACTCCTTTGTAACTTAGAGAACCCAAAAAGATTAAGCACCTGTGATAAAATATGCCTGAAAAGCACATCTTTTTTTTTTTAAGATTTTATTTATTTATTGACAGAGAGAGAGACAGCGAGAGAGGGAACACAAGCAGGGGGAGTGGGAGAGGGAGAAGCAGGCCTCCCGCTGAGCGGGGAGCCAGATGTGGGGCTCGATCCCAGGACCCTGGGACCATGACCCGAGCCGAAGGCAGACGCTTAACGACTGAGCCACCTAGGTACCCCAGAAAAGCACATCTTGATTACTGACATTTAGGGTTTGTATATGGAATATATCACCTGACTGCATATGGAATGTCATTTCAGTGGGCTGTGCCAAATAGGAATAAATTAAAAACATAGAGCCACCAATTTTCCTCTACTAGTGGTTCTCGAAATAGCATGCCTAAAAATCATGTGGGTAATTTATCTAAAATATAGATTCCTCGGTCAATCCCAGTTCCTGAATCCACCCAAGATTCAAATGCATCAGGTCAACAGGCACTACCCAGCGTGTTTCTGGTGCCAGCGGCTGGAGCGCCAACCTGAGAACACAATCCCACAGGACATAAAGGAAGACCCCCGAGCCATCTGCAGGGGAGAACACTCTCAGGTCGTATCCCCCCACCTCCACGTCCGCCCCCTCAATTCACTCAAGAAATCACCCGGAGAACTTCTGACTTACCCAAAGAGGCATTGTGACAAAGCTTTCTGTCGTAACATTCAAACCCTTCCTTGGCCCTCCAGCCATAGTTCCCGCCTTTCACAATGATGTCGACTTCTTCAAACCTATTTTGTCCCACGTCCCCACAGAATATCCGGCCTCGGCCCCGGCGCGTGACAGGGTCCCCTCGGTCCACGGCACAGCGCCACATGTTTCTGACCCCATAGGCATAGACCGCAGGATGGGCCCCTGGTTCAGCCACAAACGGATTGTCCGGGGGCACTCGGTACCGCTTGCCGTCTGAGCCTGCCCTGTTCACGTCGATCCTTAACACTTTCCCCAGCAGGGAACTTCTGAAAGAAAGAGGGCCGGGAAACAGGCGCAGGATAAGTACCCCGAAATGGGATTGCCGGCTCATTGGCTAGTTTTATATGTTTTTAATGTTTTCGCAGCCTCTCCATACTGTTTTCCAGAGCGGCTGCACTATTTTGCATTCCCACCAACAGTGTACAAAGTTCTCCGCATCTTCAGCAACACTTGCTGTCTTTTGTGTTTGGTTCCTTTGGGGGTTGGGGGGAGGTAGAGAGCCATCCTAATAGATAGGAGGTGATATCTCATTGCGGTTTTGATTTGCATTTCCCTGACGATGAGTGACACTGAGCATCGTTTCATACACCTGTTGGACATTTGTTTACAAGATGAGTAAGTTCTAGAGATCTGCTGTACGTTTGTCCCTATCATTAACGATACTGTATTTACACTTACAATTTTTTTTACACTTAAATTTTTTTAAGAGGGTAGATTTGGTGTTAAGTATTCAAAATTTAAAACTAAATAAAATAAAAACTAACTAAAACTAAATAGAAGATAAAATAAAATGGCACCAGACCAGAGATTGCCCAGGAGGACCTACTGATGGTCAATGCCAAACAACTACTAAGAATCACATGGGAAGACATGATTTTTTACAGATATATACAAGATATATACATAAAGTCATGTCTATATGATATATATAGATAGATAGGTTAGATAGGTATATAGATCTATGCAAAATGTTAAGACTTGCCAAGTTTTGGCTCAAGGAGAACTAGTAGGCAAAAGTTTGATGGGGTCCTGGCCCATAAGACCCTGAGCAAGCCAGTTGCAGCTTCAATTTTTTTTTTTTTAACTTTTTTTTTTTTTTTTTTAAGATTTTATTTATTTATTTGACAGAGAGAGACATAGTGAGAGCAGGAACACAAGCAGGGGGAGTGGGAGAGGGAGAAGCAGGCTTCCCGCAGAGCAGGGAGCCCGACATGGGGCTCGATCCCAGGATTCTGGGATCATGACCTGAGCCGAAGGCAGACGCTTAACGACTGAGCCACCCAGGTGCCCCATGCAACTTCAATTTTTAAAAACGTTTTTGATGAGGTGGTTTCTCTCAGGTTTGGTTTAACACTATGAATTTTTTTTTTAATATGAAACTCTTCATGAATGTGGGCATCACTCTTGCAGAGAGACCATGCTAACCTTCTCTGTAGTGTTCTGATTTTAGTAATATGTGCTGCTGAAGCGGCCACTAATACTATGAATTTTAAAAGGAGTTGGCTTCTTCTTCCTCATAGAGCACTGTGGTCATAGAAAAAGATCAGAGCTTTTAGCGAGGCTCTGCCAGTGATTGTGGCCTCTGGGCCTCAGTTTCCTCATTTGTAAAGCAGGAGAGAGAAACATTACCTCGAAGTGTGGTTGTGGTTGTAAGGGTTAAGTGAGTTACCTTCCGTGTAGCAGGTGAAACAATTCACAACAGTAGGCATTTGACAAATGTTAGCTCTTGATTATTTTTTTTAAAGATGTATTTATTTATTTATGGGCCCCTGGGTGGCTCAGTTGGTTAAGCGTCTGCCTTCGGCTCAGGTCATAATCCCAGGGTCCTGGGGTCGAGTCCCACATTGGGGTCCTTGCTCGGCGGGGGGAGTCTGCTTCTCCCTCTACCCTTTCCCCCCTGCTCGTGATCTCTCTCACACACTCTCTCTCTCTCAAATAAATAAATAAAATCTTTAAAAAAAAAAAAAAGACTTATTTATTTGAGAGAGAGAGAGAGTGGAGGAAGGGGCAGAGGGAGAGAGGCAAGCAGACTCCCCACCTGAGCCAAAATCAGGAGTCGGCCACTTAACCTACTGAGCCACCCAGGCACCCCTGTTAGCTCTTGATTATTATAACTTCAATATTTTAATACCAGGGATAATGGCATTCAAGTGCTTGCTGGTACAAAGGGCGGAAGGATCATGTGACTTTTATGTCAGCCCGGCCCTCACTGAGCTCTTGCACCAGCTTGCTCCAAGTTTGAATTTTGGTTCTGCCACTTACTTGCTGTATGGCCTTAAACAAGTTACTTTACTTCTCTGCCTCTATTTTCCCATCGGTGAAATAATTATCATAATACCTACACTTCATAGGAGACGTCCATTCCATAAGTATTTCTGAAGTGACTCCCATGCCAGGCACTATTCGAGGTGTTAGGGATACATCAATTAACAAATGGATAAAAATTCCTGCCCTTGTGCGATGTTAGGGTACCTGGGTGGCCCAGTCAGTTAAGTGTCCAACTCTTGGTTTAAGCTCAGATAGTGAGATTGAGCCCCACATCAGGCTCTATGCTCAGCACAGAGTCTGCTGGAGTTTCTCTCTTCCTCTGCCCCTCCCGCTTTTGCTCTCTCTCTCTCCCTCTCTCTCAAATAAATAAATAAATAGAATTACATTCTTAAAGACACACAAGGTATTCAGAACAATACCTGATACACAGTAAGCATTCAATACATACCGCTTATTAACTAACCTTCTCACATGTCTCCAGGGTCTAGCACAGTGCCTGAAGCACAGTGTCCAATAATATCGCTGAGTTGAATTGAAATGGGTAAAATCTTTGGTGTGGTAAATAATGTCCCCCTAATATACATTGAACACTCTGAATTCGTGTCTCCGTAGCACTGAGAGTTACACTGAGCATCCATAGTATTACTTACTAAAATACACTGTGCCTAAAATTTATAGGACAGAAAACCAAATGTTCCTCCCACTTGCCTCAACAGAGGGGGCTACATCTTGAAGTAAGTGATTTGGGTTTGACCCTCCATAGACTCCATCTCAGCAAAAACATACCAAGGGCTCACCCTAAAGGGACAGGGGCCCAGATCCACCCTGCTTACTTGTTCTGAGCATTTCCAAACTTGCCGAAGGGATCCCCAGCCTGTCCTCCATCCCCAGTGAATATGTACATGTAGCCGTCCACACCAAAAAGAAGTTGTCCGCCATTATGATTTGAGGCTGGTTCTTCTATCTCCAAGATGACTCTGGAAGGAAAAGAAACCATGCATTAGGCTTTGATATAAGCTAAAACTGCATCCTCTTCAGACACCCAGAGATGACTGGTCCAAGCCACCCAAGACCTGCTTCGGAGTTTCCAAGAATCACAAAGCTTGGAGTGCTAAGACACCCCTTATTTCCCAGTATGACTCCTTCATGGATCATTTTTCTTTCCTATCATGATTTCATGAGCTGTAGACAGAGCCAGGGTAACAATCACTCTTTTCTGGGCCTTACTTTCTGCTCTACCAGAATTCTTAATCCCTTCCTTTGGGCAAACCAGCAGGGGTAAATCTATCAAGTTAGTTCTCCATGATCTTTTCAATCCCCCAACCTGGCTATTTGGGAAAAGAGAGACAAGGCAGAAAGAACAAGAAGGAAAAAAGACAGAATGGTGGAGTGGAAAGACCATGAGCTTGGAGTGACAGAATTAAGTCCTTCATCAGACCATGCATCCACAGCTCTATGGCCTTGGGTCACAGCCTCCTGTGAGGATGATTCCCTTGTTCAAGGCCAAAGGCCTGGAATCCAATGGCCACATAATAATCAGAGGGCACTATTATATTTAATATATTGATATTATCTATAATCATTTCTCAAACCTTTGTGGCTGCTGGCCATTGCTTACATTCTATAAAAACAAGCAAGTATGGCTCTGATTAGGTAACTATAGGGTGATGGCTACACCCCATGAAGAACCCCGACGCAAAAGTCTAACTTGTCTGTCCTCATTATTCAGTGATGACTCCTTGGTCAGCATTATAAGCTAGGGGCTCTAAAACCAGAAACATTTCCCTTTATCATCTTAGAGGATGGACTGACATTATTCTGGAGCACAGTACAGAGTTGAGCATGTCTCACCTTTCTGATTTGGGGTCAGCTTTGTTGGGATCAGCCCGAGAAACCTTCATCTCACTAATCCGGATCTTTTCTACCTTCTTCTTGCCCAGACATGAATAATAAATATAGAACTTGCGGTTGCGGTGGAATCTGGGATGAAAAGCCAACCCCAAGAAGCCTCTCTCATCCCCTACCCAGGGAGTAGTCAACACGATATTCTTGAGGTCCAAAAAGGGTTGTTCCAGGCGACTCCCATCAGGCAGATAGACCCACACCACCCCCACCTGCTCGGCCACAAAGAAGCGATGGGTGCCATCCCCAGCGTGGACCATGGAGACAGGGTTCTTCAACCCATTGGCCACCTCAGTCAGGCAGAGCTGCAGACAGCCCTGGTGGTCCTCGGCCACCACACCCAGGTTGCGGTTGAGATGGTCATTCCTCAGGACATTGGGGAAGCAATAGTCCTTGTCGGGAAGGTTGAGGAGGTGGCAGAAATGGGCGCCATCCTTTTCATGTGACCCCTGGAGGCGAAGGTCATTGGTCAGTAGGGAGATGGCAGAGTGGCATTTAGAATGGAATGCAGAGCAGTAGTCAGAGCAGAGGCCAGGAAGGTTCCGGAGGGGTGTCTGAGGGTTCTCAGCATCGTAGAGATGAGCTGCATAGGGCGAGCACTCCTAGGAAAGAAAGGGAAGCTTGATTGGTAGTCAGACTGGCCACAGTGGGGCTGGTCCCAATTTTTGAGCACGCAGAAGGAAAAATGGTGTAGGAAAGAATCAGAATCTGGAGTTTCTATGACCAACTACAGGTAAAGCTCTTTTCTGGGACCCCAATTTTCTAGCCAGTTAGTGCTCTTGGAAGGCAAAAAGGGGGAGAAATCTTTCATGTTCACTATACCTTCTTTAGCATTTTAACTTAGTTCTTAACACTTAAAGTTTTAATAAGCGAATTTTTTTTAAAGGGTACTAATTTCGGGGCGGCTGGGGGGCTCAGTTGGTTAAGCATATGCCTTGGGCTCAGGTCATGATTCCAGGGTCCTGGGATCGAGCCCCACATCAGGCTCCTTGCTCAGCGGGGAGCCTGCTTCTCCCTCTCCCCCTGCCCCCACCGCCCCCCACTCAGGCACTCGCTCTTTTTCATATAAATAAATAAAATCTTTAAAAAAAAAAAAGTACTAATTTCTCCACCTTTCCCTTTATTATAAATGCTGTATCTATAAGATTTTATTTCTTTATCCAAATCTGAAGCAAAGTGGCAAAAGTTTCACATTTGTTAAATCTGGGTATTGGATACATGGTGTTAATTATTGAATTTTCTGTGCTTCTTGTATGTTTGAAATAGTTTATGATTAAAAAATAAAATTACCAAACTGGACATGTGATGTATCACTCCCAGAAATTAGGCATCTAGTCATTTCTTCACTTACTTATTAAAAATATTAAAGTGCTAGGCACCTGGGTGGCTCAGTTGGTTAAGCAACTGCCTTCGGCTCAGGTCATGATCCTGGAGTCCCGGGATCGAGTCCCACATCGGGCTCCCTGCTCAGCAGGGGGTCTGCTTCTCCCTCTGACCCTCCCCTCTCATGCTCTCTCTCTC
>NC_138374.1:129647921-129659162 GCF_054177405.1 Leptonychotes weddellii
AGACAAGTGAATTAAGTCTCAGAGTGGCTCCATGAAATGCTTAGGGAGATGCTTTGGGTGAATGGGAAAAATGGCAATAAAATTTAGGTGTTCTGGGACACCTAGGTGGCTCAGTTGGTTAAGCGTCCGACTCTTGATTCGGCTAAGGTCGTGGGATCGAGCCCCACATCAGGCTCCACACTGAGCACAGAGTCTGCTTGTCCCTCTCCCTCTGCTCCTCCCCTTGCTTGCATGCTCTCTCACTCTCTTTCTCTAAAATAAATAAAATCTTTAAAAAAATAAAAATTAAAAAATTAAATTTAGTTGTTCTGGATTATGGCCCAGATCCTGTTCATTCCATCATGATGTATCAAAACATGAAAGTACAGCAATCACTTTTACTTGTTTATCTTCATTTAGAAAAGATGTGTGCCAGATGCAGCCAGCCAACTGAAGAGTATGTTGACTGAATGAAGATCCAGGCATGTTGACAAGATTATGTAAATTCTTGGTATCGGCATAATGGGAGATTTAAGCAGACAACTGGCAACTACCATTGTGGGGCTGACAGGACAGAAATTCAAGATCTGTCTCTATTCACTGAGTTAAAGACTACATCTCTATCTGCATGGAGAAGGTTCTTTGTAGGACTGAAGAGGAGTGGACTTTTATTTGGTGCCTGATTGTTTCTATTGGGAGCATGAATCTTGGATGGAGGAAGAGTTTCAAACAAATTAATTTTTAAACTTTTTTTTTTCTTAAGTCAACTCCACACCCAACATGGGGCTCAAACTCACAATCCTGAGATAGGGAGTCACATGCTCTGCCGACTGAGCCAGCCAGGCACCCCAAATAGATTAATTTTTTAAAAATTAACTTAGTCAGATTTTAGTCATAGGATTTGTAGCCCACATCCATCAAGGGTCTGCTATTTCCTTTTGAAATATTTCAATCCAGCAGAAAAAGCCCTTGTGCTTATAAACATGGATAAATAGCTAGATCCAAAAAGGCCACACTTGCTCTTTCATTAAAGAATGGTTGTGTTCAGGGCACCTGGGTGGCTCAGTTGGTTAAGCGAAGTTAAGCGACTGCCTTCGGCTCAGGTCATGAGCCGAAGGGTCCCGGGATCGAGTCCCACATCGGGCTCCCTGCTCAGTGGGGAGTCTGCTTCTCCCTCTCCCTCTCCCACTTGCCCCTCTTGTGCTCTCTCTCTCTCATTCTCTCTCAAATAAAATAAATAAAATCTTTAAAAAAAAAAAAAGAATGGTTGTGTTCATTTTTTAGTTTCTTTTCCTTTTTTTGGTTCATAATATTACCATTTATTGAGAAAAAAATACATCAAGACTCATGCTAAACATTTCTCAGATCGCCCCATTTTACAGAATAAACCTGAGGCTCAGTTCGGTGAGGTGCTTTGTTGAATCCAGAACTTTCTGACTCCATAAAGCTTGATTTTTTGGTTTTGTTTCTTTTTGCTAAGTGTCACTGATAAGATTCACACACCATATGATAAACTCGTTTACGGTGTACAATTAACATGCTTTTTAGTATATTCAACAGAGTGAATTGTGCAACCATCACCCCAAATTGGGGATATTTTCATCACCCCAAAGAAACCCTGTACCCTTTGACTATCACTCTCACCTCATCTTCCCATCTACTGCCCCTTCCCCTGCCCTAGGCAATCTCTAATCTACTTTCTTCCATTTCTGTAGACTTGCTTATTCTGGACATTTCGTATAAATTATATTATATGGTTCTTTTCATTGTTTAAAATAACCTGTGCACCAAATGGGATAAATCGCAATCCTTGGCTCATAATACACTGTCAACATTAGTCCATGTAGAGCCTGCCACTTAATTAAAAAACTAGACCATTAATAGTAATTCAAATCCTTTACTGTGCTTTTCCTCCACCCTATCACTCTGCTTCTCCCATCCAGAGGTAACCACTTGTGTTTACCCTTCTCTTGTGTTTTTATATGTAGTTTCATCACAATCTATATGCATTTACAAACATTTTAGTCATTAGTTTGCACTTTATAATAAAGTTTGAACTCCATGTAGTCATAGAGTAGTAAGTGGGACTCATTTCTTTTACCCGGTATGTTACTGAGACCCACCTATGTTGGTGTATAAAGCTACGGCTTATTCATTTTTCTTTACATGACTCTACCACAATTTATCCAGTCTCATGCCAATGGCATTTGTGGGGTTTTTTCTAGTTTTTCTGCTATTATGAACTGTGCTATTGTCTCTTGGCTTACGTGTACAAGCATTTCTCAAGTAAACACTCGAGGATAGTCTTAGTAAATGGTAAAGCAACTGTTTCCTAAAATGACTGCAATATTTTACACCCCATCAGCTATGTGCAAGAGACCCTGTGGATCCACATCCTCTTCAACCTCAGTATCTTAATTTTTGCTAATTGAACGGGTCTGAACTGGTATTCCACTACACTCTTGTTTTGCATTTCCCTGACTTATGTGTTTATGGTCCATGTTTACCCTCTTCTGTGAAATACTTGTTCATGTGCTTGGCCCATTTTTTTCTATTGGGTTCTTTGTCCTGCTTATTGATTTGAATTTATTTTAATCTTTTGTCAGTTCATGTGTTGCAAATACATATACATATAAACATTTTAGTCATTCTAATGACTAATGTATATGTTGAATGTATATGTTTATGTTTTTCTCAGTAAGACTTTTTTTTTTTTTAAAGACAACCCAGAGATCAAAAGTCGCATGCTCTACCAACTGAACCAGCCAGGTGCCCCACAAATACTTCTTTTAATAGACTGTATTTAATTTTCTTAAAGGTATCATTTGGTAGGTAAAAGGCCCTAATTTAATTTAGTTAGTTTACACATTATTTAATCTAGATAAAATATATGAGACAACTGTTTTCAAAGTAGTGGGCAACAAACAACACAAGACTGGGATTACTGAAGTGAAACTCATAAAGTAAGTTCTACAATAGTCTAACCTCTCTATCTCAGGACAACTTCTTGTGAGCAGTGCATTGGGCCACAGTCCAAGCAAAGCATGGGAGTCCCACTAAGCTGATGAGCCAGAGATCAGAGATTGGGGCAGCTGAGCAAGGAGGAACTGTGTGGACTGAATGATCTCAAGTGTGTGTGAAGCCCTCAAGTCCATGGTTGATGGCTGGATGGTACATAGCTTGAAAGATAGGTGTATTTTAGTGGGAAGCATAACTCAACTATTACACAATTTCTGTATTTCAGAGGTTTCTAAGAGAAAACAAGACTTTTTTAAAAAAAGATTTTATTTGAGAGAGAGAGATTAGGAGAGGGGGAAGGGTCAGAGGGAGAAGCAGACTCCCTGCTGAGCAGGAAGCCTGATGCCATACTCAATCCTGGGACTCCAGGATCATGACCTGAGCCGAAGGCAGTTGCTCAACCAAACTGAGCTACCCAGGCGCCCCAAGAAAACAAGACTTTAAATTATCCTTATTTAGTGCCTGTTATTTAGTGTCTAAAACCATCATGATGGATGGTCACTTACTTAAGATATGCTAAGTATTAATTATTATCCTAGGCATTCACTGTATTTTTCATTTTTCATTTTTCATAGCAATCCGATGAGATAAATCCTCCTGTCTCTCATCTACAGGTAAAGGAACTATGAAAGCTCAGTAACCTGCCCAAGAAGTCACAGAACTACCTAACGATAAACGCAGAATTCAAGCCGAACAGTCTCCGGAGGCTTCACACTTGGGAGAGGCACCCCAAGATGGGACTCCCTACGGTACAGGCACACCAGCTCCATAACTCTCACTAATTTCCATTCAGTTCTACTCAGTATTTAATGAGCTAGAAATTGTTAGGGGCTGACAATAGGAGATTATTAAGCCCAAATAATATACCATCAAGAAAGACAGATGTGCACAGACAATGTAACAATGTAGTGATTTGATAAGAGGCTGTATAGGGAGGGACCAGGAAGGACACAGAGAGGGAACCTACCAAGTAGCCTGGCAGAGAGGACAGGTTTTGCTGGAGCTGATAGGCTCTGGGTTATGAATCCCCTCTGTTCTTCACCTTGCTACCTAGCTCAGTGCTCTGCAGGTTATAAACACTGACTAAACTGGGAGGCAGTACAGACAGGACAGACAGAGTGTGATCTTTGGAACCACACTAGTCAGGTCAAGGTCCTGGTGCCAACACCTACCAGCTCTGACCTTGTGCAAGTCAATCTGTGAGACCCCACTTTTTTTCTAGGTAAAACAGGGATAAGTCTTAGGATTCTGGTGACAGTAAGATAAAATGTAAAGCCCGAAGTGCTTGATAAATTTTAGCCATAATTCATGAAACTGACTTTAGTGGACCTAAAATAATTTCACAGTTGATTCGCACTGCTCTTACTGCCTAATGTGATACGAACATTTGATATAAAAGTTCTAGAAAACTAAGCTTTGTGTGAAAACCAAGAACCGTATCTACTCATTTCTCTTTCATTCCCACCTCCATTTGCCAGAGATCATGAGAACTCATCAATCCTGTTGAACAGCTTTTGACTAAAGGTTTCAAGGAGCAGATGCCGTGACAATCCCAGCCTATGCCTTGAGATTTTGTCTGTGTCATCTGGGGATTTCATTCCTATAGTGTTGTTCTTCTGCAGAATTCCTACACAACCCACTCACCAACTCCCAGAAGTAAAACTGGCCCTACTCATGTGGTAGCTTGAACTTGGTTCACGTTGGTCTGTGGGGTACCTACTTGTTTCATATGTATATTATAAGGATGAGTAGTTATTTGATAGTCATCTCACTAAGTATAAAATAGTGAATCAAATTATTGACAAAGCATAATTTGTCCCCCAATTTTCTTGCAGATTTTTTTTTTTTTTAAAGATTTTATTTATTTGAGAAAGAGAGAGCAGAGAGAGAGAGCAGGAACAGGGGGAGGGGCAGAGGGAGACGGAGAAGCAGAGACTCTCCCTGAGCAGGGAGCCTGATGCAGGGCTTGGATCCCTGGACCCCGAGATCATGACCCGAGCTGAGCCGAAGGCAGACGCTTAACCAACTGAGCCACCCAGGCACCCCTCTTGCAGACGGTTTTAAATTAGTAGGAGCATAAGCCATGGGGAAAATGTGTGGTTTGCCATCTAAATACTGGAGGTACTCTAAAGTTAGTGGGTCTTCCTGGAACTCAAAAACAAGTTACCTGAACTATAAGGGTGTAAGAGCCGAGCCAGTCTGGAAGAAGCACTCGCTCTACTAGTTACCACAACATATTATGAAGTTCCAACTCCTGCTCCAGGAAAGCTGTTCCTGGCTTCTGCGCCACGCTTTCCCACTGGGCTGACTAGGTGACGCTGGGACATTATTTCACTGGCAGATTCTCTTCCACTGTCCAGCTGCCGACTGCCACATCCCAGGTTCCAAGAGAAAGGTGAGGGACACAGGAATTCCGAAGCATGTCTTAGATGATTGCTGTGCCCGGCAAACAACAACAAACTAGAGCCCTCTGAGCTGGGCCACCCCTCTACCCTCTCTGACCCAAACTAGTCTTCTAGAGTCAAAGGTAGCTCTATGTCAGGTCAGTTAGTCCCAGACTGACATGTCTTAATATCAAAAAAGAAAGAGGATTCCTTTCCTAAATCCTTCTCTGTTTCCAAAATTCCTCAACAGACCTCATGACCAATATATTCTTTTTTTTTTTTAAGGATTTATTTATTTGAGAGAGAGAGAGAGAGAGAACGTGCACGCACATGCTTCCAAGCACCTGGGAGCAGGAGAAGGGGCAGAGGGAGAGAAGCAGACACCCCCGCGGAGTGCGGAGCCCAATGAGGGGCTTGATCTCATGACCCTGAGATCATGACCTGAGCCAAAATCAAGAGCTGGACACTCAAGCGACAGAACCGCCCAGGCGCCCCTCTAATATATTCTTTATGATGGTAAACCTACCATGGATCATTGAGAATCTTAAAGAAGAATATAAATTCACTTCACAATATTACAAGTTATGCTTTATTATACAACAGTCAGAAGCAAATTATTTGCAAATGGCAATAACTGCTATACAACTGTATTCTCTGATTAAACAAATGTATTTCTTATGTGGAGGTTATTCCGTAATAAATATTGTATTTCACAGTACAAAAAAGGAAAAATATGTATTTACAAAGAACAAAGGCAGTGAGACTGTTTCTTTAGCTATAATTATAATAAAAGAAAATATAAAAAAATATAAGAATGACTTTTTGGGGGCGCCTGGGTGGCTCAGTTGGTTAAGCGACTGCCTTCGGCTCAGGTCATGATCCTGGAGTCCCTGGATCGAGTCCCGCATCAGGCTCCCTGCTCGGCGGGGAGTCTGCTTCTCCCTCTGACCCTCCCCCCTCTCATGGGCTCTCTCTCATTCTCTCTCTCTCAAATAAATAAATAAAATCTTTAAAAAAAAAAAAAGAATGACTTTTTTGCAGCCATATAAACTACCTCCTAGAAACACCAAATAAATAATACATTCAATGATTACCCACCGAGCTACTATTCTGCAGCTACTCATCTGAAATAACTGATATTCAATATCAGAGTCCTGGATTTACAATACTGTGTTTTTTCACTGACTTCTTTATCCGCTTAATTTTTTTCCTTAAGACTTGATCATCTTGTTTGGAGATAAACCGAAAATATCTGCAACCTAAAAAAACAAAACAGAGAGTTTTAATACTTATCAATTCTTCAAGTATATTTCTACATTTTTAAAGTTTTGCCTCAGCTCTGACGTACTAGTGATTATGAAATGGGGGGGGTCTGTATGATGTGTACCAGTGTGAACACATTCTAAGGGCCGTTACCAATGAAATGTATGCTTCCTACACACGAAAACATCTCTGATCCATCATAATCAGAGCACGTACTTCAACTCGTTTCTCACCCTGCCTTCCAAGCTCTAGTTAAGGTGATACGTGTATTATACACATATTTATATCTTAAATGTGCCTTCTCCAAAAGTAAATTACAGCTTCCCTTTCAATGTTAGCTTGTAAAACAGCCCAAGAGGCACCTGTAACAATAAGAAAGTTCTCTGTAAGAAAACTCTGAGGTGAGGATTAGAATAAACAACTCACAGGTCAGAAGAGATGAGAACTTAGCTAGTCATTCCAGCATCTAGCGAGCAGCCAGATGGTGACTGTGCAGCTCTGAGAAAGGAGCCTTGTGCTCATGAGAAGTTCCTTCTACCTGCTTTTCATAGTCTTACAATGCTAAGCAGATCACTGGTTAAGTATTTCAGACATGAATCAAATTTCTGTAAAAAAAAAATGTAAACTGGATATTATAAGAGATTTTTTTTTAATATATATTTGATAAATGAGCGAGACCATCAATCACCTAAGAAAAACTAACTTCATTATAGTCTCAGCACGTACCTATCCATCCATCTTCTCTAGGAAACTGCTAGGATATATATTGTACCTACAGTAACCATTTTATTATCCCTGAAAACAGTATGGCAGAATTACTAATATTTTATTAGCTGGGAAGCAGTGGTGTCTGTGGTGTTAATGTAATAACCTATATTTCTAAACACACCTACCACTTTAGCAAAACCAAAATACTTTGTACACAGACCTCTGCTTCTATCTAGAATACAGAAAGATGGAGAATTTTGCTTCCACCCTAACACAGAGAAAAAGCCAAATAAACTACAAGCTCCCACCTCCTCATGAGCCACCGGATGTGGAGTCACGAGGGGCAAGGGCCTGGCTTGCCTTAGCAGAGCAGGGGAAGACGGGCAGCTACCATACCCTACTCTAAGCATGAAGCAAAGGCAGACCAGAATTGAATCCTGTGATATAATGAGGGTCACCCGAGCACAGACCAAACCCAGTTCGACTCCTGAACAGATTGACTGAACCCCAACACTAAGGCCCGAAAGAAGAGATGGAACGCTTTTCAGGCATGATTATGCCTAATATTCATAGAGTACTTCTGAATGTATAAAGCACTTCAATGTGATGCTCACTTGATGCTTACAACCATCCTGTAAGCAACACAGACAGGTGTTAACAAAGCCCACTCACACAGAAGTCTCCCAAAGGTTAACTGCTGGACCTAAGTGACAGGAAAAGGTAACAAAACTGGAAAATCAGCCCAGGTTTTCAGACTTTGCTCAAACACAGACACCTTTAGGTAACTGTACTAGATGCCTCTATGCTCATAAGCAGTAGAAAATCACAGTATGAAGCACACTTCTGTTCCTTGACGTGTGTTGAGAAATCTTACAATTGCTTTCATATTTATTTGTCCCCTTCCTCTGAGAAACTGGCATTTTATTAACCTTAGTAACCATCTGAAACACTCACTGAGAATACTAATTCCAAAACAGTATCAACCATATCTAAAACCAAGCTGAAGAAGCTCTTTAGGATACTCTGAATTCTCTAGCAACAGACTGCTTATGTTCGCTTCATCTCTGAACAGACCCAGCGGCGGTGGCACAAAGCAGAGAGTCTTCACAGCCAAGAGAGTCCACAGAGAAAAGATCAATTTCCCTTTCTTTTAAGAGGATTTTTAAATAAGTTATAGGAGGTATAGGGGAGAAATGTTTCATCCTTATAGGAACAGATAAGTAAATATAACAGCAATTATACAACAATGAGGTCAGCGAAGAATATTTTTCTCTCTTTTTTAAATTATTTTTATTTATTTTTTCTTTCTAATACTGCAAGGTAGACAGTATCAGTAAACTTTCTATACAGTTGCTGTGAAAACAGTCTGCATCCTCTATCTTAATTGGCCCCTAAAGATACTCAAGTTACAGCCTAAAAACCCACCACCACAATCAACAAGATGGAATCGCTGCTTCTAGTCCATGGACAGCCCCAACAAGCAGATCACCTGGCCCCAACTCAACATTCACTTTCCCATCTGCCAGTTATTTCTCCAGCCTCTGATGTCCTTGGGCAATTACCCAGTAAGCTGTGGCATGAATGAATGGTCACCTTTTGTAATTTCAAAATCATCCAAAAGCTATGTCTAGATAAGAAGAAAATAAAACCTTGTACCTTTTCCTAACAATATTCCAGCTACCAAAGCTTTCTCACAAGCCAGTGCTTTATCCTCTTTCCAATCGCTTTTTGCCCAAAAGGAGCTGAAGTGAAAGCTTGGCCACCAGTTTTTCCTGGAGTTCCACTCTTCTTGAACCCAGGCAAGGTGATTCCTAGAAAAGAAAAATGTCAAAAGGGAAGGTCAGTGATGGAGGTGGACCTATACTGCCAGAATTTGAACTTAAGAAGAGTCTGTGGGTAGGGCGCCTGGGTGGCTCAGTTGGTTAAGCGACTGCCTTCGGCTCAGGTCATGATCCTGGAATCCCCGGATCGAGTCCCGCATCGGGCTTCCTGCTCGGCGGGGGGTCTGCTTCTCCCTCTGACCCTCCCCCCTCTCATGTGCTCTCTCTCTCTCATTCTCTCTATCTCAAATGAATAAATAAAATCTTTAAAAAAAAAAAAAAAGAAAGAAGAGTCTGTGGCGTCCCTTTTCAGGCAGCCGGGAAGATGGCGGACATTCAGACTGAGGCTGTCTACCAAAGCAGCCAACCATCTCTCAAAATGAGAAGAGGGTCCTGCTTGGAGGAACAGACAAGGAGAAGCTCCTGCAATATTATAAAAACATCGGTCTGGGCTTCAAGATGCCCAAGGAGGCCACTGAGGGCACCTATACTGATAAGAAATGCCCCTTTACTGGTAACGTCTCCATCCGCGGGCAGATTCTGTCTAGTGTGGTGACCAACCAAGATGAAGTTGCAGAGGACCACTGTCATCTGCTGAGACTACCTCCACTACATCCAAAAGTACAACTGCTTCAAGAATCGCCACAAGAACATGTCCGTGCACCTGTCGCCCCTGCTTCAGGGATGTCCAGATCGGTGACATGGTCACAGTGGGCAAGTACCAGTCCTCGAGCAAGACTGTGCTTCAACATGCTCCAAGTCACGAAGGCCACTGGCACCAAGAAGCAATCCCAGAAATTCTGAGACATCTGTCCACACCCCCCCGCCAAATAGTTATTTTCCCAGTCGGGAAAAAAAAAGTCTGTGGCAAGATGACAAGGAAGATGTTCTAATTTCTGAGTGTGACCATCCATGGTATAGCACATGCATGAAAGCAAATCCTTTTAGGTTCTTTGATTTCTGCTTTCCATTTCATTAAAAAGCCAGTCCGGTACACACGGCAGTTAACAGCACACACCCTGAACTCAAAATCCTGGATCTGAATCTCAGATCTTCCATTTATTATCTATGTGATCCTGGGCAAGTTCCTTAACCTCTCTGAGCCTCAATCTCTGTGAAGCTATTAACGGTCCCCATCTCACACATCATTATTAGATTAAACAGGCCCAGGAATATAGCGGTCTCATATAAAGCTCTTTGCATGTTGTCTGGTACTTAGTAAAAGTTCAATAAATGTCAGCTATGATGATTATCACTTAAAAATTACTTTAAAAACCTTACTTCATATGCTACAAAGAATTACTACTCAAATTAAGATGCCATTATTATACAAATACGTGAACACACAGGTTTGACAGTTGAACCCAGACAATGCTAAGTGTTTGTCAATAATTTAATTGAGCAAATACTTATTAGCACCCATGTGTCCCTGTGGCAGAACTTCTAGAGGTTTAAAAAACTGAATAGTACATTTCTCTGCCTTCATGAATCTTGCAGTTAGTTGGGGTTTATATGCTGCTGTAGATGTGGAAAGTGGTTTATAGTTATCACACCAAAACCATTTTATAATCAGCCCTCTTCCATCTCCAAGGTCAAGTCCGATCTGAAGCCTGACACAAGTTCCCATCGATGATGAAGCTTCTAACCAATTAAGATGGATAGGATAAATAAATGAAACTTAACTTTGTCACAAAGTTAATCCCTTCCTCTCACAAAGTAAAAATGACCAGGACCACTCCTGTTGTCACTCGAAATGTGGCACTAATGATATCATGATCACAGGGGTATAGTTTCAGATATCCAGCTCACAACGGACTTAACAAATATGTGCTATGATGATCTTATGAGGCCCTCAAAGCCCCATTGAAAATTACTGAAAAACAGCTGGAAGAAAAGCTGCTTCCTATGTGATCTTACAAGATGATGACACACAGATTATCAAGAGCTCTACAAAGAATCTAGTGAAGAGTGGGAATGCCATTATTTCCAACTTGAAAATGTACAACTTTCCGAATACTGCAGTGGTAAGGCACAGTACTTATTCTGACAGCATAAAAAATCTTTTTTTT
>NC_138374.1:129659262-129668287 GCF_054177405.1 Leptonychotes weddellii
GGATCATGACCGGAGCCGAAGGCAGACGCTTAACCATCTGAGCCACCCAGGCGCCCCTACAGCATAAAAAATCTTAACACAGGCCGCCTGGGTGGCTCAGATGGTTAAGCGTCTGCCTTTGGCTCGGGTCATGATCCCAGGGTCCTGGGACCGAGTCCCACACCGGGCTCCCGGCTCGGCGAGGAGCCTGCTTCTCCCTCTGACCCTCTCCCCTCTCATGCTGTTTCTCTCTCGCTCGCTCTCTAAAAAATAAATAAAATCTTTAAAAAAAAAAAAAAAAAATCTTAACAGAATTTTTGCATGTTTTACTTGGGACTGTATTTTCGTGCTTCTGATGTACTCAGAAGAGCTGAGGACACAGTTCAAGAAATCAAAAAAAAAAAAAAACATAAGAACTTTGTTTAAACACTGAGAGATATCAGCTAAAATACTGGGAAATTTTACTGATGCTGATCCAGTAATAAACACTGTGTCCTTTACTTACCCCACTAAAGTCTGTCTCAGATATTTTCCCAAATATTTCCAAGCAGTTATATTTTTAGTGCATCCAGCAAAATCTAAGACTCCAAATAATACCTCCAACCCCAGTTTATGGTGGTCTTCTTTTTCTGCAATGGGCACAACAATCAGAACTTACACAAAGTACTGAAGTACACAAGGCTAAAAATATATATATTCTATTGATAAAATACTACTGAGTTGTAAGTCTTCTAGTTTGGTTAACAGTTTAAAATAACTCATTATGCTTATACTCTCCTGTGATAAATCTGTCCTGGCTAATGAAGTCAGAGTGGTGGGTCTGGATTTCTTTCTTTTTTTTTTTTTTAAGATTGTATTTATTTATTTGACAGAGAGAGAGACAGCGAGAGCAGGAACACAAGAGGGAGTGGCAGAGGGAGAAGCAGGCTTCCCGCTGAGCAGGGAGCCTGATGTGGGGCTCAATCCCAGGACCCCAGGATCACGACCTGAGCCGAAGTGGCTCAGTCATTACCCGTCTGCCTTCGGTGGGTCTGATTTCTAAATGGGCTACATTCCACTGAGAGAGGACATTATTTAAAGAACCTGCTCTCTCTTCTAACATGAGAGGACTGACGCAGCCCTATACCTACTGGACTTAAGCTGACTTCCTTCTATGAAGAACTATGTTCTTTTCTATACCGAGCTGAAATGCAGTAGAGATTAAAACGAGGTGAATTATACAAATTGAAGCCATTTCACTTGTGCTACTACTACCTAATATTCTATAGCAGAGGTCAGCAAACTTTTCCTATGAAGGGACACACAGTAAATAGTTAAGCTTTGTGAGCCATATAGTCTTTGTCACAACTACACAACTCTGCTGTTGTAGCGCAAAAGCCACAGACAACACAAAAATGCTCCAAGAGAACTTGATTTATAAAAACAGGGGAGGAGTGGATTTGGCCATGGGCCACAGTGTGCTAGTCTATAGCTTGTCTGCACAAAGAGATACAAAACAAAAACTATTTACCTGATTTCCTCAGTAACCTATGGAATTCTAACATCAGTTTATGAGATGGTACAATCTGATACAAAATCTGGAAGAAAAAATAATCTTGTAATTTTTATACATTTCAAAGGCATTTCTCAAATTTAATTTTCCTTTTTTTTTAAAGATTTTATTTATTTATTGGACAGAGAGAGAGACAGCGAGAGAGGGAACACAAGCAGGGGGAGTGGGAGAGGGAGAAGCAGGCCTCCCGTGGAGCAGGGAGCCCGATGCGGGGCTCGATCCCAGGACCCTGGGATCATGACCTGAGCCGAAGGCAGATGCTTAACGACTGAGCCACCCAGGCGCCCCTAATTTTACTTTCAAAAATAAAGTTCTTACTGTCTAATAAACCCTCAGTAAATGAATCAAGGATTTAAAAGATACTTTACTTTCATCCAGTTACAATTTGGGTATAGAAAGGTGTTCTATGTAAAGCTTACTTTAAAAAATCCCTGTTAGGGGTGCCTCTGGCTCAGTTGGTTAAGTGTCTGCCTTCGGCTGGGGTCATGATCTCAGGGACCTGGGATGGAGCCGCAAGTCAGGCTCCATGCTCAGTGGGGAGTCTGCTTCTCCCTCTCCCTCTCTGATCTCTCTTGCTCTCTCTCTCAAATAAATAAATAAAATCTTTAAAAAAAAAATCCCTGTTAATAACAAGATAGTCAGGGGGGAGGGGAGGAGAAATACATAAGAACTTTTTATTTACTCCTTATATATTTTTATATTGTTTACCACACTTAAAAACTTAATTTCTTTTCAGAAGCCAGGAAAAAAAAAAGCATCAAAATCACACACAAAAAAAGACAATAAATATTTACTGATCACAAATATTTATATAAATCAAAAAGCCCAAAAGGGCAGGGGTGGCTACTTTGGAAGATTGTGTTCAGGGACACAGTACAGTAAGAGTACTCAAGAAAATATTTTTACCATTTTACCATTTTACACACTAGGGAGAAATTAAAGGTTTTTAATTCCTTCTTACTCATTTAAGAATAAGAAAGACTATTTTTATGAATATGTAAAACATAGGATTTAAAGTAAAATTATATTTTTCATTTCAATATACTTCACATTAGAAATCAATTTATTCTGTCTGCTCGTTGGGGTCCTTTTGACCTTACACTGAAATTATTTCCTACAAAATGAAAAGTAAATATTATTAATTACTCTTAGTAGTTTTAATAGTTTTTTTAAGTGGAGATCAATCACAATCAATATACCAATATCAGAGTATTTTTAAAACTTGGTTCCTATGAAATCACATTTGTCTTATGATTTAGGGAATTCTGCAAATGGCTCAATTCACTTAGGTTTTTAAAAACTTTTTATTGAAATACATGTAATAGAAATGTATACAAATCATGAGTGTGCCGTTCAACACATTCTTACAAAGTTATATGCACTCATATATTCAGCACCCAGATCAAAAGTTAGAACGTTATCAGAACCGTAGTAGTCTTTAGTTCGTTTTGGAGAATTCTTAGCCATTAACCCTTCAAATACTAGTTTTGTTTGTTTACCTGCTTTTGCCCTGTTCTCTCCCTGGAATTCCAATCACAAGTATGTCGGACCTTAACTGAGTCCTCTGTATATCCTTTCATCCTTTCTGCTTTCTGTGCTTTAGCCTGTTTTCTATACAGTTCATTAACCTTCTTCTGCTATGTTCAATCAGCTATCAAACCCATCTATTGAGTTCTTAATTTCAAACATTGCATTTTTCAACAGGAAAACAGAATTTCCCTAAATCCATTTTGTCTTGAACATAATTAAGTGTTCAACATAGTTATTTTCTGTTACTTTTTTTTAAGATTTTATTTTTAATTAATCTCTACACCAACACAGGGCTTGAACCCACAACCCTGAAGTCAACAGTTGCATGCTCTACCGACTGAGTCAGCCAAGGGCCCCTGTTACATTTTTTAAAGTATTTTCAAAAAGACCATTAGTGATTGACAATCTAAGTGAAGTCACCAACTTGCTTTTGATATAACTATCCTTAATATTTTGTTGTACAAATGGATAAAAAGAAATCTTGAATAAAATACCAACTTTAAAAATACTTTGCATTGAAATAAAGCCTGTTGAAAACTTTAAAATGTACAGTTTCCACATATCAAGTTTTGATAGTGTCAATTTTGATAAACACCTAAGTATAGATTAGAGTTAATGGGCTTTTTTTTTTAAGATTTTACTTTTAAGAAATCTCTACACCCAATGTGGGGCTCGAACTCACAACTGCAAGATCAAGAGTCGCACACGCCACCAACTGAGCCAGCCAGGTGCCCCAGCGAATGTACTTTTTAAAAGAAGATTAATAGATAAGAATTTTTCTTGGGGCCCTGTCAGCTAAGCGTCTGACTCCTGATTTCGGCTCAGTCATGATCTCAGGGTCGTGAGATCGAGCCCCGCATCAGGCTCCACACAGGGAGAGATCCTCTCTCTCCCCACCCCCACCCCTCTAAATAAATAAATATCTAAAAAAAAAATTTTAATGCATTCAAGTGTATACTTAAAATAAGTGTTTTACTATATGTAAATTAAATTTCAATAAAGCTGATTTTCAAAAAATATCAAAGCAGAACTTTCCCACAAGGGTGGGATTTCCAAAATACTGATCTTCTGCCCTCAGCCTAACTTGGGCAGGGTGGTGGGGGAATGGCAGTGGAGGGTCACCCAGAGCCTGCAACCTTGTATGTCCACCTCAGGGCACACACAGTCATTTGCTATGACTGCTAGAATTTGAAGTTGGAATGGATGACCTAAGGATGTTTCAAAATTTACTTTTTTTTTTTTTAGTAATCTCTACACCCAACACAGGGCTTGAACTCATGACCCTGAGATCAAGAGTTGCATGCTCCACCAACTGAGCTGGCCAGACACCCCTAAGAATGTTTTAAAGTAGATCCCCAACCTGGTTTAAGCATTGAAGTAAACATTTTATACCTTAAGTACATTTATCAGTTTCTCTCTCGGTGCCTTCTCTCTCTTTAGAAAGTTGTATAAGTAGATATGAGCATTTGGATTTGATGGGAACTTTTCATCATAGGCATAATTGGTGAGTACCTCTCGGGCTCCATCTTGATCCCCATAGAATTCCAACATCTATATAAAATAAGTCATAATGTCTTAGCTAAATTCTGTAGGATAGCTGTATGAAAGATAATGCACAACTTAACTCTGTTGATGGGTACAAAAATTCATTAAAATGACAAATAGCACTTACTGTAATGCCAGTTTTCGCTTTCACCAGCATATGTCACAACTCTGTGGAACACAGATCACTTACAACAAAGGCCTACGTGGGTTCCCATTCTTCCTTATCACATATTTGTTACTGAAAAATGCAGCAACTTCAACCTAGGAGCTATTCCTATAAGAAACAAAGTCCTCAAGAAGGGCATACTAACAAAGGAAAGAGACCATATGAAGCAACTAACCTCAGTGCCCAACACAACTTCAGCCACAAAAGGGGTACATGGGAACCAGAATTCCTTTCCTTTCATTCCCACCCATACATGGGAATTCCCAGATTCACTGGCATGTGGTTTCAGAGATTATCTTTTGACAACATAATGATCATGTTAGCATCCAGGAAACTTTCAAAAAGCTAGTTATTTTGAAGATTTATTCCTAGTGCCCATGCCAAGGCTCCCTGTCCTTTCACACTGATCTGAGATGAGCTGGCACGGCACCCTAATAAACTTCCTAAATGCCATTAGTCTTCATCCCACGTACTGTGACCCACTTTCAGATTTTTGTCCCCTGGTCTTCTCTATCCCCACCAAATTGTAAGATATCGCTCTTCTTTTCTTCTAAGATCAGTAAGAATAATATAGAATTAACATTTACGAACTATATTGATACTTATTTTATAAATATTTGACCATGACACGTTATCCAGTAGCAAAGAAAAAAAAAAAAACAGTAACATTTACAGTGTATTAGTAAAATAAAAATTATCCAGACCAAAAAGACATATTCTCTCTTTTCAATTTTTAAAAAAATTGTGTTTATTTATTTTAAGATTTTATCTTAAGTAATCTCTATACCCAACGCGGGGCTCAAACTCACAACCCGGAGATCAAGAGTTGCATGCTCCACTGACTGAGCCAGCCAGGCACCCCTCTTTTTTTAAAACAATTTTCTCCATTTAGTTGCCTTCTGATCAATAAAGACTTTTAAGGCTTATAACAAAATGAAACTAATAAAACTTTATGAGAAGGCTACTTGCCTCTACATAACTCTTCACAAAAGGGTCCCAAACTCCAGGAGTTTGAATCAATGCACAAAGGTTTACAGATGTCTTCCAGCTGTGGTTGAGCATATTCTGGGATGCTGTGTTGTAAGCATAATCATCTTCATCTGTCCAAAGATAAAAGATTCTTAAAAGTCATTCAGTATTGAGGACTTTGCTGATAGTAATAGCAATCAACAAACTATCCACAAGAAAAGTTCAGGCCCTAATGGCTTTGACAGTAAATTCTAACAAAGAATTTTAAAGAATAATTTATATTTAAATTATTTATTATTAAATATTAAAAATTTAAAGAATAATACTAATTCTTCACAAACTCTCCGTGCCCCCCACCCCCACACAAGACAGAATGGGAGGAAGTGCACACATGGGGAAACTTAAGAATGAATCTAGGTGGTAGCTACATGGATATTTGTTTTAAATTATTGATTTTATCACACATTTGTTTTACACACTTTTTCTGCATGTTGTATTTCACAATCTTAAAGGTCTAAAAAGAAAGTCAGTCCTTCAAAAAAGACAGCTAATAGAAACAAAATACTTTTTATTTTTGGCCACTTTTGGGGCAAAAAAACCCAGCTCTCCCCTCACCCCAAAAGGCACTGGTATTCTCTTTCCAGAGGACCAGCTAAATAAATATCAATATGGACTTGGAAATGAGGTGATAAAGGGAAAGTAGGTAAGAAACTATATAGAAAGAAATTTTAAAAGAAAAAAAAGCAGACCTGAGTCAGAATAAATTGAGTGTGAATCTGCCATGGAAGGGGGTTTCCAGTCAGCAAGTACGTCAAACCCAACCAGGACAGGTCACAGCAACTGAGACAAATCCCAAGCCAACACTGAGCATACAATGCATGTGTTATGTTCTCATGAGTTTGGTTATCAGAACTAGTCCTAACCTTTTTTTTCTTATTAAACAGACATTCAAGGTTAAAGATCATCTAAAGAGCTCCACATATTACCCCATCTTTATCTCTTCTTGCTACAGAACAGAATGTCAGCTGCAGAAAGGTACTGAATCATCTACCCAGTGTAAATGCCAGGTTCCAACTGCTTTAATCATCAATGTTTGCTTGAGTTCTACCCAATCAGGTGTAAGAAAAAGGTAAATATTGACCTTAAAACTCATTTAATCAATATCAACAAGCCTTTTTATTTTTATTTATTTTTTTAAAGATTTTATTTATTTGTCAGAGAGAGAGAGCACAAGTAGGGGGAGTGGCAGGCAGAGGGAGAAGCAGACTCCCTGCTGAGCAAGGAGCCCAATGCAGGACTCAATCCCAGCACTCTGGGATCATGACCTGAGCTGAAGGCAGATGCTTAACCGACTGAGCCACCCAGGCGTCCCTCAAGAAGCCTTTTTTAAAAGAAATATTATACCAGGCACTATGGCAAGACTAACAAAAGACATAAGAGAGGTATGTGACCTCAGAAGACCAATTAGTCTAGAAGAAGAGATACAACATAAAATGGACATGAAAAAACTTAGGACAACTGAAAAGCAAGTGATAAAGAGCTGAACGATATAAGCTGAACATGCAGCTAACATATAAGGGTTGTGGCATGGGAATGACCCGCCTAATGAGTCTTGCAGGGCAGACGGCATTCTAGATGGGGGGGGGGGGGCAAGCTTATCATGATGAAGACAGTATTTCTGAAGTGTCCTGGGAGAGATCCTACTCAGAAAGAGGGAAAGGAATTTTAGGATTAGTGAACCTCCATGCCCATGAGACAAAGGAAATACTACTTCCCACATCAGGATAATAAGGAATCACTGCTTATACTTATGAGCCAATATATGCAGGGACTGAGATTTGGATGGGGGATGAGAAAATTAAAAGGGTTAATCCTAGAGAAGCTATGGAGAAAAACTATACAAGGTAAGGAAGATGCAGAGAATCAAACAAAAATCTGTGGAGAGGAGAGGATACCACCACCACTGGAAGTAAGAGAGGGAATTGGGAAGTAAGGACACACAGCCAATTCCTGGTGTGGTCAATCAAGAAGACTATCTGTTCTGATCTTTGTACAGAAATAAAACAATTTTACCTTGCCCTATTCTCTAAACATATTATTCTGATGAATAATATTATAAAACAGGGGCGCCTGGCTGGCTCAGTCAGAAAAGCATGCAACTCTTGATCTCAGGGTCGTGGGTTCAAGCCCCACATTGAGTGTAGAGATTACTTAAAAATAAATAAATAAACGTCTTAAAAAAATTAGAAAACAAACTAAACTCCATTCTAAACACACAGGAAGAAATACTTATTATAGGCAATAATGTCCACTGAAAAAAATTTGTAACCCTTCTTAGAAGTATTTTAAAAAGCAATAAATCTAAGATGGTCATGGACTTAATTTACAAATCATCTAATTTATGTCTGAAAAGTTTGATAAAAACAGAAATATTACAAAGGATGATCAAAAAGTTTACATCAACAGAAATGTCTGCTCTTTGAAGTATCTAGGAAGAACCGGGCTTGGAAGTAAGGGAATGAGGTTACTCCTTAAGATTCAGAGTGTCTCTTGCCCACTATTACCACTGTTGTTCAACATAGTACTAGAAGTCCTAGCCTCAGCAATCAGACAACAAAAGGAAATAAAAGGCATCTGAATCAGCAAAGAAGTCAAACTCTCACTCTTGGCAAATGACATGACAGTCTATGTGGAAAACCCAAAAGACTCCACCCCAAATTGCTAGAACTCATACAGGAATTCAGGAAAGTGGCAGGATATAAAATCAATGCATAGAAATCAGCTGCATTTCTATACACGAACAATGAGACAGACGAAAGCAAAATTAAGGAGTTGATCCCATTTACAATTGCACCAAAAACTGTAAGATACCTAGGAATAAACCTAACCAAAGAGGCAAAGGATCTATACTCTGAAAACTATACAACATTCATGAAAGAAGTTGAGGAAGACACAAAGAAATGGAAAAACGGGGGCGCCTGGGTGGCTCAGTCGGTTAAGCGTCTGCCTTCGGCTCAGGTCATGATCCCAGGGTCCTGGGATCAAGCCCCACATCGGGCTCCCCGCTCTGCGGGAAGCCTGCTTCTCCCTCTCCCGCTCCCCCTGCTTGTGTTCCTTCTCTCGCTGTCTCTCTCTGTCAAATAAATAAATAAAATCTTTAAAAAAAAAAAAAAGAAAGAAATGGAAAAACGTTCCATGCTCATGGATTGGAAGAACAAATATTGTGAAGATGTCAATGCTACCTAGAGCAATCTACACATTCAATTCAATGCCTATCAAAATAC
>NC_138374.1:129668787-129687187 GCF_054177405.1 Leptonychotes weddellii
TATGTTAAAAAAAAAAAAAGAAGATAGTAAGAAGGGTAAAATGAAGGGGGGGAAATCGTAGGGGGAGATGAACCATGAGAGACTATGGACTCTGAGAAACAAACTGAGGGTTCTAGAGGGGAGGGGCGTGGGGGATGGGTTAGCCTGGTGATGGGTATTAAAGAGGGCACATATTGAATAGAGCACTGGGTGTTATTTTTTTTTTAAAGAGTTTATTTACTTATTTGACAGAGAGAGACACAGTGAGAGAGGGAACACAAACAGGGGGAGTGGAAGAGGGAGAAGCAGGCTTCCCGCCGAGCAGGGAGCCCGATGCAGGGCTCGATCCCAGCATCCTGGGATCATGACCTGAGCCGAAAGCAGATGCTTAATGACTGAGCCACCCAGGCACCCCTATTTTTTTTTTTAAAGATTTTATTTATTTATTTGATAGAGCGAGAGAGCACAAGTAGGCAGAGTGGCAGGCAGAGGGTGAGAGAGAAGCAGGCTCTCCACTGAGCAGGGAGCCAGATGCGGGGCTCGATCCCAGGACCCCAGGATCATGACCTGAGCCAAAGGCAGCTTCCCAACTGACTGAGCCACCCAGGTGCTCAGCACTGGGTGTTATAAGCAAACAATGAATCATGGAACGCTACATCAAAAACTAATGATGTAATGTATGGTGATTAACATAACATAATAAAATTTTTAAAAATTTAAAAAGATAAGAAATAAAATAAAATAAAAATAAAAATAAAAAAATAAAAAAAATAACCGTCACCTGAGATGAGGACAATTAGGTTTGATGGTAAAGATCAGAAGATCCATTTTATTTTTTTTTTTAAGATTTTATTTACTTATTTGACAGAGAGAGAAAGATCACAAGAAAGATCACAAGCAGGCAGAGAGAGAGGAAGAAGCAGGCTCCCCGCTGAGCAGGGAGCCCGATGCAGGACTCGATCCCAGGACCCTGGGATCATGACCTGAGCCGAAGGCAGAGCCTTAACCAACTGAGCCACCCAGGCGCCCTAGAAGATCCATTTTAGATATGTTAGTGTGAGAGGGCTGTTAGATACCCGAGCGGTGATGTGGAACAGACAGCTGGATACAGGAACGCAGATGAGAAGCGATGTCAGGGCCACAGATATACAAATGGGAATCATCCATTATAGAGACTAAATTTAAGGCCATGAAACTGAATGGACTCATCAGGAGTGAGTTCAGATAAAGACGAGGACTAAGGACTGAGTTCTGGGGAACTGCCACGTCAAAAGGCCAGGGAGAAGAGGAGCTTTCACAGAAGGAGGCTGCGGAAGGCCAGTGAGGCGAGAGAAAACCCAGAGAGTGTAGTGTCCCGGAAGCCGGATGAAGACAGTTTATCACACAGGAGGCAGTGATCTACTGTCTCAAATCCTGCTGACAGAGCAAGTTATACGAGCACTGAGAACTGGGCACCGTTGACCTTGACAAAGTAATTTGGAAGAAATGGTGATGCTGGCGGTCGGGGGAGCCTAACTGGGGAGGGTTTAGAGAGAACGAGTATACACACTCTTTCAAGTACTTTTGCTGAAAGCAGAAGTGGAAAACTGGGACACACCTGTGGAGGAAGTGGGGGTCAAGAGACGATTTTAAGATGGAAGAAATAACATGTTTGTAGGATAGGAAACATCCTATAGAGAGGGGAAAATAATGACATGGAAGAAAAAGGAAGAATTATTGGAAGGAAGGCAGGAAGGAAGGAAGGAATAGTGGGGACTCCAAGAGTTCAAACTATTTTGAGTTTCCCCTAAAATCCTAATAAGTAAAAAGAAGTGCGAGAAACAACGTCCCAATACAAACTCTCCACCCAAAACTACTTTTAGTAGCTTTTAGAAAATCACTTTGAGATTCTGCAAAAGGTGGAGGGTGGAGCTCCACAGGCAGAAACGCTCCTCTATCTGTGATGGCCTCCAGCAGACTCGCCTGCCACTTACCTCGGGCGCGGCCTGCCTCTTGTGGCTATCTGAATCTTCCAAGATCTGGAAGTAACTGTGCATGAATTCGGCAGCCTTCTGCCATCGGTGCTTCAGCAGCGCTTCTTGGATAAAACTCAAACAAGCATTTGTTGTCTGAGCAAAATCCTTCTCCTTCTTCCCTCCAGTTGCTATAGATTAAAGAGAAGAATCTTTACCCATAGTGATCGCAATTCAAGTTTAAAAAACTGATTTCTGATAAGCACTTTTTTTTTTAGAGTTCTTTCCCTTGTTATTTCCAGTAGTCTTTTTTCTCCCCCAAAGATTTAATTTATTTATTTCACAGAGAGAAAGAGAGAGAGAGAGAGAACATGCAGGAGGAGAGAGCGTGCATAGGAGCAGGGCGCGAGGGGCAGGGGTAGAGGAAGAAGCAGGCTCCCCACTGAGCAGGGAGCCCAAGGATGCAGGGCTCCAATGCAGGGATCAATCCCTGGACCCCAAGATCATGACCTGGGCCAAAGGCATTTGCTTAACCCACTGAGCCACTTAACCCACTGAGCCACCGAGGCACCCTGATAAGCAGAAGTTTTAAGGAGTGGAACAGGAGTTATTACTTAACCCAGCCCATCCCAATATCAAAGCTAGCTTCACTTGAAACAAACGCTTCCATGTCCAGCTCTGCGCTCAGCGGGGAGTCGGCTTGGGATTCTCTCTATCTCCCTCCTTCCCCCTACCGCAGCTTACACACGCTCTCTCTCTCTCAATAAATAAATCTTTAAAAAAAAAAGTGTGGAAGGCCCTAATAATTCTTTATAATAGATCACTATGCAGTTTCTTCATGAGTGACTCAAGAATTCAAAAACCTGATACATTGCTATAATTAAACTCTATCCGGTGTCATCTACTTATATAACTAAGGTTTCTCAAAATTACATCACAATGAAAACAAAACAGAACTGAAGCTAAATCTTTTCTCATTCTGGAAATATATAACATTCCTTCACAGATGTATCAAATAAGTTGATTTATTTTATTAAAGAATAAAAATTTACGGGCGCCTGGGTAGCTCAGTTGGTTAAGCGACTGCCCCCGGCTCAGGTCATGATCCTGGAGTCCCTGGATCGAGTCCTGCATCGGGCTCCCTGCTCAGCAGGGAGTCTGCTTCTCCCTCTGACCCTCCCCCCTCTCATGTGCTCTCTCTCATTCTCTCTCTCTCAAATAAATAAAATCTTTAAAAAAAAAAAAAAGAATAAAAATTTACTTTTAATTAAATTTTAACACAACTTTTAATACTTATGTTATTTTCATCAGCTGTGTAAAATTGTTAATTATGATGTCTCACTCCAGACAGAATTTTAATAAAGCCTTTCAGAATATTAACAAAAAAATAACAATGTAGATACAGTTTCATTGCAAAGATAAAAGTATGAAAGGAAAATAACAGTATAAAGTCTCCATCAATTAAGATCTTTTTCATAAATATTTTTAAATGGATGATGAAAGGCATATCACATTCCTATGCTATTTAGATTCCACTGGATATATTTGTAAAAGTAATAAACTAATTTCATTTAAAAATGCCAACCTATGTTGGAATTATATCTTTTGCAACTATTAAACTTCCAATACAATTTTTAGGAAGGCATCTTAAAACCATGTAAGGCAATACATAATTAAAAAAAAAACAACAAAAAAGGGAAAGTGAGCAAAACAAGTTTGAAGACTACTGCTCTACACTAGTCTTCTCAAAGTAAAACTAAAAAATACATACAGATCACCTGGGGATCCTGATCCTTGCTATTCAGTATGGTCCTGGAAACAAAAGCCTTTAGGATCACTGCAGATCTTATCAGGAATGCAGAATACTATGCCCACCCCCACCCCCCACCCCCCCAGTTCTCTGAATAAGAAGCTGCATTTAGCAAGATTTACAACAAGCTGCCCAGGACCAGCAGCAACACCAGGGAGGTAGTCTGGAAAACGGACGAAACACCTCTTCTCTAACACCTCATTTATTCACATAAAGGAGGACTGACTTCAGGCCAAGCTCCCACCTATCTCAAGTTTTCACCGCTCAGACTGGAAATTGGACTTTAGACTACTGTCCTTAAATCCTTGTAAAATTCCCCTTCTGTCTTCCAACTTAGCCTAGTTACCTCAGGAATATCTCTCACTTCATTCTTTTATGAGCAAAAGATCATCTTATTTGTTGCTGATACACTTTCAAAAATAATTGCCTAGGAAAAGGAATTTTGACATGGAATGAGGTAAAATAAAGAACCAGTGCCATCAACCCATCTCTAATGCCCTTGAAAGAATTTGGAAACTTGAGAGTCAACAAATATATATATTTTTTAAGATTTTACTTATTTATTTGACAGAGAGAGTGAGCGAGCACAAGCAGGGGGAGCAGCAGAGGGAGAAGCAGGCTCCCCACTGAGCAGGGAGCCCAATGCTGGGCTCAATCCCAGGACCCTGGAATCATGACCTATGTATCCCCAATATTTAGCCAATGCTAGGCATATAAGTGCCTAGTAAGTATTGCTAGAGGAAAAAAGAAGTGTATCTACCACAATACAGACTGTTATTAGTTCAAACGAAAAGTAGCAAAAAAGATGTATTCTTTTTATGATTTTTTTGCTTACATCCTCAAAAACCCTCATATAGTCCCATTTTGAAAACTGAATAAATCAGCTTGGTTATTCACTCTGTATCCAAACTGAATCCTATCATCTCCTTGCATTAAAGTTAAAATGGCTGGGTCATTATTTTACTTACCCACAGTCCCTATATACTTTTGGAGCCAAGGAAAAGACATTCCTGTACCAGAGAATACACATGATTCCTCCTGGTCATCCTCTGTCTTGGACCTTATCAATTCTTCACTGAAATCACTCATACCTGCTTCAAACTGAGAGTATCAGTTACTTTCTGTACATCTTATCTCACAGTCTTCTTAGTTATACAGAAAAACTGCCATCTTTTTATCTAGTAAATAACATCCAATCATTAAAATCAATTCTATTAGGTAGCTCCTTTAAAGTAAGAAATAAAATTATGTCAGCAGCAGCCAAAATAAATGATGCATTCAAAAAAATTTTTTAATCTTTACTCCTATGTTACAATAACATACAAAGATAGATAAGATAATGCTCCTTAAAAAAAAAAACACAACTCAAGTCTAGAGGAAGAAACAGCAAAATGACACATAATAATAAAGCAATACAAGCACAATAATAGGAGCAATACTAAATATATATTGGTCCCTTTCTATACACCAAGCATATAAATTATCTCATTTAATCCTTATAAAAATCCTGAGGAAAGTACTATTATTTTCTTCCATTTTCATGTTGAAAAACCTGAGGGACTTAATTAAATTATATAACCTGACGCAACGTCATAAGAAAGGTGAAGACAATATTCTAGGAACTAGAACATCAAACTACTCGGCATGAATAGAGTCTTGGGTCTGCGTGGAGTAGGGGGTCGGAAGACAGAACTGATGACGGGAAAAGAATCTAGAAAGAGAGCCATATACCCAGGTAAGTGTGGACTTAATCCTCAAGATGCTCAGGGCCCTTGTCCCTCTTTCCCCATATCCAGTCAATCATTAGGTCCTGCTGATACTACCTGCTGGAATTTCTCCAATTTTCCCTGTTCTCCGCAGTCCTACACCACTACCCTAGTTCAGGACATCTTCAAACTGTCTCCATCACTGAATTAGCTTTCCAACTAGTTAACCCGCCTCAAATTCTGCTATTCCACGTTATAGCCAGAGTACACCTTTTAAAATCAAATGCTGTGGTTTAGGAGCATGGGTTTGAAGTTAACACCTAAATCTGCATCCGACGCACAATTTAAAGAGCCCTTATAGAAGAAGCTCTCCCTTCCCAAATTCTCAAAAACTAAGTCGGTGCTATGCAGTTGCCACGGTAACCACCATAGCTTCCCACCCCTTCCGCCTCTTTCCCAGAAATAAAGGTTTCAGAACATCAGGAGAAAATATCAGCAGAACATGGGTGAATCCTAGCACAGCCCTTCAAGTTCTACTTCGAACGCTGGCAATGACTGATGAACAGGAGAAGCGGCACTTACCTGCCCAATACCCAATCTTTCTGCGACTCTAAACGCAGCCTCCCGACTGGGGAACAGCGCGAGCGAAGCGCCACCGGAAGCGGAGTTAGAGACGCCTTCGTACGAGCATGCGCAAAGTCCGCCTGCGCTTTCAGGCGGCACGCAGACGCGGCTCCGCCCCTAATTCCTCCTTCCGCGGCGGAGGCGTCGCCATCCACCGCTCGACCCCGGAAGTGGCGGCGGGCCGCTGCCTTCGTTTTGGGTTAGTCCTAGTTTTACGCCTTAGTCTGTCGTAGTGGAAAATGCGAGACTTTAAATGCAACTGGTGGCTGGGACGAGGGGATGGTGGCTGGATGAGGTGAGCAGTCAAAAAAGCAGAATGTCACTTTACCCTAGTAATTCACTGTACCAAAACCTTAAAATTTTTGCTTGGTTCAAGGGCGCACTGGGCGAGCCTCAGAGGCGTGGCTGGTGGTCCTGACCAAGATAAATCTGCTTAACCTCTTAATTGCTTCCTCGAAATCTTTTTTCTCTTTGATTAAAGTTTTAGCTTTGAATTTAAGGAGACATCCCCACCCCACCAAAAAAAATTGGGCAAGAATGTCTTTTTCCCTCACAGCAGAGATGGCTCTGGGGACACATCTGGGGTCACTTTTCATGAGGAACATTGATGGACTTACATGAAAGAGGGGTCAAAAGTAAGATGATTGAATGTGAAATGAGGGGGGTGCCTGGGTGGCTCAATCGTTAAGCACCTGCCTTCGGCACCCCCTGCTTGTGTTGCCGCTCTCGCTGTGTCTCTCTCTGTCAAATAAATAAATAAATAAAATCTAAAAAAAAAAAAAATGAAATGAGGGAAAGTTGAGGAGTTCTGGAGAAGATGACTCTGAATAAGCAAAGACTCACGGGAACACAATATGTATCTCCGCAATTTGGAGGTTTGATCTGTTAAAGAAGGGTCAGACCATTTTTCCATTGCATCAGAGAACAAAACTAGGACTAAGGAGTAAAAGTTAAAATGAGGTAGCTTTAAAGTCATTACAGAGATTCTGTTCATACCTAAGGCTGCACAAATAATGGCATAGTCTCCCACAGGAATCTTTGGGTTTTCCCCACACTGAAAGTGAACCATTTGAACAGAATCAGAGTATTGTAGAATTGATTAAAGGATGTAGTAAGAATTTCTACAGGAATTCCTTAAAATGCCAGAAATACTTGATTCTGCGTTTTCCTCATGAACACCATGCAGGAACTATGGGCTTGCAAGAAAGCTCCGGGAGTTCTTGGCTGGCTCAGCTGGTAGAGCATTCAACTCTTGATCTTAGGGTGGTGAGTTTGAGCCCCACCTTGGGCATACAGATTACTTAAAAAAAAAAAAAAAAGGAAAGAAAGAAAAGTTCCTATGGCTGTTCCTTGTGTTGTAACCCATTTGCCTCACTCAAGCCTGTGCGCTACAGCAAGGCTGATCTGAATGATGATGTGGTCCAGCAAGGCGCACAAACGAAATAACAGGGCCATATTCTATTCTAGAGACTTGATCTGGCTACATTTCTCCTTTGCTATGAGGTTGTTGATCTTGAAAGTAAAAGAGCTTATTATTTTACCAGCAATTGTGTTTATTCAGGAATTGCAATTTGGCACAAAAGAGCTATAGCAAAAGCCATAGACAAGTCCAGAGAACAAAGGAGAGTACCACTCTTCTATATAGGAAAGGGGAGAGTTGGGAGGAGCTGTTATAAACAAGAAGTCCATTGGAGTAAACTGGGGCTTTGAAGTGTAGTAGCTTTTCATTGGCTGAGTTGTGACAGTTTTTCATTGGCTGGGCCTTTACTGGGCAAGGAGAAAATCCTTTTTCCTACTGGGATAGTGAAGTAGGTTTCTTCCTATTGGGAATGCAAGATCATCTCTTCCTTTTGGGTCTGCAAAGGGTTGCAGTGGGGCCTGAGAGCTCCCCTTTCTGGCCTCCCAGCTCCGTCTAAAAGAGGTTTCCTTTCTTGAATTTCACAAGGTATAATTTCACTCAAACCAACCCAGAACTGATTTTGTAAAACTACAAATCTATTCTCCCACAAAAGTGGGGAAGAAATCTTTTATTTACTTTAACATTCTCAGACAACCTGAGGTAACTGTAGATAAAAGAAAGTTAAGAATGAATCTTTTTTAAAAAGATATATTTATTTATTTTAGAGAGAGAGAGCAGGAATGCGTGTGTGAGAGAGGGGAGGGGCAGATAACTTTTAAAAGTTTCACTTATACACTGACATTCCTTTTTTTTTAAAGGACACATATATTTATTTATCAAAGTTTAACAGTTATACACACAGGTATAGTTAGAACACCTTAAATTTTTTTTTCTTTTCCTCTTTTTTTTGTGGGGGGGCCTTCCCCATAACAAATAAGAGCCCTTTACCAGAATTGGAGGTTTGTTTATCAGCATTGTATGCATGGCCATAATATTGGGTCCAGTGAAGCACTCCATATATTTCAGAATCTCAGGGAGAGTGCAGTATCTGAAGAGTTCCTTGTCTTCTTGGAAATCTTGGACCTTTGAAACTGTCTTTTCACTTGGCATATATTCTGATTTTGCAATGGACACATCTCTCATTATCATCATTTGCTGTGGTTTCACCTCCCCTTGGCAGATCCTTTCAAACTCACTCCTAAAGCATTTAATATCAGCATCAGATACCAAATTTTTAATGGCAAGAAACCCATTTTCTTCATAAAATTGTCTCTGTTCTAGGCTTAGAACATTATTATCCCGAGTATACTGGAATTGTGGAGGATGGAAACTGTTAGGAGAAACAGCCCCTGAAGTGGGGTGAGTTACGCCGGCCCCAGCCAAATGCTGGCCGAGGTGTCCCAGCACGATGCTCAGGCGGGAGCCAGCACGGGACTGGTTCATGGCTCCAGCAAGGAGACAGTTGACCAGGCCTCAGTCCTGTCTCTGGGCAGCAGGCGGGGCAATGAGCATAGGCCGAGGAGCCCTGGCCGAGCGTGCAGAACTCCTGGGATTCCGTGTTGGGCGGAGATGCACTGAGCCTCCCGGGTCCCTGCACTGGGCCACCGTACAGTGAGGACTTCCTGCCCACACACCCAGCTCCTCAGTGATCACAGAGATCCTCCCCTAAACTGACATTCCTTATCTGTTCATTCATTATGACTATGTCTTCCTTTAAGTCCTTGAAAATATTTATGAATGTTATTTAATTTTTTTTCCTAATCCCCAAATCTGGGTCATCTCACAGAAATTTTTTTATAGACTACTTCTCTCTTCTGGTTCACATTTTCCTATCTCTTTGTATGTTTGATAATAAATAATTGTATGTTAGGTAATTGTAGGTAATACATTATAGGGAGTCTGGATTATGTTGTCTTCCTTTAAAGGGTATGACATCTGTGCATCATGCAAATTAATTACTGGTGGGTCCTTTTGTTAGGTTAGCCTTGGGACTATTATTAGCAGCATGTGTCCATTTTGGTTTTATACTCAGCCCTAGCATGTGCCTCTCACTTTTTTGCATGGTTCTTTCTCTTAGGGCTTGATTCTGGATTCTCAATTAAGTGCCCAAAGTATTAGTGAAGTTGCTGTTCTTGGGCTGGCTGGAAATCCAATGTCTCTTAGCACTGCATGATTTTTAGTATCACTCTTCAGCCTTCCTCCTGCAGCAGGCAAATTTGCCTGGCATACTTGTGTCCCTCCACCCGAACACATGCACATGCATGCATGCATGCGTGCACGCGCGCACACACACACACACACACACACACACTACAGCTCAGGTATTCTAACCCGCAAAATTCCAGCCACTTCAGTAACTTTGACCTCTGATAACACTATCCTCATCTCAGAAAGGCCACTACTTTACTTGAGTTTCACCTCCCTAATTATGGAGTTTACCTTGTGTGTTTTGTTCTCAAGTATGACAATCATGTGCTGCTTATTTATTGATGCCTGAAAATAGTTGCTCTAAGTAGTTTGTCTAGTTTTATACTCTTCTTTGGCAGAAAGGCAAGTCTAATGCAGTTACTCTATCCTAATTCAAAGTAAAAATACTGCATTCCTTATATCCTTGTCCATCATAGTGATAGACACCCACTTAGGCCAAATTACATAGAAACCTTGTAAAGTCTCTCAGATTGGACAATTTCATTGTTGATGTAGTCCAAAATCAACTTAAAAAGTACATTTCAAAATAGTCTCTGAAAAACTGGCCAAAACTTGCAAGGCAATCATACTGAACTGACCATATATTTTACTCAGAGCTTTATGAGTACGAGAAAAGGGCGCCTGGGTGGCTCAGTCGTTGAGCGTCTGCCTTCGGCTCAGGTCATGATCCCAGGGTCCTGGGATCAAGCCCTACATCGGGCTCCCTGCTCCGCGGGAAGCCTGCTTCTCCCTCTCCCACTCCCCCCTGCTTGTGTTCCCTCTCTCGCTGTGTCTCTATCTGTCAAATAAATAAAAATCTTTAAAAAAAAAAAAGAAAAATTATTTGCGCATATTTTCTGCTAACTTTTAACTTTTAATCTATGGCAGGGGTCAGCAACTTTTTCTGTAAAAAGATAATACATATTTTAGACTTTTCAGGTGATATGGTTTCCATCACCACTATTCAGCTGAGCTATTGCAGCACAAAAGCAGCCATAGATGAATGTAAACAAATTAGCATATCTGTGTTCTAGTAAAACCTTATTCACAAAAACGGGTGGCAGACTGGGTTTGGCCTGTGGGTCACAGTTTGCCGACCGTTGCTCTAGAGTACTAATTAAAGTTTAGTCTCGGGGCGCCTGGGTGGCTCAGTTGGTTGAGCGGCTGCCTTCGGCTCAGGTCATGATCCTGGAGTCCCGGGATCGAGTCCCGCATCGGGCTCCCTGCTCGGCGGGGAGTCTGCTTCTCCCTCTGACCCTCCCCCCCTTGTGCTCTCTATCTCATTCTCTCTCTCAAATAAATAAATAAAATTTAAAAAAAAAAGAAATAAAGTTTAGTCTCACAACAGAGCTTTGCTTGTGATATATATACACGTGCATACACTTATAAAAATACATAAGCGTACTGTGATAATTTTTGCATCCAAAAAGAGATCTACTAAAAAATAATTACTGAGGGGCACCTGGGTGGCTCAGATGGTTAAGCGTCTGCCTTCGGCTCAGGTCATGATCCCAGGGTCCTGGGATCGAGTCCCACATCGGGCTCCTGGCTCAGCGGGGAGCCTGCTTCTCCCTCTGCCTCTCTCCCTGCTCATGCTCTCTCTCTCTCTCTCTGTATCTCTGTGTCTCAAATGAATAAATAAAATCTTTAAAAAAAATAAAAATAAAAAATAATTACTGATATCATCATACAGCTCAGTCCTTATGACTGTCACTGACTACATAGTGCTTCACCTGAGTACTCAAACATACAGTCAGTAGATGTTAATGCTGAGAAGTAATTTTACTGTTCTATTGTAGAGAAACCTGATTATAATTGGGTAAATGACATCAGCCATCACAAAGATGATATCCATTTATTACAATTATTATCCTAATACACCTATGTATGGCATCTGAACCTATATTCCCCTACATTTTAATTAAAAAGCATGTTCTTGGGGTGCCTGGGTGGCTCAGTTGGTTAGGTATCTGACTCTTGGTTTTGGCTCAGTTTGTGATCTCAAGTCCTGGGATTGAGGCCTGCATCCGGCTTCACACTCAGTGGAGAGTCTGCTTCCCCCCTTTCTCTCTCTCCCTCTGCCCCTCCCCCCAGCTAATGCACTCTCTCGCTCTCAAATAAATAAATACAATCTTAAAAAAAAAAAGAAAAGAAACATGTTCTTTCATTAAGAAAAAAACCTTCTACAACCATTCCAAATAATTCAAAATGTGCCCATGATTTGATTAACACAAAGAAAAACAATAAAATGTATTCAGATCTAAATTTAAATGTGAGAAGGTGGAAATAGAGCAATACACAACCCTTCTTGGAAGAAGAAAAATACAAATTCAGAAATGTGAGATGTCCATTAAGGTGGTATTACCTTTAATGACAAACAAACAAACTATAAAGTCATTTGGATCTATAGGGACTCTTTTTTTTTTAGGTTGATGTTATAATCTTTCTTTTAGCTGATGACAGAAACTACAAAATACAGAATATAGAATATTTATAAACATGGATGCATTTTTTTTTAATTTTATTTTTAAGTCATCTCTACACCCAGTGTGGAGCTCAAACTCACAACCTCAAGATCAAGAGTCACATACTCCACCAATTGAGCCAGCCAAGTGCCTCAAACATAGGTGCTTTTTAACTGATCAGATTTTAACAAAAGTCTCAAGCAGTGCATCTCAACTAGGAGAGTGGTACCATTCTTACCAAGGGGAGTTTGGGAGTGCATGGGGGCAATTTTTATTCTGTTGCTATGACTAAAAATGCTACTGAAATTTCATGGCTAGGACCAAGGTTGTTGTATATCCTGCAATTGGTTGGACTGTCCCACCTAAAATGCCAATAGAGTCTAGCAAGAAACATTGCCTAAACTAGTAACATGCTCTGGTCCCTTATTTACTCATAATTGTGTTTTTCTACAATTTAACATGAAGGGATAAGGGCTCTTGTGCAGTCGCATTGTTGTATTACCCATATAAATGTCATTCTTGGTTTCTTTGTGTTTATCAAGAATGGTTAACATGTTTAAGATAATTATAAGAAATAAATAATAAAGAGGCACTGGGGTGACTCAAGTTGGACTCATGATTTTGGCTCAGATCATGATCTCATGGAACATGAGATCCAGCTCCATACTCAGTGGGGAGTCTGCTTAAGATTCTCCCTCGGGGCACCGGGTGGCTTAGTTGGTTAATTGTCTGCCTTTGGCTCAGGTCATGATCCCAGGGTCCTAGGATCGATCCCCGCATCGGGCTCCCTGTCTGCTTCCCCCTCTGCCCCTCACCCCGATCGTGTTCTCTCTCTCTCTGTCTCTCAAATAAATAAATAAAATCTTTAAAGGAAAAAGATTCTTTCTCTCTCTCTCCCTTTCCCCCACACTCATGCTCTCTCTCTCTCTCTAAAATAAATAAATCTTTTTAAAAAAACAAATGATAAAAGCATGACTAGTATAGGAGCTTAATGATGACCATAGTTTATGCTTTTCATTAAAGATTTTAGATTCATCTGAAGAAGCAATGAAATTCTTAGATATTCCAACAAAAATCTCAACCTCTAATCACAAACAAACAAAATATTGGGGGTTTTGAGATAACCACCATCATTCTTTCTCTTTCTGCAGAAGCTCCAAAAGAGCTTGGCCAAAAATATTTTATATCCTGTAACAGAATTTTAAGCTTTGTTTTTCTTTAAGTGTATGCAAAATAGGGTTGCCTGGGTGGCTCAGTTGGTTAAGCATCTGCCTTTGGCTCAGGTCATGATCCCGGGGTCCTGGGATCAAGCCCCGCATCGGGCTCCCTGCTCAGCAGGAAGCCTGCTTCTCCCTCTCCCTCTGCCTGCTGCTCTGCTTACTTGTGCTCTCTCTCTGTGTCAAATAAATTAATAAATAATAGACAAATAAATAAAATTAAAAAAATAAATATGCAAAATAATGTACAATTACATGGTATGGATTTAATGTTAATTTTTAATCCCTGCTTTCTCGACCTGTGCTGTCTTTAAATGTACCTCGTCTGAATTGAGATGTGCTATAAGTATAAAATATACGCCAGATCTCAAAGATTTAATATGAAATTTAAAAAATGTAAAATGTCTCAATAATTTTTACATTGATTACAAATTAAAATGATAATAATTTGGATATACTGGTTTAAATAAAATGTATTATTAAAATTGATTTCATCTGTTTTGCTTTACCTTTCTAACGTGACTTGTAGAAATTTTAAATTATACTTGTAGCTGGCATCATATTGCTCCTGGACAGCATATTCTAGAGAATTCATGAGAAATAAGGGAAATATCAGATTATGTTTAGATTCTCTATTTAGTCACTCTGGTTTAATGTCATTCATTCATCCTCTTATGTATCCCATACCATTTCATATCCCATGTAGATTTAAATGGAATGAGCTTTCGTACTTGCAGGGAACTCTTACCCCTCCTATATGTAATTGCTCGGTATTCACACTTGAATAGTCTTCATAATGGTATTTATGTTCCTGTTCCTAATTTTATACTGCATGTATTATTTAAAATGCTGACAATTCAGGAGGTTTGCTTTGTCTTGGTGTGTGATCTGTATGTAACAGGTCAGCTGTAATTGTATGTTATCCCAAAGAATGTATTTTCTCCCGCTCAGTTTTTAAGGTCTCCTCCAGGAGGCGCTTTTGACCTGCCAAGCACAGCTTGGGAGGCTCTTACCTGCCTTGCTGATTTTTACTAAGAAGGGAAGTTTCTAGGAAAGGTAGTATCAAAAAAGGTCTCCTTTGTGACAGTCATTGATTTACAGAGACTCTTGTACCATTAATCATCTCTGTTGGCTGAGAGCCAGATATGTTGCTGTTTAATTATTTAAGCAACATGAAGAGGCCACCTTTTAATATATTACCTCATTTGCTTCTTAAAGAAACACTATGGTTTTAACATCAGCCCCAATTTTATAGGTGAAGAATCTAAGACTCAGAAAAATTGATGATTTGTCTAGGGTCACACAATTGGACCTCACTTACCTAGGTTAGTGCTTTTGATTGCTTCCCTTGCATCTGCTGTTGTCCTGGCAAGGAAGTAATTCATATCCGAAAACTATAAATGGATAAAGCCCAACAGTCTACATGGTAGATATTGGGTTGTACAGGCCCCACCCTGGAATCTGTTCTACATTTGTTTCAAGACATCAAATATTTGACTTCTGGGAAAATGGTGCCAGGGTAAATTAGGCAGAACCGGAAACAGGAACTTCTATATAAGTCTGTATACTAGCGGCCATTTCAGATGTTTGAGTTTCTCTCTTCCTACAATAGAAATTGGGATAATATTTGTCAGGACTGGACAAATAGTACATGCGGATAGATATAGTTGCCTTGTATATGACTCATTCCCAGTACAGTATACCCTTTGACATGGCTTTTTGATTGTGGGGAAGAATTAAACCCTACTGGCCATGCCCAACACAGAACTCCATCCTCCTTGGCTTTCAGAACAGGATTTTGCTTAAATTCCACTTCAGTTATGTGATCACTTTACTTAAAGTCTGGCAGCTTTCTGTCTCTTAACTCCATTAAGTCTAAATTCTTGCACTTGATTTTCAAGGGCATGTTTAATCTGACCTACTCTAGCTGCCTGAATTTATCTCCCACTACTCTTTACTAGGATTAGATCCCCTTACTGTCCTTTAAACATTCTGCTCTCTTTTCTCTTATGTCACTTTCTTCACCTGCCCTTTCCTTTCTTTTTAGAATATAAATCCTACCTACTCACCAAGACCTAACTCAAATTCCACCACTATCATTTACGATCCTCCTTCTTTTAATTCTTTGGTGCTTAGAATTTGTACCTGTCTTGAATGTGAAAATGTGTTTTCATTTTAGCACTTATTGTGTGGCTGGGTTCTGTGTCTGCCTCCCTTCCCCCACCCCATACTTACAAAGAAAAGTGACTGGCTTTAACAAGAGAAATTTGTTTATCTTTTAGGAGTTTCCACTCTGAAGAATATAATAGGATCCAGGGTCCTCCTGCACGCTTGAATCCTCCTACACCCTTGAGGGTAGAAGCCAAGATTGGACCTCCATGGGCACAGGTATAACAAGTAGACCTATCTCCTAGATGCTGACCACAACAGATGACACTGGACACAAAAGAAGTCAGAAATCTGGAAAGAGAGACGATCTCAGGGTGCCCAGCAGGAAATGATACTATGCAAGCTGACCTGACAGAGTAAAACAAAAAGGTGTTTGTTGCTCTTCTGACTCACTATATTGTAACCAATCATAGTGTTTTCATGTTTAACTAAGACCTTTACTAAGATTTACCTGGTTTATGACTCTTCAGTTACCTTTAAGGATAACCATATTTTATCTCTTTCTTTCAATTATTATAAATTACTTTTCCCCATATAATTTTTTTTTACTTTATTGAGATATAAATGCTATCTCAAAATAAATAAATAAATTCTATTTAAGTATTTAAATTATATAGTTTTCTGAGTTCTGACATATGCATATACACCTGAGACCATCACCGCAAGGGAGGGAACATAACCATCATCCTCAAGTTTTTTTGTGTTCCTTGCCTCCCTGTCCTGTTACCAAGCAACAATTGTCATTATAGATTAGTTTGAATTTTCTAAATTTTATATAAATAGAATTATAAGTGTGTATTTTTTTGGTCTGATTTAGTTCATTCAGAATCTCCTTGCCAGTATCAATAGCTCCTAATATTTTTTAGATGATTTTATTTATTTATTTAGAGAGAGCATGTGTGCAAGTAGTGGGGGAGGGTTAAAGGGAGAGGGAGAATCCCAAGCAGACTCCTCACTGAGCCTGGAGCCTGACACCAGGCTGGATTCCGGGGCCCTGAGATCATGACCTGAGCCGAAATCGAGAGTAGGCTGCTTAACCGACTGAGCTACCCAGGCACCACAATAGCTCCTTATTGATGAACAATATTTCAAAATTTAATACCTATGTATCTGTCAATGGACACCTGGGTTTTTTGTTCGTTTATTTGTTTGTTTTTACTATTACAAATGAAGCTAATATGAACATTTGTGAACAAGTCTTAGTGAGGAAATAACTTTTATTCCTCTTGAGTAAATACCCAAGAGTGGAAAAATTGAGTTCATATGGTAGATGTGGTTTAATTTTTAAAGAAACTGCCTAATTGCTGGGCGCCTTGGTGGCTCAGTTGGTTAAGCGACTGCATTCGGCTCGGGTCATGATCCTGGAGTCCCGGGATTGAGTCCCGCATCAGGCTCCCTGCTCGGCAGGGAGTCTGCTTCTCCCTCTGACCCTCCCCCCTCTCATGCTCTCTCTATCTCATTCTCTCTCTCAAATAAATAAATAAATAATCTTTAAAAAAAAAAAAAGAAAAGAAAAGAAACTGCCTAATTGCCAATTATAACCAGCAGTGTAATGAAAAACCCAATTGTCCTCATCTTTGTCAACACTTGTATGATTAGTCTTTTTTATTTTAGTAATTCTACTGGATATGCAATGATATTCATTGGGGTTTTTATTTTATTTTATTTTTTTTTAAAGATTTTATTTATTTATTTGAGACAGAGAGAATGAGAGAGAGAGCACATGAGAGGGGGGAGGGTCAGAGGCAGAAGCAGGCTCCCTGCCGAGCAGGGAGCCCGATGCGGGACTCGATCCAGGGACTCCAGGATCATGACCTGAGCCGAAGGCAGTTGCTTAACCAACTGAGCCACCCAGGCGCCCTATTCATTGGGGTTTTAATTTGCATTTTCCTAATGATTAATGGTGTTGAATATCTTTTCATATACATGTTTGCCATGTGTGTATCTTCTAAGGTGAAGTGTCTATTTAAATCTTTTGCTCACTTTTTGAAATTGGGTTATCTTCTTATTTGTAAGTTGTAAGAGTTATTTATATATTCTAGGCTTAATTCTTTTGGATATGTGTTTTGCAAAATTTTTTCCTAGTCTGCAGCTTACCTTCCCATTTTCATAACAGTGAATATAGAATTGAGAGCAAAAGCTTTTGTTTTGATGAAGTCCAATTTATTGACTTATTTTCTTTTGGAGTTTATGTTTTTCATGTGTATTTAGAAATTTGCCAAACCCAGGGCGCCTGGGTGGCTCAGTTGGTTAAGCGACTGCCTTCGGCTCAGGTCATGATCCTGGAGTCCCTGGATCGAGTCCCGCATCGGGCTTCCTGCTCGGCAGGGAGTCTGCTTCTCCCTCTGACCCTCCCCTCTCTCATGTGCTCTCTCTCATTCTCTCTCTCTCAAATAAATAAATAAAATCTTAAAAAAAAAAAAAAAGAAATTTGCCAAACCCAAGGTCAAGAACATAGGAAACATGGAAACATAGGAGAACTATGTTTTCTTCTAGAAGTTTTATAGCTTTAGTTCTTACATTTAGGTCTATGATATATTACCAGTCAATTTTTGTATGTTATCTGGTAAGGGTTGAGGTTAATGGGCTTTGTCCATTTCATCCTAGTTGTATCATTTATCGGCATAAAGTTGTTCAAAATAGTCCCTTGATATTTATTTATTTATTTATTTATTTATTTATTTATTTATTTATTTATTTATTTTAAAGAGAGACAGAGAGGGCGCCTGGATGGCTCAGTTGTTGAGCATCTGCCTTTGGTCAAGTCATGATCCCAGAGTCCTGGGATCAAGCCCCACATCGGGCTCCCTGCTCCGTGGGAAGCCTGCTTCTCCCTCTCCCACTCCCCCTGCTCGTGTTCCTGCCCTCTGCTGTCTCTCTCTCTAATTAAAA
>NC_138374.1:129687287-129811791 GCF_054177405.1 Leptonychotes weddellii
GCCTTCGGCTCAGGTCATGATCCTGGAGTCCCGGGATTGAGTCCCGCATCGGGCTCCCTGCTCGGCAGCGAGTCTGCTTCTCCCTCTGACCCTCCTCCCTCTCATGCTCTCTGTCTCTCATTGTCTCTCTCGCAAATAAATAAAGTCTTAAAAAAAAAAAAAATCTTTAAAAAAAGAGAGACAGAGAGAGAGGGAGGGAGGCAGAGGCAGAGGGAGAAGCAGGCTCCCCACAGAGCAGGGAGCCTGATGGGGCTCTATCCCAGGACCCTAGGATCATGACATGAGCCCAAGGCAGATGCTTAGCCAACTGAGCCACCCAGGTGCACCCCTCCTTTGATATTTTAATGTCTATATTATCTACAGTGATGTCTTCTCTCTCATTTCTGATATTGATAATTAGTGTCATCTCTCTTTTTATTTTTCTTCCTACTCAGTCTAACTAGAGGTTTATAAGTTTTCTTGAAATTCAGAGAATAAACTTTTGGGTTTCATTGATTTTCTCTACTTTATTTTTGTTTTCTATTTTTTTGATTCCTGACCTTATCTTTATTATTTCCTTTCTTTTGCTTGGGTTTTAGTTTGCTCTTCTTTGTCTAGTTTCTTAATGTAGAAGCTGAAGTTGTTGATTAGAAACTTTTCTGGTTTCCTAATATAGACATTAAAGCTATAAGGTTCCCTCTAAAGAACTTTCATGGTGGAGCGCCTGAGTGGCTCACTTGGTTGAGTGTCTGTCTTTGACTTGGGCTGTGATCCCGGGGTCCTGGGGTCAAGTCTCATGTTGGGCTTCGTGCTCAGTGGGGAGCGTGTTTCTCCCTCTCCTCCCTGCTCATGCTGTCTCTCACTATCTCTGTCTCTCTTAAATAAATAAATAAAAATCTAAAAAAAAATAATAACTTTCATGGTATCCCACAAATTTTGACATGCTGTGTTTTCACTTTCATTTACTATGAAATACTTCCTAATTTCCCATTTGATTTCTTCTTTGACTCATGGGTTATTTAAAAGTTTGTTACTTAGGGGTACCTAGGTGGCTCAGTTAGTTAAGTGTCTGAGTCTTGGGCGCCTGGGTGGCTCAGATGGTTAAGCGTCTGCCTTCGGCTCAGGTCATGATCCCAGGGTCCTGGGATCGAGTCCCGCATCGGGCTCCCTGCTCCTTGGGAGCCTGCTTCTCCCTCTGCCTCTCTCTCTCTCTCTCTCTCTCTCTGTCTCTCATGAATATATAAATAAAATCTTTAAAAAAAAAAAAGTGTCTGAGTCTTGATTTTGGCTCATGTCATGATCTCAGGGTCGTGGGATCAAGCCTTGCATTGGGCTTTGCGCTCAGCAGAGTCTGCTTTCCCTCTCCCTCCCCCTGCTTGCACACACTCTCTCTCTCAAATAAATAAGTAAAATCTTTAAAAAAATAAATAAAAGTTTGTTACTTAATTCCCCAAATTTGGAGATGTTCCAGATTTTTTTTTATTACTGATTTCTAATTTAATTCCATGTGGTCAGAAAACATACTTCACCTGTTTTGAAATTTTTTTTTTTAAAAGTTTTTTTTTTTTTTTTTTTGAGAGAGAGAGAATGAGAGAGAGCATGAGAGGGAGGAGGGTCAGAGGGAGAAGCAGACTCCCTGCCAAGCAGGGAGCCCGATGCGGGACTCGATCCCGGGACTCCAGGATCATGACCTGAGCTGAAGGCAGTCGCTTAACCAACTGAGCCACCCAGGCGCCCCTGAAATTTTTTAAATGTATTGTTTTATGGTTCATGATCATGGTAAATAGTCAAAAAGAGTGTATATTCTGCTGTTGTTGGGTGGAGTGTTCTATAGACATCAATTAAGTCAAGTCGACTGATGGTGTTTAAGCCTTCTATAACCTTATTGACTTTCTGTCTACTTGTTCTATCAATCATTGAGAAAGGGATATTGAAGTCTCCAACTATAATTGTGAATTTGTGTAGTTTTTGCTTCCTGTCTTTTGAAGCTTTCCTAGTAGGTATATAAACATTTAAAATTGTTATATTCTCTTGATGAATTGATTTCTTTAATATGAAATGTTTTTCTTTACCCTTGGTAAATATTCTTTGCTGTGAAATCTACTTTCTCTGGAAACAAAACAAATGAGCAAAGGGGAAGTAGAGAAGTGCCTATTAAAAGAGAGGGGGGGAGATAGAGAAATCAAGAAACAGAGTCTTAATTATAGGGAACAAACTGATGGTTTTGGAGGGGATGGGTTAAAAGGTGATGGAGATTTAGAAGTGCATTTGTGATGAGCACCAGGTGATGTATGGAATTGTTGAATCACTATATTGTACACTTGAAATCAATATAACAATGTATGTTAACCAACTGGAATTAAAATAAAAACTTTTAAAAAAAGAAATCTACATTGTCTGATATTAATGACTATTCCAGCTTCCTTTTGATTAGTGTTAGCTTGGTTTACCTTTTTTATTTAAAGTGTGTTTTCATGTAGGAAGCATATAGTTGAGTTTTGCTTTTTTATTTTTTGTTTTTTTTTAAAGATTTATTTATTTTTGAGAGAAAGTGGGGAGGGGCAGAGGGCAAGGGAGAGAGAGAATTTCAAGCAGACTCCCCTCTGAGCACAGAGCCCAATGGGGGGCTCAATCTCATGCCCCTGAGATTATGACCTGAGTCAAAACCAAGAGTTGGATGCTTGACCGACTGAGCCACCAAAATGCCCCGAGGTTTGCTTTTTAAAAATTGAATCTGATAATCTATGTCTTTTAAAGAAATTTTTAGACCATTTAGATTTAATGTGATTAATGATATGATTATGTTTAAATTTGTGATCTTACCACTTTTCTTCCTGTTTGTATCTTCTGTTCTATGTTCCCCCTTTCCTCTTTTTCTGTCTCCCTTTGGATTAATTAAGCAGTGTTACCTCCTCTGTTGACTTACTAGCTCTAACTCTGTGATTTTGTTGTTTGTATTGCTATAGTGCCTTTAGTTTATACACACCTTTAGCTTATTACAGTATACCTTCATGCGATATTTTATCACTTCCGTTACAGCTTTAGGTCTTTACAACAGTATACTTCCATTCTCCTCTTCTGCTTTTATGCAATTGTGGTCAGACATTTTACTTGTACATATGTTATGAACCTCACAATATGTTATTAATTTTGCTTTAAATAGATAATTATCTTTTAAAGAGATTTTTTAAATAAGAAAAAAAGTATTTTACATTATTTTATTTTCTGTACTTTAGATAGATATGTTTCATATTTGCCCACATGTATACATTTCTTATATTCTTCTTTTGTTAGATTCAGATTTCCATCCAGTAATTTCTCTTTGCCTAAAGAGCTTCAACATTTCTTGCAGTATAGATATGGTAGTAATAAATTCCTTTAGCTTTTATGTGTCTGAAAATATATTCTAACATCTTTTTGCTTTGTTTTGCATGTTTAGAAATTTGCTTTTTGTGATGGGAATCTTTTTTTTTTTTTGTAATAGTGTTACTGACATATAATTCACATAAGTAAACAATTCATCCATTTGAAGTATATAATTCAATCTTTTTCATATGTTTACAGAGTTCTGCATTGCCACATTCAATTTTAGAACATTTTTATCACCCCGAGAGAAATCCTGTACTCTTTATCTGTTTCCTTTTAATACTCCTATTTCTTTAGGCCCTAGACAACCAGTAATCTACTTTCTGTCTCTATAGATTTAAATATTCTGGTCATTTCATATAAATGGAGCCATATAATATATGATCTTTTGTAGCTGACTTTTTCACTCAGCACAATGTTTTCAAGGGACATTTCTGTTTTAGCATATGTCAATATTTCATTCCTTTTTTATTGCTGTTGTATTGATATATCACATTTTATTTGTTAACTTGATGGACATTTGGGTTGTTTATGGTTTGGACTATTATGAGTAATGATGCTATGAATGTTTGTACATAATGTTTTGTGTGGAAAATTTTTTTAAGATTTTATTTATTTGAGAGAGAGAGAATGCATGCATGAGCCAGGAGAGGGGCAGTGAAACAGACTCCCTGCTGAGCAGGGAGCCCAATGTGGGACTTATCCCAGGACTCTGGGATCATGACTTGAGCCAAAGGGAGATGCTTAACTGACTGAGCCACCCAGATATCCGGATATATGTTTTTATTTCTATTGGTTATTCACCTAGGAGTGGAATTAATTGGTTATATGTTAACTCCATGTTTAACCTCTTGAGGAATTGCCAGGTTGTTTTCCAAGGTGGCTGTACGTTTTTACACTCCTGGCCATTGTATATTTTCTCTGGAGTTATGTCCATTCAAATACTTTCCCTTGGATTTAAAAAAAATTAGGTTAACTTGTCTTTTTATTATTTAATTTTAAGAGTTCTTTATATATTCTAGGTGCAAATCCCTTATGAGACATATGGATGACAGATATTTTCTTCCCTTCTGTGTGGTTATCTTTTCACTCTTTTGATCATATCCTTTGAAGCACAGAAGTTCTGAGTTTGATAGAGTCCAATTTATCTATTTTTCCTTTGGTTGCTGTATTTTTGATGTCATATCTAAGAAATCATTGCTTACTCCAAGATTTCTCCCTATGTTTTCTTCTAAGATTTTATAGTTTTAGCTCTTACATTTAGGTCTATGATCCATTTTGAGTTAATTTCTGTTTGTGGTATAACGTAGGGTTCAATTTCATTCTTTTGCATATGGATATCCAGGTGTCCCAGCATCATGTGTTGAAAAGACTTCACCTCGGGGCGCCTGGGTGGCTCAGTCGGTTAAGCGTCTGCCTTCGGCTCAGGTCATGATCCCAGGGTCCTGGGATCGAGCCCCGCATCAGGCTCCCTGCTCCACGGGAAGCTTGCTTCTCCCTCTCCCACTATCCCTGCTTGTGTTCCCTCTCTCGCTGTCTCTCTGTCAAATAAATAAATAAAATCTTAAAAAAAAAAAAAAAGACAAGACTTCACCTCATCTTTGAAAAATATTTTAACTTGGCATACAACTCCAGAGCATCCTTTTTCCACCAGCACTTTAAATATGTCAAACACCTGTTTTTTTTTTTTTTTTGCTTCCATTTTCCAATGAGAAGCCTTCTGTCATTTTATCTTTGCTCCTCTGTACATAGTGTGTCTGTTTTCTCTAAATGAATTTCATTTTTTTATCATTATCATTGGTTTTAAGCAATTTAATATGCCTTGGTGTTGTTTCTTCATGTTTCTTGTGCTTGAGGTTTGTGGAGCTTCATGATCTGTGAGTTTTCAGCAAATTTGGAATGCTTTTATTATTTCTTCAAACATATTTTCTGTTCCCCACCTCCTTCAGAGACCCCATGCACATTGATGCCCTATTCATTTCTTTCAATCTCTTTCCTCTCCATTTCTTTTTGGAGAGTTTATATTGCCATGTCTTCAAGTTCAGTAATGTTTTCTTCTGCAGTGTCTAACCTGTTATTAATCCCATCTGTTGTATTTTTCATCTCAACCATTTTTTTGCTCACCTAAGTTTAATTTGGATCATTTTTATATCCTCTATTTTGCATGCTTATGCTTTTCTATAGCATCTCTAATATATGGAATAGAACTGTGTTAATGTTCTTGTGCAATAATTTTTTCATCTGTGTCATTTGTGAAAGTTTCTGTTGACTGATTTTTCTTTACATTATGGGTTGTATTTTCCTGCTTTTTTGCATGCCTCATAATTTTTTACTGGACTCCAGACATTGTGAATTTACCTTGTTGGGTGCTGGCTTTAAATATTCTTCAGCTTTATTCTTGAATGCAGTTAATTTACTTGGAAACATTTTGAGATTTTCTTTTTAAAGCTTTATTTATTTGAGAGAGAGAGAGAGAGAAAGCAAATGAGCAGAGGTAGTGGGAAAGGGAGAGAAGCAGATTCCCTGCTGAGTGCAGAGCCTGATGAGGGGCTGGATTTCACGACCCTGAGAAAATGACCCTAGGTGAAACCAAGATTCAGACGCTTAACCAACTGAGCCACCCAGGTTCCCCAAACATTTTAATATTTTCAAGGCTTATTTTAAAGCTTTGGTAGAGTAGCTTTCAATCTTAAGCTTACATTTTTCCCTTTTGCTGAGCACTCTACCTGATGCCCTGTTTATTATAGAGTTTCCACTCTGGCTGGTGGGAGCACAAACTATTCTTTACTCCAACAATTGTTCTTCCTACCCTCTCTGGTGGTTCTTTCACCAGCCTCAGGTAGTTCTTTACACACAGGTGCTTACCATTTTTCAGTTGAAGACTTGACAGAACCCTCTGCAGATCTCTGGAGCTCTGTCCATGCAGTTGTCTTTCCCATGCAGCTCTCTTCTGTCCTGTACTCCTCCCTGCAAATTCTAGCTGCCTTGACCTCCCCAAACCTTCAAATCTGTCTCCTCAATTCAAGGAGATTACCTGTTTGAGTGTCCCTTCTCTGGTTGTGGCCTGGAAACTTCATCCAGAGAGTAAGCTGAGGCAATCATAGCACTCCCCTCATTTGTTCCACTTTTCTTAGGGATCACTGTTTTTTACTGCTTGTTGTCCAATGTCTAAAAAATTATTGTTTCATATATTTTGCCCAATTTTTTCATATGTTTAACATGGGAGGGTAGATCTGGCCCCTGTTACTCCATCTCGCCTGGAAGCCATAGTCCTCAATAAATACTTTACACCATTCTCTGAACTCTGAGTGGTTTCATCATTAGCAGTGGACTGCATTCTTTCTGGTAACTTTAGTATTAGACCTTCTAGAACTTCCTGGGCAGACACCATGGGAGGTTTACAATTGTATATGTTATTATTCTGTCTCCTCTTTGTTTCAAATGTATATGTCTTGTCTTCTCAGGCAGACTGCAAATTCTTTAAGGTCAGAAACCCTCCAAGTCTTACTTTTTATGTCCCCCCCCACCCCAACTAGACACATTTATTTTTTAACTCTTACTTAACCTTTACCCAGTGAAAATTCCATTTGAGGTGTTAACAAATAATATACTTGGGATTCGAATTTATGTTAAGCATCAGGGCCACATACTCAAATACTATTAAAAATGAATGCTGATTCATCCACTATAATTATATATATATATATATATATATATATATATATATATATATATATACTGTCAGAAAGAACCACCTTCATTGTGGTCAGCTGAGAATTTTTTTCTGTCCACTGAACTTGTTAATATCTCAAGGCAATAATAATAATGAATGCAGATAAATGAAAACCCTGGAAAACCAACAAACAGTTCTTCACCAACTGAGAGCTCTCATCCTTCATATAAAAGTGTATCTGAATATTAGTCAAAGTAAATATTAGTAAAGAATTATTGAATTAGATTAGATCATTTTGGAATTTTGCCTTTTCCACCAATGAATTGTCATTAATTCTACTCTAAATAGAAATAAGAAAAATTAGAATTACCTTTATCTGCCTTCTCTATTCTGGTAATACATAGGAAAAAAAACACTGCAATTTCATTCACTCCCTCCATAACAAATATGCCCTCAATCAACAATAAATGTATTCCAGATTCTGTTCCAGGTGTTGAGGGTGCTGCTGAGGGGAAGACACAAAATGCTTTGTTCTTATGGCATATTTCCTCTGTACTATTTACATATGGAGGCTCCATGTAGGTTAATGGCATAAAATATTTATCATCCCACAAATCATTTGTGGAGTACCTCATACATTCCAGACACTTTCCTAGGTATTTATATTATTGCGATGAACAAAATAAATTCCTTGCTCCCCTGGAACTTATATTCATGGTATTCATGGAAGGAGCTCTATTTTATGTAGAGTGATAAAGGCCTCTCTAACAAGAAATGGTGTTGCTACAGACACTTGATGAAGTGAGGGAACTAGTTAGTCAGGTGGACTGTTTGGGGGAACTGTTCCAGGTTGATGAATTGCAAGCGCAAACGCTCTAATGCAAGAGTGGGGCTTGGTGAGTTTGAGTAGAACTAACAGAGTAAGAGGAGGGTCTTAGGAAGTGGGGGTAAAAGGGATGAGTGAGGTCAGTCAGATCAAATAAGACAGTGTAGTCCTTCATAAAGACAGTGTAGTCCATGCATTTTAATTGGAAATGGAAAGCTGTAGGAAGGTGGTTTTTTGTTTTTGTTTTTTTGATAGACAGAGACAGTGAGAAAGGGAACACAAGCAGGGGGAGTCGGAGAGGGAGAAGCAGGCTTCCCCCTGACGCGGGGCTCGATCCCAGGCAGAGGCTTAAGACTAAGCCACCCAGGCGCCCCTGTAGGAAGGTTTTGAGCAGAGGAGAGACATGACCAAATTTATGTCATGAAATGATCACTGTAGTCGCTGTTGACACAGTAGACCTCAGGGAGGCAAAGGCAGAACAGTAAGAGGCTATTGTAACCTTCTAGGTGAGAGATGATGATGGCTTGGATAGGAGATGGTGAGAGTGGTCAGATTCTGGATGTATTTCCAATGCTTGCGCTGAGTGAAAAAAGACAAAAAAAGAAGACATACTGTATGATTCCACTTATATCAAATTCTAGAAATTATAAATTAATCTATAGCAACAGAAGTTTGTTTGGAGACAGGCAGGAAAGGGGAGGGAAGGATTACAAAGGAGCACGAGGGCTCTTTTATTGGTGGTGGATATAGTTAAATATCTTGATTATAGTGATGGTTTCATGGGTCAAAACTTATCAAACTGTACACTTTAAATGTGTGCAGTTTATTATATGTAATATGCCAATTACCTTCCAATAAAGCTATTAAAATAAAGAGAGCCCAGGATTGTCTGATGGATTGGATTTGGGTGTGAGAGAAAGAGTTGCCAGGAATTAAGTTTTTGACTTGAGCATCTGGAAGATGGGAATTAAAATGGCATTTATTGAGATATGGAAAGATCGACAAATGCACAGTGCTCCAACCAGCGCCAGAACATTGCAGCCACTCTTCTCTGGGCTGATTCGTGGGCTGTGGCCAGCCTGCCTGCCTGCCTCCTTCCTTCCTTCCTCTCTCCCTTCCTTTCTTTCTTTCACACATATAGATGATTCAGTTATACTGTGATTTAAACAAGATTTTGCTTCCCTAGTCAGAAAGAAAGTACAAAAATTGCATGTTGCTTGATGGAGGCTTTACAGAATTTTGATTAAGAGGGAGGATATTCCTTGGGTTTGAATCTGAGCTCCATCTCTCACTAGATGTGTGAATGCCCCAATTTGCTCATCTCAAAAATGGAAGATAGCATCCTCTACTGTTGTGAAGATTCAACCAATCGATGCATATAAAGACCTCAGAATAACACCTGGGCCTAAAGAAAGAACTCAGTAAAAGTTGCTGCCATTTATTAGCTTTTCCTTACCTGATATTTATTCTTTAGCTGTTTTTATATCAGTTGGTTTCCACTAAATTGTGGATTTCTTTAGACAAGGGCCAGATATCTTGTCTCATGACCTACATCTTTCCCCATGCCACCCTGGTGTCTGGCATGCATAAATGATAGCATAAAATGGAAGCTCAACACATTTGTGTTGAATTAAATTACTTCTTCCCTTAGCGATAAAGGCCCAAGAATCTGAAGATCTCAGCACTGGTATACATTGCCAACCCCTACTCCCCAAGGCTCAAAAAAAGACCAAGCTGGCCACCGGCTCTAATTTCCATCACAAACCCACCGTTCCACTCGTGCCCCTTCCCAATCAAAGGGGATCATGGATGGGGCCCCCAAGGAACCCCTGGGAACCTGAAGGAGAGAGAGTCTCAAGCCAGAGACTAACAGTGGCAGCTCGTGGACGAGATTTGGTAGTTTGGAAAAGGAGGCACCAAACCAAGAATGGGGGTGAGGGTGGCGGTGGGCTGGTTCGGGCTGGACCAGAAATGAGAAGGTGCCAGGAAAGGACCCCGTATTGGGCTGGCGGGTGGGGGCCCCACGGTCGCAGAGAATGAGGCGGCGCGGAGGGCCGCCTGCGAAGGGACCTGGCGAGGGAGAAAAGACGGGAGAGGCGGCCGCTGGGGGAGGCGAGCGGAGGACCGCTCGGGGAGCGGGTCGGAGCGCGCGCCCTCGGGCGCCCGCAGCCCCTCGCCGAGGCCGCGCTGACGTGTCGGCCAGGAACGCCGCGGCCTCCGGCACCGCCCCTCCCCGCCGCGCGCCCCGCCCGCCGCGCTCCGCCCTCGGCCCCGCCCGCCGGCGCCCGCCCGGCCTCGCCTCCACCTCCGCGCCGCCGGCTCCCCTGCGGTGACCACAACATGGCTGCGGCGCCGGGGCTGCTCTTCTGGCTGCTCCTGCTCGGGCCGCCCTGGCCGGTGCCGGGCCAACCACACGCGGACACGAGCCGGCGCTTCGCGGAGCACAAACTGTGCGCGGACGAGGAGTGCAGCAGTGAGTGGCGGGAGGGCGGCGGCGGCGGGACCGCGCGGGGGCGGGAGCTGGGCAGCCCCGCTAGCCGGCCGGGGGCGCAGGCCGGGCGGGCGCGGCGCGGGGGTGGGCGAGCGCCGGCGCCCCGCGCTGTCGCCTCGGCTTTCGGCGCCCGCCGGCCCTGGCCCGGGGGCTGCGCCTCCCACTTGTTGCCAGCGTTTCCTTTCCCTCCGCTGATCTGGCGGGGTTTGAGGGTGGCGGTGGCCCCCGGCTTCCCCAGGGGCGGTTCGCAGCGTCCGCTCCCCGCCTGGCCCTGAGGGGAGACTGAGCAGTTGGGGTGCGCGCGGCGCGTCCTGGGCTCCCCGCGCTGCAGCGAGCGCTCTCCTGCCCCCGCCGCGGGGACCTGGGTGGGTGCAGTCGGGGGCGCAGATGCGCCGAGGGCTCGGCGGGTGCGTTCCCGGCCGCAGGTTCGTGGCGGGGCTTGGGAAGGGCGCTGGCGCTGCCCCTTCGCCCTACTGCCTCTCTCGGATTTGGGGCTCGTACCGCCTTTTGACAGGGATTGGAGTTTGGGTTTGGGACGAGCCCGGAGTCCAAACATGCAGGGTATTCCAAGGTCTCGCCTCTGTTCTGCCTCAGTCCTGTCATGTCTGTGCTTGGAAGTCTCCTTGCAGAGCCAGGCAGGGAGGGCACCTTAAGGAAGGCCAAAATCTTTCGCTCTCGAAAGAGGCCGAGCGAGAATCTGCATCTGCCACTTGGGACCGGCAGCCTCCTCTTCTTTGCGCAGGAAGCGGAATTGTGCCCCAGTCCTAGATTGGGGGTGGGGGATGGACTGTGGGCGGTGAGGAGGACAGAGATCCCCAGAGTCAGATCAAGAGGATTCTTAAAGTAATCATAATAAATATTTATTTTCATGAACCTGGCCAGCCTTAGCCTTAGTCACTTGTGTTGTTGGAATCTCTTCTCATGTGTTTGTGGGACCGGGATTATTCTTAGGGCCTCCCGGAGGGTCTTGAATAACCTTCTAACTTAGTGATAACCGCGTTCAGAAACGGTTGTTCATAAATTGTAAACAGTACATATAAAAAAATGTTCATGCTGAAAAGGCCGTATGCCTACAGTTTAGCTATTTATATTCAAATCGGTGCTATTCAAAAACAAACTTCATAGTTGGAAGAGTTTGTATTACCGCAACACCCTGAACAGGAAGCGAGGAGGCATCTTTGTGTTAAGCCATTCCTAGAGGTAACCTAGGGCTGAAGCAAATCAAAAGTGGAGCAACTTCCACACTTTTCCCCTTCAATTTTCTGTGCGCAAACCCAGATGATTAGCAAGCAGGGTTGGCTAAGACAAAATATTTGCCCTTCTTTGCTTTCAAGCACTCCCCTACTTGGGTTCCTCAAAACCAGTTAGCTGGAGAATCACATCGCTGATGCTTCCCCAGCACGGAGACATGGTGTTGAAAGGGCCCTTACTTGTCACATAAGTTGAGAATGGCATGTGTCCAAACAGATATAACCAAAACACAACAGGCGGCAGCCCAGAAGGGTAGGAGACTGTGTGTTGCATAAAGTATCTAGTAAGGTGTGTGAGTGAGAGAGCTGTCCTGTACTTTTCAGAAAGTTGTTTCACAGTGTGCAGTAATGTCATCTAATTTGTTACAGTTTTTCACTGATCTCTTCTAAGGGGGAAACAAAAGAAACATTGCCATTTCCAGTTGCGATAGAATCCTCAATCTTAAATTGTCCCATCACCTTCAACCTGGCCTTTTCCCCCAGTTATATCTGAATTAGGATGCTGACATGTATTAAAGTAATCGGATTTTAGCTTCAAAATCCAAATAACCGCCCTCAAATCTATCTGTTCGTCCCTCAAATATATATTTAAAGATACGTTTTAATGTATTTATTGGTCACTGGCTTTAAGAAAAAGTGTTCTTTCCATGTCACTCTTCTTTTCTCTACTATTTAATTGTACCTATTGTCCATTTCATCTTATATTAGAAACTGTGTAGTTGGCCAACAAAAAGAAAAATGCTGCTTCTACTAGTTTCTAGATCAAGTGTGATTTAAGTCCTGCATTTTAAGATTGAAGGTAACTATTGAACAATTCTCATAGTTTTGCTTGTCCCTGCAACATTGTGATGCCCACTTGTGATTTTATGTATAGACATTAATAAATAAGGGTATCTTCCCTTCGGAATGTTGGGTACAGTGAACATTACTTTCATGATAATTTCACATTACCCCGTCATGTGATTGGACTGGTAATAGGATGTGATGTCCTTTCCCATTAATTTATCCAGATACCGTACAGGGAGATCAGCGTGGCTTCACATGAAGTCGGCAGTGTTTACTCCTGCATGGTAGCAGTTTACAGCCACTTAACGATAGTGCCTTTTAGTGTTAGTTCAAGTTAATTGACCCGTTGGGGGTTCCTGGGTGCTCTCCCCAGCTCCCTGTTACCTCTTCATGCGGCCACGCTTAAGCCAGCCAGCATCTGTACTTGAATTTATTCAGTTGTGCTATGAAGCTTTTTATGATTACGAAACAGCAGAGATTGAGAACAAGAAGGTTAGAGAGGAGACCAAGAATTTCTCTTGACACCAACTCTGTGTGGTGGTGGACTCATTGCTTTTTGTTTATCCATAGAGAAAAACAGGGAAAGTGGCCGTCTCTCCTGTCTGCTTGTAGGGTGTGATATATAATGATAAAGCTCTAGAATTTAGATACTTGGAGCCTGTGAATTGAAAGTGATTGATTCCAGAGAGTACTGGAGAAACTTGATTGTTGTTTACAGGATGGAGGATGCCCTCCTGTTGCCTGATAAAGCAGTTTGGACTGTGAAAGTTGAATCCTGATACCTCTTTCTCTCCTCCCCCCCCCCCCCCCGTCTTTTACCTACAGTGTTAATGTACCGGGGTGAGGCTCTCGAAGATTTTACAGGCCCAGATTGTCGTTTTGTGAGTTTTAAAAAAGGTGACCCTGTGTATGTCTACTATAAACTGGCAGGGAGACCTCCTGAAGTTTGGGCCGGAAGTGTAAGTACAAATTTGACATACTTTATCTTCTTACTTTTTATTGGCTTGTTTCTCACTGTGGATGGAGATAACTGTTTCCTGGGGTCTTTGATGGAGTTAACTTGTCCTCCCTGCTAGACTGGGAAAACAGAAGGTGTCTGTGTGTCCCCGGCAGGCATCAGGTCTGGCCCCGGGTAGGGGCTCTGCTCTGTTCCTTAAACAAAACAACTGCTTCTGGTTGTTGCTTCTCAGCAGTAAGTTCAAGGCCTTATCAGCGGTGGATGCTCCATCCAGAGGAAAGGTTGTAGTGGCGAAACCTGAAAATTCTGAACTTCATTTCTTCACAACAGAAGGGTTCGCGAGCATTAGACTTAATCCTGTAAACTTTGTGTGGGACAGTGTTTCACGTGTTCATGTTTAAAGTTGATTGTATGTGTATTTTTTTCTAAGGTATTAATATTTGTGAAAGATGGGCAGCTCTGGGAACAGTTACCTAATCATATGTACTGTTACTCGTCCGTTAAAAAAGCAAAATGTCCTTTTCATTGTGTGTTTTTTGTTTCCTTGTTTTGTTTGCAACTTCTGCGTCATCCTTTTCCTGCTCTTCAGACACTTGCTCCTGGAGCTTCCCCCAGCTGCTCTCTTCCCAGCCGGTTTTAGGGTGCCCTGATGACAGACGTGGAAACCAGTGACTCCATCATACTCTGATTTTTTAAAAAAAATTTTTGTTCAATTAACTTTGTTCTATTAGTTTCAGGTGTACAATATAGGAACTCCACAGTTCTATGTGCTACTCAGTGCTCATCACCATAAGAGTACTCTTAATCCCCTGTAGCTATTTCACCCATTCCTCCACCCACCTCCCCTGTGGCACCCACCAGTTTGTTCTCTGTATTCAAGTGTCTGTTTTTTTGTCTCCTTTTTTCTTTGTTTTGTTTCTTAAATTTCACATGTGAGTGAAATCATATGGCGTTTATTGTTCTCTGACCAACTTATTTTTCTTAGCATTATACCTTTTAGGTCCATCCATGTCATTGCAAATGGCAAGATTTCATTCTTTTTTATGACCAAGTAATATTCCAATGTGTGTGTGTCTGTGTGTCTGTGTGCATGTCTGTGTGTCTGTGTGCGTGTCTGTGTGTCTGTGTGCATGTCTGTGTCTACCACATCTTTGTCTACTCCTCAAATGGTGGACAGTTGGGTTGCTTCCACATTTTGGCTATTGTAAGATTTTATTTATTTAGATAGATATCAAGAGAGTGCACTCGCAGGGGGAGGGAAAGAGGGGGAGGGAGAGGGACAAGCACACTTTATGCTGAGTGCAGAGCCCTATGTGGAGCTTGATCCCATGACCCTGAGATCATGACCTCAGCCAAAATCAGGATCGATGCTCAACTGATTGAGCCACCCAGGCGCCCCATTGGCTGTTGTAAATAATGCTCATGCTTTTGATGTTTTTAATGAGGAGATTCCCTAGGAGTGACCAGACTTGAGAGGCTTATGTGTTCTTGTCCTTTCCTTTCTAAAAAGTGTGATGTGTGGACTGTTTACTTACTGAAAGTTGTAAGAGTTCTTGATGTCCTTAGGGTTGTTCAGACTTCCAGAAATACCCAGTCTCCCCTGTGAAAACTTTTACTATCAATAAGATACCAAACAACAGAAAATAAGGCTTGAGAAACCTACACAGGGAAAAACAGATTCATTTTGTTGGTGTTCCAGATTCCTAGGGAGGAATCTTGAAAGACCAACTAACCAGTCAGGTTCAGCCCTTGTAATTTGGGCAGAATCCTGATTGAATCACTAGATACAAAGAAGGATCTGTTCTGTTTCCTTCAAGTCGACCACATTAGATTTCTTGATAATCTTTACTCTTGGAAGGTTTTTTCTCAATACCTAGGCTGCATGTTTTATGTACAGTGAGGTGGTTAAGTTGGAGCATTTGGTACGTGAGCTCGACTTGCATTTTCTTATGGCCACGGTCACCTCTCCTGTTGCCATCTCAGGGAGGCACCGCTCTAGCACCCTAGCCAGAGGGCTCTGTGCTGTTTGATGATTGTTCAGGTGGCACTTTGTTTGCACTGCTCACGTGGCATCCCTTTTACTGCCTTGTCTTGCAGTTGGTGTGTGTACTGTCTTTGCTCCTGTAAAGTCATAAGCTCCGTAATGGAAGGGCCCATGTCTTACCCATCTTCCTTTTGAATATTTTCTTTCAGGGTAGTGGCACTTATTTACATGTGTCCTGATGGTAGCTTATACAGAATTTATTCTCTTGAACAAATGTTCTACTTCTTCCCCACCCCTGCAATCAAATTAATAGTTCCTTGGCAGGGATGGTGTATGGAAGCAAAATTAGACCTAAAGCTTACTTCCTGTCCTGAGGGTCCATGATTCTGAACCCCTTTTTGTCAGATCCTGAAGCACAGAATACCACCCCCCAGTGTAAAAATACAGAGGTTTTTTTTTTCTTAAGATTTTATCATTTTTAATAATCTCTGTACCCAACATGGGGCTTGAACCCACAATCCTCAGATCAAGTCACACGCTCTACCGACTAAGCCAGCCAGGTACCCCCAAAATATGGAGTTTTATATGACCTATGGTGTCAATGGACCGAGACTACACAAAGACAAATTTATTTCCTTTTTCCATATATTTCTGATTTCTCTCCCTTTTCCAGATTTTCTCTTAATAAAATTTTCCTGAAAAGGAAAAAAAGTGTATTTTCCCTCAGTCTCTTCTCTTATTTCATGAAACTTATATTTTTGGAAACCAGTGACTCCATCATGCTCTGATTTTTCTGGTTCAATTTTAGGAAGTTAAAAACTCTCTCCTCTTAGTTTTCAAAATGATTCTTGTTTCTGTTTTTTAGTTTTTGTTCTGCAGCCTTTTTGGGTTTCTTAGAGTTCTAGATTTTAACTGCCAGTGTAGCAGTTTTTAATTGCTCTGTCTTATCTAATCTTCAAGACCGTATTCTAGTACTCAGACTGGCTTTCACATATTTGCCAGGCATAACAACAGCACTCCTAATGAGGATATTTTAGGAGTTGGTGATAAGATAGCCTTTTTCTCCTTTGGTGCATTGGATCTGCCTATCAGCCTCCTTCGGAGAGATCTGCTTTCCATTTCAGATGTAGCCAGTAGAAGACAGTGTATGCGTCTCAAGAAGACACACTTTATGTATTTTAGCTGTTAGTGCTGTAGGTAAATGGGGTTATTTTCTCTAGAGGTTTACTTTGCATGAAACTAAAGCTTGATGTATACATTAGTATGAATTTTATTTTCTCCCTCCAATACTGGAAAATCTAGTTTTTGAAAAAGCTACTACAGCCCATTCTATCAATAAATATTTGCTTTTTGTCATAGTGATCACACATTTTAGCAATTTTATATTCTTTTTACTTAATTTTCATGGCTGTTTATTGGTTTAAGAAAGACTTCTAAGTGTACCAGTTGATGAGCAAAGCTGTGAAATGTGCAGGTAAATTATTGCTAGAGGTTATTTGCAATTGTGTTTCTAACCAGCTTTGATTTGCAGGTTTGGTTTTTTTTAAAGATTTTTATTTTTAAGTAATCTCTCTACCCAGCATGGGCTCAAACTCACGATCCCGAGATCAAGAGTTGCACGCTCTTCTGACTGAGCCAGCCAGGTGCCCCTGATTTGCATAGTTTTAATCACAAAATATACAATAACTTTCTCTTATGTAGGTCTTTTATCTACTTCAGAAATATAACTTTATGTGCTCTGTGTTTAGAATTAAGTTGCATGTTGAAAGGAAACCTCAGTGGTTTTAGGAAAGTTGGCTTTAAGATATTCTATACTTAATTTTCATTGGAATAATCTGTGTAATCATAATAGCAACTATCTGTCTCTTGTGGTTATGCCTACCTACCTATCTATTTCCTGTCACTACTAAGAAGTCTGTCATTTGTATTTCTTATACAGAATTTTGATTGGTGTTTGTTTCTTTCACCTATTCTTTCATATAGGTTGGGCGTATTTTTGGATATTTTCCGAAGGATTTAATCCAAGTAGTCCATGAATATACTAAAGAGGAGCTACAAGTTCCAACAGATGTAAGTTATGGACTTTTTTTGGTTCTTAATTATAAATTGCCTTTCAAATTCATCAGTGATAGTCAGTTAATGATTTTTGAAAGTCCTTGTGTTTTGGTCAGAAAAAACCAAGTTCAAAAAAAAAAAAGAAAAAACCAAGTTCACATGTGTGTATCAAGTTTTAATTTAGAATCAGATTACCTTTAAAAATAGAAAAAAGAAGAAAGAAAAGTTTGAAAAGAATTTATAGGAGATTATATATCATTATTTGGTAGTTGTCTAATATGTGTACTCTTATATAGGGTTTTTCTTTGCTGCTTTATATGAAGAAAAAATTAAGAATTCAGTATCTTCTTAGTGATTAAGTTTCAGAGGTAAATCTTTTTATTTTTTTAAGATCTTTAAAAAAATATATTTATTTATTTTAGAGAGCGAGCAAGCGCGAGCAGGGGGAGGGGCAGAGGGAGAAGGAGAGAAACTCAAGCAGACTCCGCGCTGAGCGCGGAGCCCGACACAGGGCTCGATTTCATGACCCTGAGATCATGACCTGAGCCGAAATCAAGAGTCAGAGGCTTAACCGACTGAGCCACCCAGGCACCCCAAGAGGTAAATCTTTTTAGAAGCAAAAGGAGAAGGTATCTCAATCAGAAAACCACTCATTGAATAGCTCTTAGACATTTTAAGTATAGAGAAATCAGGTGAAATTAAACCCTACATTATGTACTAGGCCACAAATGCCAGTTTACCATGGTTTCCTTATCACTGAGTCTTCAGTGATTTCAGGGGTTATAGTTATGCTGTAGGGAATTTGAGAGATTTGGAGGAGTCTAGTTTCAGATCTGCACAGTACTGACTGCACACCCTATAAAGCATTCATCTGAATGCACTGACAGCTCTGTGATGATGAGAATTTTGTGTTCTGGGATCCTCAGTCCTGCTGATTATTTTCTGGAGTTTTAAAGTTTATAGTCATTGACGCTCACTTTCATTCAAGCATCCTTGAGCAGTTCTTTGCAGTGCTGCGGAACATGCAAGTTGCTGTCCTAGAGGCATTCTTAGATGAGATTGGCAGACTATATGGAGTCTTCGAGCCAGTGCTGTTCTTAACATTTCTCGATAATTGCAAGGGTCATAAAATCAGCCCATTACCTGCCTGGCCTCATTCCTAGTGAAGAGACTCTCCAGGATATAGGTGTGAGACGGCAGTTCATTGGTCACAGTGACCTCACTAGTTGGGGAGTCTGCCTTCTTTCTGTACCTCCCACTGCATGCTTCCCTCAGTATTAAGAAAATAGCGTGGAAACACATGTGGTGAAAAGAAGAAATCATCCATCCCTACTGCACTGGTCAAGGCTCCTCAGCCTTTTGTGAAAGTTTAGTTAGGAGAAGAGAATTATCTTTGTTGGCTTTTAACTTTCCCTCTGTGTATGGCCCCTTTTATGTCAATTTGCTTATTATTGGAGGAAAGGAAGAATATAGATTTATGGATAGTTCTGAAAGCAGATCTTAATGACATCTAGAACCCTGATTTAGAGTAGAGTATATTCCTTACTGAATCTTGTTTTCAGGTTGTATTTGAGGTAAGAATTAAGTGGGGAGCCCCCTTGACACCCTTCTTCGTGCCTGTAAATGTTTAGTTCCCATGCCTCTGTGTTTTAATAAGATACTTCCTAAGCTGATTTGTCTTTTCCAATCTAAAGAGAATATGAGCCAAAAAATCTGTGTAGACTTAGATCCTGACAGCAAGGTGATTTTGCCTGTCTCTAGTGGGGTGAACAGAAGTACAGCCTGGAGGGCACAGTGATAGGGAAGCTGGTGGTCTTCCAGCTTCTTCTGCACGTATTATCATGAGATGAACTCCCAGAACATCAGGCATAGATATTGGGAGTTGGGGGACCCAATAAATGACACCCTGTGTTTTCTCTACTTGTGCTCAGAACAAATTGAGAGACCCAGGAGTCAGGCACATGGAGACCAAATTGTCACTATTATTTATTGATAAAGCTTTTCAGTGAACATGGCTTCGGTTGCAGAAATAGTGGGCTTTATAGTCTAGAATAAGACCAACTGCCCAGCCACAGACAGAGCTAGCTAATGGGGGGCCACCCCTGGAGGACTGTCCCTGTAAAACTGTCAGCATGGTGGGGGAGAGGATGTGTGTTCCTTCCAGCAGGTCCCCCAAACAGAAAACAGGGATGGTACAGAGCAAAGGCACCAGCCACATGAATCATGTTTCCCCTGGGGAAGAGACAGCGAAGGGCAGCCAGGAGTAGTACTCAGGTAGGAGTCCTTCTCCATGGAAGCAGGGAACCAGGGAAAAGTGGATTCTAGCTTCTATATCTCTTCACTACCCAAGACGAGTTGTTGCCCAAGGTAGACACGGAACCCCCTCCAGAGCCAATTTGGGATTATCTCTGTCACTAGCATGGGTAAGAGTTTGCTCTTATACTTAGTGACATGCTAACTTTTTTTTTTTTCTCTCTTGCAGGAGACAGATTTTGTTTGTTTTGATGGGGGAAGAGATGATTTTGATAATTATAATGTAGAAGAACTTTTAGGATTTTTGGAATTGTATAATTCTGCAACTGGAGATTCTGAGAAAGCTATAGAAAAACCTCAGCGTGAGGACACCCCTCCTGAAGTATTTGAGGAAAGCGACCTTGAACCTGAACCAGTAGAAGTAAACTCAGAGGAGAGTGAAAGTGTCTTCTCAGAAAATACTAAGGAACTCAAGGAAAGATCTGGGGCTCAGAAGAACCACCCCCATGTAAACAGTCAAGCAGGTCATGCTCAGGGAGACCCATCTTCATTTGAACCTTTTGAGGAAATGCTACAGGATAAACTAAAAGTGCCAGAAAGTGAAAACAACAAAACCAGCAATGGTTCTCAGGTCTCGAGTGAACAGGAGAAAATTGATGCTTACAAACTTTTGAAAAAAGAAATGACTCTGGACTTAAAAACCAAATTTGGCTCAACTGCTGATGCACTTGTATCTGATGACGAGACAACCAGACTTGTTACTTCATTAGAAGATGATTTTGATGAGGAATTGGATACTGAGTATTACACAGTTGGCAAGGAAGAGGAGGAGAACGAAGAAAACTTTGATGAGCTGCCGTTACTGACCTTCACTCATGGTGGAGAAGATGTGAAAACTCCAGTGAAGTCTGGAGTTGAGAAATACTCATCAGATAGAGAGCAGAGTTCAAACGAAGAGGATAAAGTGGAGGCAATGCAGCCCCCTGGCATCAAAAACTATGATAAAAACATACTAACAACCTGGGAGGATACTATCTTCTCTTTCACAGAAGGTGACAGACAAACAGGTGTGGATTTAGGGAGTTCTGATTCAGAGGAAGGAAAGGAAGGTGATGATACGTTTGTCCCAGGTAGCAAGTGGGGGAAACCACGATCAGCCACGGATTACATTGACCCTAAAAAGGCAGAAGATCATCTTTTGAGTGTAGATGTCCCTAAAACAAATAATGAAAAAGACCCGGAAATTCATATTACAGGAAAAGGGACGAAAGTTGCAGAATCCAATAGGGGCCTGGCACAGGCTGAGATGGGGTTGGAGGAGGAGAAGCAGGAAGGCATGACTGCACACAGTTCTCCTCAAAGCAGTGACCCTGGCTCTTTGCCATCTGCTGGAAAGGGTAAAGAAATGTTGGAGTCAGCCTTCGATAACAAAGAAAATGACCTAAAAGGAGCAGCTGTTCATATTTCAAAAGGAATGCTCCCTGAAGAAAAGCCTGGAGAGCAGATTTTGGGAGGTGGCTTAGAACGTGAACCAGTACCTAAAGCTTCAGGGAGTCAAGTGAACGAGGAAAAGATTGGACAGGAATCTGTGGATATTGCACCCCTGCTGGGAGGTAATCAGCATAATGCATCCAAAGACAATGTGGAAGAAGTACATGTTTTAGTAAGTGGATCAAAACCACACACGCTCTCAGTGGAGCATCCAAGTGAGGAATTTAAAGAGGAACAGCTTCTTAAGACTCACAATCAACCTAGACCCTCCCCTCTGGATGAAATTGGTTTGCCAAGAGAACCGGAAGAAGAGGGCCCCATTTTGGGAAGAAATCTTTCTTGGCCACAAGGAAGAGAAGAGGCTGCTAGCCACAGTAAGCAGATGGATGAGAAGATAAGGCTCTCCAAGGAGGAGGTCAAAGAGGACTCCTCAGGTGAAGAGTTTGCTCCTCACAAGCCCCTGGTGGGCTTACGGGAAGTGGAGGCAACAGGCCAGACAGATGGCCCGGAAGGCCCAGGTTTCCAAACTGAGAAACCAGAGGCAGATGATGATTATAGCCCGGAAGAACTCCTGGAGGATGAAAATGCTCTAAGTGCAAAACAGTCTAAAGAACAAAGCCCTGAGATCCAGCGCGGGCAGCTAGATGTTAATCCGCAGGCCCCCGCAAGAGCTGGTTTAGGCCCCATTAATCCTGATGCAGAAACAGAAGGAAGCAAAGAAGAAACCAGTAATATTTTGGAAATTGAGAGAAAAAGAGAAACTTTGGGCGAAGGGGTAGACACAGGGGCCAGGGAAGCGGGTAGCAGGGTGGTGGAAACAGAAAACCCTCTTGTAGCTCAGAAAGCACAGAGAGCACCTGAAGTAAGGGACTCTCCTGACAAAAAAAATCAGACTCTAGGGTTGGGTGAAATGTTTCAGAATGAAGATACTGGTAATTTTCAAGAAGACAGCCCTGAGGAATCCGTACAGAAGCCTGGGGTAGATGAACTCTCGGAAGAGGACCAGGGGGACTTTGAGAGGCTCGCGGACACAGAGAGCTGGGGGTCTGCCACTGAGGAGCACAAAGATGCCCAGCCACACTGGGCGCCACATACAGCGGGGAAGCGGGCGCACAGCCATGATGTGAAGGACCTGCCTATAATCGGCAGCTTCTTTAAAGAACAGCAGTCTCTGCAGAGGTTCCAGAAGTACTTTAATGTCCATGAGCTAGAAGCCATGTTCCACGAGATGTCGTTAAAGCTGAAGTCCGCACAGCAGGAGAGCCTGCCCTATAATGTGGAAAAAGTCCTGGATAAGGTCTTCCGTGCCTCCGAGGCACACATTCTGAGCGTAGCAGAGAAAATGCTTGATTCCCGTGTAACCGAAGACAGAGATCTGGGAGTGAAGGAAGGTAACATATTCGAAGAGGCAGCAGTACTAGACGATGTTCAAGACCTGATCTATTTCGTCAGGTACAAACACTCCTCCGTGGAGGACACTGCACCGCTAACCACAGCACAGCTCCCCGGGGAAGGCTGGGGCGGCTCCACGGAAGGTAAAGTGCCTGCCTGTGGCCTCGTGGGGGCGCGCCGGAGAAGTGGGGGGGCGGGGGGGCGCTGCTGAAGTGCCTCCTGCCTTATTTGTAAAGCTCTGTCCAGTTTACAGTGTGCCTGAAGGTAAGGGACAACAGCACTGTGACATCCACGTGTCCCTTCCTGCCTTCTTTCAGGTGGGAGCGTCCATAAGGATTTCTCACTCTCTTTTCCCCTTTGGACAGTTGAGACTGGTAGCGTTTTCAAAAGGAAACTTTTTCTTTTCTTTTCTTTTCAAGTAGCTCTACGCCCAACGTGGAGGCTTGAACTCATGACGCTAAGGTCAGGAGTTGCATGTTCTTCTGTCTCAGCCAGCCAGGCACCCTGAGTGACGTATTGTTGACACACAGTGTTACATTAGTTTCAGGTGTGTGACATAGGGATTCGGCAAGTCTGTACAGTCTGCTCTGCTCACTGCAAGCGGAGCTCCCATCTGTCACCATACAAGACTTTCACAACACCACTGACGATATTCCCTGTGCTCTGCCTTTCATCCCTGTAAGTTATTCCATAACTGGAAGCCTCTGAAAGGGCTCTTTGGAACACAATTTCTTTCTTTTTTTTTTTTTTTTAAGGTTTTTATTCATTTTATTTGACAGAGAGACAGGGAGAGAGGGAACACAAGCAGGGGGAGTGGATGAGGGAGAAGCAGGCTCCCCGCTGAGCAGGGAGCCCGATGCGGGGCTCGATCCCACGACCCTGGGACCATGACCTGAGCCGAAGGCAGACACTTAACGACTGAGCGACCCAGGCGCCCCTGGAACACAGTTTCTTAAGCACAAAGTAACTGCTCTCTGACCAAGGATTAGTTGGCATAATGTTTATTATTTATTTATTTATTTATTTTAAAAAAGATTTATTTTAGAGAGAGAGAGAGCAGGGGGAGGGGCAGAGGGAGAGAATCTCAAGCAGACTCCAGGTTGAGCTTGGAGCCTGACAAGCTCATGGGATTGAGTCCCACGACCCTGAGATCACGACCTGAGCTGAAACCAAGAGTTGGACGCTTAACGACTGAGTCACCCGGGCACCCCTGGCATAATGTTTAATGCCTTGCCTGAGTTTCTTCACCGCCCCCCCACCTGTCCCTGTTTTCATCTTTTGTGGGTGTCATGGTCTTTCTTGCCTCTTTGGAGCACTTAGGTCAGTTAAATTCTACTGGGCCCTAGGATTCTTGCATTCAGATTAATCAGTGACTGAACCAGGATGCAGAGCTTTCTAAACACAGCACTTGATACATAGAAGCCTTCCCGTAAATAGTGATTGAATTGACCCTGAGCCAGGATTCTAATATAACCTGATTCCTAGTTCCGTGCCCTATTCTGTGTCCCCATGCTTTTCAGACTAAGGTATTTGAGCTGAGGCTTATGGTAAAGTACCACGGGGACATAAAGTCACAGAATAAATATATCTTCCCAGAGGGCCAATTTTTCCTGAGAATTTGGGGAGGGGAACATTTTTGTGTGTAATCAAAGCAGATCTGTTTTGCATTAGAATGCAAAACTCTTATGAATTTTCAGGGTAAACCATGAGGCTTTAAAGACATTCATCTTTGCTGCCCTGAGCCTCTTGGGGAAAGAAATGGGTTCCCTCTTTTTGACAATTAGACATACCCTGAAAATATTTGAGTGGTACTTCAGCAGACTGCCTTTGTACATAATGCCCTCCTCTGTGCTAGTTCTGTGAAATAAGCATGCGTATGTATGAAAGAGTTCATGTTCTTTCTGTGTGGAGTAGATGCTTGGTATTTCTGCACTTGACTGGAATCTCTTCTGTACCTTTATCTGTGTGTGTGAGCATGTGTTGGTTTGTCCAGGAAAGTTAGGTTATTGAAGACCCTACCATAAATGTGTTTGTTTATAAAATACTTGGAATGAGGGTTTCTTTATAAATTTTAGCCATCGGTGAAGTGAGATAAGAGCAGCTGAAACTCTTCCTTTCCTGCTCACTTGTGCTCCCGGGGATACTCGATGTGGAGGGCAGTACTGAAGCCCCCGGGGGTGGACGGTGTTGGAGAGCTGCCTGGGGGGAAGGGTGGAGTGGGGAGTGTCAGCCGGCTTTGCCCGCCCCGTGCACGCTTCTTCCCTGCAGGGCTGCAGCCGCACCTTGAGGACAGTTTCCCACAAGATAGCGCAGAGGACCTTAAGGTAGAGATCCTCACAGAGCCCAGCCAGCTGGGTCAACCTGTGAGTGGTGACCGGGGTGGCTCAGAAGTGCCATGGCAGCCAAATACTGCGAAGGACAAAGACCCAGGTAAAGCTTGCAGATTTTTCTCTACAAAGTGTAGGTATGTCTCATAAAGAAGAGCTTCTAGGACATTCCCCCCCCTTTAAATTATTTATTTATTTAAGTGATTTCTGCACCTGTGGTGCTCAGACTCATGACCCCAAGATCAAGAGTCAAATGCTCTACCAACTGAGCCAGCCAGGCGCCTCTGGACATTTGTTCTTAAAGGTGGGAAATCAGAAGGGAGAATAATACAGGCATGAGTGAGTTTAGAAAACAAGAAACCCCAGAAGGGAAAGAAAAGCAGGAGTTGAGGCGGATGGATATCAGCAGTAGGAAAAAGGCCAGAGACTATAACCAAAAACCACTGTTTGGCTGTTATTACTTATGTGAATAATTTTAATCTAAAATATTATTCTTAAAAAACCTTATGTTCTAAAACAGTAGTTTTCAACCAGACCAGAGGCATCAGAAACTCTGGGGGAGGAGACCAGCAAGCTGTGTTTAACAAGCCCTCCAGGAAATTCGGATCTGTTGAAAGTTTGAGAACCACTGCCTTAAAGCTCACAAATTCCGTGTTTTCTCCCCACTCCTAAGTCCCCTCCACCCCGCCCTGCCCCCAGTAGAATACAGTGTGGCTTAGCTCTTTTACCTTCTTAAAAACAGTGAGGGGGAAATTTACGCCTAGGTATCTTTATACTGTAGGGAAGAGTACAGAACTTTGTAATGGGTGGTGGTCCGGTGTGGCCAGTGAATAGGACTTCCATCACAGAGCACAGCAAACACTCATGGAGAGCAACTCACTTCACTTGAATTGAGGAAAATGTTTAAAACAAAAATACAACCCCGATAACGGTATCAATAGGTTTCTAATGAAGAAGAACTAATTGTGTTATTTCACGAATCCACTGTGGTGGCGTGATTTCATTGCCGTGTTTGTGTTCTTAGAGGTTGTGATCTCTAACCATGGCTACAGCATTACCCTGTGATACCGTGAGAACTGGTAGAACTGGGTGGACCCTCCATCTCTCTTCAGAGTATGGGAGAAGCCACAGCATGGGGAGGAATTCTGCAAATTTGAGAAGAAATGACATACCAGAGGTCTCCTGTGTTCCAGAGGATATTGCATTCATGTGTCCTCTCTCATTCTAAACTCCTTTAAATCAAAAAGATTCTGCTTGTTGAAAATGAATCATACACCACGAAGTCTTGTTATTCTCTGGCTCAAAAACTTTCAGGGCTAGGAAAAGTTCTGCTTGCAGAATTAAAAACAGATTTTTTTGCCCTGTCCTTTAAGGTCTGTCACAAAATGACTTCAGCTGCCTTTGCAGGCTCATCTTCCCAAATACCCCTTCATACATCTCAGACACAGAGATGCTTACCTGACCGGGAACACTTTCCCAAGGTCAGATTCATAGATCAATAGTGAATGGAATCTTCTGGTTGGAAGAGACACAAGAGGCCCCTACTCCACCCATCACTAATTGCTTGTTGAACTCATAGAGGTTTATAAGATGTGTCCCAGACTCAGGTAATTCAAACTGAAATCCCCTCTCCACCACCTCCTCAGGTGAAACCCTTTCAGGCAGTGCTGGAATCCTATCTCTTATGCAGAGCTCCAGGCCAGCCCCCTCCCTGTAAACAGTACCCGTTAGTGTCTCTGGGCAATTCCCATATTCTCTTTTGTGTAGCTGTCATTCCTCTGTCGGTAAGCAATCACTGAGTGCCTGCCAAGTGCCAGACGCCGGGCTAAACACTGGTGTATCCCACCTGCAGGTCTGCAAACTGACACTTTTCTATTCATCGTTTGCCTGAAGTTTCTAACACAGTGCTTCACCAGCACTGTGTTTGTTAAATGAATGTTTTTTTTTTGTTTTTAAACTTTTTTTTTAGATTTTATTTATTTGAGAGAGAGACAGAGATAGTGAGATAGAGAGCACAAGTGGGGAGGAGAGGGAGAAGCAGGCTCCCCACACAGCAGAGAGCCCGATGTGGGACTCGATCCCAGGACCCCGGGATCATGACCTGAGCCGAAGGCAGACGCTTAACCGACTGAGCCACCCAGGCGCCCTAAATGAATGTTTGTTAAATGCAACTGTGTCTGTGTGGAAAAAACATAAAATTCTGCTTTTCTCAATTCCCTTGACTGAATATTGTCCAGGTAGCAGTTGCTTTGCCAGGGACATGATGGAGGGGTTTGGTGAGGGGTAGATGGTGTTGGAGATACGTTCATTTCATAATGGAAGGGTATGATAGCTCTAATGGGCCTTCTGAATTTTGTTCTCTTTATAATTCTCTTTTTTAAAGATTTTATTTGAGAGAGAGAGAGAGTACGAGCAGGGGGGAGGAGCACAGGGAGAGGGAGAAGCAGACTCCCTGCTGAGCAGGGACCTGGATGCAGGGCTCAATCTCAGGACCCTGGGATCATGACCTGAGCCGAAGGCAGACTCTTAACCGACTGAGTCACCCAGGTGCCCCTTCTTTTTATAAGTCTTTATAAGTTATATAAGTCTTTATATAAAGACTTATAAAAACTATGTCTTTTTTTTTTTTTTAGTAAATATTTTTTAAATGATTTCTACCCCCAACGTGGGGCTCGAACTCACGACCCTGAGATTAAGAGTCACATGCTCTACCAACTGAACCAGCAATGTGCCCTTAAACCATATAAGTCTTTAAGAGAAGCCACTAATATTCAGTGGGCACTCAATAAGTATTTTGAATGGAGAGAAACAAGTCTTACTCTAAAGCATAAAATAAAATATTAATTTTCACCCTCAATTTTAGGGATAATTACAACAGAAAGCAGTCCTGTTGATGCTGTTGATGCAAAAAAGCAACTAGAAACAAATGCTGAAGAGCCAGCAAGTGTCACACCTTTGGAAAATGCAATTCTTTTAATATCTTCATTCATATTTTATTTAACTAAGACGGTAAGTTTGACATACATAGTTTCTTCAGATAGAGTATTGATTAATTACAGTTTTTGAGTTGATCTTGAGCATGAAGTAAAGAGCTTAAAGTGTCTTTATGGAAATTTCTGCTGCTCCTATGATGTTAGTCTCTGAAACAAACCACAGGTGTATAATTTGATGAGTTCTTAGCACAGTTCAGTCCTTGGAGAGGATCTGCGATGTGTCCGTGCTGGGTATACACCTGTAAAACATGGCTCTTCCCCTCAAGGACCTTTTAGTCCAGCAGGTAAAGACTTTCACTGGAGACATGATATGGGCAGAAAGTATTTACCTGATGGCAGAATGATGTGTTGGATAAATTGATTCATCGTGGTGGGAGGATGGGCAGAGAAGGTCAGAAGTTAGCTGAGACGTGTTTTGGCAGGAGTTGAAGGACAAATGGGAGTTTGATGTGCAGGGTGTTGCTGAAAGGGATTGGGAGGAGGGAGACGGGGGTGGCATGCAGTTAGGCCAAAGAAATAACATGGTCAGAGAGATGGAAGTTATTACAAAAGAAAAGGCCTTTTGGGGAAGCCGAGGAAGCCTTGTTGATGTTGAGCAGTCAGAGGGGGTGGTCTTTGGAGGAAGACAGGCCAACCTAAAGGAAGTTGTGTATCATGACAAGTAGTGTTACATTGTTTGGGATGGGGATCCTTGGAAGGTTTTAAGCAGGAAAGAGATGTGGTTAGATTTGTTTCTCAGAAAGAGCTACTTGTGACAGAGTATCTATTCAGATTTATCTTAAGGGAGTCATGATCCAAATGAGACATTTAATCTTTCTGGAAGCATAGCTAAGCTTTTTAGGACTTAGCTCCCCCTTGTGGTATTTATTGAAATTGGACATTTTTCTTGGTAAATTGTGGAAATGAGCAAGCTTTCAGAAGTTGGAGGCCAGGTTGTCCTTGGACCTACAGAGAAAGTATCCTCCCCCCCACAAAAATATTTTTCCACTAGGTTCTGTTGATTTCAAGACTTGTGTAGGAAAGAGTTGTTTTTTAATTTTTTATTGTTATGTTAATCACCACACATTACATCATTAAGAGCTTTTTTTTTGTTTTTTTTTTTTCTTTTCTGTTCTGTAAAAACGCATGAGTTTTGAGCCAGGATGATCTGATTTCAAATCCCAGATTCATCATTTAGAATCTTGGGCAAATAACTAAACTTTGTGTAGCTGTCAAACATCTTCCAAATGCAGATAATACCTACTCCAGTTGTTGGAAGAATTAAATGAATTGATAATAAAATGTCTAATGCAGTACCTGGCATTTTGTAGGATCTCACCCTCTGTGTACTTCTCATTTGGATGGTCATAGGGCAGTATAAAGACACTGAATACCTGGGAAATTCAGGAGAAAGGCCACCAGGATGGGAAAGATTTTTCAGTTTTCCCTATGGTTGTGGTGGTTTACAGCCACCCAGGTAAAGGTGTGTATGACCTGTGCAGTTAGAATAATGAGATTTTCAGTGATGAATGCAGTCTCAGAATTCAGATTTGATCATCAGAATGAATCCTTGTCACTTCAGAAATTTAACAGGCTCTAAATGTGGGAGGAATTCTTTATTCATTTCCTTTGTGGATATGCACAGAGCCCTGACCTAGGCCTGGGTTGGGGGGACACAGATGTGGTACAGGACAGGGTCTCTGCGTGGAGGATGGTGGGAGAAGACACAGGAGTGGTGAGGGACAAGGGCACAGTGTTACAAAGTAACATTGACTTGAAAGGTGTTGTCAAGAAAGCATTTTTTCTTTTTTTTTTAAAGATTTTATTTATTTATTTGACAGAGAGAGACATAGTGAGAGCAGGAACACAAGCAGGGGGAGTAGGAGAGAGAGAAGCAGGCTTCCTGCGGAGCAGGGAGCCCGATATGGGACTTGATCCCAGGACCCCGGGATCATGACCTGAGCCGAAGGCAGACGCTTCACTACTGAGCCACCCAGGCGCCCGTCAAGAAAGCATTTTGATGGCCCAGTATATACAGAGTATTGTGTTAGTACAAGATTCTAAGAGGTACAAAGCATGATTCTGATTTTGAAAAGGTTTAAGAAAATGGCATATCAAATATATATGAAAATTGGGGAGTATGGAAAATATTTGAAATAGTTTTTGTGAAGTATCAGAATAGATAATTATTTGGTAGGGCTGGGGAGGAATGGGGTGCTGGACTTGTTCAGGAAAACTGAACCAGAAGTCAGATTCATGGATCCATAGGTAATGGATCCATAGGTAAAGGGAAGGGACCTTCGAGGGCAGCTTGTCCAGCTTCACAAATTGCAGTAATTTCCTCTCCTGAAACCTGGCAGGTAGTTACGGGGTCTGGGTGTCATCAGTTCCTAGCGTGAGCATCCTAACCTTACAAGGCCACTCATTGATTGCTCTCTTGGCGCGTTCATTCTCTTATTGACTCCAGATTTTCTTCCACATGATTCCTTCTCCTAGAATTGAATTATTTTTCTACATAGTAACCCTTAACATATTTGAAGTTATGCTTTAATTTTTTTAAGTGTTTTTTATCATGGAAAATTTCAAACATACAGAAGCAGAGACAATTGTAAAATGAACCCATGGGCCTATTACCCGGCTTAACAGTAATTCCTTAATATCACCCAATGTTGGGCACATTCGAAATCCCCTCCCCTGCTTTTTAAAAATTGTTCTTGTTTTTTTTTTTTTAAGATTTTATTTATTTGACAGAGAGACACAGCGAGAAAGGGAACACAAGCAGGGGGAGTGGCAGAGGGAGAAGCAGGCTTCCCACGGAGCAGGGAGCCTGATGTGGGGCTCGATCCCAGGACCCTGGGATCATGACCTGAGCCGAAGGCAGCCGCTTAACTGACTGAGCCACCCAGGCGCCCCTAAAAATTGTTCTTGTTAAAATCAGGATCTTGTTGAGGTCCAGATGTTGTAGCAGGTTGTTTAAATCAACTTTAATCAGATATAAATTATATACAATAAAGGGTACCCATTTTAAGAATACAGCTCAGTGAGGTTTTTTTTTTTTAAGGTGTCATTTATGTGTCAGAGAGAGAGAGGGAGAGAGAGCACAAGCAGGGGGAGTGGCAGGCAGAGGGAGAAGCAGGCTACCTGCTGAGCAAGGAGCCCGATGCAGGACCCGATCGCAGGACCCTGGGATCATGACCTGAGCCGAAGGCAGACGCATAACTGACTGAACCATCCAGGCGCCCCTCATTGGGTTTTAACAAATGTATTCACTCATGTAAAAACAATCATAACCAAGACACAGAACATTTCCTTCATTCAAACAAGTTCCTCATATACCTTCCCAGTGTAGCTCCCTCACCACCTGCTTTTGGTAACACTTTTTCTTCACTATAGAGTAGGTTTTCCTGTTGTAGGATTATAATTATAAAATGGACTCATCCCTAGGAGTGAAACTGCCTAGCCATATGGTCAGTTTATCTTAAAAGAAGCTGCCAAACAGTTCTCAAAGTAACTGTCCCAGTTTATTTGGTCACATATTTGCTAACATTTGGTATTATCAGTTGTAAATTATAGCCATTCCAGTAGGGCATATCTTTTGGTTTTAATTATATTTCTTGATGATTTATGATGTTGAGCAATTTTGCATGTGGCCATATGTTTTGTGTGTTCATCTGTGAAATAGCTTTTCAAATCTTTTGCCCTTTTTAAATTTATGTATTTTTTTTTGCCCTTTTTTTAAAGTTTATTTTATTTAAGTAATCTACAGCCAACATGGGCCTCGAACTCATTACCCCAAGATCAAGAGTTTTGTGCTCTTCTGACTAAGCCAGTTGGGTGCCCCTCTTTTGCCCCTTTTTAAATTTTTAAGATTATATTTATTTGAGAGACAGTGAGCATGAGTGGCGGGGAGCAGAGGGTGAGGGAGAAGCAGACTCTCTGCTGAGTAGGGAGCCTGACTCGGCTCAGTCCCAGGACCAAGATTGTAACTGAGCCAAAGGCAGCTGCTTAACCGACTGAGCCACCCAGGCGCCCCTTGCCCTTTCTTAAATTGGGTTCTTTTCCTTCTAAATATTAAGGTCTAAGAGTTCGTATATTTTGGATACAACTCCTTTGTCAGATATATATTAAGAATAATATCTTCCAGTTTATGTCCTGGCCTTTAAATTTCTTGACATTGCTTTTGAAGAGCAAATTTGTAATTTTGATAGAATAACATTTTATTAATTTTTACTTTTATGGTTGGTGCATTTTGTTTCCTGCCTAAGGAATCATAGGCCATTCCAAAGATGCAAATATTTTCTCATGTTTTCTTCCAGAAGTTTTATAGTCATGCTTAGGTCTCTGTTCCATGTTAAGTTTTGTGAATGATGTCACATTTCATTTTTTTTCTTCTGTGGCTATCCATTTGCTTCTATAGCATTTCTTTTCCCTTGAGATTACCTTGGCACCTTTAGTTGAAATCATCTAACCATATTTGTGGGTCTCTCTGGACTCTGTTCTGTTTCATTGATTTATATTTCTATTCTCAGATAATAACCCACTTTTCTGATTAGTGTAGCTTTATAGTAGGTCTTGGAATTGGGTAGTTCTTTGGCAGAATTGTTTTGGCTATTTCAGTTTCTTTGCATTTCCATATAAATTTTAGAACCAACAGCAATTTCTATAAAAAACTTGGTGAGATGTTGTTACTATGTTGAATCTATAGATGAGTTTAAGAAGAACTGGTATCAACAAATACTGAGGCTTCTAATCCAAGAACTAAGTTCATCTCCACGTTAGATCTAAAGAAGATCTGTAAGAGACCTACAACACACTGCTGAGAAATGTCCTTAGTCTCTGTGTGCAGGTTTCATGCATATTGTTTACCATGCCTGTGTATTTCATGACTTTTGATGTTGTAAATGGTGTCTTTCTTACATCTCATTTACAGTTGTTTTGTGTTTATAGAAATACAGTTGGTGTTTGTATATTGACCTTGTATCTTAATACTTTATTAAGTTTATTAGTTCTAGGATTTTTTTTTTTTTTGCAGATTTCATAGGCTTCTCTGTGTAGATAGATGATCACGTCATCTGTGAATAAACACACCTTTTAGAAAAGTCAGGTTAATTAAAACATGATTACTTTTAGTAAAAAAGTAATCTTAAAATCTTACTGTGTACAGTTTGATGAGTTTTCACATTATTTCTTTAGATTTTTTTGTATCCCTCTTCTCTTGCCTTTCCTTCTTGGAATCTAATCACACGTATGTTAAGACCACTGTAGACTTCCACAGGTCAGTGACGCCCTGTTCTTTTTTCGTTGTTTTTCGGTCTCTTATGTCTTTGCTTCTGTTTAGATATTCCCGTTACTTACTGTCTTCACACCCATTGATCTTTTGTAGTATCTAATCTGTGGTTAAGCCCATCAAGTGAAATTTTCATTTCTGATATTTTATTTTTCAGCTCTAAAGGTTGCACTTAATTCTATTTTTTATCTTCCACCTTTTGTCAGTATGGTCATGGTTTTGTTTTAATTCTTAATATACTTCAAAATAATTCTTTAAAGTTCTTTTAAGCAAATTAATTCTGTCATCTTTGTTGCAACTTCTTGGTCTATTTTTAGAGATTGATTTATCTCCTCCTCATGGGACATATTTTCCTGCTTTTTTAGGCGTCTGGTGATTTGTTGTTGCTGGATGCTAGGCGCTGTGAATGTTACATTGTTGAGTGCCTGGTTTTTAGTGGCTTCCTTGAAAAGTGCTGGGAGTTTGCTTTGCCTAGACTGTTGTTACTTGTGGAGCAGCTTGATTCCTTCTAGTCTTATTTTTAAGATTTGTTAGGGATGTGTACATAGTAGTCTTTACTCTAGAGCTAGTGTAGCCCTGCTCCTAAGGTGTGATTCTTCAGGAATCTGCTGAATGCCTTGAGCGTTCAGCAAGGTCAGGTCGCTCTAACTGGCTGGAACACTCTTTGCCTCCAGGCCCAGGTTAACTCTGGGAATTGTTCAACTTCCAGCTTCCTGGCAGATGTTCTTTTTGCCCATCCTCAAATCTTACCTTATAAATCTTACCTTATACAGATGCTGCTTCAGATTCAGCAAAGATTGAAGGAAACCCCCTTGCAGATTTCTGGAACTCTTTTTTTGTAGCTCCCATCTTCCCGGTGCTTTTCCCTGCCTGGTTCAGGTGCCTCAGTCTCCCTGGACTCTGGTCTCCACCGCCTCAGCGAGATTGGTAGACTCATGCGGTTTCTCCCTCCCTGTACTGGGGTCGAGAATGTGCCTCCGGGTAGAAAGCTGGGTGAACTCAGGCTCACCTCATTTGTTTTCCTTCTCTCAGGGGTCATAGTCGTGTGCTGCCAGTTGTTCTCTACCTGATTCTCTAGTTATTTCAGTGGGAGGGCAAGTATCATTTACTCTGTAGATTTCTCCTCTTGTTTGTTTGTTGTTGTTGGAATGTATTCATTGCAGAAACAGGTTTGTTTGGCTTCTAGGGGTTATCATGGTCTGCATTTTGCTAACCACATCCCCCAGTATAACTGAACATGTTTCCCTGGCTCTTTATGTTTACTGGGAATTTGTAGTCAGATTTAGGTTCAGTATTGATTGGCAAGGATACTTAACAGGAGATGGGTACTTTTAGCAGGAGGCATCTAATGACTAGATGTCCCTCTATTTTTTTTAAAGATTTTATTTATTTATTTAGAGAGGGAGAGAGAAAGAGAGAGAGCATGCACACAAGCAGGGGGAGGGGCGGAGGGAGAAGGAGAGAGAGAATCTCAGGCAGATTCCACACTGAATATAGAAAACAACTCAGAGTTTGATCTCATGACCCTGAGATCAGGACCTGAGCTGAAATCAAGAGTTGGAAGCTTAACCGACTGAGCCACCCAGGCACCCCTTTCCCTCTGTTTTTGATGTCACTAGTCATTGGTGATATTGACTAAATCCGTTAATACATTATAGGCTGCAAAATGCTGATATGCTGATTATATTGTTCCTGCTTGATTTAAAGGCTGGGATATTTCTACAAAAAGAAGTTTATAATCAAGTATTCTTTACACTGAGATTTGGTTTGTATAGTTCAGGCAGTATAAATATTTGATTCTATTTAAATAGTTTTCAAAATAATGAGTTGTCTTCCTGGCTTTATCAAACGATGCCAGAGGGATTTTTTGGTGTGTTCCTTCTAACTCTTTCTAATCATTATGACGTCATGAATTTAAAAATATTTGGGGTGTTTTAATCAGCTGTAGTTCTTATTTTTTTTTTTTAAGGATTTTATTTATTTATTTGACAGAGCACAAGCAGGGGGAGTGGCAGGCAGAGGGAGGGGGAGTGGCAGGCAGAGGGAGAGGGAGAAGCAGACTCCCTGCTGAGCAGGGAGCGCAATGTGGGACTGGATCCCAGGACCCTGAGATCATGACCTGAGCCGAGGGCAAACGCTCAACTGACTGAGCCACCCGGCACCCCTGTAGTTCTTATTCTTATCAGTGCTCAATTTCTCTCAGTTTTGGCTAGTGGGAGCCTGTTCAGCTTGGCTTCTGGGCCTTTTTGACACCATCCAGTGGTCACTGATACCTTCCTTGCTTTCTAATGTGGCAAGATGTTCTAAGCTTATCTTCTACATTTCTTGCCCAGATCATGAAAGAGTCATTTCTCTAGGGAGCCCTTGATCCCTTTTAATGGGAAATGGTATTTAAAGACTACAATCTGGGTACTGAGATTGCTTATTGCTTTTGAGTTGGCCATCATTTCTAGGCCTTTTCAGAGGACAAAGCTAGGATATACATAGAGTTTTTTTGTGTGTGAACATTCATCTTGGTGCCATATGGATACTCCCAAAAGAAATTCAGGATGCTAGAGGGATTTTACTTAACCTCACGTATCTTACACATGTATTTTATTTCTCTGGTGTTGGAAATCCCAGTTTTCAATGATGTCAACATATTTTATTTTACAATATTCAAACAATTTTAAAAATACCAATATCAACACTGCCACCCACATTTGTTACTGAAAATGTTTTCAGGATGTTTTGCAGTTATTTTTGTTTTTAAGTTCTATCCCTCAATCAAGTACATGCTTAAAATAATTCCTTTCTGTTGTCCTGCCGTCAGTTTGATTCACAGTTAGGTCAACTGTTTCACTTTTGCTTGTACTTTTTAGGGATTGCTTTTCAGTGTTTTGTTTTGTTTTGTTTTATAAGTATCTAACATATTTACAAGATTTAATGCCAATTAATGAAACAAGGTCTCTTCCGAGAAGTCTAGGTTTCGTCTCAGTTCCATCAAACCTGTTGTTACCCTCCTCTATGGGTAATTTAAAAAAATTTATTTAATATCTTATTAAAAATAAGCAAATGATTTCTGCATTCAGCCAAGATTCTGGCTTTATTTACCTTCCTTACTGAAACAACTGAAAAGAAAAAAAAACCCAGACAAAATAAATGAAACCGTTTTCAAGACACTGGATATCAGGTAACAAAGGACAGCAATGCCTGAAAGCGCTGCAATTATGCCTACTTACTGCATTGAAAGAGTTCCCCATTTGTAGCATAGAAGTGAGGAACCCTGAACTGAGGAGATGGAGCTGAGAGTCGGGAAAGCAAGGCAGCTAGAGTTCATAGGGCTGAGTACCAAGAGGAGAGTGCTACACAGAGAGACCTCTGGGATCTGTGAAAGGTCCCCTTTGAGTATTCATCAGCATATGAGTTTGACGAAATTAATCAATGCCAGAGAAACTGTCCGAATGATTAAAGGGAGTAGTTCCTGACACAAGGCCAAGGATATACCTTATAATTCTAGGAGAATTGGATAAAGTACTCAGAAGGGTCTCACCTCAGACTAAATCTGCTCATGTCTTGCCTAACAAGCCATAAAAAAGCAAGAGCCAAAAGAAACTATTTCTTAGTAATTTACCTGAACAAACAATAGTGCTCAAGAATGTTTGTTCTATTAGTCAAGTTCTCTAGAGAAACAAAACAATATGGGACCCACATACACAGATAGATAGGTAGAGGAGGTTTATTATAAGGAATTGACATATATACAGTTGGAAGCTGAGAAATTCCACAGTCTGCTGTCTGTAAGCTGGAGACCCAGGAAAGCCATTGGTGTAATTCAGGCTGAGTCCAAAGGGGAGCTGATGGTCTGAAGGCCTGAGAACCAGGAGTACCAAGGGTGGAAGAAAAATGATGTCCCAGCTCAAGGAATCAGGCAGGAAGGGGTGAATTCCTTTCGTACTTTGCTCTGTTCAGGCCCTCAATGGATTGGAGGATGCCTACTGGTAAGGGCAATCTACTTTACTGAGTGCACTGATTCTCAAATGCTAATCTCACCTGGAAACACGCTCACAGACACACCCAAAAAGGTTTAATTTGGGTACTCTGTAACTAGTCAAGTTGACACATAAAATTAACCATCAAAGGTTACCAGGAATGCAAAGAGGCAAGAAAATATAAACATGATGAGGCGAAAAATCAACCTATCAAAACCAACCAAGAACTACCAGAGATGTTAGAATTAGGCAAGGGTATTTAAATAGTTATTATTACTATATTTTGGATGTTAAAAAAGCTAAGTGGAGACATGAGAGATATTAAAAAAAAAAAAAAAGACCCAAATCAAACTTCTCGATTTGAAAACTACAGTGCCAGAGATAATAAATATACTGGGTGGGATTAACGCTAGACTAGATATTGTAGATGAAAAGATTAGTGCACTTGAAGGCATAGCAATAGAAGCTATCCAAAATGAAATACATAGGGGAAAAAGACTCAAGAAAAATGATCAGATCACCTGTGAGCTGTGGGACACTTTCAAGCAGCCTAATAAATGTAACTGGAATCACTGGCGGACAGGATAGAAGAGGTGTTCAGAAAAATATTTAAAGACATAATGGCTGAAAATTTCTAAAATTTATGAAAACTGTAGATCCACATACTCAAGAAGTTCAATGAAACCCAAACATATGAAGCACGAAGAAAAGTACACCGAGGTATATCATAATCAAATTGCTCAAAATACATGATAAAGAGCAATCTTAAAGCAGAGGGAAAAAAAGACATTTTACATAGAGAGGGATTAAGATAAGGTTGACATCAAGATTTCTTGTCAGCAGGCATGGGAGAATATAGTAGAATAATATCTTTTAATGTACTTGAAGAATAATATTGTTGACCTACAATATACCCAGCAAAATAATTTTATAAAACAAAGATTAAATGAAGATTTTTTCCAACGTATAAGAGCTGAATGAATTCAACACATCTGCACTGTAAGAAATGTTAAAGGAAGACCTTTAGGCATAAGGAAAATGACAGATGGAAATAGTTGAGTTATAGAAAGGGGGTAAAGAATGCCAGAAATATGTAAGTAAATATATAAAACCATTATCTAGTTATTATTTAAATATCTTTAAAATTTAACTTTCTGTAGCATGTGGTTTCAAAAATTTGTAAAAGTAAAATATATGACAACAATAATATGGAGGTCAGGAGAGGGAGAAATGGTAATAACTCTTGTAAAGTTCTTACGCACATGAAGTAGTAGAGTATCACTTGAAGGTAGACTGTGATAAGTTAAAGATGTATAAACCCTAAACCAACCACTAAAATAACAAAATAATGAGCTAATAAGCCAACAGAGGAGATAAATTAGAATCATTAAGAAGACTCAATTGAGGGACGCCTGGGTGGTTCATTTGGTTAAGCATCTGCCTTAGGCTCAGGTCATGATCCCAGGGTCCTGGGATCGAGTCCCGCATCAGGCGCCCTGCTCAACGGGGAGCCTGCTTCTCCCTCTCCCTCTGCCTGCCACTCCCCCTGCTTGTGCTCTCTCTCTCTATCCCTCTGAGAAATAAATAAAATCTTAACAACAAAAAGACTCGATCCAAAAAAAGGCAGATAAAAGTAAAAAGGGAACAGAGAACAGATGGGAAAAATAGAAAAAAAGAAGATGCCTAGGCTTAAACTTGCCCATATCAGTAATCACATTAAATAGAACTTGTCTAAACACCCCAATTTAAAAGGCAGAGATTGTTGGACTGGGTAAAGAAGCAAGACCCAAATAGATGCCTTCAAGAACCACACTTTAAATAAAAAAACATACGAAGGTTAAAACTAAAAAAAGAGATTGAAAAAGATTTCTCACATTAAAAAAGAAAAAAAAAAGCTGGGGTGGCTATATTAATACCAAAGTAGATTCCAGAGGAAAGTATATTACCAGGGATAAAGAAAGTTATTTTCTAGAATAAAGTAGTCAATCAAGCAAACATAATCCTAAATGTTTGTGCTTCTAATAATAGACCTTCAAAATACATGAAACAAAAATTGATAGAACTAAATGGAAAAACAGATATAAGTATATAATTGGAGATTTCAGTATCCTTCTCTCAGTGATTGATAGACTAAACAGAACATGAATAAGGTTCTAGAAGATAAGAGCAACACTGTCAACTAGCTTGACCTGATTGACATTTATAGAACACCCCAGAAGAGCAGAATATATATGCTTTTTGAGTGCACATGGAGCATCTTATCCAAGGTAAGTCATATTCTGGACCATAAAGCAAATGTCAAAAATACAAGAAGATTCAAATCATACAAAGTATGTTCTTTGGCCACAGTAAAATTAAATTAGAAATCAATAACAAAGATCTCTTGAAAGTCCCCAAATATTTAGAAACCAACTGACATACTTCTGAATAACTTAAGGGTCAAAGAAATCAGAAGGGAAATCAGTATTTTGAGCAGAATGAAAATGAAGACAGCATATCAAGTTTGTGCAGTAACAGTAAAGCACTACTTGGAAATTTATAGCACTATCTAAATCAGAAAAGAAGAAAGATCTCAGATTAGTGACCTCAGTTTCTACTATTAGAGACTAGGATAAAGAGCAGATAATTCCCAAGAAGCAGAAGAAAAGAAATAAAGAACATAAATTAATGAAATAGGAAACAAAAGGAAAACCAATGAAAACAAAAGCTGGTTCTTTGAGATTAATAAAATTGATTAACCTCTAGCCAGAGTGATCAGGGAAATAAAGGAGGAGACACAAATAACCAATGTTTGTGATCAGACAGGAACATCACTACAGGTTCTACAGAAATTAAAACAATAAAAAGGGAATATTATGAATAATTTATGTCACTTAATTTGACAGTTTGGATGAGATGAAGAAATTCCATCTGAGACAAATTGCAAAAGCCTACTTAACAGATGACCTAAATAGCCTATGACTCTTTAAAGAAATTGAGTTTATTGTTAACATTTCTACAAAGAAAACTCCAGGCCCAGATGACTTCACTGGTGAATTCAATTAAACTTGTCAGGAAGAAGTAATAATAATTCTGTACAAACTCTTCTAGAGAATTGAAGATGAGAAAATACTTCCCAATTCAAACCAGACAGAGATATAACAAGAAAAGAAAACCACAGACCAGTACCTGTCATGAACATAGGCACAAAAACTCTAAATAAAATTTTAGCAAATCAAGCCCAACAAGATACAAAAAGGATAATACATAATGACCAAGTATGGCTTATGCCAAGAATGCATGGTTCATTTAACATTAGAAAATCAATGTAAGTCACATATTAACAAATTTCAAAAATAAAATCCAGATATGCAGCTCGATAGACAAAGCTTTTGGAAAAAATCAAATGTTGATTACTGATATTAAAAAAAGAAGTGGTAGCAAACTAGGTATAGAAGGGGGCTTAAAATAGCCTCTATGAAAAACTTACTAACATCGTACTTAGTGGTGAATAATTGAATGTTTCCCCCTAAGATCAGAAACAAAATAAGGATGTCCACTCTCACCACATGTGTTCAACATTATAGTGGGGCACAGTGCACTAAGGCAAGAAAAAGAAAAAGCATATAGATTGGGAAGGAAGGAGTAAAACTGTCTTTATCTGCAGATATTGAATATCTATGAATAAAATCTGGTGGAATCTACAGTTTAGTAAGGTTTCCAGATAAAGATTAACATCTAAAAGCAACTATTTCTGTATGCTAGCAACGAACAATTGGAAATTGAAATTAAAATCTTCCGTGTGCACTAGCATCAAAAAATACGAAGTACTTAAGGATAAATCTCGCAATACTGTGAGACTTATAATTGAAAACTATAAAATATTGCTGATAGAAATTGAAGACCTAAATATGGAGAGATATACCTTGTTCAAGAGTCAGAAGACTAAATATTGTTACCATATTGTCACTATGACAAACAGTATGTCAAATACTAAGCTCTCCACTTTGATCCCCAGAGTCAGCATAATCCTGATCAAAATCTCAGCCTGGGTGGCTCAGTCATTAAGCGTCTGCCTTCGGCTCAGGTCATGATCCCAGGGTCCTGGGATTGAGCCCCGCATTGGGCTCCCTGCTCAGGGAGGAGAGTTTCCTCCCTCTGCCTGCTGCTCCCACTGCTTATGTGCTTTATCAAATAATAAAATCTTTAAAAAAAAAAACTCAGGATTTTTTGGTAGAAAACAAGCTGATTGTACAATTCATATAGAAAATTCCAAGGACCTTGAACAACACAAACATGAGCTGATTTCAAGACTTACAATAAAGTTATGGTAATTAGAAGAGCATGGTATCAGTATAAGATAGACAAAAAAAATCACTGGAATAGAATAGACAGTCCAGAAATAGATTCCTACATACCTGGCAATGGACTTCTGACAAAGGTGGAAACACAAGTGGAGAACGAGACGTCTGTTCAACAAACAGGACTGGAACTATTGGATATATCCCTGTGCAAAAAATTGATTCATGCCTCAGTCATAAACATAAATGAACTCAAAATGCTTCATTGAACTGAATGTAAAGCCTAAAACCAGAAAACTTACAGAAAAAGTTAAGCAAAGATTTCTTAGATTTAACACCAAAAGCAAGATTCATAAAAGAAAAATTTGATAATTTAGATTTCATCAAAATAAACTTCCACTTTTCAGAATACACTGTTAAGTGAACAAAAGGCCAAGCCACAGATTAGGAGAGAATCATTGCAAAGCATATATGTGAACAAGGACTTACATCCAGAATATATAAAGAACTCTCAAAACTCATTCATAAGAAATAACCCAGTAAAGTTAACACTTCACCAGATAAGATGTGTGCATAGGAAATAAGCACATGAAAAAATGTTCAACATCATTACTTCTCAGGGAAATGCAAATTAAAGCCACCATGAATTATCATACATACTTACTAGAATGACTAAAATTAAAAAAGAATGATTTAAATTAAAATACCAAGTGGTGGAGAAGCTGGAAATAATACACTGCTGGTGGGCATGTACGATGGTACATCACCTTAGAAAACCGGTTGTTAGTTTCTTAGAAAGGTGTATGTCAAATGCTCCAACCATCCCTTTGCTAAGCATATACCCTTGAGAAAAATTCTTTTTTTTTTTTTTTTTAAGATTTTATTTATTTATTTGACAGAGACACAGCGAGAGAGGGAACACAAGCAGGGGGAGTGGGAGAGGGAGCAGCAGGCTTCCCGTGGAGCAGGGAGCCCGAGGCGGGGCTCGATTCCAGGACCCTGGGATCATGACCTGAGCCGAAGGCAGACGCTTAACGGCTGAGCCACCCAGGCGCCCCACCCTTGAGAAAAATTCTGCATTTACATCCATCTACTTGTATATCAATATTCACAGCGCCTCTATTCGTAAAAGCCAAAAACTGGAAAAAACCTCAAATGCCCATCAACAGCTGAATACATAAGCAAATTGTGCTAGATCCATACAATGAAATGCTACTCAGCAATAAAAAGGAATAATAACCTTTGATGTATGCAGCAACATATGAATCTCCATGCTGAGTGAGATAAGCCAGAGAAGTAGAATACATGGTGATTATATATTCCATATATAAAACTGTAGGAAATGCAAACTATTATGATAGAAATTCTGCTTGGGGAGGCCCAGTCAGCAAGTGGCAGGAGGTGGGATGAGACTTGGATGAGGAGACTTGTGGAGGTGAAGGATATGTTCAGTTTGAATGTAATGAAGTTCTCACATATGTATTCGTATGTCAAAACTTACAGATTGTGTACTTTGAATATGTGTAGTTTATTGCATGTGAGTTTTACGTCAGAGCCATAAAAAATACATATTTGTCTCTCATTACCTTCTTATGTAAAAGTAGTATTCTACACTTTTCTCCACCCCTCCTTTAAAAAAAAAAAACATTGTGGAAACCATACCCTAGCAGTATATAAAATTTATTTATTTTTTTCCATTTTCACAGTATACTTTAGTGTATTGAGCAACTCTTCTATTGATGGACATTTTGGTGGTTTCAGTCTTTTGTTATAAATAATGCTGGAATAACATAGTTTTGTTCATATATCTTTTCAACATTTGTTGTGTCCACAGTATCTTTGAGATCTTTAGAGGTGGGATTGTTGCATCAAAAAGTAAATACACAAGTAATTTGGGGAGATGTTGCTAAATTCCCATTCATAGAGGTTGTGTCCTTTTGTATAACAATGAGCAATGTGTGAGAGTACTTGTTTCCCCTACATTCTCTCACCAATTGAGTATGTTGTCAGAAGTTTAGATCTTGCCAGTGTAAGTGAAAAATGGTATCTCCGTGTAGGTTTAATTTGTATCTCTTTTATTATGAGCTGAGGCAGAGCATGTTTACATATGTTTGTGAGCTATTCCTGTTTCTTTTCCTGAGAACTGTTGATTCTTTTATTTCAGCTCTTTTTTTCTATAGGCTGTTTTCTTCTCTGTTTACTTGTACAGTTCTTTATAGTTTAGGAATATTAACCCTTTGTCCCTAATGTTACATATATTTTTTTCTCTGGTTGTCATTGTCAAACTTTTTTGACATTTTGCATTTTTTTTTTTAAAGATTTTATTTATTTATTTGACAGAGAGAGACACAGCGAGAGAGGGAACACAAGCAAGGGGAGTGGGAGAGGGAGAAACAGGCTTCTGCGGAGCAGGGAGCCCGATGCGGGGCTCGATCCCAGGACGCTGGGATCATGACCTGAGCCGGAAGCAGACGCTTAACGACTGAGCCACCCAGGCGCCCCGACATTTTGCATCTTTTTGCGAGCAGGGGCTAGACAAGTTTTTTATTTTTAAGTAGTTGTTTGCAAATCTTTTCTCTTGGATTTTGAGGCATAATTGGGAAGGTATTGCTCACTCATAATACATCGAGAAATTCACCCGTGTCTCTCCTAGTACTTGTTTGTTTTCATATTTTTACATTCAGGTTTCTGATCATTTGGAATTTATCCTTATGAAAAGAATCCAATTTTAACGTTTTCCATATGGCTTAGTTATACTAGCATCACTTATTAAAAGTGTCTTTTTCCCCACCTGACTTCTATTGTATCCCAAATTTTCAATGCAGTTGGGTCTATTTTTGGATTTTCTGTTCTGTTCCATAATCTATCTGTATTCTTGGGTCAGTTTTTTACTGTTTTAATTGCACAGCCTGCTTTCACCTCCCCTCTCAGCCCCCTTCCATTGCTCTTCTCTTTGAGTCCTGATTGTTTTTGCTTGATTGTTCCGAATTGCTTTTATATTAAACTGGAAGACATACCTTTAAAGATTTAGAGACATTATTTTTCCTCCGGGTTAAATGTCCCCGGTTTTTTCAACTTTTAGAACGTGCCTATGCATAATCCTCGTCCTTTTCCACAAGTCACGTAACTATAAAATACAGGACCCTTGGGGTATGGTGGGGTACTGACATGGCTCCTTAGAAGCAGCCTCATTCCAGGGCATCAGCAGGAATGTGAGACAGTGTGAGCATGTGGAGTAGGAAGAGAAAAAGCTGAGCGGGGCACTGGAGATACCAGGGAAGGAAGGCCTCGCCCTGGAGACTGGGGTGGGGGGGTGTCTTTACTCGGGGGCGGGAGAGGCTGCTCTCCCGTCTGGGCAGTGGGACCGGTGCTGCACGCAGTGACACAACGCCGGCCCTGAGGGGCGTGAGCGGGGCGTTTCTCTCCCCGGGGCCCTTTACGTGGCGCGGTCTCCCCCAGCTTCTGCAGCAGGTGAAACTTCCGTCAGTGCGCGTCCCTTAGTTTCTTCTGCGCAGGTCGCCTCGCTCCATCGTTGCTTTGGTCCACCATGGCCCCGCCCACTGCGGGCCCGGTTTCCGTAGGCACGTTTACGTCCTCCGAGGGGCATTGTCTGATGACGTCTTTTCCAGGAGGCGTAGGGCGAAAAGAACCAGCGGCGGCGGAAAGCGAAGTTCACTCCCAGGGTCCGCCTCCTCAGCCGGCCCCTTTCCGAAGGAGGAAACGGTGGAAGAGTGGGCTCCAGTGCTGTTCCGCGGGGGAACGTCGCCTCCGCTCAGCTGTCCCCACACAATGGACTCAGTTCCTGCCACTGTGCCTTCTGTCACCGCTTCCCCCGGGGACTCGGAACTTCTGGGACCCCTGTCGGTCCTCTACGCAGCCCTTATAGCCAAGTTACTGGAGGTGACGGTCCCCATTCCCAGGGAGGGACCCCAGCTCTGGCAGGCGGGTAGACGAGTTGTGAGCGGAGTTGGCGCGCCGACGGGTCGAGGGAGAACTGGAGTGGGTCAGGCCCGAGGCAGGCAAGACGTTGCAGTGCTGTTTAGGGAGGCCAGGGGGAGTGATTTTAAGAAGGTTTCGTCACTTGCTCATTTGTTATTGATTTCTTAGATTGTACCAGGCGCTATGTTGTTTTCTGGTAGACAGTCACGATCTCTTCGGGTCCTTTTCCAGTGACCCCCGGCACTGTTGTGGGGTGGGGCCAGTATGATAGTTATTTGTGTGCTTGTAGAGGGCAGTGAAAGTGTAGAAGCAAGCAGGTGTTCAATGCAACTGTATTCGAGGAAGCATGTAAAATAAAGGCACTGCGTTATGTAGAAGACAGTTAAATTCAGAGCAGTCTGGACCAGTTATCAGGAGCCGTCTGAGCTTACTCAGCATTTATTTTTACATAAGGGTAGAATAAAGATTTAAAATCTTAGAGGAAAAGCACATTATTTGGGCTATTCGCTATCATCATTTTGGTTTTATTTGTAGCCATACAAGTTGATTATCTCTCTAGAGTGTTCAATTTTGTGTTTTATGTGGCTTTTTAAGTTATAGAAATCAACTAAGAGGAAAGTCTGATCCAAAGAGATTCTAGACATGTCCTAGACAACATGATGTTGTAAGTCCTATTGCAAACTGGAAATATGTGTTCAGCTTAAAGACGTTTAGATTCATAATATTCAAAAGCACTTCAAGCCAAACAAGAAATATGAGGCTGCCAGTATCCCATCTTTACTGAAGCAGTGGAAGGGGAGTAGTTATGGAGGTTGGTTTAGAACCCTGAAGGGGAGTAGTTATGGAGGTTGGTTTAGAATTTCTGTGGATGATTCTTTGTGACTGTTCTGTTCTAAATTCTTCATGGCTTGTTATTTCCAATATTTCTGTTTCAGTTAGTTGCTACATTGCCTGATGATGTTCAACCTGGGCCTGATTTTTATGGCTTGCCATGGAAGCCTGTACTTATCACTGCCTTCTTGGGAATTGGTTCATTTGCCGTCTTTTTCTGGAGAACTGTCCTTGTTGTGAGTAAATTAAACTTATACTTTGACTCATCAAGACAACAGATATTTTATAATCACTAGCGCTTTTGTTTCTTGTTCAGTTACTAACATGAACACAAATGCTTATAATCTCAGCTAACCTTGTGAAATAATTCAGTGTAATCTTTGTTGGTAAAGACTTAAGTGAACAAGACAACATGTATAATCTTAATGGAAAACTTCGATTTATAAATCTTAAATCAAAATCTAAAGATTAAATGTATACGTACCTACTTGGGCACATGTATATGTTCCTAGTAGAACTGGGAACTCTTACAGCCATCTTGAAAAGCAGTTAAATAATATGTATCAGAAGACTTAACATTTTCATATCCTTTTATTATAGTATAAAACCATGTCTAATTAATCTATCCTAAAGAAATAACCAGTCATGCATAAAAATCTTGTATAAGGGTGTTCAATGAAACACTATTTGTTAGAGTGAAAACTAAATGATCCATAGTAGGGGAATTGTTAAATTATTGTACATCCATATAATGGGATACTAGGTCACTCTAAATTTGTTATTTCAAAGATACTGGGGCCCAGAAAATTCTCACAATTTAATAGTAAGTGGAAAAAACCAGAAATCAGGACTGTAAAATATAAACTGTGTATTATATATGTAAATGTATAGAAATACACACATGCATAGAAAAAATGCTACAAGACAACAAAATAGTAAATTTCATGCAAATTTATCTAGGATGATAGGTAATTTTGTAGTATTTTTCTACATGTATCTGTTTCACAGATTTTCTAATTTGATCACGTGCTGTTGGGCTCATAAAATATCTTTTTATTTGGAAATACAGATTATGTAGTATCCAAAGACACACTATGAAATTTTTATTCCTTAAGAGTCTCTTTCCGTGCAGAACTTGTCTTTCGTGCTTATCTATATATGCATGCTCATACATACTCATTCTTGTGGCTGTATTATATGTCATTTTGTTTCATAGTTATCTAACGTAACAAGAAAGAAATCATTCTGTGTGAATGAGCTTTGCAGATTAAAAGCTTTCAGGTTCAGTTGAAGCTTAACAGTTAAAGTAGCCAAAGCATTGGATGCATGTCTTTCTAAGAGTATTTCTTAATTTTATCAGACATATCATTGTTCATAAGCTTTCTCTCCTTGCACAAGTGATGATAAAATCACTTAAAAAGAAGGGTCATTTGCTTGGATTCCCGGGAACAGTCCTCTAACCTCATGGGATTTTTCCTCAGATGAAAGGAGAAAGGGCGCATAGAAAGGATGAGTGGAATGGGAAAAGGTGAAAACGTGTTTTATTTCCCACTCTTGTTTCTCCCCTCTTAAAAATCCTAACATCTGTTTACATTTTCACAGGGTGATGCAGGCTTTATGTCCTAACTGCTCTTCTCAGCCTCAGCATTTGACTTTGGAACCTTTGGTCCCTGCTCTCATTTGCCTGCTTCTTGCTTCTTCCTCCCTCCTCCTGCCTATTGATTTGGGTGAGAGGAGAGGAGAAGAAGCTTTACTGTTTCATTAGCAAGGCTATTACGTGGGAAAGACTCATTTCTTTCCAGTTGGAACTCTGAATGCATTTTCCTATAGCAACGTTATTATACCTGGTATTAGATACTGTAATAATGAGATATCGTGGATGATTTATGGACTGAGCTGAGTATCTCATTACCATTTATAGCTTTGAAAAGTGGAAATAAATTCTGGGTTACAAAGACATTCGGTGACACAATTTTTAAAAAAAATGGAGTACTGCTTAGATTTTTTTTTGAGATTTTATTTATTTGTGAGAGAGAGCGCGCACAAACTGGGGAGGAGGGGAGAGAGAGAAGCAGGCTCTCTGCTGAGCAGGGAGCCCGACTTGGGGCTCGATCCCAGGACCCTGAGATCATGACCTGAGCCAAAGGCAGAACTCAACTGACTGAGCCACTCAGGTGCCCCCTGCTTAGATTTTGTAACTCTATAATTCAGTCCTGACTTTAGAGAGGATTTAGAGGTTAGTTGTCATTTTTCTTCTTGCTTGTGCATTTTCCTCTAGCGGTCTTCTTTCCCTTTCAGGTTGATGACCACTTTTTTTAGGGGTTTGGGAAAATCAGATAATTATTAGATCTCTAAATTCAGGTGGTTGCCAACTTGTAATAGGATTTCAAAGATGTTTTCTGGTGAGGGAGAGAGACATATCTTAGTACAAAGATTATGCCTTTAATTTTGTTTCCTGAGAGTTTCGTTGAATGATCATTGTTTCTAGACCTCATTCTGGCTATTTGGGGTTGTCAAATAAATGATTTGGGGTAAAAGAAGCATTAGTATATTTAATATGAAAATACCCATTTCCATTATTAATTATTTTTTTTAAAGATTTTATTTATTTGAGAGAGAGGGAGAGCATGAGACAGAGATCATGAGCAGGGGGTAGGGGTAGAGGGAGAAGCATACTCCCCTCTGAGCAAGGAGCCCAATGTGGTACTCGATCCCAGAACCCTGGGATCATGACCTGAGCTGAAGGCAGATGCTTAACTGACTGAGCCACCCAGGTGCCCCACATTTGAAATGCTTTTTAACCTTTTCTTATTTTTTTTTAAAGATTTTATTTATTCATTAGAGAGCATGAGCAGGGGGAGAGGCAGAGGTAGAGGGGGAAGCAGACTCCCCACTGAGCCAGGAGCCCGATGTGGGGCTCGATCCCAGGACTCTGGGATCATGACCTGAGCTGAAGGCAGACGCTTAACCATCTGAGCCACCCAGGCGCCCCAGCCTTTTCTTATTTTTTAATCCTATGGATTATTACAGTGAACCAAACTGTTACTAAATTTTCATTTTGTTATGATTTGACTATTGTATTCAATATTTCTATAATATTATATAGTACTATAGTATTTCTGTTAATAAAATGTTTTGACATCAAATTTAATTTTATTTTTCTTCTAGGTAAAGAATAGAGTATATCAAGGTAAATATTTAGGCTTATTCTGTTGTTTATACTCTTCCCTCAGTATTGGTGTTAGATATGAGTTTATGTAAGCTAGAAACTAGATACAGTGACTTCTGATGTCTGATTGACTTACTCATTCCTGAACATTTGACTAATCCTAGGTTACTAGCTTGGATGACAGAGTAGATGGTGATACTACCAACCGAGATAGGATATGAGGTGGAACAAATTGTGGGAGTAGGAAGAAGATGATTAGTTTGATTTGGGGCAGATTGGCTTTGTTGATTTCATGCAAATTTATTGCATGTGAACAGTGTTCTTGTGCTAATGGTTTAATCGATACAGTATATATTTAAGTAGGTAATTTGAGGAATAGAGATGTAAATCAATGTGCTTGTATTTTTTGTCTTTTTCTTTTTGCAAGTGACATATATTTGAAATGATCACATTTTCTAAGAAGAAAGGTAGTCCATGAAGGGAAGGATATCAAGCTAAAATATTATATTTCCTATTTTTGAAATAAATTTAAATTGGAATCTCACTGAAAGAAGGGTCCTTATTATATTTTTCTTATTTTAGTAGTATTTTTACACCCTTATTTGCCATTAACTGCAGGTTGCTTTTTTAAAAGCATTAGTGTTAAAAAGTTCTTTTCCCTCATAGTGCTAGGTAACATACTGCTAATACATGGGGTAATTTAGTTTTATTTAGTCATCATAATAATCTTATGGATTTCCCCTCCCCTTTAGTCACTGAACAGCAAATTTCTGAGAAGTTGAAGAATATCATGAAAGAAAATGCAGAACTTGTACAAAAATTGTCAAGTTATGAGCAGAAGGTATAATTATTCTTTAATTATTTCAGTATTTTCCCCTCATGATTCCAGCTTGAATTATTTCCTCCTGTGTTACTCAGTTATTACGGTATTTTAAAATTTCATTATTTCCTACAAACCATCCAAATCTGAAGTAATCATCATGTGTAAAGTACAGCTTTCTTCTCTAAGGGGTTACCTACTCAGAGATAAGTTTTGATACCCTTGTGATTTATATTTCTGAATTCTGCATGCTTTATTTTATATAGATTAAGGAGTCAAAGAAACATGTTCAAGAAACCAAGAAACAAAATATGATTCTTTCTGATGAAGCAATTAAATTTAAGGTAAAAATCCCTTCTCTTTTTGAGATTACATTCTAAAAACAAAAGAAAATGTATTTACTAATTTTGATGTTTTTTTTTAATAGGATAAAATCAAGAAACTTGAAGAAACTAATGACATTCTGGATGATACAGCTAAAAATCTGCGTGTTATGTTGGAATCTGAGAAAGAACAGAATATCAAGAATCAGGACTTGGTAACAGTTTTGCTGCAAAGCATTAACTGTAATTTAGCTTTCAGACTGTTCTGTAGGTAGGATGGATTGAACTCTGCATTTTCCCATGCTGTAACCAAAGGAAGATTGGGGCACAGGGAAGTTGAACCTACATCCATCTGTCTTCATGGAATCTTAAATGCTAATACCACACGCTGTTCTTTTCATGGTCCTAGGAAGTATTTTCGTCCTCAGCCCTGGATAATTTCCATATTGCTTGGCTCTGCCTTCTGAAACATATAGAGCAACTAAGAAACCGTAGCCCCATTCAACAGTTCTAGTACTTTGTTTTGTTTTGCATGATTCCTTTTAAAAACAAGCCTTTTAGAACTGTTTTAGAACTACAGGAAAGTTGCAGAGGGTTCCCATATATCACACACCCAGTTGAGCTTGTGACCTGGCTGACCAGGTATTTGCCAGGTTTCTTCACTCCATATTTACCCATTCCCACTCTTGGTGTACTGTTCACTTTGGAAGGAAGTACCTACGCCCAACCTGTGGTTAAAAGAGTGAAGAGTATGCTCCACCTCCTTGAGGAGGCAGTACTTTCACAGATTATTTGGAATTCTTCTGTAAGTGAGATTTGTTTATTTGTCCTCAAGTTGAACCATTTTTAGTTCAGGCAAGAGAATTTTTAAAGTGACCTTGGGGATTTTTTTTTTTCTCTACCAGTAGGAAAAACCGTTGGTTTCGGCTGGACTACTTGAAAAATTTTTTCTTTTTTCTTTTTTTTTCCTGCTTTTTTTCACCTTTTTGTCTGGTCATCTACCACATTATCTCATAGCCAGGAAGGTTGTGCATGACACATAATAGAGCTCCAGTTATTTTCTTCTTTCTTTTTTTTTTTTTTTTTAAACTTTATTTATTTGTGAGAGAGAGATAGCACTCAGGCAGAGCAGAGGGAGAAGCAGGCTCCCGGCTGAGCAGGGAGCCCGATGCGGGATTCGATCCCAGGACCTCGGGATCATGACCTGAGCTGAAGGCAGACGCTTAACTGACTGAGCCACCCAGGCGCCCCTATTTTCTTCTTTCTTCATCTCTCTACATTCTTGACTTTTCTCCTCAGCTAAAACTGAATCACCTGCTTTTACCTGATATGTAGCAGATGGCTCTGGGATAGCATTTCATCTTTTTAGCACATATCCTACTGTTTCTACTAAAATCCTAATACATTTTTTGTGTTCTTCTTCCACATGGCAGATACTGGAAAACAAGAAATCTATAGAGAAGTTAAAGGATGTTATTTCAGTGAATGCCTCAGAATTTTCAGAGGTAAAGCTGCCTGTAATTTCTACAAGATGTTAATAGGGTGTCTTAGTTTTGTAGAGGAGCAGACATTTGATAACGTGCTAGAATATGCAATAAATGAAAACTGTATGACGTCTGATTGGGAAAGTAACACCCCTCCTTTGGAATTAATTCACTAATAGGAGTATTTTGCATTAGGTTCAAATTGCCCTTAATGAAGCTAAACTTAGTGAAGAGAAGGTGAAGTCTGAATGCCATCGGGTTCAAGAAGAAAATGCTAGGCTTAAGAAGAAGAAAGAACAGGTAAAAGTTGATGTCCTAGATTATGTGAACTAGGGGACTGAGTATCATTACCTCTTGAGTATCTTTTCTCAGATCTGTTTTTAAGGAAATGAAATATGTATGCGGAATTCTATTCTTAGATATGCAAAGTTTAAGCTCCCAAAATTGAGTGCATGTATATATTCTCCATCTGTTCTGGATTTTCTGTTCTCTGCAATGTCTTATAGCTATCAGAGTGTTTTTAGTCTTTGTCTTGTCAAATACCAACCAATTACTAACTTGAATAGCCTCAGTGGGATGATGGATTTGCTTCTTAACCAAAGAATTAGGTATTTATAAACCTTTTTTGAGCAATTACTGCTTCACTAACCAAAGGAAGGTTACATGATCTGGAGTGTGGACATGGGAGACAGTGAGATGTGCTCTTCCGTTCCTATGGAAGTGAATTATTTGAATGGGCTGCAATTTTCTGAAGGATTCAATAACTGGATTGACTTCTTGACGGCTCTCATGTTCTTAATGCAGTTCTGAGGGTAGGAGCCACTCTCCCCTCTCCCTTCACCAAGGCCTCAGTCCATAGTGACAGACCAGAAAGTAGCATGGCCCTGTTTCATTCACATGGTCCTGATGTGTCCAGTGCAAAGAGCCCTAGCCTTTGGAAATTCATGTGTTTTACCTTTTCAGTTGCAGCAAGAAATCAAAGATTGGAGTAAATCACATGCTGAGCTCAGTGAGCAAATCAAAGCATTTGAGAAAGCTCAGAAAAATTTGGAAGTAGCTCTTACTCACAAAGATGATAATATTAATGTAAGTTCATTCTCTTGAATACATGCTTAATTGTCATGAAATCTATTTGAGAAGCTTTTTCTAATGCCCCTTTACTTCTCTTCTAGGCTTTGACTAATTGCATTACCCAGTTGAATCGGTTAGATTGTGAATCTGAATCTGAGGGTCAGAATAAAGGAGGAAGTGAGTTAGATGAATTAGCAAATGGAGAAGTGGGAGGTAAGTTTGGTTTCAGGGAGGTTGGACCTCTTTTTTTTGTTCCTGTCTTTAAGTACACGATGCTCCTTTTTGGCTAACTAACTTCCTCCTTTTTTTTTTTAAAGATTTATTTATTTTAGAGAGAGAGAATGAGCAGGGGGACGGGTAAAGGGAGAGGGAGAGAATCTTAAGCAGACTCCCCACTGAGCAAGGAGCCCGACATAGGGCTTGATCTTAAGACCCCAAGATCATGACCTGAACTGAAACCAAGGGCTGGACACTTAACTGACTGAGCCACCCAGGTGCCCCTGACTAACTTCCTCTTAAGTGTTAGTTGTAGATGCCTCATCACTGGACTTGGAGACACCTCTGTGTGCATTGGGCCGAGGTGGGTTGCAGGGCTGTGATATAGCAGTGGGTGTGCAGTGAACAGGGACTCTGCTTTTCCATCCCAGTGAGGACTGTTTGTGCACACTGGAGCGAGGGCAGCATAGCTGTGACTTAAACCTCTCAGTGTGAACATTCAGTAGGAGAAATCTATTTCTCAGTGCCGTGGGGATGACCTTTGAGTTTAGTGCTCATCATCTCTGTAGCTCTGCAGTTTTAAGGCCCACAGCCGATTTCAAGAGTACTAAAGTCGGGGAGCCATAAACTAAGGCCGCGAGAGTGGAGCTAAAGGGTAGCAGTGTTTACTGATGAAGGATATGTGTCTGGACACCGTTTTTCAAAATCAGATACTGCTTGCACAGTGGGCATTTTCAACCACACCTGGTAGCAGATTCAAGGGGAGAACGGAAGAGGAAGTCTTTTTAAATAAGATACGTGACCAGGTGGACATAGATCTGAGCGAGAAAGAAGAGCCTTTGTTCACACATCCCTTCTTGTTTGAGAATGGCACGGATAACACTTTTCTTGTACAAACTGGGAATTCGCTTTTTGAATCTAAGTTTGCAATTCTCTTAAAAGTCATGGAGCCTAATTAGTTCTCTGGGTTGATTAGTTTTTCCTTTGAATGTTTGAACATAGTAACTGTTTAGTTTTGGGGAAATCAAGAAAATACAGTTAAAAGGCAAAGGAGGAAAAGGCAATTAAAGCTTTTTGTATTTTAGGTGACCGGAGTGAGAAAATGAAAAATCAAATTAAGCAGATGATGGACATTTCCCGGGTATGCACTTTTTTGTGGAGTACTGTGAGTGCCTGTGAATTCTCACTGTGCCTCCCTTGTAAGGATAGTTCTCTCTCTTGGAATTTTTAGACACAAACTGCAATATCAGTAGTTGAAGAGGATCTAAAACTTCTACAATTTAAGCTTAGAGCCTCGATGTCTACTAAATGTAACCTGGAAGGTAGGCTGCTTCCTGAGAAGAAAGTGCTGAGTCTCTCACCCCTTCCAGCGCCGCCCTCTCTGCCAGTTTGCCAGCCCAGTTCACATACCCAGCTCAACCATTTTATTCCTTCCAGACCAAATAAAGAAATTAGAAGATGACCGCCATTCACTGCAGTCGGCCAAAGCCGTCCTGGAGGACGAATGCCAAACCCTGAGGCAGAAAGTGGAGATTCTGAATGAGCTGTATCAGCAGAAGGAGATGGCTCTGCAAAAGTAAGATGTTCGTGCCTGGTTGTTAGCCGTCTTGTCCTGTAAGTGAATGTACGGACTACTGGACAGAATGTTGTCTTTTTTAAAGATTATTTGTAGGTTTTTTTCTATCTGTAGTGAGTAGAAATTTGTCTTTCTTCCTTTCTCGTTTCACATAATTTGCGTTTTCCTTTCCACTGGAGTCGGTTGGCAGAGATTGTTGCCTGCAGTTTGCTTGGCAGGGAGTGGTTTACTGGTGCGGGCGGTTCCTCTGTGGCGCACTTGGTGAAGACCCAGTCCCTTTCGTGGCTCCACCACGTCCTTTACTTTCTTTCTTTGTGGCATTTTAAGTACGTGTGATCTGTCCTGTGTCTGTTCTACTACTTCTTAATACAGCCTTTCAGAATCCTGAGTGATTTGTAGGACGTGATGTTTAGTAGAATAAATACTCCAAAAGGAGTATTTAGTTATTTGAAGGTATCCTAAGTTTTGGAGTTTAGTCAAATGCTCAGGTTAAATGTTACATACTGTAATTGTGGCGAGGATGTTTGGAGTTTTAAATATAGACATACCTGTTCAGTGTGCATATTTAGGTATTAATCTCCTGAAACCTCCATCTCAAATCTGAAGTTAGGTGTGTGTTTTGAAAGAAACACTTTTGTAGTTCATTTTAAGTTTTTTTCTCCACAAAAATACCTGAATTCTCTAAAAGTAGGTTGTCCATGGCGGTGGCTATTCGGGTTTGCTTCCGTGCTTTACTCTGGTAGATACGGCGGCCTCTGAGGAGGCTTATCCTGCCGAGCAAAGTTCTTTTTTAAATGCTCAGGCTGCTATTGCCTGATGCCACGAAACATCGAAAGCATACCCCTAATGCTTTCTCGGATTCTTTACTCACCATGCAGTCAGTTCAGATTTTCCAGATTTTGCTCAGGCCTGCTCTAACTACCTGGCCTGTTTTAGAGAAATATTTCTAATTTCATTACTTTTTTTTTTCTTTCTTAAGAGCACTTTTTTGCCACCAGCAGTTACCTTAATTTTCTGACTGACAGTTGTTTTTCTTCATGCTGGTCATCGTGGCACTGTTTTACTCTGTTTGTCTAGCATGTCTGGTTTGTACCCTGCTCTCCATGCCCACAGCCTGGGTTGGTTCAGCCCACATCCTCTTTCCTGCCAGTTCGTGACTGGTCCTCTCACCACCTGCCATTTCTCATACCTTCTGGGCTCTCATTCATTCTCTCTCAGCCTCAAGTGGACTTCCTTAAAATGCAAGTCTCTGCATGGCCTCGTGTGCTTAAAATCTATCAGGAGTGCTCCATTCTCTTCCGGATCAGTTCCAGACTCTTGCATAGGCACGCAGGACACTTCCCCTCAGGTGTCCGGAGCTGCTTCTCCAAGGTGCATTTCCTGCAGCAGCTTCTGATGCTTTCTGACCTGAGCCACACTGAACACAGTTCCTCAACCACCCTGAGCCTCATTGTTACTATGTATGCTGCTTTCTCTGCAGTAAAATGTCCTTTTACAGTTTTTCCTCCTGGCAGTCTCTGCCCATTGAAAGGTTTATTTGCTTAAAATCTTTTCTGGAGCGTGTTGTAGCATAAATAGGTATGTAGCTATAGAGACTGGGTGAATGCACATTTTTTCTATAATGTAACTCCCCTTTCTCTCTCTCTCTCTCTCTCTATATGTATAGGTTTAAATCTACCTGTGACTGGGGCACCAAGCTGGCTCACTTGGTAAAGCATGTGACTCTTGATCTCAGGGTTGTGAGTTTGGGCCCCACGTTGGGTGTACAGATTACTTAAAAATAAAAAAATTTAAAAAGTAAAATAAATCTACTTGTTACTATTTGCTTTCTGTTTGATGGTCTGTTCTGTGTTCCTATGTTTCTTCCTTCTTTCTGTCTTTTGGATTGAGTGTTTTTAATAATTCTGCTTTTCTGCTCTTTAAGCTTGGTAATTAAAGGTTGCTCTTTCTCTCTTCCTGTAATTACCCTAAAGACCACAGCATGTGTCCCGAACTTGTTACAGTGTGACATACGTGAATAGATGTACCTCTTTCTGGGCTTTAGCTCCTGCCTGACTTAGATGCTATTGGAATGACATCTGAATTCTCTCTACACTTAAACTCCAGAGACATTTCGCTGTCAGACTACAGCACTTTCCGGCCAGTGTTCATTCTGCTGACACACACATAGTTCCTGTAGCTTTTCGTTCTCTTCCACACCTGTAGTCTTTCATTGGGGGTCCCTTTCATTCTCAAAGGACATCCTTTAGTCACAGATATGATCAGTTATCTTTGCATGAAAACGTCTTTCTAAGAATCGTTCTGCTGGCTGTAATATGCTCGCAGTTACTTAATTTCATGACTTTGAAAATCACCAGTTACTTTCTGGTTTTATAGTTCTTTGAGGAGTCCAGCATCCGTCATCTTTTCCCTCAGTATCTCACTGCTGCGCTTGCAGCCTTCAGTCATTCTTTCTGGTTCTTCAGCAGTGTTATTGGGAGGTGTTCAGGTGTGGGGGGGTGTGTTTGCCTTTTTTGTTTCTCTACCCTCTCCCCATCTCGTTTGCATTTCTGCTTGGGGTCATTGGCACCTTTTGATTTTGGGGGCCTTTCTTTGTATATTGATTCTGCTTTATTCTCTCTTCTTGTAAGGTTCTATTTAAATTTTTTTATATTTCCCCTGTGTCTCCTACATTCTTATCTGAGTTGCTACATTCTGGATGGCGTTATTTCTGACTGGTCTCCCCATGTCTAAGATCTCACTCCACTTTGTCAAATCAGCTGCTAAAACCATTCAGTGAGGGTATTTATTTATTTATTTGAGAGAGAGAGAGCACACGAAAGTGTGCACGTGCACAGGGGGTAGGGAGTGTAGAAAATCTCAGGCAGAGTCCTCTCTGCGTGAGGAGCCTGACACGGGGCTCAGTCCCACGACCCTAAGATCATGACCTGAGTCTAAATCAAGAGTCAGACGCTTAACTGACTGAGCCACCCAGGAGCCCCTATTTTTTGAGTTCTTAATTTCAGTTACTGTGTTTCAATTTTATAGGTTCTGCTAAAATTTATAATTTTGACTTCCACTTCTTTGAAATATAAGCATAATTATTTTAAAGTCTGTGTAATGATTTAGCTATGGGTCTGTCCCACTTGTTTTTTAGCTTTTGATCACAATGTCTTGTGGAGTGCCTGTCAGTTTTGACTGAGTGGCAAAAATTGTCTATAATAATCGTAGAGGAAACTACAGGTCTAGGATGACGTTATTTTCCTACAGAAAAGATTTGAGTTTATTTCTAGCATGAGGTCATTACTTTAATCCAGTCGGCAATTCAGGTCATTTAAAAATGGCCTTGTCCCTTCAAAGGACACTGTGTTGCCTGTTTGCACATCTCTTTCTTGTCCTAACCCAAAGCCTTGGATTTTTACTGGAGGGTCCCCCCTCATTGGTGACCTTGAACTCCATTTTCCTTTGAACCCAGATCTGTTGAAAGCTCTGTTCAGTCTCCTTATGTCTCCATTGTCTTCAGTGCGTGGAATGAACCTGGGGGAAAGGTGGCTTCAGATGCCAGGCTTTCTTGTAATTCTGAGATTCCTTTTTCTTCTGGAGCTTGGCCTCATATATTAACTTGTCAGCTAATATATTAGCTCTCTGATGCCTTCAAGCACATTTTTTTTTTTTAAAGATTTTATTTATTCATTTGACAGAGATAGAGACAGCGAGAGAGGGAACACAAGCAGGGGGAGTGGGAGAGGGAGAAGCAGGCTTCCCGCAGAGCAAGGAGCCCGATACGGGGCTCGATCCCAGGACCCTGGGACCATGACCTGAGCCGAAGGCAGACGTTTAATGACTGAGCCACCCAGGTGCCCCCAAGCATATTCTTTATATTTTTGTCCGATGTTCTAATTGTTCTCAGTATTCTCGGACCAACTCATTCATTACTGGAAAAAAGATTGATTGATCTTTCCTTCAAGACTCCCATTTTCTTACCGCCCTTCCTAAGCCAGAGTCAGGGATTTTTCTGTTGTTATGTGCATCTTTTACATATTAAACTGTGAGCTCTGTTAGTGCAGGGATAGTACTTTGCCCGTAGTTTTATCATAGCATCTTAGGAGGTAACCAGTATAGTATAGCCATTAATAAAATACTTTGCTGAGTAGTGAATGGGCAGTTATAAAAGAATACATAAACCTTTTTCTCTTTCCCGTTATTAAACTTTTTAACCATATAGTTCTCATTTTGCTTCTGATTCATAGAAATCAAAATTTCAAGTTAAGTATCTTCTGAATTAGACTTCTAGGCAAAGATGTGCAAGGGTAACAAAATAGCATTTTTATTTATTTATTTATTTATTTAAAGATTTTATTTATTTGAGAGAGAGAGAATGAGAGAGAGCACATGAGAGGGAGGAGGACCAGAGGAAGAAGCAGACTCCCTGCCGAGCAGGGAGCCCGATGCGGGACTCGATCCTGGTACTCCAGGATCATGACCTGAGCCGAAGGCAGTCGCTTAACCAACTGAGCCACCCAGGCGCCCACAAAATAGCATTTTTATTTTTATTTATTTATTTATTTATTTTTTAAAAGATTTTTTTTTTATTTATTTATTTGAGACAGAGAGAATGAGAGAGAGAGAGCACATGAGAGGGGGGAGGGTCAGAGGGAGAAGCAGACTCCCTGCTGAGCAGGGAGCCCGATGCGGGACTCGATCCAGGGACTCCAGGATCATGACCTGAGCCGAAGGCAGTCGCTTAACCAACTGAGCCACCCAGGCGCCCTAAAAATAGCATTTTTAAACCCTTAAATGTTGCTACCATTGCAGTCTATTATATATATATATATATATTTTTTTTTTTTAAGATTTTATTTATTTGATAGAAAAAGAGAGAGAGAAAGAGAGCACAAGCAGGGGGAGCAGCAGAGGGAGAAGCAGACTCCTTGCTGAGCAAGGAGCCCGACAGTCTATTTTATAGTAGATGGGCATCTTGAGCTTGAAGGTTAATTGGGTTAAAATCAGTTAACAGTAGGTAAGACCCTGATTTTAGAACAGTTGGGATTCTTTTTCTGTTTTATTCACTAGATATTGCTAATTCTGAGGTTTTTCTCTTTCTCGAATCATCATTCCATTGAAATAGGTAGTAGGAGTTCCATATCTGAAGTGTGGGAATGTTCTGTGGTTAATTGCATGGGTTAGAAGCTAGAAGACACGTTTTAAAAGGCTTTCTTTCTTTTTCTGGCTATCTTATCGCGGTACCCATCTGGGATTGAGAGGCGGTCCTTCCATGGTAAAAACAGGGGAAGTAATTACAGATTTTTCTGTGGTAGGAATAAGGGAAGTGTAATTATTCCTTGCTTTGGCCTAAGAAGCTTAATTGTGTGAGGTTGATCAACCATGGCCTTCCACAGTCAAGTAACCTTTCAACGTGTTAAGCACAAGGAACTTGCCTGTGGGCATAGAGTGTGTTTGACATTTGCTAAACTATTTACGAGTAAAAAATTACAAGTCAGAAAATGCAGGTGATTTGCCAACAGGCCAGAGATTGATTTTTATCCTGGAATGGCAGGTTTGAATTCTTTCCTGACTTTGTATAGTCTGTTTTAGAGGGGAGGGGAGGTGATTGTTTGAGGCATTCGGACAGACTGCTGGAAGACAGAAACACGTCCGACTGACAACCGATTTTGTCTTAGGAAACTGAGTCAGGAAGAGTATGAGCGGCAGGAGCGAGAGCAGCGACTGTCGGCTGCAGACGAGAAGGCGCTTCTGGCTGCGGAGGAGGTGAAAACGTACAAGTGAGTTCAGCTTCGAGAGCGGGGTCCGTGCCGGGGGACTGCTGTTGGCGTCTTTAAAAACTGTGTGACATTGTGTAGAACAAAACAGCACAGAACATAAGTAAATGGTCAGAGGATGTGAATAGTTAATTCCTATGAGGAAAAAAATGCATTTTAAGTTAACAAAGGGAACAGTGTCGCAGTAACAACCACTGCCGTATCCCGTAGTGGCAGGGCCGTCAGGGAACGCGGTTCGTGCCGGGCGCTTCTGTGAGTTGGAGGAATTCTTGCAGGAAGCCGCTTGCTCTAGTGATGATTCCAGAACCATTCCAGCAGTTGTGCCACTTGATAGACCCAGTATTCACAGCTCTGGGCAATTTTCTGTGACTGTCCTAAAGGAAGAAAAAGCTTTGTGGAGGAAGATAGTCGTAGCAGGATTGCTCGAGAACGTTGAAGAACAATCAAGAAAATTACAGTGTGTCAACTCAGACTCTCCAGCCATTAAATAATAAGGAGATTAGGTAGTCTTAGTTTTGATCGTATTATACTCTTACTGTAACCATGTGAGGATGTTTCTCCATGTGAGTGCGGGTGTTGCAGGAAGGGGGGCACGGTGAAACGGTTTCAAATCTTCATTAGTTGCACTTTAATTGATAAAAGCAAGTGTGATTCTTAGGCGCAGAATTGAAGAGATGGAGGATGAATTGCAGAAGACAGAGCGCTCATTTAAAAACCAGGTAATTCTGCCCTGCGGCTGTGGGCTTCTTGGATGTCTGACAGAGAGGCTGGTGGGGGCTGCGACGGCGAGTTCCCACACGGGGTCGTCTGTGTGTTGTCTTTTTCAGATTGCCACTCATGAGAAGAAAGCTCATGATAACTGGGTAAGATGTTTTTTTCTTTCCTTTATTACGTGTGTAGTCGGCCACCACTGATTGGGATGTTTGTCTCCCACAGCTCAAAGCTCGGGCTGCGGAAAGAGCTATTGCCGAGGAGAAGAGGGAGGCCGCCAACTTGAGACACAAGTATGTGGTTTGGAATTCCAGCTTCCCAGCACGCTCGGGTTTCCAGAGGCAGTGCTGCTTGGTATCTCCTAAGGCACGGAGGTTGTATTTCATATTTAAGTCCATTCTTTCTCCGTATTCAAGGTTACTGGAATTAACCCAGAAGATGGCCATGCTGCAAGAAGAGCCTGTGATTGTGAAGCCGAGGCCAGGCAGGCCCACCACCCAGAACCCTCCGTGGCGAGGTGGGCCGCACTTCTGGGGCAGCCCCCAAGGCTGTGGTGTGGACTGTGTGTGTGTTACCTTCTGGTGCTGTGTATCTTCATTCTGATGCCCTTAGAAGTCATCCCAGAACTTACTAAAGAAAAGAACGGCTGCCTCAGAGTGGTAACAGTTCCCTGTCGTCTTCAGGTCCTCTGAGCCAGAATGGCTCTTTCGGCCCGTCTCCTGTGAGTGGGGGGGAGTGCTCCCCTCCTCCGACGGCTGACCCGCCTGCGAGGCCTCTCTCTGCTACGCTTAATCGAAGAGATATGCCTAGAGGTGAATTTGGTGAGCATTCACATTTTACTTTGTAGTAAACCGTTTCTAGAAGTTCCCCTCCCCTTTTGAGAATTCTTTGTTGTTGTTGTTGTTTTAAATTTAAATTCAATTAATTAACATATAATGTGTTATTGGTTTCAGAGGTAGAGTTCAGTGATTTATCAGTCTTATATAACACCCAGTGCTCATTCCATCATGTGCCTTCCTTAATGCCCATCACCCACTTACCCCATTCCCCAACCCCCTCCCCTCCAGCCACCCTCAGTTTGTTTCCTGTCATTAAGAGTCTCTTAACGGTTTGTCTTTTTTTTTTTTTTTTTAAAGATTTTATTTATTTATTTGAGAGAGAGAGAGCTCATGAGAGGGGGGAGGGTCAGAGGGAGAAGCAGACTCCCTGTTGAGCAGGGAGCCCGATGTGGGACTCGATCCCGGGACTCCAGGATCATGACCTGAGCTGAAGGCAGTCGCTTAACCAACTGAGCCACCCAGGCACCCGTCTTAACGGTTTGTCTTGAGAATTCTAATGCAAGCAGCGTTTTAGAATTTGGGTCTGTCCAGATAGGGAAGAAAAAGTCTTAATTTGTCTTGGTGTGTCGTCTGCCACAAGATCTGCATTAGAATAGAAAGCATTTATTATTAACACTAATATAACATATATAAGTATTACAAAATAAATACATAAAATATATTTATAAGTAAGAATGTATAATTGTTACTGTTTGCTTTTTACTTTTTTACTGTGAAGTGTAAGTGTTTATCTTTCCATTTCTATGGAGTTCCTCTCTTGGATGTTACAAAAGTAGCTTCAGGACTGTAATTAATGCAGCATACATCCATTTCTCGTTAACACACAGTGCTGTGAGTCTGTTTCTAATCAAAGACACGTCTGTAATACTCGCTAAGATACGGAAGTCAGATCACACAGACTGAAAGCATCAGCCTGTACAGCGCTGTCCCAGGCCTGACTCGAAGCAGCAGCTGGTGCTATTAACGTGCAGGTTTTATTGCTTTTCTTTCAATCCAGCAGTTCTTGTTTTAATTTTTTTTTTTTTTTAAGGATTTTATTTCTTTGACAGAGATACAGCGAGGGAGGGAACACAAGCAGGGGGAGTGGGAGAGGGAGAAGTAGGCTTCCCGCTGAGCAGGGAGCCCGATGTGGAGGCTCGATCCCAGGACCCTGGGATCATGACTTGAGCCGAAGGCTGACTCTTAACCGACTGAGCCACCCCGGCACCCCTCTTGTTTTAATTCTTTAACTCTGCGCCTAAGTTGGGATTTCCCTTCATGTATTATAGGAGACCCGTTTTTTTTTTTTTTTTTAAGATTTTATTTATTTATTTGAGAGAGAGAGAGAATGAGAGACAGAGAGCATGAGAGGAGGAGGGTCAGAGGGAGAAGCAGACTCCCTGCCAAGCAGGGAGCCCGATGTGGGACTCGATCCCGGGACTCCAGGATCATGACCTGAGCCGAAGGCAGTCGCTTAACCAACTGAGCCACCCAGGCGCCCAGGACACCCGTTTTTAATGTTGCTTTCTAGGTAGAGTTGAACCCTGATCTGTCCACAGTTGGTTTGTTTCTTCTGAAAAATCCATACCAGGGCTCTGTTCTTTCTTTCTCAAGGGTCAATGGATGGACCTCTACCTCGTCCTCGATGGTCATCTGAGGCATCTGGGAAACCCTCTGCCTCTGGTAAGGGATCTGAGTGTGTTCAGAGTCTAAAATCATGGAAGAAGTGGGCAGAGGATCTCATTCTTCCTCAAAGAGTATATAAGTCAGGATAAGTCTAAATCCGTTCTCTGGCCTTCAGCAGATTCGGGATCTGGTGCAGCTCCCGTGATGAACAGCAGCTCGAGAAGCTCTTCCCCTACTAAGGTGATGGATGAAGGCAAGGTAAAGTCTGCCTTAGCTCTGAATTGTAATTAGGTATTTCAGGAAACCTTAAACTTTTGCTGCAACACCCTCTCTTTGCGTCATCCATCTCCTGTTTGTGTGTCTGTTATAGCTGTACTGTCTCATTTTTTTAAAAAGCAAACTGTTCCCCAAGACCCTGAAGGCCCTTCAGTTCCCAGCAGTACATCTGTGGCTGAGCACTCAGTAGTAGTAAGTACTTGGAGGTTGAGGACTGAGCTGAGCTGTTACTTGGTGTATTTCTGGAAAGGATATGAAGAGCATGACACTCACTTGCTTTGCTTTGAATTGCACGGCAGTATTGATCTTACTGTTGTCTTTGACTTGGAAGTGTTGCTGGGTTGCTGAAATCTGACTGGTTGGGTTTTCTTCTTTTTCCTGTTTGGGTCAGGCTGTTAACCTGGTGGGAACATCTGTTGTGACTAGAGAGTGCGGAAGGTCATCCCTGCAACTTTATACTGTGCGTGCTTCAGCGTTGAGTGTTCTGAGGCAGAGTGCATTGATTATACATAGCATCGCTCCCCATTTATGTCTGCAAGTGTTGCTGTTGAAGAATTACCTCCAGTTGTACACTAGGCAGACCCTAGTTGGAATAACCGGAACTTGCAGATTGGTAATGGAAGAACGCTTGCTGGAGGTGAAGTCAGTCATTCCCATTGTGCCCGTTGCAGCAGTAGCTTTCAGGGCCGTGCACATAAGCGTATTCTCTCCGAGAGCTGCACCGGGCCTCTGAGCATGGCTCCCAGCGCTGCTCTATGCTGAAATCAAAGTATGTGTGTTCTGATTATTTCGAATTTCCAACCCCATTTCCCATGGGAAAGGTCAGTGTCTCGTAATATAAAGCACAGCATTATTGGTGCCTGAAGGTAAATATTGGAGCCGTGCCTGCCTCCCTGTATATATAACATTGCTTCTTTTGGAAAATGCTTCCAAGTTTCAGCGCAGGACTCTAGGAACACGCATCTCTTGAGGTCTTTTTATCCAAGGGTAGCTTGGACCTGAGACCCCTCTGGAGTGGACTTCCAAGAGCAGAGGCTCCTGTGTTGGAGACGGGGGCAGGGGCGCAAGGACAGGCTTGGAGGCAGACCTGATCTGAGCTGCAGTGCGGCTTCTTACCAGCAGATTATCTGATACTCTGTGCCCTTAGGTAAAACAGGATGTTCCTGCTTGGAGATTGAAAGATCTGATGAGAGAGAATACGTGAAAGGAAATCGAAGGCACTCTGAATAGTGGCTCTTGCGACATGTGTGGAGAGTGGATTTTTCTTTGCCCTTTTGTTCTGTCCATGCCCAGTGGGAAGGATGTGGCGGAGTGAAGGAGTCGCCCTAGGAACAGATCATGGTGTTTGTGGGAGGTCCCCTCTGTTAGCGTCCTTCAGCCATCCTCTTGCTTTCTCTCCCCCTTGCACATTCCAGCAGTAACGCAACTCCGGGGAACCTTTTCGCTTCGGTGCCATCCCTTTAACCTGCCTAAGCTGCTGGTGGGACCAGGTGGGAGGGGGCAAGTTTGGTTGCGCTGCTTCTGTTCTTTGGACAGGTGCCTGACATCTGCTTCGTTGGGTTTCAGCTTTTACTGGTGTTGGTGCTTTTGTGTGTCATACCAGAGTCTCTCAAAACTGTAATTGCTTCTGCTCTGCAGGTGACTATGGCTGCAAAAGGGCCCCCTCCTTTTCCAGGGGTGCCCCTCATGAGCTCCCCCGCAGGAGGCCCTCTGCCACCGCCCATTCGATACGGACCACCTCCTCAACTCTGCGGGCCTTTTGGGCCTCGGCCACTTCCTCCACCGTTCGGTATGATGATTGAGTAGTCGTAATTGACTTGTAGAGTGTAATTCCTCTTCTCTCTCTGTGTCTTGTTGAAATTTTAATAGTGGCTTTTACAGGCCTATGTAATGAAAGTGCAAGACAAGCAAGTGCATCTCAACTTTTCCTCAAGTTTTTAGGACACACGGGGTGCTGCATAATCCCCCTATACTGAGATGGGCAGTAGATCTCTTGTAGACGAGAGATACTAATAGAAAGCCAGAAATACTACTTCTGCAGATGGCTAGAACTAATTCTCCCACCTCAAGAGGTTACCAAGTCCTCTAGAACATAGATACATAGATTGAGACATAAAGCTTGTAATCACGATGAAAAGTATAAGCAATGGATCAGAGAGTATAAAAAAGAGGGAACAATTCAACTTTGACTTCCTGCCTTGGCAATAAATGAGAAGTGTTAGCCCTAGAGAAGGTTGTGTTTAATGCCTAATAAATGTTGCAGAATTTAATTAGGGGGAGCTAGAAGGCCTTCCCCAATAGGGCAAGCGCCTGGACTTGGATGGCAAGTTTAGGTCCATGCGGAGCTACTGCACGAATCATCGACACAGCAGTAAACACTGGAATTTCCCTTTATCAAAATGTCTTTGTTGCATAAAGCCCTTATTTCGTAATCTGTCGTCTTGCTACGACCTAGGGCACTTTCAAGCACTAAACCAAGCCCTTGTGAGAGAAAGATGGCAGAACTGTGTCATAGAAAAAACACAAGCCGGCTAGAGCCATGTTTAAATCCTGCCTGTGTGGCTTCCTGGCTGGCCATCGGCATACAACTTACCTCAGTTTGCCTCGTCTCTGAAGTCGGGGATGCCACCATCTGACCTCTGAAGTTGTGAGAAATTATAAAGACTGACATACCCAGAGTCCTCCACGTTTACATGTGTTCGTATGTATTTACAGGACTTTTTATTTTTCCAGGTCCTGCTTTACGTCCACCACTAGGCTTAAGAGAATATGCACCAGGCATTCCACCTGGAAAACGGGACCTGCCTCTTGATCCTCGAGAATTTTTACCGGGACACACACCTTTTAGACCTTTAGGCTCTCTTGGCCCAAGAGAGTACTTTATTCCTGGTACTCGACTACCACCTCCCACCCATGGCCCCCAGGATTATCCACCTCCACCTGCTGCAAGAGACTTACTGCCTTCTGGCTCTAGAGACGAGCCCCCACCTGCCTCTCAGAGCAATAGCCAGGACTGTTCACAGGCTTTAAAACAGAGCCCGTAACTCTGACCTCTGACATTTAGTCTGAGAAAGTGGACTGTGTACTATTCGTTAGAGTTAAAGGATTTCATTGGCTTCAGAATCCAAAAGTTTATTTTAAAAGGTTTGTTTTTAGAACTAAGCTGCCCTGGCAGTGTGCATTTTTGAGCCAAACAATTGAAAAATATCTTTTCCACCCCTAAATAAAACCTCATAAGCTAGAGCCTCTTTACAACTTTGAAATGTGCAATAAAGAATACCTGTGTTTTAGTTAATGTAGCGTATGTAACTGCTAAATGATTTAGAATGTCATGAGAAATATGAACCATTTCCTGTGGAAATGCTAGAACACGTATTTCCATTTATTATCCTATTTTTAGTGTACACCAGTTGAATACAGCGATGGTGTTTATTAGCTTGGTTTTTTAAAATACTGGTCGCAAAGACTGTTACGCTAAAAACGTTTACTAAAAGATCACTAAACTTTCTCTCCCTTCTTGCCAAAATTCTTTGCAGTGATAGTTCATAAAAATTTGGTTATTAGTATTTCCCAAGTGTCTGTTGCTTCATTGGATTGTTTTCTCATGAGACTTGTACCATTCTGGAACCATGTAAACTCAGGCTCACAGAACTGCCCGCGTTGACTTGGCAGCACGCTCCCTGTTGCTCAGTGCTCGGGAGGTTCAACCTCAAGTCCCCTGGAAACACCACAACCACCGTTATGTCTTCCTTGTCCTTCAGAGAAGTCAGGGGCCCGTCTGCAGCGTTCATGTGCTTTCCAGTGACTTTAGCTGCTTACTTGATGATGGTCTCCCGAGTGTGAGCTTACAGTAGCAGCAAGAGTTGTTTGACCTGATGTTCTGTTGCTTTTACCATCCTTGCATTAAGGGTGCATAACAGAAAACTGAAAATGATATGTTGTGACCATAAAAAGTAAGGAAATTTCTTTTTTAAAAAGTACAGTCTATTTCTCCCATATGTTGCCTCTGGTTTTCAAAGAAAATGGCAAAAAAGCTCAGAAGAGCAATACTATGAGAAAGAATGATTTAGGACTCTGTATGGCTTTACGCTGCCCGCAGTTCTTTTTGTTGATTACTACTCCAAAATTAGTATTTGAATGTTGGCACTTTTATTTAAAAATCAGTAAATCTGAGAATTTGGGATTACATCATATTTAAAGTATTCCTATACCTATTATTACATCATGTTTTTTAAATTATTAAATCCAAAGTATAAAAGGCTGGTAGTAATCACTGCGTAGACTATCCCCTTCTCCAAAGTTCTGTGTCCTGATACTATTGAAACCTAGACCATGATCTGTCACCGTTATAATACTTAATGTACTAATACTCTGTAAAATAAAAAGAAGCAAGAGCTTCACTGTGAAAGATTTTTTTTTTTTTTACACTAAACTACCAGAAGATATCACTTTGGAAAGATAAGGACCACTGAAAGATGACAACTCTTTAAAATTCATAAGGAACATATACATTGTTCTTCAGGAAGAGAATGTCTTCCCATTTAATATCAAGAATAGAGGAGACTGAAGAGGAACACCTCCACAGTTAATAGCAGAGGTTATTTTTAACCATGTAAAATAAGACTGAATCCACAAATACAACTCTTGAGAAAGGTCAGTCAGTCTCTTCAGGACACAAAATAATGATGAGGTTAAGATAATTGCTAATTTTATGTAGTAATGAAATACATGATAACCTGCTAGCAAAGATAATCAAGTTGGAAAGGTAAATTAGATCTATTATAAAACCAGAGCTAGTCTTTTTTACCTCTTAAGTATTTTTGGTGTTTGTCCTGTGTCTCCTGTTCCCGGGAGTCCCAGGGAGTCTCCCGCTCACCTGAGCCGCGCCGCTGCCTGGCTGCCTCCCGGGGCCCCGGGGCCGCCGCAGAGCCGGGTGGCTCCCTGTCCCAGCTGCTTCACGGGGCGTCTGCAGCTCATCGCGTGTCTGGGCTTCGATGCTAAAATTCTCATTTATGAAGCAGCAGCGTTTCAGCCTGGAGACATTTCTACTACGGTTCTGCTTTTTTTTTCATTGGAAAGTAAAAAATAATTTGTGGGAAGTACAGTATTCTGTGTCTACTGCTTCCAGATGATCGCCTGTCACCCCATTCAGGTCTGAATTAAAGCTACGCTAATCACACAGCACTCCACTCACGCTGCTTTAATACTGCTGAAAGCACTAGTTCATACAAACCATACTTATGTGAACGACAGCAGGTGCTTCTTCATATAGATTATCACTGACATACATGTCTTATGGTCTATGAGAAAAGAGAAAGACCAACGGATCAGTTTCGCTACATTTTAATAGTAGGTACTTTAAGGGATTATTTTTTAGGTCTCGTCAGCAACATCAAACAGAAGGTACTGAGTACTCCACAGGGTACAGAGCGCTGCCAAGCACCTTAGAACATTTACAGGACTTGGAGAAAATGTGGTTCTTGCCCCTTGAGGAGCTGACAGTCGGGGGCTGACAACTCAGTCTAAGGGTTGAGTGAACAACAAGGTAATTTATTAAGGCAAATTCTTCATCCCCTTGAGCTATTGTGGACTGAATCATTTTTGGAATTAATCTAATTAAGACAGGAGACAAGACTTAAATTTGGTTGAGAATTCTTTCAGGCTCCAAGTTTTTAACATCCATCTTAAACAGAACCGACAACCGGAAGTAAAGACCAGCCTTCTCGAAGTGCAAGGGCTAGAACACTTCACTGTGGCTACTTATTTTAAATAGCACACATTGAATGGTAGGACTAGGGTTATTACACCAGCTTAAAAACAGGCCAGGTACTGGCGCTGCGTCCCCCTCGTGCTAGCATTGGTCATTCAACATAGTGAACGTTAAACGTGTGGGTCTGCATCTAACAGAGAGCCCGCCCCCAATGTTAATGTCCTGTGTATCGACTACCCACCTCGTGTGTCCTCTGCAAGTTTTATTTATGCCCCATTAAGTCAAAAGTAATGTAAATAGTCAAATTATAATAAGCTAATGACCTGCATATTTCCATATAGATGAAAGTCAACATATCTACATAGGAAATAAATGGCAATCCTATCTACCTATATAAAAACAACTAGAGTAGCTCCAGATTTTGCATACTCACCACTCTAAAAAGAGGTATGCAGGCTTTAAGGTTTCACAATCAGTTGTCAGAAAAACAGCAGTTACTCCTGCAGTATCTCATTAGCATCTGACTCAAATTAGATTACATGATTTAGAAGACGTTACAAAGCCATCTAGAAATCTGTAATTATTCTGACATGGTTCCATCATTAACCCTAGAATCACTCTCAGAAAGAAAAACAATGTGATGTAGAAGAGCAGCTAATCAACGGACTACAAATGTGCTCTTTCAGAAAAACAATCTGGTCATCTGAAAAAACCACAGCTACAACCTGGGAACCCTCCCATCTGGGATACTGATCTGGCCAAGGCACACGATTTCTAAACAGGAAAACTATGAGATCAGGGTGAATTTAGGCCACCTCGGAAGAGCAGCCTATAATTTTCCAGACTGACCTCCCTGGGCAGCATAAACGGTCCAATTCCTCCTCTCAGAACAGTTTCATACTCTCCTACCCCCATCAACCCAGAGTTTGGCATTAACTCAAAAAACCAAAAAAGCATATTGGAGCAAAAGTGAACGGATGTGTAAACTCTAGCACATTCTTATTGCTGTATTAATTTTGAAGACGAGCACATCCTACCCACAGCAGTGTTGTTCCAGGAAGCAGGGCAGGAATAGTGGTAAGTTAGAAAAGAGACTATGAATTGCACAAATACTATGAAAGTAAAAACATGTTTCAAAACTACAATAAGCCCGTATCCAAAGGAGTCGTCTAGGTCAGTGGCGTGCTGGGCTGTGAATCCCGCGGGCTCGCTCTGGCCTGCCGGCGCCCGCGAGGCCTGCCTCCTGCCTGGCGGCGGGGGGATGCGCTACACGGAGCCGGGAGGGTTGCTACTGGGTGGGAGAATTCACAGACGTTCCAGGTGACTCATGTCAGGATCATTCCTTGTGCAAAGTCTGATGTAGATGAAGATAAAGTGGTTTCTTGGTCAATAACTGCAATTTCTTTCTTTTAAAGTCAGTGGGTTTCTTGTATCTGTAAGCACAGTAGAAAAGTCATGGTTTAACATACTTGGATAACTGAGCTGTTCTACAGTCACACGCTACGGAGCACCAGTCAGCATTACACGGTTCGAAGCGTGTGCGCGCATCACTTACAGTTCTATTACAATCGGCCCGGCTTTAATTTCATCCATCTCCATGAAAGCAAAGCACTTGGTGCTGGTGAACCTTTTTTTAGGCTTGTAGTGTTTGAATTCGAAGAAGATAGCTGCACCTATGGAATGAAAACAAACCACATCAGCCACAGACGGCGGACTTTCATCGTGCCCATCGTTTCCTCCATCACCGGAAGCACAGAGCACGTGGCAGCCGGCGTAACCTGACAAGGTAACCTTTGTCAAACGGTCTGAGGACGGCACTGTAGCTGCCACCTAAACTCTTCATCTGAGCGCAGTGACATTTCTCCATACCCTCCACTCCTACACGGCACAGCAGAACTTCCTGAGCTGGGCTGACTTGAGAACGTACGTAGTTCACACACGGGGAGAACGCCTTAAATGCCACATAGTGAACACAGAGGATGCTCGTGAAGCATGAACGTGGTCCACAGACACTCAGCAAGTGGCCGAGGCCTGTAAGAGTTCGTCAGAACATCCAGGCTCACAGCTCTGCTCCTCCCCCTGAAACAAAAGCTCAAAAATTCAACTGTTTTGGGTGTTTTGTTGGAGTTTAAACAATATAAATCATGTGCTGGTTCAGTTTTTAACTATTACCTGTTTTCTAAGACCTTTTATAGTATTCAAAGCAGTTTTGTTTCTCCTGGAATTACACGTTTTGGAAGACAAAGGTCTAAAGAAGAGCAAGCCTATTCCTAGTCCACCCCTCCCCCAAAGAGCAAGCAGCAATGAAAAATTCAGATGTTTTTATCTCCCCAAAGCCCAAAAGATAAGCTCTCCCCACAGAAAGAAGCTTACAACAGAATTATTTGAGAGAGGGAGCGCACACATGTGTGCGAGTAGTGGGAGGGGCAGAGGGAGAGAGAGAATCTCAAGCAGATTTCCAGCTGAGCACAGAGCCCAACGCGGGGCTCGATCTCACGACCCTGAGATCATGACCTGAGCTGAAATCAAGAGTCAGACACAATCGACTGAACCACCCAGGTGCCCCAAGAACCATTAATTTCTAAAGGCGGCACGGAAACTAGTTGGAAGGAAGTTGGGGTCTCACTCTTAACTGGCTACTTATTAGTTCTGCCTGAACCCAAGTGGGGCTGGATCTTGCTTGGCTTTTAAGGACAACACACATCCAATACTTTTACCGAGGACAAGACTCACAAGTGACAAGAGCTTTAACAATGTTCAGAACTGGGCGCCTGGCTGGCTCAGTCGTTGAGCGTCTGCCTTTGGCTCAGGTCATGATCCCAGGGTCCAGGATCGAGCCCCACATCGGGATCCTTGCTCAGCGGGGAGCCTGCTTCTCCCTCTCCCACTCCCCCTGCTTATGGTCCCTCTCTTGCTGTGTCTCTCTCTGTCAAATAAATAAAATCTTAAAAACAAAACAATGTTCAGAAGTGTGTGTGCCATCCTGGTGCCTGGATCCAAATGGAGCACCTCCTGTCACAGGAGGAAAGAAACAGCAATTGCTTGAGAGAGTGGGACGTGGGTGAGGGACAGACGGGCACAACTGACCGTCTACTCCCTGCCCCCACACAAGGGTTACAATTATTAGTCCCCAAGATATGACCCTCCGTATCTGCCAAAGGGTAGCTTCTCTTCTCCCTCCCACAGAAATAACAGAAGCAATTTGTTATTAAAAACCCTCACAGATTTCTAAGGTAGCCGAACACATTTCTTCATCTCTGCAGCTGTGAAGCCCATCTCCTTGTCATCATGACTGTGTCTCAGGTCTGAATAAATGTGAAATAAAGTCACATTTGCAAACAATACTAAAGTTCAAGTATAATACCATCATTTTAAGGAACTTAAAAAATGTTTCATTATTCATCTGCATCATCAGTAGATAATCTATTTCCTGCATCCTGGGTACGGTATGCACAGCTTTGTCCTTCGTGGTATTTATAAGAAAGAATGGAACGTACGAGGAGGCTGGTGTACGGAGATGAACGGAAATTCTTGTAAATACGAAGACAGCGTCTTCGTCAGCATGTATCCATTCAGACTATAGTAATACTGCACATAGTAAAGTCAAAGCTCGAGAAAATGAACAGATGCTGAATCTAGTTCTACTTCCAGCATCTCGCGAATCCTCCAGAACACAGTGCACTACAACAGAGAAGTCAGCCCATATCAGAAACCTTTCCCAAAGCAGTGGACTTAAAAAAAAAAGTTTTGTTCATATTTTTAAGCAGACAGCCTAACACTTCATACTGAAATTTCTTTAACATTATTTCTTAAGCCCGTTGTCTCTGTATTCTAATAGCGATTCTCAAGCTTTGGAGTGTATGAGAATCATGTGCAAGCCCCCTGAGAGACTGCTGAGCCCGGCAGCGTGTTTCTGAGGCAGGAGGTCTGCCAGGAGGCGGGGGCCCCGAGCACCAGCATCTAACGTGCTTCCAGGCGCTACTGCAGCTCACACCCGCGGCCACTGCCCCAACGGAAGCCCCGCGAGACGAGTCTTCCAGTGGTGGGGCCGAGGTGACAGCAGCACCAGATCGAAGTAAGAGGTCAAATATTTTAGAGAATATGGCAATTGTTCGAAAGGTACAAGCTTCTTGCAAAGAGTGAAAATGCCAAAAACTGCAACTGAACCTCAGGTGATAGAGGGATCCCCAAGTCTTGTTCTGGAGCGCCGACACTCCCTCGGAACACATGGAAAAGCATTTAGTACCAGGAACCGGCTAACTTGGAAATGTAACTTCACCTTTTTAAAAATGTGTTTTTGTCCTTTCCCAACCTCCTGCCAACTAAGTATAAGGTATGGTATCTTTCTGCCCAATAAAATCAGCTGGAAAAACAACTTGTTCTTTCAACTATTAGAGACTTAACCATCAGGGAGCCTTGGGGAGCCTCTGCCCCCTCCACTCTTCAGTAAGAGGAAAACTTCATTCTGTTTTGTTGTCCAAGATGATGAAATTTTATAATCAAAGAACATTTTATTACAGAACTGTTATTACACAACTATATCATACAAGTCCTAATTCCCACATTTAAAAAATCGCTATTTCATTCAAGTCACTGAACACTGTGTGGTGCGTGCTTCTGCCCACTGCGCTAGGTTGCGGGCACACAAACACAAGATGAGAACTCCAGCCACAAGAAGCCAATGTTTACCATCACAGACCAACCTTTGGTTAATTTTTCAACATGCTTCTGGAGCTCAATGTCCACATTAAAATGAACATATGTATCTTCTTTTCTTGAAGCCACAGGAGTATCTTGCACAGGAGTTAAATCTATGCCATTCAGATCTAGAGAGAAAAAAAAGCGTTTCAAACACACAGACTCAGAACTACAAACGAACCACAGAGGGTTAGGTTTCCTAAAGAGGCCTAGCAGAAGCTGAGAGGAGAGTCTCAGACACAGACACTCCCCCCCCCGTGGGAGCAGGTATGCAGGGAGCTGCTGGTTTCCGGAGGTGTGTGGGGGGAGCTGAGGACAGAGACGGCAGGAGGCCATCTGGATGCTAAAGCAAGTCTGAAGACAACAAAATCTGATCCTTCTTGTTAAGAGGGGAAAAGAACTTTTGTCTTCCCTATGCCACTATACTGCTGTATGCAATAAAAATTTGGAACATGAATGATATTACACAGGGGGGCCCCTACCCCTATGTCCTACCTCAGTCACGTGCCTGGGCATGGAAAGGCCTTTCGTCAAACATTAGCAGAATTCTCCTGTTGTACTTCACTCAGAGCCAATACAGTGGACATGAACGCTGCCAGTGAAATCTTTCTCTAAATGAGTCATTCTTTAGACATATTACCTAAATTCTGACTGTATCTGCTATAAAGTAACCTGATTTACAACAACCAGATGGTACACTATGTATGATGTGTGGTTTTAATTTCCTGCAGCCAGCCTGGAATCTTCCAGTTTAATCAAATTCAACATGGACTCATTTAATGTGTAGTGTTTATGTATTACTCAACAGACTCCTATCTTAGAGAACTTAAAACAATTTGGTACATTTGATTATTCAGTTCAGTGTGTGCAAAGGTAACAGAGCGCCTAGCACATCATCCTTCACTTTTTACAGTGTACTGTCCCATGTGAGATATGCAGTTTTAAATGGCCTATCACATAATGTAGGGTATCAAGACTTTCCAGAAGACCGTGGACTTGGGAACCAATAACATCAGAGGTCAAGTATTTCAGCATTAGCGCTGTGGATCACGTGGTCTCCACGTGAAAATTCTTCTCTGTGTCTGAATTTATTTCTATGATTGGTAAAAGTTCAATTTCAGTCACTGTTTCTTTGGTTTGCCTCAAAGTGCAGATTAACTGTAGGTGAAAATTGATGGGGCAGGGATTTCTGAATAATAGTATGACAACCTCATCCTCAATCACCCAATAATTATTTTTAAAAGACTGCTGAGTGCTTTACAAATCAAGTGCCATATAAAGGCTTGACACCAACAAAAGAATTCCGTGAGCGCGGATTCCATCCTAAACCAAAGACTCAAAAAGCTGTTTTCAAGGCATAAATGGTATGCCACACTGGACAGGAGAAAACAAACAAATCCTGAAGACGACCATGCTTAATAAGAAACACAACGCTTCTTTCATGCAGCCTTGGGCTCAGGGTGTGGATGTTTATGGATGTGTCCTACTTCCTGTCTCAGGATGGTTCACTGGAGGCCCGATGCTCACGCACTCCTGCAGGGCTCCCCTGTGTCTAAGACACCGCGGCAGGAAGCAGAGCACCCGAAGGGGAAGCGTGGGGGAACAGGAGAGCGTGGGGCTTGGCAAAAAAAACCACACACCTGAGAAGGTGGCGGGAAGTATATGCTGTTGAAGATAGTGTGTATGTCTAGTCAGCACCCTGGATGGGATTTTAAGAATACAGAAATTTACCAAAAAACCCTCAAAAGCAAATGTGCATGTCAGTTATAAATAATTAAGTATTTTTAGAAACTTTCTCAGAAATACTCAGTGAAGGAACGATGACGGCTGCCCAGGGGTTTTCCCACACCGTAGGACGAATGCAAATGAACTGTCACAGGTGCAAGGACCCACCCCCACACCTGCCTGTGTTCCAAGTGCGAATCAACATAACACAGTTCGCCAGAGGGGAAAACGCAGACAGAGTTATTTACCCTTTACGCTAACTGTGATATAGGGATCGATGCACTGCCCCGCATCCTTCAGGCCAATTTTCTCAATTCTGATGGTGAGTGACGTCATTCCTGGCTCTGACGGCAGCCTGGGTAGTAAAGTGCCTGACGAGAGAAGGGCAAAAAGTGAGCTCTGGAGCAACTGCAGGGCAAATACTGGAACAGCACAGAGAAGATACAGCCTTGCACTTAACAGACTTCGCAACTCACCAGGCATTGCTGTAGTTTCCAAAACTTCCAAACACTCAATGTGATTCTTTTGGACAAATATTTAGTAAGACACAAGATACATCTGTACTTCCTTAATTCATATTCAACACTAAAGCGTAAATCAGTCAAATCTGTTAAAGATTCAATTCACTCCGGGAAGCCCAATTACAAATTACCGCATACTTAATATACTCATGTCATATATATGTATTTCACATTTACTCATACTACATAAGATATATTTCATATCTCTGTATGAAGTGGTAGAAAAAGACAAAGAGCTTTTTAAACTTTTTTTTTAAAGATTTTATTTATTTATTTGACAGAGAGAGAGAGCGAGAGCAGGAACACAAGCAGGGGGAGTGGGAGAGGGAGAAGCAGGCTTCCCTGAGGAGCAGGGAGCCTGATGCGGGGCTTGATCCCAGGACCCTGGGATCATGACCCGAGCCGAAGGCAGACACTTAACGACTGAGTCACCCAGGCGCCCTTAAACTTTTCTTATATTATCCCAAAGTTTGAGAAGCTTAATACCAGAATCAATCAACAAATCTTTTTTTTTTTAAGATTTTATTTATTTGTCAGAGAGAGAGAGCATGTGCACAAGCAGGGGGGAGTGGCAGGCAGAGGGAGAAGCAGGCTCCCTGCTGGGCAAGAAGCCTGACATGGGCCTCAATTCCAGGACCCTGGGATCATGACCTGAGCTGAAGGCAGATGCCCAACCGACTGAGCCATCCAGGTGTCCTAATCAACAAATCTTTTAGTTATAAATGGAAGAAATAACTTACAATTTAATATTTATGTATTTAATTAAATAATTTTATAATCTAATTTCCCACCCCTTTCTGCATTCTATTCTGTCTGATCTTTTCTCTCGGAAATTAATCCTGTTGAGAATGGCATATGCAAGAGTGCCTGCGTATTTGAAACCTCTCATACATATCAGCTAAATTTTTTTAAAACTGAAAAACCACCCAGAGCCACACCAAAACAATGACGTCAAGAAATCAACCGTACAGTTTATTTCATATCATCTACCGAGAACAGATGTGAACCAAAGTTGATTTTAATCTAATATGCATATAGTATCTCAAACTAAGGTATCTAACATTCATGAAGAACTTTGACATTTTTCATGTTTCTGTCCAACAGTGTGTTATCCTACTTTTAATGATGAAGTATCTGAAATATGTGAATCAACTTACTACCTTCAAAATAGAACATTTAATTAGCTGCAAACAGGCTTGAGGGGATTTTGGGGGGTGATGGAAAGGTCCTCAAATTAGATCTATCAAACTGGTAAGATGTACAACAGTACAGATCAAAAGTCGCTGAACTGTACACTTACAATGAATTAATTTTATGGTAGGAAAATTACTAGAGAAATTCAAGAGTCTTGGGGTGCCTGGGTGGCTCAGTCGGTTAAGCATCTGCCTTTAGCTCAGGTCACAATCTCAGGGTCCTGAGACTGAGTCTGACGTTGGGCTCCCTGCTCAGTGGGGAGCCTGCTTCTCCCTCTCCTCCCAATTTGTGTTCTCTTTCACTATCTCTGTCTCTCTCAAATAAATACATAAAATCTTTAAAGAGAAAAAAGATTCAAGAGTCTTAACTGGTGATACTTGTTAAAGAAAACTTTTGGCTTATGAGAGGTTAGAAGTTAGAAAACCAAAATGGAACACTCAAAGCAGTATTCAATACCATTTCAAAAGTAAAATTATAACATTACTTTTTCACATGAAATAGGTCTTTGATATTTTGCCATATTTCAACACATTTTCTTACTGCAGCCACTGTCTCTTTTAAAAGATTTTATTGTGAAATCTAACAAATATTTAGAAAGGCAAATAAAACAAGTGCACAGCCTAATGAAAACTGGAAAACAAGCATCCATGTAACCATCACTTAGGTCAAAAGATAAACATTACCCCAGGGGTTCCCTCCTATCACCACCCAAAGTTCTTCCTAATCCCTCTCCACTATGCTGGCTTCCAAAATAATTGCTAAAAAGCACTGTATTAATAATGTTTTGCCTGCTTTTGAACTTGAGATTTATCTGACTTGTTGCCAGTAGCTATAATTTGTTCATTTGTAGGACTAGATAACACTGGTGTATAGTACATGGGTTTTATCAACATATAGCACAGTTTATGCATCCATTCTTCTGTTGACAGGCATTATGAGCTGCTCCAAGTTTTTGGAAACTGTTTGAACAATGCTGCTGTAACATTCTTGTACACATATTCTAGTGCATGTGAGCACACATTTGCAAGAGAGAGGGATAACCAAGTCACATGGGGCATCGCCCTCCTGTGTACCACATGAAGATAATCTGTATTCAAAGTGTTCATGCAGATGCCCCCTTCCAGCACTGCTCCCACTGCACCCCCCCGCCCCCCCATGATGCTTGGGGCAGTCAGACTTTTTTAAGCTAATTTAGGTGTAAAGAAATGTTGATCCAGGGGCGCCTGCGTGGCTCAGTTGGTTAAGCGACTGCCTTCGGCTCAGGTCATGATCCTGGAGTCCCGGGATCGAGTCCCACATCGGGCTCCCTGCTCAGCAGGGAGTCCGCTTCACCCTCTGACTGTCTCCCCTCTCATGCTCTCTCAAATAAATAAATAAAATCTTTAAAAAAAAAAAAAAAAGTTGATCCAGTTTTCATGTGTGTTTCTCCATGACTGACTAAGGTTGAGCCCCTTTTCATTTTAGAATGAGCATTTGGATTTCCTCTTTTCTGAAGTATCTGTTCAATTATTTTGCACATCTTTTATCAGAATGTTCATCTTTTTCTTATTTGTAGGAATTCTCTAATAGTTTGATATGAGCTTTTGTTGGATATGTGTTTGTAACTAGCTTCTCAGTGGCTTACCTTTAAAAAGAAACTTTACATTGAAGGATAACATATTAAAAAGTATATAAATCATGTACAAATTCTGAGTACAGCTTGATGAATTTTCACAAAGTGAACATGCCTGTGTAACCACCACCAGATTCAGGAAAGACATTGCCGGCATACTAGGAGCCCTCCTGTGTCCCCAGCAGACCCAAGTCATTTTCTCCCCCGAGAGATAACAACCGTTCGGGACTTCTAACACCACAGATTAGTTTTACGTGTTAAGCCCTTCTCTGTTAATGGTGGCTTCTGATGATGATAAATTCTCAATGTTAATATATTCGTATTTCTTAATCTCTAAATTCCTTTACAGTCACCACTTTCTGTGTCCTATTCAAGCATCTTTCCCCACTCCAAGATCATGAAGGTGTTTTCTTATAAGAGCCTTATCGTTTTTCCGTTTGCACACCAAAGACAAAAATTAATTCAAAGTGATTGTACAATTAAATGCAAATGAAAAAACGATGAGAGAGAGAGAGAAAGAAGCACAAGCAGGAGGGGCAGAGGGAGAGGACAAAGAGAATCCCAATGGGTGGGGAGCCTGACACGAGGCTCGATCTCATGTCCCTGAGACTGGGGCCTGAGCCGAAACCAAGTCAGATGCTTAACGGACTGTGCCACCCAGACCTCCCAGCACTCTTATTTAAAAGACCATCATTTCTCCCATTGCTCTGCAGTGCACCCTGATCACAAATCAAGCATGGGCTGTTCTGGGCTTTCCATTCTGTCTCATAGGACTGTTTCCCATCCTTGTACCACTACTATAGTGTCTTAATCACTATAATTTTCTAAAAAGCCTTGACATTTGGTAAAACAAATTCTCCCCTCTTAACATTATTTTCCAAGAGTCAACTACTTTTGGCCGCTTGCACTTCCATGTAAATTATAAAAACAGCTGTCAAGTTCTTTAAAACAAATCTACTGGAATTGCAGTGAAGTTCAGGTCAACTTTAGAAACAGTCACATCTTTACAAACTGCTTCGTCCAACCCATGAACTGAAATATACCTTTCCATTTATTTATTTATTTTTTATTTTTTTAAAGACTTTATTTATTTATTTGAGAGAGAGAGAATGAGAGAGAACACATGAGAGGGGAGAGGGTAGGAGGGCAAAGCAGACTCCCTGCCGAGCAGGGAGCCCGATGCGGGACTCGATCCCGGGACTCCAGGATCATGACCTGAGCCGAAGGCAGTCGCTTAACCAACTGAGCCACCCAGGCGCCCCTATACCTTTCCATTTATTAAAGATTTCTTAATTTCTCTTGATAGTTTTATTATTTTCTTCACAAAGGTCTTACACTTCTTTTGTTGGATTTATTACTAGGTATTTGATATTCTATATTATAATAAATGTTATAATATTTATTTTCTAAGCAACTATTGCTTGTTTATAGATTAAAAAAAAATCTGTACTTAAGAATTGATTCTTTCAAGGAACCATGCATACTAAACTCTCTTATTAATCCTAATTACTCATCTGTTGATTCTTTTATATGTACTATATATATATTCATAACACCTGCAGATAAAGGGAGGGGATTTTCTTCTCCTAATGTTTATCTTTTATTTTTCTTGTCCTAGTGTACTGGCTAGCACTTCCAGACAATGTTAATAAAAAGGTAATAGTAGGCACTCTTACTCTTGCCTTGTTCTTGATCTGAAAAGGAAAGCTTCAATTTTTACAAGTATGATTTTGGCTCTAAGTGTCCCTTAGAGAACACATGCAGACGTGTACTGTTCTCAGTCTGCTAGAAATTTTTTTAAAGATTTATTTATTTATTATTTTAGGAGGGAGGGAGGTGCAGAGGGAGAGAATCTCCAGCAAATTCCCCACTGAGCATGGAGCTGGACTTGGGGCTCCATCTCACAACCCTGAGATCAGGACCAGAGCTGAAATCAAGAGTCAGACGCTTAGCTGCCTGAGCCACCCAGTCTGCTAGAATTTTTTTAAACTCAAAAACAGATTTAGAATTTAATTATTTAAAATTTAATTTTATTTATTTATATGAGAGCGAGCAAGCAAGCATGAGTGGTGGGGAAGGGCAGAGGGAGACTTCACGCTGAGCAGGGAGCCTGATGTGGGGCTTGATCCCAGGACCCTGAGATCATGACCTGGGCCGAAGGCAGATGCTTAACCGAATGATGTTTCTAGGTGCCCCTAGAATTTAAGACATTTTCTGCATCTATTGAGAAGACTGAGATTTTTCTCAATTTCTTAAGGTGAATCACCTTGATGTACTTGTAACAATATATTCCAAAAATCACTCATTAGTTCATGGGGATTTTCCTAATTGTAATCTGTAGTATTCTGTGTATCATAGTTTACTCAGCCAATCTATGTATGGCATTCAGGCTGTTTCTAATATTTTACTATTACAAATAATACCACGATAAATAACCGGCTATATGCCAGTTTTTGATTTTTTTAAAAAAATTTTATTGGAGATGTATCTTCAGAAAAAATTCCTAGAAGTGAGATGGATTGCTGGGCCTAAGAAAAAATGTCTAATTTTGTTATTGTTAGATATTGATGAATTCCCCTCCAGAGTGACTGTACCGTTTGTTCTCTTGCCAGCAATGAATGAGCATGTTCCCTGCAGCCTCAGCAACAGTTTTAATTTGTATGTCTATTATGTTACATCTTTTCACATGTTTAAGGGCCACTTGTACATATTTGTGTGAGTAAACTGTCCATGTCCTTTGCCCAATTTTCTAATGTGCTTGTGGCCTTTGTTGTCACAGCTTAAAGATTTCTTATATATTAAGGATGTCAGCTCCTTATGTGTCTTTTTCACTTTGATTATGGATTTTTTTTTGACAGTCAAAGGGGACCTCTGGGGTGTCTGGGTGGCTCAGTTGGTTAAACATCTGACTCCTGATTTCGGCATGCGTGGAGCCTGCTTAAGATCTACTCCCCCCAACCCGCAAGTGCTCTTTCTCTTAAAAAAAAAAAAAAAGGGGGGAGGGTTGCTTATCTAACTTTCAAAGCCAATGGCAGATTCTCCTTTTATGAAAGATGTTTTTCCCAAGTGAATATTAAAACTGTTTCCACTTTAAAAGATAAATTACATTATTTATTTTTAGTTTCAAAAATAAACATGTGTACACATATTTAAGCCTATATAGAGATATATCAACATACTCGTATAATAATTTTGAAATGGCTAAGCCTATATTTGAGCTTGATCATGTCATTCAATAAGAAAATGTTTTTTAAAATCTTGAAAAATTGTGTCTTGGGCTATTTTTAAATTCATATTGCTTTGCTTATGATTTTAGTAGCTTTACTATTCAACGCTGTCTAAATTTTCTGGACATAAATAACAGGTTGTAAATTTATATCCTTTATTTAAGTAAAATCTACCAAGCCTACCTTTATTATTTTTAAAGATTCTATTTATTTGAGAGACAGGGAGACAGAGGCAGAGAAGACGAGTGGGGGGGGGAAGGGCAGAATGGGAGAGGGGAAGAAGACTCCCCACCAAGTGGGGCTCGGTCCCAGGACCCTGAGACCATGACCTGAGCTGAAGTCAAACACTTAACTTACTAAGGCAGCCAGGCGCCCCCCTAAGCCTACCTTTAGACAAATTAAATCTCAATTTGACTTAAGCAAATTATTTAACAATTATGTTTGCCTTATGAGTTTTTAAAGTTTTGAAAAGAAAAAAGTAGTTATTAAGAAAGCTTTTTTGTCTTTTTTTTCCTTCAAGAAAGGTTGGATGAAAGTCATTTTTAATTTTATTTATTTTTTATTTTTTATTTTTTTAAAGATTTTATTTATTTATTTGAGAGAGAGAATGAGATAGAGCGAGCATGAGAGGGGGGAGGGTCAGAGGGAGAAGCAGACTCCCTGCCGAGCAGGGAGTCCGATGCGGGACTCAATCCCGGGACTCCAGGATCATGACCTGAGTCGAAGGCAGTCGCTTAACCAACTGAGCCACCCAGGCGCCCAGTCATTTTTAATTTTAAATGGGAAAAAAACTACTCTGAGTCATACCATATCACATACGATACCATTCTTCATCAGCCTTATAGTGGTAGTGTTTACACAACTGTATGCATTTGTCAAAACTTACAAACTACACACTTTTTAAAAAACATTAATTTTATACATGTAAATGATACTTCAGTAAATGTGACTTTAAAAAAGTCACAACAAACCTACAACTCAATAAATTATATAAGAACAAAGGTGACAAATAAAAAGTCACAATTCTTAGAACCCTTTAGCCACCAAAATGCAGACACCGCCTAGGCATCACTGAAATCTTGAATTCAGTGATTCAGGATTCTTCAGGAAAAAGAAAAGATATAAGAAAAAGAAATGTTTTCCTGCTTTACAATTAAATGTCAAATGTCATCTTCCTATTTCAATGATTTCAGTAAGTATAACTACAAATTTTTTAAAAAAGATTTTATTTATTTGAGAGAGAGAATGAGCTGGGGAGGGGGGGAGGAGGAGAGGGAGAGGCAGACTCCCCACTGAGCAGGGAGCCAGAGGAGGAGCTCAATCCCAGGACCCTGGGATCACAACCTGAGCTGAAGTCAGACACTTAACCGACTGAGCCACCCAGGCGCCTCTACAAATTAGTTAATAACGCTCAAATCACAAACTAAATACAGTTAATTAAACTATATGTGCTCTTTCTTACTTTCAGGAAAAAGAAATTCAGCGAACATAAGGGTTCAGTAACCTTTCTGTATCTCTGAAATGAGATATCACGATGCTATGTCAGAATACAAAAATCTATTTAGTTTGGGCTTAATCCTACATAGCAAGTGGATTTAGTTTAAGGTACAAGTTTTTCTTCAACTCAGCAACCTGAACCCCATAAAGACCTTAATCTGTATCATGGTTTACATCATCTACTTTAAGGATCTTATCTGCTATCAAAGTACAGATTGAAATTTATAGCACTGGAAGCTACATCAATTACAATATGTGGTTTGAAAAGGGAATGACAATTATTCAGTCATAAGACAACAAAGTAATTTCTCTCACCAGCTCGGCCAATTTGAAATTTCCTAAGTATATGACAAAATAAGAAAAATATACAACTCTTCATAAAGTGAAGCCGATTGGAAATAACGCCCTTGTACCAAAGAAACATTTGCACTAAGAGCTACCATCTCTAGTGCCTGTAATTTCGCCAGTGACCCCAAAGCGTAGATCCTGCTACCCCCACTGAAGGGAGGGGACGATGAGAACCACAGGCGTCACAACATGTTCAGCATGTGACCCCGACAGTGCTCACACCTTTAGCTGTAGTACTGTGTTTCGTCTTCACGGTAAACTGACGAGTTCGGCAGTTATTATCCCATTTTATAAAGAAAGAAATTGAGCTTCAGATTGGTTTAGGAAACAAGAGCAAAGTCCTTCAACTAGTCACTGTCAGAGCCTAGACTCCAGCCCAAATGTCTGTTGGTTCAAGTCCATGCTGTTCCTGCTCCAGAATGCCTCCTCCCCAGGGAGTATTAATACTACTATACTTTTTTTTTTTTTTTAAGATTTTATTTATTTATTTGACAGAGAGAGAGCACAAGTAGGCAGAGAGGCAGGCAGAGGAAGAGGGAGAAGCAGGCTCCCCGACGAGTAGGGAGCCCAATGTGGGGCTTGATCCCAGGACCCCGGGACCATGACCTGAGCCGAAGGCAGCCACTTAACCGACTAAGCCACCCAGGTGCCCCAATATTACTATGCTTTTATTACCAAGAAAGCTATCTGGATGACACACAAATTGTATTTAGCTCTACTGTAAAGCTTCTAGGGTCTATTTCAAAATGCATGATAATCTTACAGCACACCGCTATCATACCTAAAGTGAACTAGTTTACCAGAAATGAAAACTATGCACTGTATAAGAACAGAACAGAGCAAACCAGTGGTTGGGAGAGGCAAGAGACTTATCCAGGGTGCCTGCCTAGGTCATTTACAGAAAGGGAAGATCCTTTCTGCAAATCTTCTGCAAATAAAAACGGTTTGCCATACATTATTTCCTTTCCTAAAACAAGATGGGGAAAAAAGAGCATTTGTTCAGTACCCATTCCCCTTGGACCCAGTCTTAATGACTACATCTGATTAATTAAAGAAGTGCTTACAATAGTCTACAGAAAAGAGTTACCATAGCAGGCCTGAGACTGTTATTGTCAGGAAGGCCTGCTGGCAAGGCCACCCCTGGGCTAGAGCCTGGGAACTTGGATTTCGGGCATGTTCCCACCATCCCCCAATAAGGATGGCCACTATCTGTAAACTGTGCAAACAATATGGTTTATGCTGAATATGTACTTTCCTTCCGGGAGTCTGGAACTCTGGCCAGTGCTAAGCAGAGGGTGCCGATGTGATCAGCCCCTAAGAACAGCGCTGGGCACGGAGTCTCTAACAGCTTCCCACGGACACATTTTACATGTAGTACAACCTATGTGACTCCACTGGGAGGGGACTCTCAGAAGCTTGCACCTCATGTGGTAACTGGGTGATGGGCATTAAGGGGGGGGCGCTTGTAATGAGCACTGGGTATTATATGCAACTGATGAACCACTAAATTCTACCCCTGAAACTAACAATACACTCTATGTTAATGAACTTGAATTTAAATAAAATCTAAAAAAAAAAGAAGCCTGCATCTGGTTTCCTCCAGACTTCGTTCACTTGTGCACCTTTTCCCTCTGCTGACTTTGTTCTTGTCTTTGCTCATTGCAATAAATCATAGCCGTGAATACAATTATATGCTGAGTCTGTTGAGTCTTCCTAGCAAATCACTGAACTTCAGGGTGGCCTTGTACACCCAACACAGATAGTAAGATACCTTCAGACCATGGCTATGAAAATTTGCTTAAGATTGGCAAGTACCAAAATAAGTTCTAAACACCCTAACCTTGGATTAAGCTATGCCTGTTTTGAAATCAGCGATACTCACCGGGAACTCTAGCAGGAAAGGAATCAGGAGAACCTGCTCCAGCACCACCCTCTTCTTCATCTTCTTCAAATTCCAAATTCTCTTCTTCACCAGGTGCTAAAATTCTTCTACATGCAAAATGGCAAACAAAACAGTGAGCTACAAAACTAACCACCCTAGAGAGGCATTATAGCCACCCATTTCCCAGGTAAGATGTGGATACAAAAAATGTTGACACAAAAATGTTGACCTACTGATATTAAAGATATCAATACTGATATAAAAAATGCAGATATATCCGAAAACTAGGTAAAAGATAAGACAATAAAATAAGAAGACAAATATTGGTGCTTAATTATTTTACCTTAAGGGGACAGGCTGAACGTCAAATGGGAATTCCTTATTATATGTAAGAATATTCTTTAGGACTAGAATAAAAACAGAAAGAAAGACACAAATTCTTCCATGAATCAAAAAAAAAATTTATTAGAAATGACTGATTTTTAATCAATTTTACTATGCATATTAATACTTAAAAAAACTCCCAATCTTATCATCATTCAGAGCCACGACGCATTCGTCCATTGAAGGTCTTAGCAAAATGAAAATATCCATAGTATACTCCAGGTACCAGTACTTTGTAAGATCTCCAAGGAAACTAAGTTCCAGAATCTCAGAGCCCTCACAGAAAATAAACCCCAAAACAGTTGTATGTACAAGGTCCTAGGTGAGATATAGGGCAGCAGAGAAAGAAAAGATCTCCTTCCTGGAGTACTTCAATTACAAGACTGGTCCAAGGATAACCAATTAGAGGTACATGAGATTATTTTGGTCTATGTCCTTATTAGGTTTCTCCTCAACCCCATAAAACTGGCAAAATTAGATAAAACTGGTTACAATTTCCATATGCCGATGTGATCAGCCCCTAAGACAGTTTAGGGGCTGATCACATCGGCATATGGAAATTGTATGATATGCCGATAGTTTATTACACACATATATCTACATACATACATGGACAAATACACAAAGAGGGATTTACCCTCAAGAGAAGTCTTCAGATAACATGGCACCCACCACCTTCTGCATTAGGGTATGGTCCATAATTACATTCTGGCATGTAAACTTTAAGAGAGATGTTCTAGGGATGCCTGGGGGCTCAGTTGGTTAAGCGGCTGCCTTCGGCTCAGGTCATGATCCCAAGGTCCTGGGACAGGGTCCTGGGACAGAGTCCCGCAACGGGCTCCTTGCTCAGTGGGGAGCCTGCTTCCCCCTCTGCCACTTCCCCTGCTTGTGCTCTTTCTCTCTCTCTCTGACAAATAAATGGAATCTTTAAAAAAAAAAAAACAAACCAAAAACTTTAATTAAAAAAAAAAAGACGTTCGGGCGCCTGGGTGGCTCAGTTGGTTAAGCGACTGCCTTCGGCTCAGGTCATGATCCTGGCGTCCCTGGATCGAGTCCCGCATCGGGCTCCCTGCTCGGCAGGGAGTCTGCTTCTCCCTCTGACCCTCCTCCCTCTCATGCTCTCTGTCTCTCATTCTCTCTCTCTCAAATAAATAAATAAAATCTTTAAAAAAAAAAAAAAAAAGACGTTCTATAACTCTGCCTACATTTAGAGAGCTACTATGAATATGGATACCTTACAGAGTTACTAGAAGTATGTAATTTAGTGCTTCGTATCTGGCGTTATGGGTCTTCAGTAACTACCTGCAGTTACAGGAAGGTGAAGTAATGGCATTAACCGAGCAATCCAAAAAGTTCCTAGGATTTTGTACTCAACTTACGCAGCCTCATTCCAGAGTGCTGTAGTTTGGAGATAAGAGCTGCGGCGTGTGTATGCTGTCATCCCAAAGCGGGAAATCCCAGAGCGCAGGCTGCGCTTTTATGACTTACTCCAACAGGAGTCACAGGGGTTTTTCAGACTTCCATTATATGCACTCGATTTATTGAGTCGTTCAGTGAGAGGTCTGAGACTTGTGTCTAGCTTCTTGTTCATTCTTATTCTCTTTGCCCTCCAGCTCTTACCCTCATCTTTCCTTTCTCTTTCTTCCTCTCAACAAATGGGCACCAAGTGCCCACTGTGTTCCAGTCCCTGTTTTAGGTGCTAAAGATATGGCAGTGATCAAGACAGGGTTCTTGCTCTCATCTATGGATCTTAGGCTCTGGTCAGGAAAAGCAGACAGTAAATAAAGCAACAAATTAACAAGGTACTGTTAGACTGTGGTTAGCATCACAAAGGACAGGGTCAGGATGAGCGTGTAAGTGGAGCTGGGAGACAACTTCGGCTAAGGTGGACAGAAAAGTAACTTGCTGGAAGACAAGTGAGCCATAACCTGGAATGAGAGGATGCGTCCAGAAGCAGCATGGGCGCAACGGCTTTCCAGGTGTTAAACAACAGGCTAGAGGGGCGCCCAGCTGGCTCAGTTGGTGGAGCGTGCGACTCTTTATCTCGGGGGTTGTGAGTTCGAGCCCCACGTTGAGTGGAGAGATTACTTAAAAATAACATCTTTATAACAACAACAAAGGCCCTGAGGCAGGTACTGGTTTGGCTTGTAATTTCCTGGAAGGTATTATCATGAGCACGGAGCCCATCATGGTTTGGGGACCACGTGGCTCACCCCACAGCTGACATCTGATGGAGCACCTCTGCCAGGAGAAACTCAGCACTCCCAGCCCACTCTCACAGAGCATGGCCTGCCACCCTCCTGAAGGCCACACTCTGAAAATGACAGACACACTGTCAACAAAGTGTGTTCTGCTTCTGTGGCTGACTTGTTTCATTTTTCTGGTGGGTAAAATGAGTAAGTTCTTCCCATCTGAAAGGTGGATTAACATCAAAAAATGAAATAAATAGTACTTTCAAAATCTTACTTGTACTAGTTTCACACAGGATTATCCAGAGACTTTTTTTTTAACCTTAAAACCTACATTAGCAGAATAAACCAAGTCCCACATATTAATTTTCCTTTCCTTACAGTATAAAAAGAGGCAGAAACTAGCTTGACTTAATCTGAAATCTATTCAAATACCAATTTGTAGAAAATGTTTAATTCTGATAAAGTAACTCCTAACAAGTGCCTAGCTTGGAGAGATGCAAAACTATAGAGCATAGCCTCAGATATAATATACACATTTACATTCCTTTAAAAGGCAATAGCAAATTAAAATCACCTAAAAAGATAACTAAGTACGATGAAGGGAAAGGTCCAAATGAAAAGCACTATATAGATTAGAATATAACAAAATAGATTCCAATACTACGTTTCCTTTCCATTCCCACCCCTAATCTTAAAAAACAAAAACAAGCAAACAAAAAAGCAAGAAATGGAAGACTAATGCGGATTTTAGCCCAATCTGCCACTAACACGTGGGTCAGTAATCCCTCAAGAGCTCGAACTGGAAACCCATGATCTTTAGGATTGATGTCAACACCGCACCATTACAGGCATCACAAGAGAATATAGTGGCAGGAGCATAGGCTTTGGGGTCACTTAGAATCCTGGCTAAAACCCAGTTCTGGCATTTACAAGCTGTAAGGTCATGCAGTCAGCCAACTGCAGCTGAATGGACTTATGGGAGTGTTTGGGTTAATGGTAACGGTAACCATTAATATCAATGAAAGATCCTACAAGGCAATAGGAGAAATCTGTAACACTCTAAAATTTTATTTGGAAACACACCGAAAAACAAACAAAAACTAATGGAAAACTGTGACTAAATAGAAAGCCCAAATCCTAATTATCATCATCATTTAAAAAAAAAAAAAAAATCAAACATAATCTTTAAAACCACTACACAACAGACATCCTCACTGCAGCTAATCTTTTTTAAAAGCCATCAATGTGCTTTTCTTAAAATAATCTTACATATATAATCAGTCACAAAGGACCATATGTGATAGGATTCCATTTATACAAAATGTCCACAACAGGCACATTCACAAGACAGAAAGTGAATTAATGACTGCCTAGGGCCGGGAACTGAGGAGTAGGGGAAGCAGGTGTGGGCTAAACAAGACAGGGTTTCTTTCTGGGGTGATAAAAATGTGGTGGACCGTTGGTGGTATTCAGTACTCGTGCCTTTGCCTACTTTGCAAAAAGAACATTCATATGAACAATAAGAAAACATTCCTCTAAGAGAACATTCATGTGAACCAATAAGAAAATCTTATTTGGCACATCCTAACCACCAAAACATTTGAAGCAAATGTTTACTTCAAAAAAGCTTTCAAGAAGGGACAGGAAAATGGGGACAACAAGGAAACCTTTTGTAGAGCATCGCAAACAGCTAGACTATAGTTTCCAAGGACATGTAGTATAAACGGGCATCAATAACTGTAACTTTATGCTCTCCAGTAAACTCTACTCTAAGTGCTTACCAAAGTAATTATAGTCTTATTAAAGTGATTAAAACAAAGGCTGAAACATATGAATGAGATAGAACCTGGAATCAAACCACTTTTCATATTCTATAATGGTGAACAGAATAATAATTACTATAAATATTACAGAAATTATAAAAGCACAAAAAAAATCACATAGGACTAGGTAGGAACAGAAATGAATAAGTACCTATGCTAAATAATCTTAATATCTATAATGAATTAAGTAGTTTCCTAAAGGAATACCACTAAAAATATAAAATAAAACTTACTTGGTTCTAGCTTCTTCAGGTCCTCCAGTTTAAATTCTTCTTGAGACTGTGTGGACTGAATTTAAAATATGCATATTACATCTTTTTATTACAAAGATTTCACTATACCCTATGTCTTTTAAGTGGCAAGAACTAAATATTGAAAAAGTGGACAAAATAAATGAATCCATTTCATGCTTTCAAAGTAGAAAATGAAGTCCCGGGATGCCTGGGTAGATCAGTTGGTTAAGGTCTGCCTTCGGCTCAGGTCATAATCCCAGGGTCCTAGGATCGAGTCCCGCATCGGGCTCATTGCTCAGCGGGGCAGCCTGCTTCTCCCTTTGCCTGCCACTCCCCTTCTTGTGCTCTCTCTCTGACAAATAAAATCTTAAAAAAAAAAAAAAAAAAAAGAAAAAGTCCCAAACTGGTTTTTGTTTATTTTTATATTTTGGAACATTTGGGCTAAAAATAACAAAAAACTGACGTTATATCTTTTCTCTCTACAGTTTATTAAATATGAACTAAATCTTTTAATAGGAGTTTAACCCATGAATTCCTATTGCTAGAAATCTCTTCTGAGACAATACTGCTTTTAGCATTAATGCTTAAAGTTTATTAGAATAGTTCATAATGATTTTTTCTTAGAAAGCAGGAAAAAAACCTGTGTTTACCTGTAAAGCTGCACTTCGTAATTCCAAACATGTTGCAATTTTGCCTATGGTTTTCTGTAGGAAAAAGAAAAAGCTATAAATACCAAATATATTGCAACTGTTAGTTGTCAAAACCATGGAGTTAATTTTTATTAGTAAGGGATCTATACTTTTTTTAAAGTTAAATTTTATTTCTTTGTAGCATCTTGCAGATTTTAGAAAAGAGAAACAGGAGGCAAAGGGCTAGGATAAGGGAGAGAATGTGAGTCCATATTCTCTCCTGACCTAACTGTACCACGACCAATTTTAAATCAAGTTTGCTCTGATGACAGCTTTAGATTTATTTAAAGGTCAATGAAAAGGACTTCCAACATCTTCCCTCCCAAGCTTTGCCTTCTCTTAATCTCCATTAAGCCTGAAATTCGCTAAAAGATTTAAAATAAAAAATATCTGAAAGCTAGCAAAATGGTATCATTTCATTTTGAAATAGGTCCAATCTTGACTCGTCTAATTAAATATGTAGGTAATACTCAGCAAAATCAATACTTGTGATGAATGGTGGCAAGTTTTATAGTCAGATCTGTCTTAGGTGGGCTATAAGATGGATAAAAATAATAGGGTATAGTCCTTGCTTTTAACAAGCTCAAGTTATATTATGTGAGATGAGACTCTACAAAATCACTGTAATATAAAGAAGAGACACTTGATTCTTATCAGCTTTAGCAAAGTGAGCCATTACACATGAAGAAACTGTGCAAGAATCTGTGTTAGAAATCAAGCCCCAGTAACTGGGAGGATTTGTCAAACTGAAGAGTTTAGAAAACTCACAGTTCAGTTGTCTAAAGTCTCAAACTGAAAGCAGAGGGATATTAGGTTTGAAACATGAAAAGTGAGTGGGTGCGCGCACGTGTGCTGGGGGAAGCCATGGTCTTTCTGAAGGGGACCTTCCAGGACGAGCGGAGGAATCTGTTATTACTGTAGCAATAAATTACACAGAGGTTTTTGAATAGAAGAATGACCTTTAGGAAGACTGTTAAGACAACGGTCTCCACAGGCTGGGGGAGAAAAGGGCAAAGACTACAGGTAAGAGCAGTCAGGTTATTCCGGGTAAATGTGAATCAGACTATGTCTGATCTATGTACAATAAAGTGATATACTTATTTTAATACCATTTGGCCATACTTTTTAGGTTCTTTTAAAAATGCTTTCTAAAAAGGATTCTGTATTAAGTGAGATGTATCAATGAGTAAGTCTTTAGAAATATTAACTCTCTTTCATTTACTATAAAATCCATTTGATTTGAGACTGTTAACATTTAAGGTAAAATGCAGTTTAACAATTACGATTCCACTAACAACCTATTTTAAATTTAAACATTTCTGCAAGTTAAGCAGAAGCAACAGCTTTTTACACAGAATCTACTGAACTATGGCAAAATACCAATAGGCATTATTCATAACTACTTTAAGGGACCACACCCAACATCAGTATTAAAAGGGAGCGAAACACTATCATTTTCAGCTGCAGCAATGACTTTTAAAACATGCAGCATTTATTGATGTCAAAATCAAGTGCCTGCTACTGTAACCGTGTCACCTTTCTTAGAAACAAATGGTTAGGAAAAATGATTAAGCAGTACCAGGTCACTTGTGTCCACATATTAAATACTGACTATTAACTAAGGTACATTAAGACTAAGCACTGAAGGTAAACGAAGTTTAGTTTTAAAAAATTTAAATTATTAGCACCTCATTCAAATTAACTGCTCATGCTTAATACGGTACAGAAATGGAAAATGTTCTCGTTTTTAGAATACTGGCTATTTTGTCATTGGTAGGGAAATTAATAAAAAGCAGCTAAGGAAAAGATGGGAAAAAAACAGACAAAGAGCCAAGTTAATTTTGCTAAAACACATTCAATTTACATAAGGAAAAAATCGAAAAAATACATATAAAGTAGTACCGTCTCAATCCAGACTTAATTTTTTGATTTAAATAGCCAGTCATCTACCCTCTAGCCAGGGGGAGGCTGGGATAGGAGAAAGAGGGGAAGGTGGAGGAGACAGTGGAAAGGGGGAACCTATAAAATATAAAACAAGCGCATAGTGCTGGAACTCTCATTACTACCAAACTCGATTCAAAACAGGGAAAAACTTTCTAAGCATCATGAGACAGGATGTTCTCTTCTGTCCAGAAACTTACATGAGAAAATCTACGACACCAAAGTAGGGAATTTAATGGAATGAAAGCTTTTGGCAGCTATTCTTTGGCTACTAAACTCAGTTGTTATAATGACAAAACTATTGAGGATTGAAATGAGAGCTAAGTCAACTAATCATAAGGGAGGATCAAATAAGAACCCTAAACTTTCTCATTTTCCAACAGAAATCTTTGAGAATATTATGAATAGCAAATCCACGTGAAGATTTTTTTAAATCACTGATTAAGTTTAGAGAGATCAGTAATTCTGCTCTAGAGTTTAGATTTAAGATAAATACTGCGAAGATGTGTATGTTTTCTCAAAAATTAGTATTTCTCTGATCTTAAATAGTTAAATATGGATAAATATCAATAACCTAAGACCCAACAAAGCATTTATTCATCAACTATTTTTCAAAGCTTATTGTGAGCAAGACAGTAAAAAGCTTCATAAAGAAATATTGGTTGGTTTTTAAGAAAATTTTTAGAAGTCCCACAAACTATGAATGGTTAGCATAATTCTAAGATTTGTCACCGTTACAAAAACACTGAGAATAGCAAAAGCGTAAAAACTATAATTCAAAATAGAAAACATAAAGAACAGTTTTGCTTAGAATAATAGAAGGTATATTCTGCGTTTTTCCTCTTTTGAGGAAAACGCAACTGAGTTTCTTCTCCTTTGGCTTATGTGCCAGATCTGGCATTCAATTAATTTTGCAGACCTAACAGTTGGTTTCGAAATCTCCCATAACATGTTCTTTGGAACACTAGACCCAATGAACTGTTCTATAAAGGGGGGGGGGGGCTCCAAAAGCAAACAAATTTAAGAAACACTCCATTACCCAAAGTCTTTTAAAAAATTCAACACACACATTAGCATATTAAAAGCCCTGACAAGTCACAAACTCCCTGTTCAAATAACATCTATTAATTTTTCAGAGCCAGTGTTCCCCCAGATCACATCTGGGAAGTCTTTGTTTCCTAATCATTAACTTGGAGCCTCTTGTGTGACATTCAAAAATAAGGTCTGTATGTCAGTATGGGTTTTTTTGGCCCATTGTGAATGTTTCACTTGTATTTTTAAAGAAAATTAAATTTGTAAATGCATACAACTTGCCTTGGGTTCCTAATGTAGTACAGAATGATTTGGGGGTCCTTCTCTGAGCCCAAGGAATAGGCAGGCAGGTACACAAGTGGCAGCCACAGGTGCCCCTTAGGCAGGTATTATAAATAACAAATCCCTCCGAAATCAGGCCTCCAGGGAAGGAGGAGGTACAGAAAACTTCAAAGGTATGAGTCATTAGAAGATGTAGGGATATCTTCTAAGATCATTTAGGGTTATCTAATCCCTCATCTCATACATAAGGAAATAAGGGCCGGGGACAGAGCCCAGATTCAAGACCAAGTCCAGATCTCAGGCTTTTCCTCTAGGTCATGCTGCCTCCCAGGCCTTATGGGAGTGTAAGACCTGCGGGTCTGTGTAAACTGAAAAAAAGGCAGCTAAGGAACAGCTATAAATTAAAAGATAAAGAGCATTATCGAACATCAGCTTCAGCCTTAGAAAGTTAAAGAAAATTAAGAAAAAGTTTATTTTTTCTTGATGGTTTAATCATTGTATGAAAAAGCTCATTTCTTGATGGCATTTTAAAAACTGTGCTTTGTTTTAGGTCAACTCACCTACTATTTGAGGTCATGTTGCTCATAGGCCCTATACCTAAGCAAGAGGTGCTGGTGACAAAGCATATAAGTAAGACAAGGCAAATAGGTGATTAAAGTATGGGGGGGGGGGGTCATGAAACTTTTTAGAAATTCCCTAAGCTTTCATCTGTTTCCATATTCATAACACTCTGTTAGCTATTAATTTGCAGACTCAAATATTTGAGATTGTTTCAAAATTAATTTTGTGATGTCAGCTGATCACTTCCTAATCAATTCCTAGAGTTTACAAATCTTATAGAGGTGATAAAGCATATAGTCTTTGTTCCTTTCCTCAAGCAAACCAATCATTTCTTTTGTGGTAATTATTTTCCAGGGCTCAAATCCTAAATTTCCTAAATCTACTGCATACATTAACAACTGTAAAGGAAAAAAGAAAAATGCACCTCTGAATTGTAGTGATGTTTTCTTTTCTCAATACAAAAAAAGTACAGTAGAGGATGTAGATACCAAGTATTTTTAAAATGCAAATATCCTGACTTGTGTAAGAAATATAGCTAATCCTAATCTTTAGAGTTTTTATTTGTTCAAACATCTATAAGTAGAGTCAAATGAATATAGGCAAAAGGACTAAAATAAATCTTAGGCTTACTTAAAACACGTGCAGAAAACCATTCCCACCCCTTGTACAGAAAAATGATTAATAAAAACAAATTAAGTCACTACAGTTTTCACAGTGTCTTTTCTTAAGAGATGAGGGAAAAACTGACACAGTAATATTTTTTCATTATCTACAAGATTAAAATTTGACTTAACACTAGATACTCTGAGCCAGGAAAAAAATGGGACTTGTTTCTTCCTGTTTCTTCCCACTCTTTGAAAGCAAAGCTTCTTAAAGTATCCATCCCACTTTTTATAATCTCTAAAAGTCCAGGGCATTGACTCAACACATTAAAATCTTAATTCAAGAGCACCACTGAGACATTTTGCAACCTTATGCATTTATTTTGCTGATGGATTCTTATGCCAAATTCTTGACTTGAACAATTTTTTAAAAATTATTATTTTAGGGGCGCCTGGGTGGCTCAGTTGCTTGCTCATCTGCCTTTGGCTCGGGTCATGATTCCAGGGTCCTGGGATAGAGCCCCGTATCAGGCTCCTTGCTCAGTTGAAAGCCTGCTTCTCCCTCTCCCTCTGCCTGACGCTCCCCTTACTTGTGCTCTCTCTGTCAAATAAATAAAATCTTAAAAATAAATAAAATTATTATTTTACTATTAATTTTTTTCAGTGATGGCTTTTGTTTTTTTTTTTTTCTTTTGGCTTTGTGTTTTTTGCTTTTTTTTTAAAGATTTTATTTATTTATTTGACAGAGACACAGCGAGAGAGGGAACACAAGCAGGGGGAGTGAGAGAGGGAGAAGCAGGCTTCCCGCTGAGCAGGGAGCCCGATGCAGGGCTCGATCCCAGGACCCCGGGATCCCGACCTGAGCCAAAGGCAGACGCTTAATGACTGAGCCACCCAGGCGCCCCTTTGTGTTTGTTTTGAGAGGAGGAAGAAGGGGTTAAGAAAATTCAGAGTTAAATAAGTACTGAAGTTGGACATAATTACTCACAGTCAAACTTCAGCCTCTGGAATCTACCCCTCTCCCAACCAGAGTGTAGACAGTCTCCACTAAAGTTAAAGTCTAAATGGCTGAGTCGAGAAATTCATCAAGTGAGAAAGTCACTAAGTAGTAAATCATCTCTCAGCGATCACTTTATGTTCCCCAATGCATAATCAGTGTCATTCTTTGTACTCAAGTATAACAGTTTCTGTTGTTTTTGCTTAATGGCTTGAAAGACAGAATCCTTTTCATTTGGAATCTGATAATATGTAGACATTATTTTATAGTACCTTTTGTTCTTCTGTGAATTCAGAATTATTGTGTTGAGCTTGGGCCTCTTTTTGTAGATGTCTTGCTAATCTGTAAGAAGAAAAAAACATATTCTTTAGAATTGAAGGAAAGCAAACTATCCCAAGTGCAACAAGGTGAAATAATTTAAATCTTTATTTTTTTTAAAGATTTTATTTATTTATTTGACAGAGACAGAGACAGTGAGAGAGGGAACACAAGCAGGGGGAGTGGGAGAGGGAGAAGCAGGTTTCCCGCCGCGCGCAGAGAGCCCGATGTAGGGCTCAATCCCAGGACTCTGGGACCAGGACCCGAGCCAAAGGCAGACACTTAATGACTGAGCCACCCAGGCACCCCTAATCTAAATCTTTTAAAAAACAGGGCACCTGGGTGGCTCAGTTGGTTAAGCGACTGCCTTCGGCTCAGGTCATGATCCTGGAGTCCGGGGATTGAGTCCCACATCAGGCTCCCTGCTCAGTGGGGGGTCTGCTTCTCCCTCTGACCCTCTTCCCTCTCGTGCTCTCTGTCTCTCATTCTCTCTCTCAAATGAATAAATAAAATCTTAAAATAAATAAATAAATCTTTTAAAAAACAGACAATGAGGTACAATAATATTTTACTATGTTTTCAAAGTATAAATCTACATTATCTTTAGAATCAGACTCTATACAATAACAATGAAAATAAGATACAATGCTTTTTTTTACCATTGCACTGGCACAAATTTCAGCTCTAGGCAGTAAAAACAGAATCTTAGAGCTGGAAAGAATCTCAAATGGCAACTAATCCAACTTTCTTTAGTATGCATGAATTTCTTCTTTAACAAGCCAATAAGCAGTTGTCCAGATTTTGCTTAAACACTTCCAGGGAGCACCAGTAATAGTACCAGCCAGAGACACTTTATCAGTCTATCATTAATTTGCTGATAAGATTAGTCCAAATAACAGCCATGACAAAATGATAAGTCTATTAAATTATGCTTTTCAAAACATTTTTTCATGAAAAATAAAATCCTCCACCGATCAGACATGAAAATCATCGTTCGCCCAATTATCATTCTTAAAAATAGCAGCTAGGCCTTGGATGAGTTTTCAAGGATGGATCTGTGTTACTAGCCCAAACTCAACAGTAAGGATCCAAAGCTCTTTTTTTTTTTTTTTTTTTAAGATTTTATTTATTTTGACAGAGAAAGAGAGCGCGCACATGCACAAGCAGGGGGAGAGGCAGAGGCAGAAGCAGACTCCCCACTGAGCAAGGAGCTGGATGCGGGACTTGATTCCAGGACTCTGGGATCATGACCTGAGCTGAATGCAGGCACTTAACCGACTGAGCCAAGCAGGCATCCCCAAAGCTCTTTCTGAGACAACGAAACTAAAAGATTGACTCTTACACTGAAACATTAAAAGGATAAATAACTCAATTTTAAAATGGGAAAAGAACATGAACATCTGTTTTAAAGACTTATTTATTTATTTTAGAGAGCGTGAGCAAGCGTGAACAGGGGAAGGGGCATAGGGAGAGAGAAGCGGGGGAAGCAGACTCCCCGCTGAGCATGGAGCCTGACTCAAGGCTCAGTCTCACAACCCTGAGCCGAAACCAAGAGTCGGACGCTTAACCGACTGAGGCACACAGAGGTCCCTTGAACATTTTTTCCAAAGAAGATATAAAAATGGTCAATAAGCGCATTAATATCATATCATTAGTCATTAGGGAAATACAAATCAAAACCACAATGAGATACCACCTCATACCCACTGGATGGGTACAATTTCTAAAAAGAGAGAGAGAAAAAAATAATGGTGTTGGCAAGGATATGGAAAATGTGGAACCTTCATACAGTGCTGGTAGGAATGTAAAATGATGCAGTTGCTGTGGAAAACAGTTTGGCAGTTCCTCAAAAGTTAAACATAGAGTTACCATACATATAACCCAGCAATTTCAAAATTCTAGGTATAGTCCAAGAACTGAAAACATGCTCACACATAAAAACCTGTACACGAATGTTCACAGCAGCAGCATTATGCATAATAGCCCAAAACGGAAAACACCCATAATGTCTATCACCTGCAGAATGGATAAACAAAATGTGGTGCATCCATTCAATGAAAGAGGATGTGGCCGCAAAGAAGAATGAAGATTGATACATGCTACAACATGGATGAACCTCAAAAACATTACGCTAAATGAAAGAAGCCAGATGAAAAAAAAAAAATCACGTATGATTCTATTTACACAAAATGTCCAGAATGGATAAATCCATAGAGACAGCAGATTTGTGGTTGCCAGGGGCTGGGGTAAGGAAGGAATTGAGAGTGACTGGTATCAGGTATGGGCCTTGAGGGCGATGCAAATGTTCTGAAATGAGATGGTGGTGATGGGTGCATAACACTGTGAATATACCAGAACGACCAAACTGTACAACCTCATAGTGCAAAATCTTATGTTATGTGATATTTATCCCAATTTTTAGAAATTTGTGGGGAGCGGGGGAAAAGACCCCAAAGAATCAAGAGATTCTTTGGTGAAACATTTTGTAACTGGGAAAAGAATTTAAAACCGTAATTCTCAAGCATACTATACTATTCTGGGAGGGGAATGGAAGCAAGAATGCAAAGGGTAGCAAGTGTTAGATTTCCTACCAAGCTCACTGCAACAGACAGTTCACAAGAGTTTCCAAAAAAAGTCTTCTTTTCTATGCAATCATGTCTTTAAAGATCAGGTGTAAAGTTCATTATATTTGATGGCCTCCATCCAATCTATGAAAGGTATGCATCCTCCTTATCATAAAATAAGAAAACTCCTACATAAAATCATTGATATTTGCAAGGAATCACTCCACTATGTTATTTAAACTGTTTCCATCCATTTATTTATTTTACCTCAAAGGTAGAAACCCCCTAATATTATCCTATGATGTCATTTAGAGACCCACTCTTTGTGGATTCTATACAGGAGATAGCACAAATAGAAACAGACATAGGGGCGCCTGGGTGGCTCAGTTGTTAAACGTCTGCCTTCAGCTCAGGTCATGATCCCAGAGTCCTGGGATCGAGCCCCGCATCGGACTCCCTGCTCCGCGGGAAGCCTGCTTCTCCCTCTCCCACTCCCCCTGCTTGCGTTCCCTCTCTCGCTGTGTCTCTCTCTGTCAAATAAATAAATAAAATCTTAAAAAAAAAAAAAAAAAAGAAAGAAACAGACATAGTAGCCATTATCCTTGTCCTTGCTCTGCAGTTGGTTTCTAACTCTTGCCGGCCTACCACTTATATGAATTTCTCTTTTAGGAATTAGTCTATATTTAATGATGTCAACTACATATCCACAATCTCAGGGAAGTTATAATGTGGCACAGTGTCTCTATTTGAAGAGTTGTACACATAATATGCTAATAGTGACTGTTAACTTAAGCAGGGTCACTGTCAGAAGAAAAGGGGTAGCTCTAAACTGCTCAAATGCTAATAATCAGCAGACAAGGATGTTAAATTCAAACAGAATCCTGCTTTTAAAAATTAGGCCACAGACTGGGAGGAAATATTTGCAAATCATATATGTGATAAAGGGCCTGTATCCAGAATATATAAAGAACCCTTATAAACTCAATAGGTAAAAGACAAACAACTCAATTAAAAAACGGGCAAAAGATTTGAATAGACATCTCCCAAACCAGATTTACAGAGGGAAAATAAGCATCATAAGAAGATGCTCAGCATCATTAGTCATAAGAGAAAGGCAAATTAAAACTACAGGGAACTACACTATATACCTACTAGAATGGCTATAATAGAAAAGACAATGACAAGTGCCATCAAGATGGAGAACAGTAATTCTGAAACACTGCTGATAGAAATGTAAAACTGTATAGCCCCTCTGGACAATATGTCAGTTTCCTTCAAAAAGTACACATAAATTTACCACATTAACCAGAAATTCCACTCTTTGATATCTACCCCCCCAAAAAATATATATATATATGTGTACACAAAGACTTACATGTGAATGTTCACAACAGCATTACTGATAACAGTAAAAAAGTAGGAACAACTCAAATGCCCCTTAACTAGTGAAAGGATACACAAATGTGGTATATCCATACAACGTAATGCTATTCAGCAGTAAAAAAGGAACAAAGTACCGATATACGTTCAACATGGATGAACCTCAAACACATTATGCTAAATCCAAGAAGTCACATACAAAAGATCACATTTTATATGATTCCATTTACATGAAATGTCCAGAAAAGACAAAATCTTTAGACAGAATGTAGATTAGCGATTGCCTGGGGCTGGAGCAGGAATATGGAGTGATTGCAAATGGGCACAAAGGAGCTTTGCAGGGTGATGGAAAGGTTATAAAATTTGATTGTAGTGATGGTTGTACAACTTGGTAAATTTACTAAAAAAATCACTGGACTGTACATGTAAAATGGGTGAATTCCATGGTATGTAAGTTATACGATTTTAAAAACTTTTTTAAAGACCTGGGTAAAAAAAAAATTAAATTTCTAAATCCATAAATGACTGCACCATTTTAAGACAAAGTGAGACATGATTTTGTCCATCGAGGGAAAATCCACATGCTTTGGATATCAGATGAGCAGCTAAAAGAGTTGACATTTATTAGGAAAGGTGAGAAACCTCTCAAATATTCTCTAGAGAATAATCTCATCTTACAAGGATGCCTACAGGTCAAACAGCACTATTCTCAAGAGGGAGTTTATACTTTAAACACATAAACAAGTGACTGAAAGAAACCCCACAATCCACAACAGAAATTAGTGCTTCTCAAACTATCTGTAGTGAAGGACTAGCTTCTTCCCCCAATCTGTTCCAAGCTAACACTTCTTTAAAATATAATAAAAACTCTCATGAAGATGTCAAATCTTAAATCTCAATTCCTTTATCTCATTGCAGACCAGTACCCATCTGTGGACCTACTCTGAGTAGCAATGATCAAGGCATAATAAAGATGATTAAGAGCAAGTATTACTCAGTCTTCAAACTCACTCATTCATTTAACAAGTATTTATTGAGCACCCATGTGCTAGATTAATCCCTTAGCAATGATCCTGTGAAATATCTGATTCTGAGCAACAGAGTCCATACCATTCTACCAGAAGTTTGGGGTCGTATATCCCCAGGTTGCTGAAAGAGGTGGCCTGCTTCATGGAATTGTTTTTAATTAACCATGTATATTTTGGCTAGCAATCCTAGTTTTGACATATTTGTTTAAACCTTCCAACAGCACTTTAATATCAACTCAATGCTCCCACAGCATACTTCTGAATCCATATTCATTCAAAAGAATACAACATATAATTACTAAACAATTATTTAATAACAGCCTAGCATCACTAGGACACTAAGTATATAGTAAAGAATAAGACAACACCTCCAACTCTGCCCTCTCAGAGTTTACATTCAAGTGGGGAGAGAGACAATAAACCAAATGAATATGTAAAATATATTTTATTATTATTTTTTAAAGATTTTATTTATCTGACAGAGACACAGTGAGAGAGGGAACACAAGCAGGGGGAGTGGGAGAGGAAGAAGCAGGCTTCCCGCCGAGCAGGGAGCTGGATGTGGGGCTCGATCCCAGGACCCTGGGACCATGAACTGAGCCAAAGGCAGGCACTTAACGACTAAGCCACCCAGGTGCCCCAATATATTGTATTGTATTGTATTGTATTTTTTTAAGATTTGTTTATTTATTTGAGAGAGCGAGAATGAGAGAGAGTACATGAGAGGGGGGAGGGTCAGAGGGAGAAGCAGGCTCCTCGCTGAGCAGGGAGCCTGATGCGGGACTTGATCCCGGGACTCTAGGATCATGACCTGAGCTGAAGGCAGTTGCTTAACCAACTGAGCCACCCAGGCGCCCCAATATATTGTATTTTAGATGATGATAAATACTATGGGAAAAAATTAAGCAGGATTTGGGAGGGGGGCATTTAGAATGTGCAAGACTGAGGTAGAGGGAGTTGGGGTGGATAACAGGTTTCACAATTTTAAATAAGGTAGCCAGAAAGGACCTCACTGAGAAGATAATATCTGAACAAAGACCTGAAGGAGGTGACCAAGTGATCCAAGCAGATGAGAGAAGAATGTTCCAGAAAAAGTACAAAAGCCCTAAGGCAGAAGCACGCTCCTAGAAACAGCAAGCAGTGTGGTAGCACATACTCTTTTCATACTTCTGTAATAGCAAAACCCAATTACTTTAAAATCCTCCATTAGGGTGCCTGGGTGGCTCAGTCGTTAAGCGTCTGCCTTCGGCTCAGGTCATGATCCCAGGGTCCTGGGATCGAGTCCCACATCAGGATCCTTGCTCCGCGGGAAGCCTGCTTCTCTCTCTCCCACTCCCCCTGCTTGTGTTCCCTCTCTTGCTGTGTCTCTCTCTGTCAAATAAATAAATAAAATCTTAAAAAAAATAAAATCCTCCATTAGAAAGACTCTCAGGGCTTTGAGGGCGGGAATCAAATCTTATACATCTTTACATCCCCTGTTCTTGTCGTCGTTGAAAAACAAGATTGTTTAAGCTATTAGCATTCTTACATTGTGATGGTACAAACCTGTTTCTTTCCTCCCCAATATCCCCTCTCCCATAAATTCGCTGTGTTGCAAGACCATAAAGTCCCTGCTGCCTACCCAATTAGAAATGCCAATTATCCTAGACTCTTCCTCCTTCACTCTCAACATCCAGTCACTAAATGCTGTCCATTCTTTTTTACACTATTAGTGGCCCCCAAATGGTCTCCTTTTCCGCAGCCTTTCCTTCCAAAGAGATAACTGCAATAAAAAAAAGACAATTTGTCTTCATTTTTGAATATATTAATTTTAAATTCAACCTCATTTTATATGTAGCCTATGTGTTTACAAAATTTAAGCAATCATTACTCCTCCGATTTGACACTGGCAGTTTTTATAATTTCTCTGAATTATGAAGTTCAAAGGTTAGTACTGTGGTCCAACAATAGATTTGTATGTGTCTATTACTCTCATTGAGATGTTTCTCGAAATTCCAGCGAAACAGCTTCCATACTCAATTTTCCTTTGTAATTTCAATTGGACATGGTATTCTTCACTTTCCATTGTGAAGTCTGCTACTGAGTGTCAACAGCTGCTAAGTCCCACTGCATCACAAGTGAAGGCAGCTTTACATTTCAGGGTATGCGATTCTAGTTAACCCGAAGAATGAGTACACACAGGTGCTAACTGGCTACAGTCTGGTTAAGATATGTTCCCTGGTAACGAAGGAAACCTTCTCATTTGTCCAATTTCCTTACACAAGGCACATTACATAAAGTGTCTTAAGCACTATGTAGTAGAGCAGTCAGGATTTGGAGTTAAAAAAAAAAATCCCAGATTTCATTGGTAGTTTTAGGACCCCTGTTAATCTGTTTAACCTGAGCTTCCGTTTCCTCATTTTGTAAAATGAGAGTAATGTTCTCACTAAGTAGTTGCAGGAGCAAGGGAAATCAAGTGAAGATGCAAGACAGACGCTAGTACTTGTTATACTTGGCAACATGGCCCAGAGCACGGTTGTTTCCAGGGCTCTTTGAAACTACAAGTCAGTACCATGGGGGTAGAAAACATCTGCACATTTAAATTATCTTAATGGTCAGATAAAAACAAGAAACTATTGTAGGGAAAGGAAAAAGAATTTAAAGCTTCCAAGTCTCAACTGTATATTCTTTCCAGGAGACACTGAGGGGGTAAAAAAAAAAAAAAAGATTTTACTCACATGGTTTCATACTCAGTAACACCTCAAACAATAATTTGCTTTTAACCAAGAAGTAATTAATGGCAACAGTTTGCAAACAATAGCATTTTAGCAGGCAGTTCTTATTTTTTCAGTAAAAGGTGCAAGAAACTAAGCAAGGTTTTATATACACGTGCATCTTGTCTTTTAATTTAAAAAACACCCCTGAAGTTTTTTGGGGGAAGCCAGAAAGGCTATAAGAAATCGGACTTCGGGTCAAAGATCAAAGAAACTGGTACTCACAAAGTACCCTGCGGCTCTACATTAGACACAGGACAAGGAGGAGGGACCCAAACAGGGAGTGGTGGCTCCCGTGCGTGGTCTATTAATTTAGTGTGCTCTCTTCTGTTCACATCCTGAGCGGACTCCACCCAAAGCAACCGAGCGAGGGGGTGGGTGGGACTCACAGCCAAGCAAATAACAGTCCCAGAAACCGAAACGGAATCGAGGTGAATTGTGAAAACACGGCTCACCAGAAAGAGGGGTGGAGAAGGGGCGCCACGGGGGACCCTTCCCTTGGCTGGTGAGACGCCCCTGTCCTCGCTGCTTCCTGGGGGCGCCCCCTCCCCTCAAGCGCCACCAGTTCCCTCCTGTCCTACACATGGGAGGAGGAAGGCACCATACAGAGCAAGGCCACTCATCCCTGGAACGTGGGCGGGGAACACACAAGTATCCCTCAGAGATTCTAGAAGAGAAACTGAGCGGCAGCAACCTGAAAGAGGCGGGGGAGAGAAGGCAAGGAACTACAGAGGTAGCCTGCTAGTAGGGCGGGCGCCCCAGGAAAGAGGAGCTACCTGTTGAATGGAACTGGCCCTGTGGCGGCGGAGAGGGAGCGGGGCGCGGAAGCCCAGCGAGCGGACCGCCGTCTCCAGGGCAGCCTGTCCGGGGCCAGTGCGATCCCAGCCCCAGTGCCTGCGGGGGCCCCACCCTGGGAAGCCTTGGCTGCAGACAGAGATAAGAGACACCGACAGAAGAAAGGGGGAGGCGGCCCACTGGAGCCCGGCTGGCCCGCTCCCGCGGTTAGTCACTCACATCTGATACTCGTCTATCGCCTCCACCAGCTGGCCCCAAGAGTCGAAGTCGGCGCCTCTCCTAAAACTGGCGCCCCAGCGCTGCAGCAGACTCCGGGTCACCTCCGACATGGCCGGTGCCCACCCCGTCCCCTCCCGCCCCTACCCCAGCGAGGCCGGGCTCTAGGGCGCCATCCTCCCCGGGCCTGGCCCCGACATTAACAGGGCCAGGAGGAACCGCTACGGCCACCACCGCCACCCGCCGAGGAGCCGCCCAAGCCCATTTGCCGCCACAGCCAAACTTTGCGGCTCTGAAGCGGCCGCCCCGGCGAGGCTCCGCCCCGAGGCCCCGCCCCGTGTTAGGTTGAAGCCGCCCCGCTCCCGCGAGGGCCGCCATCGCTATTGCGGCTTTCTTCCTCGGCTTGGGAGGCCCGGCCGCGTCCTCTCTTCCTCTCAGGAGAAGAGACCGCAGTTCACGACTAAAGACTGGGGAAGAGTAGCTAGGACAGGGCTGAGGAACGGAGCGTTTCGAGGGGGCCGCGATACGCGGCGCCTCCACCCCTAAGCGGCGCGTACTGCCGCCTCGGTAGCTGTCATGGCGGCCCGGACCACGTGACCCCGGCTCAGCGCAGGCCTGGTTGCCCTTGCTCTGGTTCGGCAGCCCTGGCTCTCCGCCTCCCTCCCTTTCTAGTTTGTGGACTCGGACATTCCCTTTCTTCCCTTAGGAGGACTGCTACACAGATTTCCGAGAAATCCGGTAAGTTTGTCATGAGAATGGGCGTTTCCCAGTAACACCCCTACCCCTGGCGTTATCCTGGAGTCCCAAGCGATAGGGTCACCCCCCCACACCCTTTTACACGCGTTTTACAGTCTCCATAGACTCCCGGATAGTGTCCAAAAAAGTCTCCTTCTAATGCCTTGAAACAAACGAAAGAAAATGCATGTTGGCCCTGCGAATCGATCGTATTAACAGCTAGACTCGCCGAATCCCCTTGCCCGCGTCTCCACTGGCAACCGGGGATCTTACAAGCTAAACGGGGGTTTGTTCTGCCGTCGTCGGCCCGTCTCTCCCGGGTGGAAAGTATCGGCTTTCCACGAAAATGCCTGTTCGGATGAGGGGGTTCCTAGGCTTGGCGCCTGCGCAAGGCCGCCGCGCGCCGCCTCCAGGGGTCGGGGCTCGGGAGGAAGAGGTTGGGTGCTAAACAGGAAGTGGGCGCTCCAAACTCGGGGGTGGCTCCCAGGTAGGTTCGTGGGGGGCCCGGGGCCTGGCGAGTGGGGGAACTCTTTCACTAATCGGAGGCAGGGGAGGTGGCAGCTTCGACCAGACCGTGGTGCTGGTGGCTCTCAGGGCACCCTTGCACCTGCGGGTGGGTGTGTCGCTGTTCTCGCCACCCTCCGAATTCCTGAAAACAGGAATGGCAGGTCTTAGAAAGGGGCAAGATGGGGCCGGGGCGGAGAGTACAGTACTTACCCTCTTCGTTCCTGAAGCCAGGATACACGGAACTGTGGACATTTTCATCCAGGAAGTGGAAATCCACCTGAAAAGGGTATTGGTAGAAAATTTGCTGTCCCAAAATCGAGTGTATGGTGTGCCATTATCTCCAGAAGGCTTGATTTATATGCACGTAGAAGCTGTATTAATTTACTTGTTATAAAGTTGGTTTACATGGATGTTTAGAAGATTATATATATTCTTAGAAGAACTTGTTAAATGTTTTGAGCCGTAAGTGAACTTGCTCAGTTTTCCATTGCGTATACAGTGCATTGAATATCTGGTGCTCTCCCAAATCGGTTTTGTCGGAAATAGGTGAATATTTTAAGGGAGGTGCTGCAGGAGGTGTTTCTTACACGGTGCAGCCCACGGTTGTTGTTTCTTTCCCCAGTAAGAAAATTCGATCAACAACATTGTATAATGCCTTTAAGTTAATTAAACCTTATCAGGCTTTCTTGACTGTGATTTCCCGGAATCTAGTTGCCACATTTAAGTGTTCTGCTGGGCCTTCCTGTATTCGCATTTTCTACCTAAGGACTATTAGGCAAGTGACATGCTTTTTTTTTTTTTTGTAAGATTTATTTATTTGAGAGAGACTGTATGCAGGGGGAGAGAGAGAATCCTAAACAGGTTCCATGTTCAGTGCAGAGCCCAACTCAGGGCTGGATCTTAGGATCCTGAGATCATGACCTGAGTGGAAACCAAGAGTAGTACACTTTAACCAACTGAGCCACCCAGGCACCCTTGGGACTATTTTTTAAGTTGGCATTTCACTTAGATAGGTTTTCAGATATTTTGGGTTTATAGGATAGAAATTATTAATTGAGTATCATGTTTTTTTATTCATGAAAATTCTGATTTTTATTACTGTTCTGTGGAAAGTATATTTATTATAGAAACACATGCTGTGACCAGTTAATTGGCATCAGCAATACTGTGTTGGAAATACAGTTAATTTAAAACCTATTTATTTCAAGTAACCTTAGTTTAAATGAGGGTCATTATTTGTACGTGTGTATGTCTCATATATATACAAACACACACACACATATATATTTTAAAAATGTATACATATATCCTTAGTAAACTTAATTTTTATACTATTTACATTATTAAATGTTTTATTTTTATTTTTTATACAGTTTCCTTTTTTGTTTATAGGAAACAGCTGGAGAAAATGACACACTGGTTTCATAGGAACCCGTTAAAAGCCACAGCTCCTGTCGCTTTTAACTACTATGGTGTAGCCGCTGGCCCTGCTGCTTCAAAAATTTGCAGGTTAGTTTTAGTCAAACTCAGCAAGTACTGATTGAGCCACTTTTGGATACAAGGTACTATTTTAGATTTCATGGGAAATACAGAAGTAACACCTTGCCCTACCCTTAGACTCTTTGTAAACTTACAAATGACCTGTGAAGAGTGAAATAATAGATTATAAAGTTTGGCAGTCATCTAGGCTGCAGTCCTTAATTTTAGATCAGTGAGTCCCAGAGAGGCTAAAACAATCACAATAAGAGTTAAGCTATATATTACAACAGTACAAGAGACTTCACAAAGCTGTATATGGATATTGTTAATTAGCCAGATAGTAAATTCATGGAGTTGTGAGCAGGGAGAGATCTCAGTAATCTGGAATAGGCTTTAGAGTGTTCATATAGGAGAAAGGACTTGAGTTGGAGTTTAAATAAATTGTATGGCTCAGTTCAGGAGTTGGCAAACTGTCCTGCAGATTTGGCCCACTGCCTATTTTTATAAAGTTTTATTAGAACACAGCCATGTCACCTCACCCCATTTATTTATATATTGTCTCTGGCTGCCTTTGGCTGCTTTCCTGTACAGCAGCAGAGTGGAGTAGTATCAGTGGAGACTTTCTGAACCACAAAACCTAAAATATTTTTCAGGCTCTTTATGGAAAAGGTTTGCTAATACTTGATTTAGATTTTAAGAAGTGATAGAAGAAAATCATTTCTGTCAGGAAAACCTTTATTCTAGGGGTAGTGAGTAGAGCAGTTTGGAACAAAAGAGATATATGCAAGAGATATTTCAAAAGAGGAGTCAACTGGTCAGAGTGTCTAATTTGCTCTGGGAAGTTGAAAAGGATTCAGTCTATATGAATAGATGATTTAGATGATCAAGACCTTGATGGTACCAGTAATGGAAAATTGAGAGTGTTGCTGCTTTTTGTGGAAAGAAGTAACGAGCAAAAGATAGGAAAGCTGGCTTATTTATCTAGATCAGAGGTCATCAGACTTTCTCTGTGAAGAGCTGAGTAGTAAACATTTTAGGCTTTGTGGGGCTATATACAGCTGCTGTTGCATATTCTTCTTTGTTCATTTTACAAAAACAAGCTGAGAGCTGTACAAAAACAAATTATAGGTTTGTTTGCTAACCCCTGATCTTACACTCGTAGAGATTGGTCCCGGCTTAATTGTTATATCCATAGCATTGGGCAAGTCTCTTAACTTCTTTGGGTCTTATTTTTCATTTATAAAATGAACAGTCTAAAATAGATATTTCTAAGGTACATTTTTCCTGAAATTCCGTAATTTTAAGGTGAATATAACTTTATACAGTTGGGTTGCAGGTGATTGAGTGCCTACCCAGAAATAGCAACTTATTTGAGCCTAGGATAGGCCTTAAGAATTCAGCCTTGTTTCTGGTCCGGGAATTACTCTTGCCTAGCTTCTACTTAAATAACTCAACAATGACAAATTCATAAGGTAGCCCATCCCATTCTGGTCATCTGTATGTAATTGTTGGTATGTACTTTCTTGGAAATAAGCCTTCATGGAACTTGTGCCAGTGAGTAAACATTCCATTCAGACCATTTAAAATTAGGTCTGAGCTTTCTTCTAAACATCACTGCTTCATTATAGGCCTTGTACATCTTAAAACATTTGAAATGTTAGTATTCTTTTATTCAGCAAAGTATGTGCTTTGTCCTAGGCATCTACTAAGTTCTGGATATACAGTCCCTAGTCTCTCGGTGCTAACAATTGAAGTGTAGTCTTTCATTAGTCATTTATATGCAAGTGTCTTCAGTCATTGTCCCTGCGGTATGATTTCTGAACCCTCATTAAGCAAGTTACCTTCTGAAATTAGATGTGGAATTGGAACCCGGCCAAGGTAGAGCTGATGATGTAGATCTCAGATTGTATGTAAAATTGTTAAGACCTCAAAAGAGAGAAAGGCGGAAAGCCAAAGACTATAAACATTTTTAGGAACTTTTAGAGATAAGAGGATATCCAGGAAGATTTAGTGTTAGTGGAATACAGGGAGAAGAGACTTTCAAGAAGGAAATGGTGGATCTGCAACATTTATTGCTGCAGAGAAGTAAAGGAGAATGGAGACCAGGGAGCAGTTTTAAAATGAGTAGTGGCCACATGTTCTCACACACTCTTGATGTGTATGTTGAATTATAGGATGCAATTTAAAAATAGGGTTTCCTACTTAATAAGATATATTGATATAATGTCACGTTTTGAAATTTTAAGGAGATACTAAAACTGCATAAGCATGTTAAATTTCCATTTTTCAGAAAACTTTTATTGTGAACTGGTCTGTTTAATTTACTCATTCTTAATTTCTTTCTCCCATTTTGCATGCTTGTGTTTATTTGATTTTTTTTTAAATTGAAACTTGCTGTATATTTTTATTACACAATTGTATCCATGATTTGCCTCTTCGGTTGGGCTGAGTTTATTTTAGTACAACTTGTAAAACAGTTGTTATTAGAAATTTCACTTACCCCAGTGTTAGTCCTAATTAAGTTTATTCCTGTATACTCTTAGTAATACCTTAGAGGAAGTGTATGGGTGTGCATTATTTTAAAGCTTTTTACAGTTGAAACTTTAAGCCACTTTTACATAGATTCATCATAATGCAGCTTATTTAATTTTACTGTTTCTGTCTCATATAAGTGACTTGAGATCATCCAGAGCACGACTGCTTGAACTCTTCACTGATTTGAGCTGTAATCCAGAAATGATGAAGAATGCATCAGATTCCTATTTTTCACTGTTACAAGGTTAGTTATTTATGGGAACTTCAGAGTTTTTAAAAAACAACTTTGCAGAAATTCACATTTAATTCTTAGACTTTACAAATTTGAATAGGTTAGTCTTCTAGTCTGTATTCTTTGATATACTTGAGTTTCAGAAACGTTGAGAATGTCAGGATGGTATTGGTCCCTCTAACATTTTGAAAATTAAATGTGTACATATTTCATATTATGTTACCTTAGAAGAAGGTGTGAGGTATGGGGCGGGGAGAGGGGCTAGGAGTTTTCTTCAGATATCTGGATAAGTCATTATCTGAAAAAATTTCTAAACATAATACTTGATATTTCTTCTAAAACTGAAATGCTGTACCTTTTTACAGGTTTCATAAATTCATTGGATGAATCTACCCAAGAAAGCAAGTTACGATATATTCAAAATTTCAAATGGACTGATACATTACAAGGACAGGTTCCAAGGTAGGCAAGCTAACAGTACAAAACGGAAGCCATTTTTGTAACTATTTAGCCAGTGGTTAACCCATAGCCTCTGTTTTTGAAGAAATAGAATATAGATCTGATCAGCATTTTCTCTTATCAGGTAATTAGTTAAAAACATTTGACCTAAACTCTTAATGCATTCTGTTAAGTAAAAATACAATTTATTTCTCCTGGACCAAATCTGTTTCTGAGATAATCAATACAAATATTAACCAGACTTGAACACTCTTGGCTTTATTAATTATATGCAAAGAACAGTTTGGAAATTTGGAATCCAAATCTATCTTTTAGTCTTTGCCTGCCTTCAAGGAGAGCCAAAGTTTGCTTTTCACCTAGTTTTCTTTTATGATGGATAGTTCAGATGTCTTTGGTCAGTCTCTTTCTTTCTCTTTGTCCCCAGTTCCACCCCAGCTCCATACTCTCTTGAGCATAGTTTTATTTTCTTCCTAATTTCTCGTCACTGTTTCTGCTCTTTTAAAAAATTTCGCCTCAAAACTTTCTTATCACTCACTTGAAACTAATCAGAAGAGGTCTAGTTACAACAGGAAACATCATAACGGTGCTAAACTTTTATTGAACTTTTTTTTTTTTTTTAACACCATTGTATTATTTAAATGACCATGTATCCGGATCTCCCATTTGCTGTAGAAAGTTGTATAAAGTCAGAAGGGAAGGAAGTGGAGCTTACTGAGAGACCCAGGGCAGGCATTGCAGTGGAAGGGAGTGTGGACTTTGGATTCCTATATATTCAGGTGCAATCTCAGGTCTCTCTGTGAACACCTGCTTCAACTCTGGGTTGGGGTTACAGATATACGGCTTTTGTGAGGAACAAAATAGGCAGATTTATGGTAAGTGACTCAAATAATGCCAGGTGTATAATATTTAGTAAATTGTTAGTTTCCTTCCTTCCTTGGCAATATTGTATGTAGAATTCATAAATTTGGTAGGAAGTTGAGGACTATGGATTCTTTCCAAATTTTAATATTCTGGGATACTAAGGTTTTCCAAGTTCTCGTTTTATGTTTTTTTTTCTATTCTTTCTTTTTTTTTTATGTGACCCCTTTGTACTTCATCTAAAATTAAGGAATGTTTTTCTTCAAAAAGATGTTTTTTAGAGTCAAACCTCTATCGTTATGACATCATGAAACTTTGGCAGATTCTAAAGTGTTTTGTATTACATACATTTGGCACTTTTCCCCACCATGCCAAATTTTGATTACTTGTGACAGCTATTTTCAGCAAGTTTTATGAGACAGTGAAAAATTAGATGATGAAGGCCTTAAGGAATGATACCCGATATTCTCTACATCTGAGATTTTTAAGTTGCTTTATCTTTGATTGCTGTTTATTCAGTAGAAAGTGTGCTGTGAATATATCTGTTCTGAAAAATGCTTTTTCAACTATATACATTCTGACTACTAAGATGTGGTACAGTAGAAATGGAGTGTTTGGGAACAAGGCAGACTGAAATAAATGAAGGCTAAAAAGGGAGACAGTTATTCATGAGACTTTATATAAATTAGCAAACTATCTTATTTAAAGGTAAACTTATAAATTAGATTGCCTACCAGATTACCAGATATAATTCATTTGAAAGTTCTCAATGCTGAAAAGAATAAACTTTTTTTTTTTAAGATTTTATTTATTTTTCAGAGAGAGCGCCAGAGTGTAGCAGAAGCAGGGGGAGAAGGAGGCTGAGCAGGGAGCCCGATGTGGGACTTGATCCCAGGACCCCGGGATCATGACCTGAGCCGAAGGCAGATGCTTAACTGACTGAGCCACCTGGGCCGCCCCAAGAATAAACTTTTAAACTGTGCATTACAGCTTTTACCGGTGGGGTATCGATGGGCTAAGACTGTTCTTAAGAGGTTTGTTTAGTGCTTTGGCAGCACATACACTAAAATCAGAAAGTGTAGAGATTAGCGTGGCCTCTTTGGCAGGATGACACATGGATTTGTGAAGCATTCCACTAAAAACATAACTCACATGTTTGTGTATTATAACATATTAAACAGGGTAGTATGTAAGTTATTTTTGAATTGTGAATGTTTTATAACACCCCACCTTTTTTTTAATCCAAAAAGTTTCCCTGTTTCCATTCCTTTTATGAGGCAGCAGTTAAATAAAAAATACAGAGTGGAGGGGCACCTGGGTAGCTCAGTCAGTTAAGCATCCAGCTCTTGATTTTGGCTCAGGTTGTGATCTCAGCGTCATGAGATCAAGCCCTGCATTGGGCTCCGTGCTCAGCGGGGAGTCTGCTTGAGATTCTGTGTCCCTCTCCTCTGCCCCTCCCCCCACAAGTGCTTGTGCGCATGCATGTACCGTCTCAAATAAATAAATCTTTAAAAAACACAAAGTGGGACCATGATTCTAGTTTCTTCCCTTTGGGTAATTTTTCTGTATCTTAGTATTATGTGTATAAAATAAGGATGTTCTGTTTTCTTCATCACTTAAGATAAATGAGTAATATATAAATTCAAGTTCTTATCAAAGCAGGAATGATTAAAAATTAGTATTACCGTATTTGCTAAATAAGCTCTTGCCATCCTCTTGGTGTCATGTTTAGTAATAGAATCTGAAGGAAACAAATAAGATGTTTGTAAGACCTTTTTTCTTTGTGGTACACATAATGATTGGCTTGGCATTCAAAGTCTACCCGTTTCACCTCAGCTTGGCTTTTTGACCTCGATTTCTTTTTACAAACCGTGTGCTCCATCACACTAGTTGGGTCACTACTCTCAGAAAAAATGTTTATGCTTTTCTTGTGCTTTAACAGCATCATTCCCTTACCTGGGGTAACCTTCTGCCTCCCCTCTAGCCATCTTTCAAGGCACAATTAGAGACTGTCTCTACCATTAAACCTCCTTTAATCATTCTTGCCTGAAACAATCTCTCTCTGAATTCCATTGTTTTTAAATTGATATAAGAACCACCCACTCCAGAATCAACTGGGTGCTTACTAAAAATATAGATTCTGGGCCCCTCCCAGACTTTGTGATTCTCTGGAGTTGAGTCCCATAATTTGTATTTTTAAAGCTAGTCTATGTACAGTAACCTTTGAGAATCTACTGTTCTCATGTTTACTATTATGGTCATTATTTTTAGTCATTAAACACAGGACTGTTTTCTTCATTTTTCCAGTTAGCATATAGTTGTTTTATAATTTTGAGTTGGATGTACAGTGGGCTTCATATAGCAATGTCTCAGTAATTGACAGAACTTAATGACACCCATGTTTATAATTCTAGTGCCCAGCAGGATGCTGTTTTTGAATTAATTTCCATGGGATTTAATGTAGCTTTATGGTATACCAAATATGCTTCAAGACTGGCTGGAAAAGAAAAGTAAGTCTAAAGGGGAAGGTTGTATACGTATGTGTTATTTTTCAAATATATGGAGATTCATTATTAAAAAGTCTGGGCTATTGATAAAAAATACCGCTTCTGTAAAAGGAAAGGTTGCCTCATAGTATTAGTATTTTAAGTATCGATTATGGAGCCCAATGTTAAAAGGGGAAAAAAATTAATCTTGTCATGAGGAAGGTCTTTCTAAATGAAACCCCAAACCAAGAGAAGGAAAAAATAGAATATTTGACTGCATAAAAGTACCATAAACAAAGTTAAAAAACAAATGACAGATGGTCAAAAAAATTGCGATGCATGTGACAAATTGTTTTTATAATGGAAAGGAAAGGAAAAGATCAAATCATTTGAAAATAAGTGAAGGACATAAACTGGCAGCTCACAGAAAAAGAAATACAAAGATGTGAAAGATGTTTTGAAGGATTCGAGAACTGTTAAATGAAATAAGATGCAATTTTTTTTTCTTTTTTTAAATTTTTTTTTTTTAAGATTTTATTTATTTGCGAGAGAGAGAATGAGAGACAGAGAGCATGAGAGGGAGGAGGGTCAGAGGGAGAAGCAGACTCCCTGCTGAGCAGGGAGCCTGACGTGGGACTCGATCCCGGGACTCCGGGATCATGACCTGAGCCGAAGGCAGTCGCTTAACCAACTGAGCCACCCAGGCGCCCCAAGATGCAATTTTTATAATAGTAAAAATGGGTGTTAGCAATATGAAACTGGCAGCTACCAACTGTGGTGCATCTGACCATGCATATAATACGCAGCCATTTAAACATAAAGTTGAGGGGCGCCCGGCTGGCTCAGTCGGTGGAGCATGTGACTCTTGATCTCAAGTTGTGAGTTCAAGCCCCATGTCGGGGGTAGAGATTACTCAAAAATAAAATATTAAAAAAATAAGTAAAATAAAGTTGAATTATATGTGCTGATGTAAAATTATCTCTAAAGTAATTAGGTGATTAAAACAAGAGTGTATATATGTGTTAAGTGTGTGCATGCATTAAGTGTAGAATATTTTGTGCTTGTTTAATGCACAGAAGATTATCTGGAAGGAACAGCAAGAAGCCTCTGTCCCAACCTATAGACAGGGTCTCCCTTTTTTTCATTTGTAGTGTGTTCTGTGGATAATTTTCATGTGCATTTGCTACTTTTTTAAGAGTCAGATTTTTTTTTTTTGAAGGGAGAAAACTACTGGTGAGAAATACAAATGACTAATTTGGTTTTATGATAATGCATTAGTTGTTGGTTTTAGTACAAGAAACAGGATTCATCCTCTAACTAATGTAACCACTATCTTTAAGCATAACAGAAGATGAAGCAAAAGAAGTCCATCGAAGCCTAAAAATTGCAGCGGGGATTTTTAAACATTTAAAGGTAAAATAATAATAACGATAAAATATATTCCTAATGCTTTAATTCTTGAATAATTTTTCTTTTGGGGAATGGGGAAGGAATTATTTCACTTTGTAAAAAGAACCTGGTATAGATTGTTTTTCTTATGTTGAATACTTTATTGATGATTGCAGCCAATTACAGAAGTTCAGATGTCTTCATTTTAGAAAATCATCAGTGAATTTTGCAGTTAGAAAATTCAAGTTGTAATTCACTGGTTATTTTTGTATCCCTTTGGTAAAGATAAAAAACAAAGCACAAAGATTGACGGTTCTTAGCATTTCTCATTGCGGTCTGTGGCAGTTGCCAGGATAAATCATGATTCTGCAAAACTGAACTTCTGAGGGTATTCTCTGTATCTCCATGAAAAGGCTAGAGGGGCAGTCACTATGCAGTAATTATATTAAATCTCCAGTGATGGAAATTAGGAGAAAGACTGATGTATTTAGCAATCAGGATTACCCCCACCTCATCCTTATTAAACCGCTATTTACTAAACACCTTCCAGAGGCTAATAATAGGTTTTCTCACGGTAAAATAAGATGCTTTTACAGTGATTAAAAACCTACGATCCTGAGTTACCTATAGAATTGTAGACCTCTTGGGGCGCCTGGGTGGCTCAGTCGTTAGGCGTCTGCCTTCGGCTCAGGTCATGATCCCAGGGTCCTGGGATCGAGCCCCGCATCGGGCTCCCTGCTCCGCGGGAAGCCTGCTTCTCCCTCTCCCATTCCCCCTGCTTGTGTTCCCTTTCTCACTGTGTCTCTCTCTCTGTCAAATAAAGAAATAAAATCTTAAAAAAAAAAAAAAAAGAATTGTAGACCTCTTTCTACTCTACAGTTATTAATATAAATGAGTAATTCTAGCTGTCATGCAAAAGAGAACTTTGGTTACTGTTTCAGTTAAACATTTTCTTTTCTTTTTTTAAAGATTTTATTTATTAGAGAGAGACACAGCGAGAGAGGGAACACAAGCAGGGGGAGTGGGAGAGGGAGAAGCAGGCTTCCTGCCCAGCAGGGAGCCCGATGCGGGGCTCGATCCCAGGACCCTGGGATCATGACCTGAGCCGAAGGCAGACGCTTAACGACTGAGCCACCCAGGCGCCCCCAGTTAAACATTTTCTAAGATGAAAATGTAACTTGCATATCTAAGTTATCTATTTTGACCCAAGTTTTGCAGACATGTATGAGAAACTTTAAAAATTTTTAGTATATAGGAGCTTTTGTTCTCTAGAAGCTTAATATCACTCCTTTTTACACAATTTTGGTGCCCTGCATTATTTTTGTTTAGGATTTTTTTTCTTTAAGACATTTTTTAAAAGATTTTATTATCTTTAATTTTAATTTTATTTATTTATTTATTTTGGGTGGGGGAGGAGAGGGGAAGGGCAGAAGGAGAGAGAAACCCAAGCAGACTCCATGCTGGGCCATGGAGCCTGACGGGGCTCGATCTCAGGACTCTGAGATCAGAACCAGAGCTGAAATCAAGAGTCATACACTTAACTGACTGCACCACCCAGGAACCCCAGGATTTTATTTTTAAGTCATCTCTGTACCCAAGGTGGGGCTTGAACTCATAACCCTGAGATCAAGAGGAACATGCTCTACTGGCTGAGCCAGCCAGGCACCCCCTGAATTTCTGATAAATCCCCAAACTGAATGTCTCTTCCATTTTGTTCATCTCTAACAACTGGGCTAAAATAAAATGTGGCTTCTTTGTTGTTTTTCTTTGTCTCTCAGGAAAGTCATATCCCAAAGCTTATTACACCTGCAGAAAAGGGGAGGGATTTAGAGGCACGACTACTAGAAGCTTATGTTGTCCAGTGTCAGGCTGAAGCTCAAGAAGGTATCCTAAATATTGTAAGATTTTTTTTTTTTTTTTTTAGAAATTTCTCTTGGCATCTAATTTTTTTTTTTTTTTAAATCAGAATTAGCTGGATTTGAGTCTCACATTTGAGAGATTTATAGTGAGGAACAATTTCACCTTCAGCATTTGCCTTCATGGATAGTTTAGCAGGAAAAGGCCTTGTAGTTTAAAAAGGATTTTGATGTCATGCCATTTCTGACAACATCAGATTAATTCTGTAACTCCTCTTTTCCCTCTCTACCTTGCTCTTTCCTTTTCTTCTTCCACTGTTTGGCTTGCCTTTAAATCTTCACCTTTCAGTGTCAGGAAATAAATGAAGACTCCAGTAAAACCAATAAAGAAACTTTGTAGGCTTTTTGTTTTTCTTTATTTTAAATTCCAGTGCCCTGGAAGTGTTTGTTCTCCTCTGACATGCTGTTTTGTAGTAGTAATTTTTTGTGATTAGCTAGTAATTGGCTAGTGATTTAAAGAAACAATATCAGAATCAGCAAGCTCAGTGTTTTTGGTTTATGTTTGCATTTTCTGTAAGTTAACTTTTCATGTTAAAATTCTTAACAAACTATTAAAATTCCAAATAGATTGTTGGGCTGTCTTTTGCTGTTATAATTAATTTAATGCAAGTAAACTTAATTACACATTCACTTTATTGTGCTTTGGTTACAGTAACAATTGCTCGAGCAATTGAACTGAAACATGCTCCTGGACTAATTGCTGCACTGGCCTATGAAACTGCCAACTTCTATCAAAAAGCTGGTAAGTTTATAATTCTTTTGTTATATTTTTAGTTTTTAGATTTTCGGATTAAACTCTTGGCTTAACAGGGAATAAGCAAAACAAATAGATTCTCAGATCATTTCATCATTTGCAAAACTGGAATAATACCTGTGTTATTATCTTGTTTCAAAGAATGAGAACTGGGGGCGCCTGGGTGGCTCAGTCGTTAAGCGTCTGCCTTCGGCTCAGATCATGATCCTGGGATCCTGGGATCGAACCCCGCAGCACGCTCCCTGCTCGGCGGGAAGCCTGCTTCTCCCTCTCTCACTCCCCCCTGCATGTGTTCCCTCTCTTGCTGTGTCTCTCTCTGTCAAATAAATAAAATAAAATCTTTAAAAAAAAAAAAAAAGAATGAGAACTGTTAATGCGCTACGTAACTTTTAATGGAAAGGACAGAGCAATCCTTCTTAACCAGTTATATGTAATAATTATACAGGTGTTTTAGTTTTGAAGGTTTTTTTATCTTAATAATAACCTTACAGTTGCTGTCATTAAAGAAACAACTCCAGAGAGTTAGTTAACCTGTAATTTAACTGTTAGCAGGCGTGAAGTTGGGACTCGAACTCAGGTCTTCTCATTAGCCTGTTATTCTTTTCATTCACTTATTTAGGAAACAAGCATTTGTTTCTATTTATGGGATGATTACTATTTTAGTTGCTAGCTATACAAAGATTAATAGAACAGATTCACAGTCTGGTGAAAGAAACAAACACGTAGCCACATTATTATAGCATAAAATAAGATGTTATTACAGCAGTGTAATAAAAACCAAAGGATCTGGGGATGCTAGAGGAGACTGTCTAGGGAAAGGTGGAGTTTAAGCCTGACTTTGAAACATAAACAGAAGTTCTAAGTTTGCTAGGAAACTTTACCATATGGGAAGAGTAGAACGTTCTGTAGTACATACAGAGAGAAGAAATAATTTAGCGTATTCTGGGACCTTTAAACAGATGCCTTAGCTGAAACACAGGGTGAGTGATAGGAGAAAAGGTTAGGGAAGTATGCATGTGTGAGATCCTGAATTGGTTTGAAAGCCTATCTAAGAAGTTTGGTTTTTATTCTGTAGATAACTGAAGCAAATCTGACTGATTGGATTTAAATTTAAGAAAGGTCCCTTAACTGTAAGATGAGAAATGGGCTTGCTAAGTGAAGGACTATTAGGCTGACTCCACAAGTGATTATAGTCTATGGAGGAAGTGATAGAAGCATTGACAAAGACACTGAAGTGGGGAGTGGAAGAGAAATGGATTAGAGAGAAGTTGGCAGGATGTGAATAAGTGTGTTAGGCAAGATTCAGTGCTGCAGTGATGGACCAGTAAGGAAAGTGTCCGTGTTTCTGACTTGGGTGACCACACTACGCATTGCTATGTTACATAATTTTAAGAAAACGGTATAACGGTATGTAATTTGTATTTATCTTGAAGTTCTGTGTTTATCATTATCTTAAACTTGTTATGTTAACCATCAAAAGACGGGCCATGGTATTTAAACAGTCTTATTATGTAGTTAAAATATTATGGGAAAATCACTTTAAAGCAAAGTTTTTTTGGAAAATGTGTAAATGCTTGAGTTTTAGACTTGAATGGCATTCTGCTTTTAGCATCTGAACACATGATCTAAAAGTCTTCTAGTGAATCAGGGTGAAATTATATTTTGCTTTTTAAAATGTAACTTTAGATCATACTTTATCCAGTTTGGAGCCTGCGTATTCTGCTAAATGGAGAAAATATCTTCACTTGAAAATGTGTTTCTACACAGCTTATGTAAGTATTTATAACCTGAAAAACAATGTAAATTACTGTCTTTCCAGCCCCTTGAGTGCTAGGTCTGTCATCTTGTCAGACTTTAATTAGCGTTTTACAAATAACGGACAGCTCTCAACTGTTCACGGACAGTGCAGCCATTGTGAGCTGAAGTGAGTGGAAAGACATTATGCAGAATTGTAGAACTGCGTTATAGCAGTGGAATTACTATTTGAGCGAAACCCACTTTTAATCTGGAACCTTCTGCCTACTTAATGAGAATTCTCTCCTTTCATCTTGTACATTGAAGAAGGTATTTACCGATTCTGATTTTAAGGCATTACACCCAGTATGTCCCCTGGATCTGTGCAGAACCCTTAGTAAGCACTGTTTGAGAAGTTACTTACCAGTCTCTTACACCCACCAACAAACTTACTTGTTTGTTGGTTAGAATGTCATGTGAGAGATAATCAAACACCGTTTTTGGATCCAGGTTGATACTTTATTCCTTATACCTTAAAAATCTGTTTTCAAGAATTTGCAGTCCTGCATTTGATACAGACATTGAAAGAATGAGCATGTCCTACTACAGGCTGATAAAATGTCTCTTGACAACTGTTTAGTCATTAACCTTAGAATCCTCCCTCCCTATCCCTCTGCATTAGCACCGCAATTTCCTTCCTTTATCTGCTGTGCCCGAATTGTAAAAACAGATTTCATTATTCAGAAATACTTTTTGCTGTCAGCCCATAGTTAGAAGGTTAGTGTGGCTCAAAACCTTGACATAATCCCACTTTTTATACTAACAGATTGGGGGGAAGCTTATTGAAGGAAAGAAGTGTAAGGGGTTGCATTGATACTTCTAACAGTGGACAAAGGCGCTCATTCATCTGATGTATATGTAAAATGATAGCAGAAAGCATCATTTGCGGAGAGAATGAATAAAAATTTGTTTCTTTATCAGGCTTACTGTTATCATGGTCAGACTTTGTTGGCTAGTGATAAATGTGGTGAAGCAATCAGGTCTCTCCAAGAAGCAGAAAAATGTAAGTATTCCTGCCAGAATATTAACTCCTTTTTAAAAAACAAATGTTTTATCATAAAAGGAAATAAGCAGTTAAAAGAGATTTTTGGCTGAGTTCATGAAAGAGAATGGGACCAAGTGAGGGAATTGGAGAGAGAGAAACAAAGTTTTAAAAGCCAAAAAACCTGTAGAAAATACCCCCTTTCCCCTTACACTATTACTGATATTACTGTTCTACTAGGTAAGGAGCAGAAAAGTTCCTATCATCTCTGATTCAAAGCCTTTTTAGTATAGTCAATAATTATAATCAAATGATTTTTATACCCCTTTCACATGCAGTTTATGCAAAGGCAGAAGCATTGTGCAAAGAATATGGAGAAACCAAAGGACCCGGACCAACGGTCAAACCTTCAGGACACTTATTCTTTAGGAAACTTGGAAATCTTGTGAAGAATACCCTAGAGAAATGTCAGAGAGAAAATGGATTTATGTGGGTACAGCTCGGTATTATTTTAGTAATATTAGTATAGTATATGTATTTGTAATTATAATGTTTAAATATGTTGTATCAGTAATCTCACAGTTTCTGTTAGTCTCTACCCCCAAAGATTTTATGTCAGATTGCATTTAAGTTTAACTAATTTTGTCTTTAAATTGGTAATAAAGTTCCCTTGTGTTGGACCTGACTTTATTCTGCTTCTGATGATGATATATAAAAGCAGATTTTAAAATTAAACATAAGTTATTAACATATAGCTCACTTACAGTGTCTTAATTTTCTCTTAACTTTGCCTCCCTGCTGTTTCTTCCCCATGTGTTATATATAGCTTCTCTGCTCCCTTTGCATATTCATCTCACTCTGGTTGCAGCTGTCTGTAAAGCAGGGAAATGGATTTTCTGTCAGTCCTGCCTAGTCCTATCAAGCAGTTTTCCATTAAGTCAGCATTGTTCAAACTGTAGATCACCACCTGTGTGGGTTGGGAGAATCAATTTTGTTCCCGCTTTGTCTCTCTACGTCCTTCCCCTTATATTCTGCATCTGGTCACACTGAGCCCTTTTACTTGCTTAAACATGCCTAGTATAACTTCCATCACTTCCTTTGGAAAGCATTTCTGAACCACCCCCGCCCCCCAACATTGGGGTTAATTGCCCCTCTTTCGTGTTCTCATGGTATACAACATCTGTTACGGCTTCAGTTACGATGCATTGTTGTTGACAAGTTTTCCTGACTGTTTCGTCTACTCATTCAAGCTGCATGAGGCAGGAGAATCTTGTCTGTCTTATTCATCATTAAATTGTCTTTTTCTCTCACAGGGCCTTGAACATAGTAGATGCTCAAGTAGTTGATGAATGAAATGAATTGCTTTCTATATTGCTTTTTGCAGTTACTTTCAAAAAATTCCAACAGAAGCTCCACAACTGGAACTCAAAGCAAATTATGGTCTCGTAGAGCCTGTACCTTTTGAATTTCCTCCTACAAGTGTGCACTGGACACCAGACACGCTGGCCGCATTTGATCTCACCAAAAGACCCAAGGATGACAGTGTACGAGATTGGCTTTCTTCCATTTGTTCACAAAAGTTCAAAAAGAGAATTCAGAATTAGCATTTTGGTATTTTTCTCTACTTAAGTAGATCTATACATTTGTCTAAATATTAAATTAGCTAACTGCAGTGTTTGGTGTAATGTGTGTTGTCGAACTCTCTCAGAGATAAGATCTCTAGGCCTTAATTATCTTCTGATTTCCTACATAATTGAGTCGTTTTTGAACACATTATCTTGCCTTTCTGTAGTTTATCAGAGATGCTTTTAAGAAGAGTGTGGGAGAAGAGGTCTAAAACAGATGGCTTGTCCATGTTTATATTGCTATAGCAATACTTTGTTTTTGATTTAGCATATCGCAGGGTATTTGAAGATTTGATCTAATTTCAACATTCCATGAAATCATCCAGGGGTAAAATAAGACTGCTTTTATTCATTTATATCTAAGTACGTCTAGGTGTACTAAATCAAGTAGTAGATTAAGTGCAAAATTTGAGGCTTGACTGCCAAAAGAGGAGGGGTCTGAAAAAAAGGGAATGGGAATTAATTTCCAGCCATAGCTCCTTCCTTGAAATGTTTTTATGTAATTTCATTTCTTAAAAGTCTAAGGTGGAAAAGATATAGTGTTTGTTTTCCAAATAATTAGTTTACAGTTAACAGTTAACACTGTGTT
>NC_138374.1:129811891-129820854 GCF_054177405.1 Leptonychotes weddellii
CCATTTTAATCAGGACAACATGTAAAAGATTTTATTGTGCCTCTGAAGGGCATGTTTGGCTGTTGATTTTTGTTCTGAACTCTGAGTAGTAATAAGTTTCCGGTTACTATATTATAGTGGTTTCGGGTATGTTTTTCTATCTTCACAAACAAAAAAGTTTATTTTCCTTTCTCTTACTTGATGCCAGAAGAATGACAGGAGTTGGATTTTAACCGAGAGGCTTTTCCCCCTCACCATTATGTTGTCACACAGACTTGTTATGTTCTGGGTCTATTATCTTTTCTGGTAGAAGAGTCATTTATAGTTGGAGATCAGAAAATCTGCATACCAAATCCCTTACATATGTAAGAAGCTATAATTTGTTCAGAAATCAGTGTTTATAGGTAACTGCAGTGTTTGGTGTAATGTGTGTTGAGACCATTTAAGAACTTACCCCAGCGATGCCTGGCTGGCTCAGTGGGGGGAGCATGCGACTCTTGATCTTGGGGTTCTGAGTTCAAGCCCCATGTTGGACATAGAGATAACTTAAGTAAATAAATAAATCTTTAAAAAAAAAAAACACACACATACTTCTGTTCTGGTAGCCTCGTACTTTATTTCAATCTCAATAAACCTACAGTGATTTTTACAAGTACCTTTCCTGATGGGTTTTTTTACTTAGAGGACAGAACTTTGTGACAGCTCTTTATGAACACAGAATGAAAATGTTTTTGCAGAAGTGAGATACTGCGTGATATAAAGAAGAAACTTTTTTTTTTTAAAGATTTTATTTATTTATTTGACAGAGACACAATGAGAGAGGAAACATAAGCAGGGGGAGTGGGAGAGGGAGAAGCAGGCTTCCCGCGGAGCAGGGAGCCCGATGCGGGGCTCGATCCCAGGACTCTGGGATCATGACCTGAGCCGAAGGCAGATGCTTAATGACTGAGCCACCCAGGCGCCCCAAGAAGAAACTTTTTAAACCTAAACGAGATAGGTTGTCCTGAATTACACTAGTAACTCTACATTTTGGCGACAGAAGTTATGGTAAAATGCTTTTGTTACCTGACTTCAGTGTGCATTGTTTCTATATGGTTTTCTAATACACACGTCCTATCCAAATTGTATTGCTTTAGGCCAAAGGCCAGAACAAAAACTTAAAGAGCAAACATACAGTATGATCTTAAAAATAGCTCGTAATATTTGAAACAATTAGTTTAGCGTATACACAAACCTGGGAAATAGTGGATGCATAATACTTTAACAAAAGTCACACATCTGTAGGCTTATCTTTTGATTCTTCTTCTGGGAAAAATTAGCTAATTTTTCTATCATAAATGACAGATTGGTTCACTTAATAGAAATAATAGTAGTGTATATTGGGAGCGTACTATGTGCCAGGCCCTCTGCTGAACACTTACATAGATAAACCATTGAATCCACACAGCAACCCTGTGACAAATAAGTAAAGTCTGCATAAGGTGTTGAAATAGTAATAAACATTTCATTATGAAGAATAAATAGGGGCACTGGAACATACGACTCTTGATCTCGGGGTTGTGAGTTCAAGCCCCACGTTGGGTGTAGAGATTATTAAAAAAATTAAAAAGAAATAGATTATGCCTATCTGAATCAATATTGTGTTCAAATAAATGATTACTTAAATCATAGTTTTCACTCTTGAAAATACATAGAATCAGGATTTTTTTTAAATATGTGAAAATGCTAATTACCCCTTGCTATATAACATTTAATATTTGAAGCTGCAGATTCTAATATGTGGAATAATAACCAGACAGACATTTAATTTTATTTTGCTGTGTATAGAAAAATATTTCAGTTAAATTTCACTGTATTTTGTGTGCTACTACAAAATCATTGGTTTGCTGTATGCCATTTACTGACAAAACGTTAAACAGTACTTGATGCCAGCTTTTTGCTCTTGGCCTACAGGACCTGTTTGTCTTAGGTACTAGTGCTTATTAACCTAGTTAACTCAATTTTCACGTGAACATTTTTGTGAATCATACTACCATATATGGAATGAAAACACGTCATATGGTCAGTGCTTCTGTAAAATGCAGGAAATACTGGTATTACTTTAAATCAGTAATTGGCAACTTCGACATGAGCAAGTAATAAATAGCGTGTTGACTCAGCATAAGTGATGCATTGTGACTAGAATCCCCCAATCTTTATTATATTCTTTAAAATGGTGTTGGAAATTTTTGGAAGTTAACAGATATAAAGCAGTTGCATGAAGGCTGTAGAGGGATGTAACTGTGTTAACTGTGCATTGCATACATTTCATACTTAGTTTAAACTGGATAATGACAGCTAACATACTCTGCTAAAAGTAGTTTGTATAATGAATTATCTTTTTATTTATGAAATAAAGTAATTTTACTTAACAGTTTCATCGGGATTTTGTTTTTTGACAAATATTTTTACATTTATTAAACCAGTAACCGTTAATACGGCACAAAAACCCTAACTCTTCACAGTAACGTTTTCAGATGACAGACACGTGCATCAGTGGCTTCACGCCACCGGAGTTCATTAAATATCCAACACTCCTCCACCTCCTTGGTTCCTATTTATGTTTATTGGTACTCCGAATCTCAAAGTAGGAGTTCACTTGGCCTGTATCTACCGTACTCGTCACACTGGATGTGGTGTGTTCTGTGGGAAACTGGGCTAGAGAGCCAGTCCTTGTGGCTGAGCAGTGCTCTGTACAAAACTCTGTGCTTTGGAAACTTGAGGTGGCATTTTCAGTGCCATATAAATGTTACTGAGACATAAAACCCCATTCAGAAATCTTATTTTCCAGAGTGTGCTTTAGAAAATACCACATTATTTGTCTCTTAATATGTGTATAAAAATAAATTTGTGGGGTGCCTGGGTGGCTCAATTAAGCTAGTCTGCCATCTGGTCAGGTTGTGATCCCAGGGTCCTGGGATCAGGATCGAGCCCCGTGTCAGGCTCCCTGTTCAGTGGGGAGTCTGGTTCTCCCTACCCACCCCCCGCCATTGTGCTCTCTAAAATCTTAAAAAAAAAACTTGTCATTTGGGTTACCATAATTTTGTGTCTGAAGATTCGATATTTGAGCAGTTTGCTTGGAATTTACATTTTAATTTTATTTTTAAAGATTTTATTTATTTATTTATTTATTTATTAGAGCACAAGTAGGGGAGGGGGCAGAGGGAGAAGGAGAAGCAGACTCCTCATTGAGCACAGAGCCCCATGGGGAGCTCAATCCCAGGACCTTGAGATCATGACCTGAGCCAAAGGCAGACGCTAAACCAACTGAGCCACCCAGGTGCCCCTACATCTTTATTTTTAAACATGTTTTAGTAGTAAACTAAAGGGACTAAATTAAGGGGAGCCTACTTTGAATTATAAAACAAAAACCCACTTATCCAAAAGGCCAGAGCTATCACTTAAATGCAATTCAATATATCTAAAGCCTTTGATATGCTTGAGGTAGGTGTGAGTTCATATTGTCATTCATTTGCTCCCTAGAGAAAATGTTTGTTCACCAGTGGCTTGAGTTTTATTCTCCAAAAAAAATTTTAAGTTTTGCTTATTTATGTAATCCCTACACCCACTCAACATGGGGCTCAAATTCCCCTGGCCAGGCACCCCTTGGGTTTTATTCTTTAAAGCTTCTCAAGTAGTTTCCCTCAACCTACTGATCTCAGCCAACTCAGCCTCTCAGTTGGGCAGAGCGTAAGGTGGCTGGAGCTCCCAGGCTGGGCACCTCCAGAATTTCAGAGAATTTCCTTACATCATCTGTCATGACACAGAAAAAGTTGAGAAATGCCCTCAGTCATGTCACCCTATCCACAGTGGTTGGGTGCACGTACACGGTTCAATCCTGAAAATAGAGATACAAAAATGCTGCCAGGGAATGCTCTGTCAGCAGTTCTCACGGGGAGCCGCGGTTGGCTGGTCCACGTGTTCATCTTTGCTGGGTCCCCACATCTCCTGGCTCAGCCCCACCCGCTCGCCCTCCAGGGTGAGTGGCCGAGTGGAGCCGGCCGTTTTCCTCACGGGAAATGGCAGGTAGACACACTGGTAGCCAATCCTGCTCGGCCCAGTGGGGCTTGGGCTGTCCCAGGCCTGCGTTCGGCAGAGGCTCGACCTTTAGACGCCCACCCTGGGGAAGAGGGGAAGGTGGAAGCTGGGAGTACCTGCCCTGACCCCGTTAGCTCCTGCGGAACCAACTACGTGTGCTACTGCTTTGCTGCATTTGAACCTGGTTCATTTGAAAACATGCCTTGATTAATGAAAACTGAAAGAACTCTGGGAAATTTTCGGTATGATGTCTTCCTGAAGTTAAATGCCGACATGTGGAACTAGTGTGTTATTTTGTTGGGACGGGTTACAGTGCTGTGTTGCAGTGAAGGACATAGTGAAATGATTAATGTGTAAACGTAATGAGAAAAATACTAAAAGGCAGCCATTTTAGCATCAGAAATAAAGCCAATTACAAGTCTGTTCTTTGCTTTTTTCCCCCAATCTATTACATAATCCCTGCCCCCGCCACCCGTTCAAATGATCTAAACATATGGTTCATTTCTTAAACAAATACTGAGTTCCAGCCACGTCTCTGGAGGGGCGGGAGATGGAGCAGGAAGCACACAGGTAAAGCCCCTCCCACTCTGGCCAGAGGACCGGCTGGGGGCAAGGGAAGAGGGAGACAAGTGAAATACAGGGTATGTTCAATGATGGTAAGGGCTAAGGAGGCGAAATAGTGAGCAAGACTGTTGAGTGGTAGTGGTTGTGGTGAGGGTGAAGGGAACGGGAAGGGGCCTCCAGAGACAGAGGAGCTCAGAGCAGACCATTTGCATTAAAACCCTGAAAGAGGCGAAGTCCAAGGGAGGAAAGACTAGTCCGAGAACTGCAGGTTCAAAGTCCCAGCCAGGAGTCTGTGTTCAGGGAAGGACAGTGCAAAGGCCAGCGTGTGGAAGTGGGATGAGTGAAGGGGAGAGCAGCACAAAATGAGATCAGACAAGTATTGGGGGGGGGGGAGGGCAGATCTACAGCCCTGCAGGCTATTGTAAGGACTTGGGCTTTTCCCCTAGGCGCCCTGCCAACCCCCTGGAGGGTTTTAAGCAGAGCAGTGATTGGAGCTGATTTAGGATTCAACAACCTTGGCTGCCTTCTGAGTATAGAGTGTAGGGGGCCAGTTAGGAGCCACTGTAAGAATCCAGGTGACAGATGATGGCTCAGACCAGCGTGGAGTGGTGGTATGAGGATTCCAGAAATATCCAAGAGGATTTCCTGATGGACTTACCGGGAAGTGTGATTAAATGAGAAGAATCAAGAATGACTCCAAAGTTTCTGGTCTGAACAACTAGAAGAATAGAATTGCCATTTATTGAAATGGAAAGACTCCCAGAAGAGGAGATAGGAGTGTGTGTCTAGGGGAGGGGTGTGTAGGAAGGAGAGTGCACTGGAAGTGTGAGCAAAGATTTAGGTATGTCAGGGCTGAGAGGTCTATTAGACATCCAAGAAGCGGTGTTAAGTAGAAAGGAGGATCTATGAATCTGAGATCCAAGGGAAAGTCTGACCTGGAGATAACACTGTTGGTTATAAATTTGTGTGTAGATAGTACTTATAGCCATAGGGTCATGGGGCGCCTGGGTGGCTCAGTCGGTTAAGCATCTGCCTTCGTCTCAGGTCATGATCCCAGGGTCCTGGGATGGAGCCCTGCATCGGGCTCCCTGCTCAGCGGGGAGCCTGCTTCTCCCTCTCCCTCTGCCTGCCTCTCTGTCTACTTGTTCTCTCTATCTCTCTGTCAAATAAATAAATAAAAAATCTTAAAAAAAAACAAACAACCATAGGGCCAAATAAGATCAATGAATAGATAAAAAGAGAAGAGATCCAATCACTGAGCCCCGAGGTACTGCAATACTGAAAGGTTAGGGAGATTATATGGTCTGTTAATTATATACTTAGGCACAATCCTTGATAAACTGGATTTGGGGTTTTTAAGAAACAAAAAGTAGAGGTGCTCATAAGAATTAAATGGAGATAAAAAGCATGTTGTAGGGAGTATTTGGTCTTCTGAAAGATCACTTGCAAAACATCCATGTCTACATACATGGTGTGAAGTTGGTGGTGCTCCCAAGGGTTCTGTAAATAAAAATAAGTAGATTCCGGGGGCACCTGGGTGGCTCAGTCAGTTAAGCATCTGCCTTTGGCTCAGGTCATGATCTCAGGGTCCTGGGATCAAGCCCCGCCCCCCCCCCCAGGCTCCCTGCTCAGTGGGAAGGCTGCTTCTCCCTCTCCCCTGCCCCTCCCCTGCTCTCTCTGGATCTCTCTCAATAAAGTCTTTAAGAAAAGCAAGCATATTCCACATTCTTCAGTAATTTTGCATAGCACATCCCAAAAAGTCCATTAGGTGGCAGAAAAACACTCACTAAATCGACTATAAGCTAGGTCTCTCACTTTCTTTTTTTTTCTCTCCTCCCTCCTTCCCTCCCTCCCTTTGAGCCCCCCTGAATTAAAAGATATAAATGCCCATTTAACTCCTAACACTATTATCATGAAGAACCCAAACCAGTATTTTCTTCAGAGAGCCAACAGGTATCATTAATCTGTAATACAGGTAACAGTTAAGCCAGGTATATGGGGGATGGTTTACTTCACTTGGTTTGGAAATGTACGAACTGGGAGATGGTCTTCAGAGGAGTAATGTACAGTAAATGATAGTGGGACTGTTAGGCCTTATTAAACTTTTTATATTTAAGCTTTTTAGCTTGGAGCAAGGTTGGGGGGAAGGCTCAGAAAGCAAAATGCAAAAAGCCCTCTTGAAAAAAAATACACAAGATGTCTTGGCACTAGCTCAATGTACACCAGATTATTAAATCTTTTCCTACTTCCTTGGGCACTGGTCCCCAAACTTGCCTGCGCAGTGGGATCACCTGGGCAGCTTCAAACATAACTGATGCCCATGTCCAACCCATAGAGATTGTGATTTAAGTGGTCTGGGGTGTGTGGTCTGCCCTTAGAATTTCTTAAAAGACCCCTAGATGCTTCTAACCTGGACAAGTTTAACTGCCACTGGGTTTATGTAACGCCGCTGTGTAATGTAACTGACCTTCCCACAACTCAAACATGTTCCACCCTGTAAGACACACACTAGAGCATGTCCACGTCAGCGTATTTGAGGGCTCTGTATGGCCTCAGCCAAGTTTCATTGATTTATCATCTCCCGAACAACTTCCAGCACCAAATTTTGTACTACTTTCAAAGCCAAACATAACGAATAAAAGCAATGAAAGGAAAAGCAGAGGGATAAAGGTAGGTGAGATGTCTTTAAAAATGTTTTCCTTTCCTTTTGATTATTGTTGTAGGCTGTGTTTTATTTCTCATGGCCCTGACAATTTGGTCTTAAACACCAAATTAAAATGGTTACTTTTTGCTGCTCTTTGGCATCAGAAACTAAATGGTAGCAACTTTTCTTATTTCTTGCTGAGGCCCTGTTGTGATAGGGTCACTAAGTCAGGCAGGGAAAACCCTGTGTATTGCTCAGGTCTCCTTAGAAGCCCCTGTGTTGGGCGGGTATCCCATCACCTTACTGCAGGAAGACAAATTTAACCCTTGATGGGCCTTGTGCAACTCTCACCTTTGCCAATGACATAAACTCAGCACTGTACCAGTAAGATCTGGTGATTTATTCACATATACTGAAGGCATGAAAAATTCTTTTCTATGCTCAAGGTCTTCCAGTTGGACTAAGAATTAAATTTACAGGAGACAGATTAACAGGAGAAAAAAAAAAAAAAGTTCTAGTACGTGCACACAGAGACCCAATAATGAAATTGAGACCCAAAGAAATGACCAAGGCTGGCAGATTTTGTACTTTTTAGACAGAGAGACAATAAATCTGTGAAGAATTGACAGGACAAACAAAACTTTCAGAGCTTCAATTAGTATGGACTTCTAAACAGACTTTGGGCTGGGATAGTAAATTAGTAAAAAGTAACAAGGGTTGTTTGTACAGTCTTCTTGGCTCTAAATTTCCTACCTCTGGTACCCAGGGAGGGTACTTTTCACATAGATTTCCTGCTTTCAGGGGGACAGAGGAGGGTCTGAGTGTCCTTCTCCCACAGGCTGGCTCTTTTTTTTTTTTTTTTTTTAAAGATTTATGTATTTGACAGAGAAAGACACAGAGAGAGGGGGAACACAAGCAGGGGGAGTGGGAGAGGGAGAAGCCGGCTTCCCGCGGAGCGGAGAGCCTGATGCGGGGCTCGATCCCAGGACCCTGGGATCATGACCTGAGCCGAAGGCAGACGCTTAACCGACTGAGCCACCCAGACGCCCCTCACAGGCTGGCTCTTAAGTAACTTTTATTTAATAATCAATATGCCAAAGTGGCCTATCTTGGGGCAGCCTGCCCTTGGCCCTTACAACACATAAATATATGAATGTTCATATATACATAAACATATGTATTTCTGGTCTCAATTGTTGCTGATCTAAAGCCAGCCACTAGTCTGTTATTCCTTTGTGAGTAATCTGCCTTCTCTATTGTAAACTTTAAGATTTTCTGTAATTTCCATGGTCTAGGTTTGATTTCATTATTATTTACCCCTTAGGATTCTTCATGTTTCCTATATTTGAGAGTTTATGTTGTTCTTCAAATATTGTAAATTCATAGCCATTACCTCTTCAAACATTATGTTCCCCATTTTTTCTATTCACTTCTTCTGAACTCCCAATCAACAGGTATTGAACTTTTTCACCCATTCTTCATCTCAAAACTTTTCTTTTTTTTTTTTTTAAAGATTTTATTTATTTATTTGAGAGAGAGAGACACAGCGAGAGAGGGAACACAAGCAGGGGGAGTGGGAGAGGGAGAAGCAGGCCTCCCGCCGAGCAGGGAGCCCGATGCGGGGCTCGATCCCAGGACCCCGGGATCATGACCTGAGCTGAAGGCAGACGCTTAACGACTGAGCCACCCAGGCGCCCCA
>NC_138374.1:129821354-129853410 GCF_054177405.1 Leptonychotes weddellii
TTTTTTTTTAAAGATTTTATTTATTTATTTGAGAGAGAGAGACACAGCGAGAGAGGGAACACAAGCAGGGGGAGTGGGAGAGGGAGAAGCAGGCCTCCCGCCGAGCAGGGAGCCCGATGCGGGGCTCGATCCCAGGACCCCGGGATCATGACCTGAGCTGAAGGCAGACGCTTAACGACTGAGCCACCCAGGCGCCCCATCTCAAAACTTTTCTTTCATGTTAATGGAATATGTAATACCTCTTTATGCTGTGTTATGAGAGATTTCTTCATTGTTCAATCTACATCCAACCTATCTATATTGACTATATATTTCATTTCTAGAATTTCTGTTCAGTTCTTTTTCAAATCAACCTGTTCCTCTTGGATATTATGTTTTGTTTCCTTTATCCCTTTGAATATATGAAACATACTCACTTTCAAGTTTTGTGTTGTTCTATTACTCCTAACTCTTGGGTGAAGACTCTCCCAATTTTTTCATCTGCTTACCCTTCCTCAAGACGATTGGTTTCTTCCTGTGATTTGTAAGTTTTTGCAAGTGCCTCCTCAGTAAGGGTTGTTTTTAGTGGAGATCCAGCGTACCCTGTCTTGCTGACAGTTCGCTCCAGGGCGGCTTTGTGCTTGCTTCCGACAGAGTTCTGTGAATTATGCTGCCTGCAGCTTCACTTTGGGTCCTCATACCACAGGAGGACTATGAATTTGGCCACACACCCCGGCATTTGGTACTGGCCTGGGGTTCCAATATTTTTCAGGTGATTATTTCTACCCATGTTGCTAGGAGATGACAAATTACTTTACCACTTTTGTAAAGCAGTAGGGAGTTCTCCTAGTCCAGATTTTATAGATAAGATTGTACTTTATTATCTTGGCTTTATGCGGGTGTTTCACTTCGCCTCCTCATACTCACAGGATCTGTGATTTGGGCTCTCCTCTCTGCACCTGTGTTAAAACTTCAGGCCCCCCGCCCCCAACACCTATATCTAGTTCTGAAACCCTCAGGAACCACGTCAGCTTTGGCTCACTCTTAGGATTTTAAGGTTTCCTTCTTTTGCTGATATCTAGCCTTCCTTCTTTACGGTCTCTGTGTCTCTCTTACTGCCTTAGTACAGCTTGATTTAATATTTTTATTTGTTTAATTTTGTGTATTTGGAACAGGAAAGACGTCTTTCATATCAACTCAGTCTGCCATATTTGCTGATATAATCTTAAAATATATTAAGTACTAATTAAGACAATAGTGTGCTTACCACATTAGAATAGTATCTAACATATACGCTATTACATGATAGGTACTTAATAATAACTAGCTTTTACTAGGACACTTGCTATTTCCTAAGAATTGTTCTAATTCCGCGGTGTGTCTAATTAAATTTTTTCATTTTGATACAGAACTGAACAGTCCTTGTTGAATTTGAAGAATTGATGAGATCACAGCTATGATTACATCTGAAGTCTCTAGCTTTACCATCAATTGAAAATAACTAGACACCTCTCAGCTATATAAACACTGCCCAGGGCAACTTGCCCTAAGGTGCCCTGTTTTTAATTCACTAGTTGTTTTATTTTCTTATGGAAAAAGACAATTTCCAGGAGTCAGAATTAGAGAAGAGTAGATCTCCCAAAAGAATTATCCATTTCGTTGATGGAGACATCATGGAAGAATACAGCACAGAGGAGGAGGAAGAGGAAGAAAACAAGGAACAGAAAACGAATTCAATACATGATCCCGTAAGCTTAGAGTATCAATATAAGTGAACATGGGGGCTGAGTAAATGAGAGATTAAGCCAGACAAGGTTTGTAGAAAATACAGTTTTAAGCTGACTCCTTATTCCCCTTGGTTTGCTTTCTAGATCCATTTATAGTCAACTCATAATTTTGATAACTTTGTATTTCTTCTCTATGAGAAAGAAAATGGAATATACTATAAAACATTTGAAACCTCTACATGAAACACTTTGTATCACCATTCTTGTTAATAATTACTCTAACTTGATTTCTCTCTCTCTGTTTTTTTCAGTCTACACTTTCATGGGGGCCCTACCTATGGTTTTGGGCAGGGCAAATAGCAAGCACCTCATTTTCTAGTAAGTATTGCCAAGGTTATTTATTCATTTATTTTGTCCTAAATACTCAAGGATAGACTTAACAGACCCTCAGAGTTAGGGCTTCCAATAGTTTAATCTACACCACGGCATCCTGGAGAAGGGACGACTTGGTCAGTTCTCAATCTATGCTTCAACATTTCCAAAGGCATAGAACCTCACATCTTTAGGCAGACCCTCCCATCTCTTTCCAACTCTTTTTAGTAAATTCTACCTTATATTTTGTCTTCTTTTAAAGTTATTCCCATTGATCTTAGGTGTCTTTCTTAAGACCATATAAAACAAGTCTAGATTCCTCTTTCAGAGGGCAGAGTTGCAAATATTTGAAGCCTCTCCCCATCCCCAGTTGACTCTTTATCTGAATAAACTTCCAAGCTTTTTTTTTTTAAACTATTGTAATATGACACAGTTCCAAGTTCCCTCAATGATCACTCTGTTATGAGTAAGAACTTTCTTGACCCTTCCCAGGGACACAGTGAATGGCCTAAGTGGCTATTTATAACAGATGAAATACTAAATTTTATTTTGCTCAACATTCACCAATTTTCTTTAAAACACAATTGTGATACCTAATTACTTGTTTCCTCCTAACTTTCATATGCTTGTATGGACAACAGGGAGGAAACAACTTTAAAAATGTGAGAAAATATGAAGTATAGCTATAGCTCTGAGGAACTGATCTTCATTCATTCATTAAATAAACATTTATTGAGTGCCAATATGTGTTTGGCACTGTGCGGGTCCCTGGGACACAAAGACAAACGACAGTCTTTGCTTTCAAGGGACTCAATATTCAATGGATATTATAGGCCAGTAAACATGCCCATAATTATAATTTGTTGCCACAATCACCAGCGTAGAAGGAGCATAGGGACTACTGATGGGGAGACTCAGTAATGCTGACATATGGAGGCAATACCATCAGAGTGCTATGAAAGTATGGCTAAGGTCAGTATGGGGATCATGAAAGTCACTGGGGGCAGGGGAGGGGAGAAAAGTCTTTAAATTATAGTAAAAAGTAATGATGAGGTGATTTAGTCAGATGGTATGAGCCTTAAAGGACTTTCACATCAGGGTAAAGGGTTAGGGATTTGGAAGTTACTTTGGGAATCTAGGTGAGATACTAATCTTGCCTCAACCATAATACATTGGCAGAAAAAATGCTGTCTTCCAGAAAGCTCTGTGCTTTAGTTGGGGAAAGGCTGAAGAGGTGAAATGTTTTGGAGAGAGAAAGCCTTAGGAGACTAGGTCTGGTGAAAAAAGCAAAACCCAATACAGCGATATGAAAATGTGGAGGAGAACAGGGACTGCAGTGATTTCCATGTTGGGTTTTGACTTAAGATGGCAAGGACAGGACACAGGGGAATCAAGCTGGCTTCCAAGTTCCAAGCAGAACTGTAGTGTTCAAGCACATCTGCGTGGGGCTTCCAGGTGGTGGTGGGAAGCATAAATACGATGGCATGCAGCACCCTGGGCTCCATACAGAAACTTTGGATAGAACTGAAACCCAGATGAAACTGCAACGAGTGTTTTCAATTTACAATTCTAGTAGGTCATAAACAGGAAAACTTCCCAAGATTTATTCTAATATTTTAGAAACTTCTCTTACACACATGTACCAGGCACGGTGGCAAATAGATTAAAGAGCTACAGTATTTTTGAAAAGATAAAACACATTAAAAAATGGAGAGCCCCATTTCGATGTGCGATATGAGCAACATCCCAAGAAGAGGAATCAGTCATGGGGATCAGAAAATTGTGTCATAGGGGGTGGGTGTCAGAAATTTATAATTTCATTTTATTTTATTTTATTTTTATTTAAAGATTTTTATTTATTTATTATTTGTCAGAGAGAGAGAGCACAAGCAGGAGGAGCAGCAGAGGGAGAGGGAGAAGCAGGCTCCTCACTGAGCAAGGAGCCCGATGTGGGACTCGATCCCAGGACCCTGGGATCATGACCTGAGCCGAAGGCAGACGCTTAACGACTGAGCCACTCAGGCATCCCAGAAATTTATAATTTTAAAGGAAAACATTTCTAGGAGACACCTTCGGGCAACCACTATTAATGCTAAACCTTTATCCCTAACTTTCACACCCAAAGCATCTATTCTGATTGATCAGGACCAACGCTGACCCTGGGTAGTAAGTATTTTGGAAAATCTCTCCTGGCATACCCATCTGGAAAGGATAGTTTATAGATGTAATCCCATGTGAAGATAGAAGATTTAACAATTCTTTTTGAGTCCTAGAACTTTTTGAGAGTCTAGAGCAATTGAAATCTTTTGTCAGCCTTAAAGTTAAGTGTAGTAATGGATCACCTGCAGGCAAGTTTAAACTCCTACCCCTTCAATTGACTCTAAGTTTGTTATTAATTCAGCTTACCAAAGAGCTTATTCTTTCTTTTAGCATGTGAATTCCTTGGTGGAAGATTTGCTACCTTCTTTGGTCTCAATCAACCCAAATATCAGTATGTGTTAAATGAGTACTATAGAACACAAGATAAGGTATGTGACATCCTGATGGGGGAAGATTGGCTGCTTCCACTTCATATAAATTATTCTCCCTCCTGGTAATCATTAACAGTTTCACTCCATGATACTTTGTAGTTGCCTTTCTTGTGTGAAGTTCGAATGTCATGAGATGGGTTGCAGAAGTTGGCTGACCATGAAGCCTGAGATTACTTAAATAAAGAAGCTTCTTACAGGGGTGTCTTTGCAAGAGGGGGAGTTCAGAGGTATCTGGTTTGCAGTTAAACTTTTCTGTATTTCTCTCCATACCAGGAAAGTGACAAGGAAAGTGAAGGGAATGGATCAAAGGCCCAGCCAGCCAAGGTTCCTAATGAAAAGTGTCACCTGGAGGCTGGGGGCCAAGAGTATGGAACCAGACAACAGCACATTGCCCAGGGTGTTCTTCAGTGGAGCACCTCATCTGGGGAGGGCCTGGCAGCAGATTTCAACTCATAATGGGCCCCAGGACTGTAGTTCCTCCGAATGTCTGTTTCTCCACCACTCATGAACCATGGCAACGGCACAGAGGTTGTGCTTCTGAGCGAGACCCGATCTTAATCTCCTTGTGATTTATTCTCCAGCATCCAGTGATTGAAAGCAGTGATGAGAATTATGGATGCTTTGTCAATTTTATGAGCCCCCCATACCAAGTCAACTCCTCCCCCACCCACCCCACCGTAATGCAAATCTCGCTAGTCAGTTGTGATCTCTTATTATTGATGTTTGCAAATAAATGCAAATGCCTGGAAGAATTTGGATCTGGCAATTTTGGACTGAAACTCTTCATCGTGCGGCTAGGGTGCAGAAAAGAAGCTGTTCCTCAGAAGAAACTTTGGGCATTATGAAGTCTAAATAAGTCCCCTTTCAGGGTTTGACGTAAGGTGTTTGCTTTCCAGTAGCCACCCTGGCTTAGTTGGGGCTTGCTTTACAATAAGCAAACATTGCTAGTAACTTTGTTACAACATATCAAAGTCTTTAAGAATTGGGTGCATTTCCCCCCACACAATTAAAAACAATAATCTAAGCTCTATAAAAAGTATTTGAAAAATGGATGATTTTGTTTATTTGTCAGCAAAATTTCAAAACCTGGAAAGATCAAACATGGAGATCATAGCTAGATATCACAGGTTGTGCGGGCGAGAGGTCGCTGTGATAGAACAGAAAAACACAGGACTGGCAGTAATAAGACCTGAGGTCAAGCCTCAATTTTACCATTTACTAGTTGAGTGTCCAGATTTCTGAGCCCTTGTCCCCTTCTCTGTAAAACAGGGGTGGCATATATTTGTTCCTCAAGGTTTACTGTTAAACAAAACGGGATAATGGGAAAACACTTTTAAAACTGGGAATATTCAATGTTAATGCTTAATTAGTGGCTGTTATAGACTGTTACCTTGAAAATCCCCAAAGAACCATGCCTTCTGGAATTCATGCCCCGGTACTGTCCCATCTACATTGACGCTGGGCTTGGCCACAACACTTGTTTCGGCAACTGAGACAGCAGCACATGTGACGCAAGTGGAGGCTTGATGGGCACCGGCAAATGGGAGCCTGTCCTCTTAGAAGCTCCACATAGTAAAGAAGCTTGGGGCTAGACTTCTTGATAATGAAAGGCCACGTGGAAAGAGATTCCCAAGGATGAAAGACTGTGTCACATATTCCAGTCCCAGCCAAGCTCCTCACCAAATGGAGCCACATAAATGACCTTCTATTATCCTGTGTGGAGCAGATGAACCAGGCGGCTGAGTCCAGTCAATCTGCAGAATCATGAGGAAATAATAAATCATTATTAAGTGTTGGAGTGGTTTATTTTGCAGTCATGTGTAACTGAAATAATAGCTCTAAGAGAACGGGAACGAAATCAAGAAGAAGGCCTTGGGAATAAGGTGTCATTGGCTGGACACATGAGAATAAGACAGGTTTTACTGCATAATCGGACAATTCTAAAAGCTCAGTGGCTTGAAACGACAAAAGTTTCTTTCTTTCTCATGAGAAGTCCACTGTCAGTTCAGGTGGCTTCCCAGAGCGTTGGCTCAGTGGTGCACGCATCTTTTTTTTTAAAGATTTTATTTATTCATTTGAGAGAGAATGAGAGACAGAGAGCATGAGAGGGAGGAGAGTCAGAGGGCGAAGCAGACTCCCTGCCGAGCAGGGAGCCCGATGCGGGACTCGATCCTGGGACTCCAGGATCACGACCTGAGCCGAAGGCAGTCGCTTAACCAACTGAGCCACCCAGGCGCCCGGTGCATGCATCTTTGATCTTATGGTTCCTCCATACTGTGATGTGCTCAGGGTTGCTGAAGCACAGATGCAGTGGACAGTTAAGCACCAGCAATCAACATCTCCACTAAGAATGAATCATGTCACTTCTGATTATGTTTCTTCTACCAAAGCAAGTCACATGGCCACAATTAACTTTAAGGGGTGTGAGCTTCCTAAGACAGCTGAGAAAGGGAAACACTTTCTCCTAGTGGCAGTATGGGGTAAATGATGGGCTCAAGCGTCAATATGATATTGATTTAATCTCAGCTCTGATGCCCCTTTGTACCCTGATGGCCCTGTGCCATCGACTTCACAATGTTCCTATGTGTAAAACAGATTTGATACAGGCAGCAAATTCTATTTGAATTAGCTTATGCAACAAAAAAAGAATTTTTTGGAGGGACACTGAAGTATCTCATGGACCCCAAGGGCACATAAATTTTAGTAGGTCTAGAACAAATTCAGTAAACATATACATAAGCAATACTCTCTCCATTTCTCATCTTTCTTACATGAGGAAGAAAGATCACTCCATAGCTCTTTTATTTTGTAATCTTTATTTTTACTGAGATATAATTGACCTATAATATTGTATTAGTTTCAGGTGTACAACCTAATGATTAATATTGGTATATATTATGAAATGATCACCAGATTTAGTCTAGTTAATATCCACCACAAAGTTACACATTTTTTTTTCTTGTGATGAGTTTTTAAGATCTACTCTCTTAGCAACTTGCAAATATATGTTTTACTAACTATATTCATCATGCTGTATCATTACCTCATCATGATACTTATACTTATTTTATAACTGCAAGTTTGTACCTTTTGACCACCTTCGCTCATTTCACCCGCCCATCATCCCCCACCTCTGGCAACCAGCAATCTGTTCAGTGTATCTATGAGTCTAGATTTTGTTATTTGTTTTTGTTGGTTGGTTGGTTGGTTTTTAGATTTCACATATAAGTGTGATTATGTATCATTTATCTTTCTTTGTCTGACTTATTTCATTTAGCATAATACTGCCCCCAAGGTCCATCCATGTTGTTGCAAATAACAAGATTTCCTTCTTTTTCAAGGCTACATAATATTCCACTGTGTGTGTGTGTGTGTGTGTGTGTGTGTGTGTGTGTGTGTGTACCACATTTTCTTTATCCATTCATGCATTGATGGTTCCTTAGGTTGCTTCTGTGTTTTGGCTATTGCAAATAGTGTTGCAATAAACGTGGTGCATATATCTTTTTGAGTTAGTGTTTTCATTTTCTTTGGATAAATGCCCATAAATGGAATTGCTGAATCACGTGGTGCTTCTACTTTTAATTTCTTGAGAAACCTCCATACTGTTTTCCATAATAGCTGCACCAATATATTTTTTTTTTTAAAGATTTTTTATTTATTTATTTGAGAGAGAGAGAATGAGAGACAGAGAGCATGAGAGGGGGGAGGGTCAGAGGGAGAAGCAGACTCCCTGCTGAGCAGGGAGCCCGATGCGGGACTTGATCCCGGGACTCCAGGATCATGACCTGAGCCGAAGGCAGTCGCTTAACCAACTGAGCCACCCAGGCGTCCCATGCACCAATATATTTTGCCACCAAGAATGCACAAATGTTTCCTTTTCTCCACATCCTCACCAACACTTGCTTTATCTTGTCTTTTTGATATGAGCCACTCTAATAGGAATGAGGTAATATCTCATTGTGGTTTCAATTTGCATTTCCCTGATGATTAGTGATGTTGAGCAGCTTTTCATATATCTGTTGGCCATTTGTATATCTTCTTTGGAAAAATATCTATTCAGATGCTCTTCCCATGTTTTTAATCAGATTTTTTTTTTGCTATTGAGTTGTATGAGTTCTTTATATATCTTGGGCATTAACCCCTTATAAGACATATGATTTGCAGATATTTTCTCCCATTTGTCTTTTCATTTTGTTGACAGTTTTCTTTGCTGAGTAGAAGATTTTTATTTTGATGCGGTCCCACTTGTTTACTTTTGCTTTTGTTGTTTTTGCTTTTGGTGTCAAATCAATAACATTTAGTCTGCCTCTCAGTTCCAATTCCAAACATATAGGACATAGAATCTGATTAGCCCTTTTTGCTCAGGTGACCATCCATCATCTGATCAATTGTGACCAGGGAAGTGGAGTCATGTAGCAGCAACATGAATATAGGACCTACTTCTGGGTGAGCAAGATTCTCAGAAGAGGATTAAAGTGAACTAGGCAGACACACCCCATGAGCATTCTAAGGATAAAATGTGAAAATTGAGGAAAAACATATGGCTCTAATTAGGTACTTAAGCCATAATATCAATTATAATTATTAATACTGATAAGAATTGTGAGTTGAAGGAGTCTGAATGGTTTATCCCCACTAAGGAGTCAGTCTTAGTTCTTCATCTGACAGGCCCTGTTAGTCCAATTTCAAGATAAAGTAAATCTGAGCTTCTGATATGGCAGAAAAAGTGGCTAAGCCTACCAGTTAAGCATTGGTCATTTGTACCTTGGGTGTCAGATCACACTAAAACCCTGTCCTTGCTTTATTTGCTAAGTTGCTTCAAAACAGACCCCACAATGGACTCTTTTTTACTCTCTACTTTTCCTAAAAATTAGCTGTACCCTGGAAGATATCCACTTAGTGCTGATTCTAGAGAACTAGGCAAACCAAAGTGTAATATTTGCAGGAGTGAATTTTATCTAGTAAATAGTATACTCTCAATCTATTTTTCTTTTCCTCTGAAAGAATGGAGGTTGCCTTCCCTTACGGTCAGTGACCATATGCAAATCAATCAAATCTTGAGCTAAATATCCTAAGGAAAGCAAATGGGAACCAATGCCCAGATCTTACTGGGCTGTGGCTGCAAGATAAGTTCACATTTCCCTTAATATTAATTCAGTCTTTTAATATTAATTGGGCATCTCCCTGTACCTGTTACTGTGTTAGGTGCTATCAATCAAAGAGACAAAAATCTCTGCACTCCCCTTGGCCTTAAATTCCAGATAGCTAAATTATCAGGACATCCAGGCTTTGTGTGGCCAGCCTCTCAAATGGTTCCAATAATCTTCACCTCCTGGTACTCACATCCCATGTAGCCTTTCCCACATTGAACCAGGGATGCCTATGTGACCAATAGAATATGTCAGAAGTAATGGTGTGACACTTCTGAGATAACTGTAAGAGAGACTATGGCTTCTGTTTTGTTCTCTTTCTTAAATCACTTACTCTGGGGAGGGCCGGCTGCTACTATACTCTGAGTACATTCATGCAGCCTGTGGATGGGTCCATTTGGTAAAGAGCCGAAGTCTCGAGCAAACAGCCAGTGAGGAACAGAGGAGTTCTGACAGGCCCAGTTTCTCCCAAGAGCCAACCACAGCATCCCCACTTCTCTGAATTAGGTCCTGGTGGCTACCAGGTCACACACTGGCTGGTATACCCCCTTGCTCAGAGAGCTGCCAGGACCCACATGCCCAGCTCCCCCTCCTGAACCGGGACTCCAGCAGCACAGGCCTTTGGGCAGCCAGGGTTCTCAGGTGTTTCTGATAGAAGGTAACCCCAACCCCAGCCCTGGCAAGACATTCAAGTTCCCCCCAGATCTGCCTTCAGAGGCAATAGGCACCATTGGGTAGGTTAAGGCTTGGAGTTATTCAAATGCCTTGGGACCCCCCAAGAGCCTGAGCCACTGATGCTCCTGCTTAGGACAACCACTGACCTATTCCAGATCTCCAGCAACCACTATCTAGCAGGCACACACAGAGCACACACCCCTTCAGCAGACCTTGGGCAGCCAGGCCCTCCAAGCCTCGGATGCCACGGCTGGTCTAACCACCTGGATATTCTCCTGGGATGCCCCCACAACAGGATATAGTCCTGAGGCCACAAAGGTGGGAAAGTCAATTCTCTTTCAAAAGTGCTGCTAATGGGGACTCAAAGTTATCAATAAACAGGGGCTCCCAGGTGTCTTATTCAAGGACAACTCAGTCCCTCCAAATAAGGCTTTAGAATTCTCTCCATATCCAGCTTCAGAGGGAACAGGAGCCTTTGTGTAGTGCAAGCTTGGACATTGGCAGATGCATGCTTTTTCCCAAGAGCTCACAACTGGGACTATGTTCTCCTGAACTGGGTCCTGGTCCAGTACCAGGGCACAGGATGGCCCTTATTACCCCTTGCTCCAGAGCTGTGTGGGAACATCAAGCACAAATCTCTCTCTTGTACCAGGCCACAAGGGGCAGGGGCCTCTCCAGCAACCAGTGCTCCCAGCTGTCTCTTATCAGAGGATACCCCAACCAGTCAGCTTGGCCCCACCCTGGCAAGGCAGTCCAGTGTCTTCCAGTTCTGCTGTCAGTGGAAATAGGCACATTTGTGTAAGATAAGGCTTGGAATTAGGAAGATGCTATGTACTCCAAATAACCTGCTCCTTGACCTGGCCTCTCTCTACATCTGCTCTGTTCCAGATCCCTGGCTACCCTGACCTGAGCATCTGCAGTCTGCACTTTATCTGCCAACCTTGGGCTGCATGGGGCTCTCCAAGCCCAAGGAACTCTGAGAGGACCCCCAACCACCTGAATGGCTTCAGGGTGGAGGGAGCCCAAGACGGGAAAATATTTTCCTTCCTCCCTCCCTCTTTTCCTTTCCCTTTTCCATCCCTCCCTTCTTACTTAAGATTTTATTTACTATGAGAGAGAGAGAGACCGCGCACAAGTGGGTGGGGGGAGGGGGAGAGGGAGAGAGAATCTCAAGCAGAATCCATGCTGAGTTCGGAGCCCAAGGCGGGGCTCTATCCCAGGACCCTGAGATAACCACCTGAGCTGAAATCAAGAGTCCAACGCTCAACCGACTGAACCACCCAGGGGCCCTGATGGAAAAATATTTCTGAGGTGGCAGATTTAATATGGTGACAGTCAGCCACCATTGGGATTGGCTGCCCAATGCGTTCCCAGGGTCCTCCAGCAATCAAGGCTCCCGGGTGCCTCTAATTGGAGGGTATCCCAACCATCCCTTGTGCCTCACCTGGCAGGGCAGTCCTGATTCCCCCAACTCTTCCCTCCAGGGGGAATATGCATATTTGCGTGGGTGAGACCCCTTGGGGTCAGGCTGATGACTTGCACCCCCAGCATTCCTGTCCGGTGACCCTGCTTGCCCAGACACTTGCTCTGTTCCAGGTCGCCTGCTATCAAGACCCGCTCGTTTCGCGCATGCACACCAAGCACCTCCTCAGCCCATGGTGGGAAACCAGGGCCGTCCAGGCCTGTGGAGCTTCAGTTGGTCCCAAAACACCAGCATAGCCTCCAGGGCAGAGGGAGTCCTCCCTCTCACCCCCATAAAAAATCTTTCTGAAGCAGTTGCTTTAAACTGGTGACAGTGCCCATTTGGACTGGCTGCCTGATGGGGTCCTGGACTTCCCAGTACCTTCTTAGTGAAGGTAGGCAGCGGCTGCCGGGCCCAGACCTGGCAAGGCAGTCGGGACTCCTCCAGCTTTCCCTCCAGGGGGAATGTGCACACTTGTGTAGGTTAGAACTTGGAATCAGGAAGATGCCTTCTATCCCGACAGCCGGCTCCCCCTATCCCCCTCTCCAGGAACTTGCCTCCTTCCAGGTCGCAGGCTCCCCTGGCGTGCGGAGCGGGCGCATGCGCAGTACCTGCCCCACCAGTTCGCGGAGGGAAGCTGTCCTGGACCAGCCGCACAGCCTCCTCCCAACCCGAAAAGCTTTCTGAGAGGCCACCTTAAAACCGGCAACAACCAGTCTACCTTTGGACTGGCTTGCCTGATGGGGTCCAGGTCTTCTCCAGCAAGTGTCTCTCTCTCCCTTTTTAAAAAGATTTTTATTTATTTGAGAGAGAGTGAGCGAGTGAGAGAACACAAGCGGGGTAAGGGGCACGGGGAGAGGGAGAAGCAGACTCCCCACTGAGCGGGGAGCCTGACATGGGGCTCTGTCCTGGGACTCCAGGATCATCATGGCCTGAGCCGAAAGCAGATGCTTAACAGACTGAGCCACCCAGGGGGCCCCTTCCAGGTGTCTCTTACGGGAGGGTATCCTTGTGTAGTCCAGGCCCCTTCCTGGTAAGGCAGTCCAGTGTCCTCCAGCTCTGGCTGCGGGGAGAATATGGGCATTTGTGTAGGTTAGGTCCTGGATTGGGAAGAAACCTTGGACCCCAGCAGCCCAATTCCCATGACCAGGCTTCTGGCGGTTCCCGGTAACAGGTCCCTGGGTCCCCTGAGCTGCGTGCCACATGCATGCGCTAAAGACACCCGTCACCTGGCACTGTTTGGTGATTTGGATTTCAGAGACAGATCTCCTACAAAGATTCTGGCCCTTGTTGATGAGAACAGAAGTGGTGAAACAGCCAAAAGTAAAAACCAACCCTGTAGGGGACCTTGGGTGGCTCAGTCAGTTAAGCAACTGACTCTTGATTTCCACTCGGGTCATGATTTGGGCGGGGGGGGGGCCGGGGTTGTCGTTGGATCAAGCCAGCATTGGGCTCCATGCTCAGTGGGGAGTCTGCTTGAGATTATCTCTCTCCCCCGTTTTTTAAATCTTAAAAAACAAAACAAAACAAAAAAACCCCACCAACCCTGTGAACATGCTCATTTTATCATTTTGGATGGCTACATTATCCTAGGTTCATTCATTCATTTAGTCAACAAATATTTATATTTACATATTTAAATATCTTTAAATTTTATTTAAATAGATTTTTGGGGGGAGCAGCTTTAGGTTCACAGAAAAATTGAGCAGAAGGTACAGAGATTCCTTGCATACCTCCTGCCCCTACACCTGGCAGCCTCCCCCATTATCACCACCCCTCACCAGAGTGGTACTTTTGTTACAACTGATGTACCTACATCAACACATCATTATTCAAAGTCCACAGTTTATGTTAAGATGCACTTTTGTTTTACATTCTGTGGGTTTGGATAAATTTATAAGGACTTGTACACACCATTATAGTATCATACAGAATAATTTTATTGCCCTAAAAATCCTCTGTGCTCCTCCTATTTATCCCTTTTGCCTCATTAACCCCTGACAACCACTGATATTTTTACTGTTTCCATAGTTTTATCTTTTCCTGAAAATCATGTAGTTAGAATCATAGAGTAAGAAGGCTTTCAGATTAACTTCTTTCACTTACTAATATGCACTTACGTTTCCTCCATGCATTTTCATGGCTTGATAAATCATTTCTTTTTAGTGCCAAATAATATTCCATTGTCTAGATTATTTATTATTTATTTATTCATTCACTTCCTGAGGGCATTTTGATTGCTTTCAAGTTTTGGACTTTCTATTCAGCACTCCAAAGGCCATGACTCTTGTAAAGGATCATCTTTATATAACAACACTGTCATTCCATTGGCAAATTGAGACCATAATAAATGCTCATTAAATTAAAATATAATAACTACAGATTTTGCTTCTGAGCAAGTCTGCTCATTCAATATCTGAATTCCTTTGGCTAAAACTCAAGATAGATTTTCTTTTTTTTTAAATTTATTTTTTTATTTTTTATTTTTAAAGATTTTGTTTATTTATTTGATAGAGAGAGACATAGCGAGAGCAGGAACACAAGCAGGGGGAGTGGGAGAAGGAGAAGCAGGCTTCCCGCAGAGCAGAGAGCCCGATGTGGGACTCAATCCCAGGACCCTGGGATCATGACCTGAGCCGAAGGCAGACGCTTAACGACTGAGCCACCCAGGCGCCCTCAAGATAGATTTTCTTACACCAAATTCTTCTAATAAACAGGTGCTCCCGGTTACAGATATTCACATTTTATATAGTTTCTCCTAAATATTTGTTTATTTTATATTTGGATTAAAGTTTTTTTAGTATGTTCTTACCTACCCCATTAGATCAGAAGACTCCAAGGGTGTGATTTGGATAATCTCTATTTTTAAACATCTCTAAAGAGCTTTAAAGCAGTAAATTTACCCATATGCAGAGCATTTATTTAATGAATATATTATTATTGGTTGATTCTGAAATTAGTGTTTGCTAGTGTCCTCGAACCTCAGAAGAAAAGCAGCTGTGGACTTAAGAAAAATTCCTTTATATGTGCCATAGAAATAGTTAGAACCCTGTTGAGTATGGACAAGCCACACCTTAGCTTCTGGTAGATTTGTGAAGTAGGAGTGTCTTCAGAGGTGTTTATCTGAGGTTATCAGGACTAAATCCTCTGACTACACACAATGCACACCATAGTTTTTTTAATTTTTTTTTTTATTCTGCAATCACACAAACTTTCCCCTTATTATTTGTTTCCTCAAGCACAGCCCTGCTTATCCTTGCTTGAGAGGAGATAACACAATATGGGATTTCACAGGCATTTTAATTGAAGCTACAGTTAGACTTCTAATTCTAATGTCTGGATCCTGATGGCTATGCCTTATTGTGATTTCCTCATAGCTGGATATTTTCACCAGTAAGACTGTGTTTGGTAAACAAGCAGAGGTTTCAGTCCTCCTGAGCAGTTGAGAAATGTAGGAAAATGACCTTGTAAGTCATTGATAAACTTATATTCCTGAAACAGAAATGTCTGATTTTAAAAGTGTTTGAAAACACTATGAATCATCTTCGGTAGAAGTCGCATGACACAATTATTTGTTAATCAGGTTAAGTGGAGTTGTATGATGCTTGCATAGTAACAGGCCACATATCTAATTGTGGCTGGCTTTGTTCTTATACTCTGTGTTTTGTCAATCTAAATGCACCCTGCACAGAAGAAAACTGACCCTAAGCAGCTTCCTCCAACTTCAAAATATGCTTCTTTACATATCTTACAAATGGAAATATCTTTTCTATCTAAATACCATAAGCTCATTGAAAAATTAAAACAATATGGAAATATATAAAGTGGAGAATAAAATAAAATTCTTGGTTAAAATCCACATATATGTGGTTTATAAAAATGGGATTATAATGGTACACCATTTCTGCTTAACAATATATTATGAATCTCTTTCTTTATCCCATTAATTGTTTGACTAGGCAATGGATGTACATGGTAGAAAATTTAGAAGGTATAGAAAGATATAAGTAAGACACCTGGTTCTCCTCTCTGAAGACAACTACTGTTACTAATTTTTTGGGTAATGACAATTCATACATAACTTTATGTATTCTTTTTGTTCTTTCACAAATTTTAACATACTCTAAACACTGCACATTTGCTTTGTCACTTACTTACTTTCACCTAGTTCCCAGGTGAGAAGGTTGTCTACCCTAGGACTAATGCAGCCAACTTTGCAGAGAAGCTCAACCTGGGACTTAAAACTGGGTGATTCATTAAAGCTTTGATATTCAGTTGGTCTGGAAATTTTTAACATCTGATGAGTGAATCTATTTGTTAGTGTCTCAGAGAGACCAGAAAAACTGAGATTTGTCTGAGATTTCATTCGAAGTTCTAGCTGACGAGATAGATTTAAAGGTCAGCAGTGCAAAGAGACAGCTCTTTCCAAGTTTTTACTCTCATAAACAATGCATAGGTGACTATCCTTTTAGGCAACAATTTCATACAAGTGTGTCTTTAGGTAATCCCCTAGGAGTAGATTACTGATTGATGGGCATTTTTGGAACCGATTTTGCCCAAATTCTTTATGCTAAAGTTGTACCGTTATCTTAGTGCCAAGATTCAGGATGCCCATTTTTCCATATCCTTGCTACCCAGTGCATTGTTGAAACTGTTGTCTTGAAGAAAGTACACTTGTGTCAGCTCAATACATTTTCATAACTAAACACTCCCATATAACCAAAACTCAGGTCAAGAAACATTATTTCAATTACCCCATGTCCTTCCTTACCACCTACCTAAATAATTACTTTGATGCTTGGCAACTGATGACTTTCTAGTACCATTATTCCTTCTATATTTATACATAGGCTTTCTGTTGTAAGGGGTAAATGGTATTTTTATTTATTTTTTTAATTTAAAAAATTTTTAAAGATTTTATTTATTTGAGAGAGAGAGAGAGAGCAAGCAAAAGTGAGTGGAGAGGCAGAGGGAGAGGGAGAAGCGGACTCCCCGCTGAGCAGGGAGCCCAATGAGGGCCCTATCCCAGGACCCTGGGATCATGACTTGAGCCGAAAGGGGATGCTTAAACCGACTGAGTCACCCAGGAGGAGCCCCGTAAATGGTATTTTTAATATATATTTTTTATTGTCTATCGACAGTATAAAAATGTAAAATTTTTTTGAGTAACTTAAATTTTTGACTGTAAATCCAGTAATATTTCTAAAATCACATATTATTTCCATAGTTTGAATATTTGTTTGGATTTTCTATGGATACAGCCATATTATCTGAGAATGAGAATAAGAATAATTTTTCTCCTTCCCTTCAAATATTTATGTCTTCCATTTCTTTTTATTGCTTTGTTGAACTCACTAGAATCTTAAGTGCCATGTTGAATTGAAATGGGTTAGTGGACATCCTTATATTGTAAGGCAGCCACTAGTAATGAGTTTTAGTTAGTTGATTTCTAATTTATTTTACCTTATATATATCAGAAGTTTATTAAGATGAAATTTTGAACACATGATTAGTCAGCTATGATTAATCCATTTGAATTGTACTGTTTAATCAGTAAGAACTGTTTAATTTTTGCCTTACATTTAAAAAAAAATTTTATTGTTATGTTAATCACCATACATTACATCATTAGTTTTTGATGTAGTGTTCCATGATTCATTGTTTGTGCATAACACCCAGTGCTCCATGCAGAACGTGCCCTCTTTAATACCCATCACCAGGCTAACCCATCCTCCCACCCCCCCCATAACCCTCAGTTTGTTTTTCAGAGTCTATCGTCTCTCATGGTTCGTCTCTCCCTCCGATTTCTCCCCCTTCATTCTTCCCCTCCTGCTATCTTCTTCTTATTTTTTTTAAACATATATTGTATTATTTGTTTCAGAGGTACAGGTCTGTGATTCGACAGTCTTGCACAATTCACAGCGCTCACCATAGCACATACCCTCCCCAATGTCTATCACCCAGCCACCCCATCCCTCGCCTTACATTTTTATATGATGTCAATATAGTAAAAATTGCTCTTTTTTTGTTTTTGATTTGTTTTGTTTTGCTTGATATATCATGGATGATTATTTTAATCTTAATGTTTTGGGCCACTTTGTTTTATTTATTTTATTTTTTGGGGTGATATAGTAATATATTATCTTTTTTTTCAAATTTTTATTTAAATTCTAGTTAGTTAACATACAGTGCAATATTGCTTTCTGGAGTAGAATTCAGTGATTCATCACTTACATACAACACCCAGTGCTCACCACAACAAGTGCCCTCCTTAATACCCATCCCCCATCTAGCCCATCCCTCACCCATGTCCCTCCATCAACCCTCAGTTTGTTCTCTGTTGTTAAGAGTCTCTTATGGTTTGTTTCTCTTTCTCTCTCTCTCTCTCTCTTTGTTCTCCCTTCCCCCATGTTTATCTGTTTTGTTTCTTAAATTCCACATAGGAGTGAAATCATATGGTATTTGCCTTTCTCTGACTGACTTATTTCACTTAGCATAATACTCTCTAGCTCTATCCATGTCATTGCAAGTGGCAAGATTTTATTCTTTTTGATGGCTGAGTACTATTCCATTGTGTGTGTGTGTGTGTGTGTGTGTGTGTGTGTGTATACATATATATATCAATACCACATCTTCTTTATCCATTCATCAGTCAATGGACATTCAAGCTTTTTCCATAGTTTGACTATTGTTGATAACGCTGCTATAAACATCAGGGTGCATGTATCCCTTCAAATCAATATTTTGGTATCCTTTGGGTAAATACCTAGTAGTGCAATTGCTGGATTATAGAGTAGTTCAGTCTTTACCTTTCTGAGGAAACTCCATACTGTTTTCCAGAGTGACTGCACCAATTTGCATTTCCACCAACAGTGCAGGAGGGTTCCCCTTTCCCTGCATCCTCACCAATACTGGTTGTTTCCTGTGATGTTAATTTTAGCTATTCTGACAGGTGTGAGGTGGTAGCTCATCGTGGTTTTGATTTGTATTTCTCTGATGATGAATGCTGTTGAGCATCTTTTCATGTGTCTGTTAGTCATCTAGATGTCTTCTTTGAAAAAAGGTCTATTCATGTCTTCTGCCCATTTCTTAACTGGATTATTTGTTTTTTGGGTGTCGAGTTTGATAAGTTCTTTATGGATTTCAAATACTAACCCTTTATCAGATATGGCATTTGCAAATATCTCCTCCCATTCTGTAGGCTGCCTTTTAGTTTTGTTGATTGTTTCCTTCACTGGGCAGAAGCTTTTTATCTTGATGAAGTCCCAATAGTTCATTTTTGCCTTTGTTTCCCTTGCCTCTGGTGGTGTGTCTAGTAAGAAGTTGCTACGTGGGCCACTTTGTTTTAAATATGTTTCCTTTAAACAAACTGGAGTTGGATTTTGCATTTTAACCCAATATGAGAGGTTTTTTTTAAATGTAGAGGTTTCAGGGCGCCTGGATGGCTCTGTCATTAAGCATCTGCCTTTGGCTCAGGTCATGATCCTAGGGTCCTGGAATCGAGCCCTGCATAGGGCTCCCTGCTCAGCAGGGAGCCTGCTTCTCCCTCTGCCTGCCGCTCCCCCTATTTGTGCTCTCTCTCTCACTGTCTCTCTCTGTCAAATAAATAAATAAAATCTTTAAAAAAATGTAGAGGTTTAATTCATTTACCTTAATTTATATAATTTCAGTTTCTTTTGTCATCGTGTTATGTTTCCTTTTTCCTGTGATATAAAATTAAAAAAAAATTTCCTCATTTTGCTTTATACACTTTTTTTTGGGGGGGTCAAGAATTTGTCGATCTTCGGGGTGCCTGGGTGGCTCAGTCATTAAGCATCTGCCTTCGGCTCAGGTCATGATCCCAGGGTCCTGGGTTCCAGTCCCACATCGGGCTCCCTGCTCAGCAGGAAGCCTGCCTCTCCCTCCCCCACACCCCCTGCTTGTGTTCCCTCTCTGGCTATCTCTCTCTCTGTCAAATAAATAAATAAATAAAATCTTAAAAAAAAAGAAGAAGAAGTTGTTGATCTTCATTAGCGGCCAAATTGAAATGTTTCTGAAATATTTTTAACCTGCGTTTTTCTAGAGTTAAGAGTGAAGTTGGACTTCGAAGCCCTTCCTTCACTTTGTAACCTTTATACTGTCACTTACCTCACTATCAGTTACCTCTCTCAGGGAAAGCCAGGACTTGGGAGGAGAGGAAAGGCCAAAATCAAGAGTGGAAACACCACTTGGACAGTTGGACAGTGAGCGCCATTTTGAGCCATTTTGGCCATTTTGAGCCATTTTGCTTTGCCTGTAGTTGGCACAACAGCAGAACTTCTGGTCTCCTGCTGTATTGAGAGGAATACTTGAAATATGTAGCCTTTACTTCATGGAGTCCTAACACCAAGCATGACATGGGGTTGTACTGTTATCACAGACTGTATGTTGGTCTTGTCTGTTGTGGGGGTATTTTTGCTTTGAGAGGAAGGGAAAAAGCAGCAATGGCCTAAAAATCAAGTCTAATCCACCAACATGACCTGGAGACTTGCATTAGGCAGTAGGGACCTTACCGTTAGCAAAGAAACTGTGAACGAGGCATTTTTATGTTGCTGTGGACACCTAAATATGGTTACAGATAGAAAAGTCCTGCTAAGGAGGGGAAGAATGAAGCGGGGCGGGGGGCGGGAATCAGAGGGGGAGACGAACCATGAGAGACGATGGACTCTGAAAAACAAACTGAGGGTTCTAGAGGGGAGGGGGGTGGGAGGATGGGTTAGCCTGGTGATGGGTATTAAAGAGGGCATGTTCTGCATGGAGCACTGGGTGTTATGCGCAAACAATGAATCATGGAACACTACATCAAAAACTAATGGTGTAATGTACGGTGATTAACATAACAATAAAAAATAAAAAAAATAAAGTCCTGCTAAGAAAAATGAATCTTTTCTCTCAAATCATCCTCCCGTGATGGAATGTGGCTAGACTTCGAAGATCCCACAGATTTTGTGAGCTCTCTCAGAAAATGTTGAGGGGATTTGGGTAGTTTGGCTCCTAATACATCAACTTTTAATCATTTGATACCAGACTAATGAATTTTTTTATCATGTTTACACTGACCATTTATTAGATGTTGCTTTTCTTTTTCTTTTTTTTTTAAAGATTTTTATTTATCTATTTAACAGAGAGAGAGAGCACAAGCAGGCAGAGCGGCAGGCAGAGGGAGAGGGAGAAGCAGGCTTCCCGCCGAGCAGGGAGCCCGACGCGGGGCTCGATGGGATCATGACCTGAGCCGAAGGCAGCCGCTTAACTGACTGAGCCACCCAGGCGCCCCGCTTTTCTTTTTTGTTAGTTTTTATTAATTATTAAAGGCACATGTTATTAATAGCGTTCAAGTAGACATTTAGTATTCAAGAGAAACCAGCATGCACGGACATTTGGGATGGTTTAATGAGACCCGCTAGGTGCTAGGTAATAAACTTCCAGAGACCTGTGCTAATGCAGGGTTCCTCAATTTTGACTAGTTCTTATAAAAATAGAATCACAAGCTCATTTGCCTTAGGTTGTAAGCATCTTGAGAGCAGAGGCCCCATCTTATTCATCTTTGTGCCCCAGGGCCAAAGATGGTGTCTGGAATATTGTGAACCCACAATCACAAATATTGAAAAAAAATTCCATGCTCGAAACTTGAACACACTCTAGGATTTTCTGATTGTCTTTTAATGCCAGCTTTTCTAAAATTACAAAAAGCTAGAAATAAGGCCACTGAGATTTAACTGACATTAATTACATTCAGTGGGTTTAAGCTCAAATTTATTTTTAGCTTATTTTTGAAAGGGCCCAGGAACTAATTATCTCTAATATTTATCTCTAGATTTAAGTCATACCTTTGTAGTTAGCAAACTGTGCTGCAGAAAGAAGTTCTATCGGCTCGTGAAATCTGTTTCTCTTAATTACTTCTTTGTCAGCTACCCCTTGAGCTATTAAATATTATGTTACTCCGTCAAAACTATCAAGCTGTCTTTGTGACGCTCATGGGATTATGACTGTATACATTTATAGACAGAGGATTTACCTCTGCAGGAGAAAGAAAATGACAAGGTACAAGATTAGGTTAACTTCACAGTGGAAAAATGTAAACAGTTGTCAGCAGTGAAAAGAAATATCCTTGTCACTTTATAAAAATACCTAGATCATGGCCTTATTTCAAAGCAATTGTGTAGCCTTCCTACCTGTCAGGAAGGATTCAATGTTCACTAATTATACATGGCTGAGAGAGCATTTTAAAGGCTGTGTCCCAAATTTAGCTTCACTCCGTGGGGTCCACCCTATTTTTATCTATTTAGTAATCATAATTCTGCTTCTCCTAAAACCCTTATGGTTGGAATTTTTTTTTCATTCACCAAGTAAATGTTTATCGAGTACTTGCTATGTGCTGCTTAATTTTCTAGGTGATGGGAATAAAAAGAGGAAAAGACATGGTCTCTGCCCTTTACTGGATAGCAGGAAACAGCCTGAAGAGACACCCAGAGATACAGTACGAGGGTAATGTGGAGGCAGGGGCACCTGGTCTCAGGGGGGAGTTTGCCCACCTCTTCGCCTTATATAGAGTCAGTCCCTGCTGCTTGGGCAGAACCAATCCCTTATCACAATTCAAATCGGAAAATTTAGCAAAATATTCCGAAATTGCTGTCTGTATAAACATCACACAGCCCCCCTCTTCTAGTTTTTAAGTTTCTTTAACCTGTAGCACAGAAACAGCCCAGGTCAAGTCATAAGCTTAAAGAGCATGCTTCCCACGTCATATCCTCCGCGGGGCTTGCTCTCAACCCAACATGGACAAGATTGAGCACGTGAGGAGATGAAGTCGTCACTTCCCCGATTTGCAGCATCTTCAGTGTGTGCGGGTCGTCGAGTGAGGGGTGTGCGCCTTACAGAGGAAGTGTGGCTCCAGCCTGATTCCCGATTCTCTGGCTCTGTCCTTTACACATCTGTTTGCACAGGGCCCTGCAGTCCCCCTACACCTTACCTCCCAGCCTGAGGGGGGTGGGGAGGGGAAGCCCGATATCAGATACAGCTCTGCCCTTCTGACCCGGCAGCACCTCCAGAATTACCAGGTGTTGAGTCAGGCAGGTCCTGGGCAGGGAGACAAGGCTCCAGTCTTATTTCATCAGTCTCCAGCTCCTGACTTATTTTGTTCTCTTTCCGCATCTCTCTCTCTCTCTTGCTCTCTCCCTCTCTCTCACACAATGGGACTAAGAATAGCTGATAAAAAAATAACTGGCTTTCCTTGGAAATCATGTAACTTATTTATTTGTTTATATAAAGTCCACATAATCATCTTGTTTCTAGCAAGGATTTTATTGGAAGTATCCACATGGATATTTGCTTTGCCACAGCGTATCCCTATAGTCCTGCTATGGTGTCTGGTTATTCACTCGGGCTTCTCTAGAGACCTGCCTTTGCATTGAACTGAATGCGATGGAAAAGGCTGTTCATAATCCAGAGACTGAGCTTATAATGTTCTGTCAGACACTCAGGAAATTCTAGGTCTGCTCTGTCTTGTCCCAGTTTTTGTCCATAGGTTTTGCAGTTCCTCATCTGCCCTAGACTCGTCTTGAGAGATCACATTCGACGGCATTAATAGGGCGCATTTCATAATCTTAATATTGCAAATACAGCTACAAAAGGGACTTCGTTACCTTGTAAAGCTGCCACTGTGACTCACAATTCTGCCACCAGGTGGAAGTGGTGTGCCCATTTTAGCAGTGAAAACAAGTTTCCAGAGATTCCTACAATGCCTTTTTCTACCCACCTGCTGCTCCGTTTTTCTCTTTCCAACTCTCTTTCCGATTTGGAACAAATTCTGCAGTTTCACATTTCACACACATCCCCATTCTGGGAAAAGAAGGGAGAAAGCATTTATACACATTACTTGACTATGACCATTCATATTCAGCACACCTATAGAAATATTTATACTCTGGTTTATATTATCTATACATTTGTTTTCAACTTGGCAAAGGTTTGTATGTTTAGTTGAACTTGGGGCTATCTTTGCCTGAAAAGATACCAGATAGTTGTATTTAATGAGGTTTTGCTTTTTTTTTGTTTGTTTGTTTTTTGGTGGTGGTGGTAGGGGGTGAGAAGTGAAGAGAATAAAACTTTGTTAGGGGCACCTGGGTGGCTCAGTCAGTTAAACGTCTGCCTTTGGCTCAGGTCATGATCCTAGGGTCCTGGGATCGAGTCCCCCCACCCCCTAGACTCCTTGCTCAGTGGGGAGCCTGCTTCTCCCTCTCCCTCTGCTGCTCCCCCTGCTTGTGCTCTCTCTCTCTGACAAATAGATAAGTAAAATCTTTTTTTTTTTTTTTTTTTTTTACAGAATAAAACTTTGCTAGAAAGCTAAGATCTAAAATAACTGGAAGGGAATTTTGAAGGTCACCCAAACAAGAGGGTACATAAGGCAACCAGAGATGGGCCAGGGGCTATAAACAAGGGCCAAGAAATAAGTATAGAAGTAAGGACTGATAAGTGGGGAACAAAATGGGGGGTGGAGAGTTTTGGGTGACAACCCAGTGAGTTGGCCCACTTAAAGAGATGAGCAGGAAGTATAACTCTTCTGTAGGCTTTCTATCTCAGGTGCAGCAGAGTCCCAGCTTCAGTAGCCAGGCTCCCATGACTCTTCTTTCAGCTCATTCCCTCCCCGTTGTACTGAGTAATAGTGTGGATTAGGTTCCTGTGGGAATTCAGTCCTTCTTGTGCCATGTGTCTAGTTCACCTTCTCAAGTTTTCAAGGCTGGGATTCAGAGGAGCAGTAAAGGGTGTGTCAGGGAGTGGATGGAACAGTGGCTAGATCCACATGGAGACAGAGGGTAGAGAGGTAGAATGCCACGGGATTAGGAAAGTTCCAGGTGTGTTTTGTCTTCAGGGAGGGATTTGTCTGTTTAAGGAGGGAGCCAGGTGATGTTTCCCCCACAGATGCTCTTTCTTGGTTCCCAATGCTGAGAACAGTAGACCTGGAGTCACTTCTTTTGTGTTGGACTGGTTCCTAGAATCTCCAGGTAATAATTGATTATGGAGGTGATGGCAGGGCTTATGGGTGTGAAGAAACAGTAGGGGAATCCACAGCTACTATAAAGGAGTATTCTGGATGAAGTGCAGTAATTGGCTAGGAGCAAACTGGTCCTATGACAATGATGTCTGGATGTACCATCAACATGTTTCCCAGCCTTTAGACTTTTTATGTATCTAAAGTATTCCTTATCTACCACCTCATATAGAATTAATTTTTGATCAATTTTTTTTTATAAATTCCCATATGTTGAAACAAATCAAATTCCCCAAACTCCAAACTGTCAGGTTGCTGGAATAAATTACAGAAGTTTATAAGAAAGTAGGTATGGTATGTTCCAATTTCTGCTAAAAAATTGTTCGGGTATTTACGTGCATCAAGAAGAGTGAGAGACTACACACCAAGTTGCTCACAGCAGCTCCCTTTATTCAGGTCTCTGCTGAAATGTTCTCCCTTGAGAGTCCTTCCTTGATTATTCTGTTTGAAAAGCAGCACCTCACCCCCCACCCCAGATCACTTTCTATTCCCTTCCTTTGCTTTATTCTTCCTCCTGGTCTTCTCCCTCCTTGGCATGAGGTTTATCTATCTGTTTAGTATCTGTAACCCCCTAGGCGATATAGCTCTGAGAGGGCAGGAAATTTGGCTTTCTTGTTTCCTGCTGTATCTCTAATGCCTCAGACAATGCCTGGAGCTCAGGAAATGTTTGTTGTACTGACGAATAAATAAATGGGGGGACGAAGTTGCATAAATGGAGAACACTGCTAGCACAGTGCTTCTTGGGGGTTCAGAGTAGGTTCATGCTTCAACTGGTTTTGTCTGCTAATTAAACAGAATGCCTAAGCCAACTAAGGGAAGGATTTTCCGAGAATATAAGGACTTATTCGTGCTTTGAATTAGATCCAGCAGGGGTACTAAACTCTGAGCCACCCACTTAAATGCCAATCAGCTGGGAAAACGGGGGACCTGCGATGCCCTGGTGTCATTGCTTGAGTCTGAAGCTGCCTTGTGGCCAACGCTGCAGGGCGGCTGGTGTCCCCACCTCCTGCAGCCCCAGAGTTACCGATTTTCTAAGGATTTCCTTCAAGCCTTTGGAAACCGTGACAGTGCAGCTGTGATTCAAATCACAGGATTTACCTGGACGTGTTTCCTGGTTCTTAATCCTTCCTAACTGTGGTGCCTTAGGCCAGCCAACCACATCTATCTGTGTCATCACCTCAAACATGAAGGGATAATAAGGCTTCCTGGCATCTAAAAGACATTATATAGAGTCATTAGTTCATGTTTCAAATGGTTTCACATTTATAAGCATCATTATTTTGAAATAAACTCTTTCGAAGATTTTGGGAAAGTCACATGCCAAAAATACTAAGCTTATAACATGTTTTCTTACTCATTTACTCTCCTCGGGCATGGGCCTGTCCAGTGGGAGATACTTTGTCAGAAGTGTTTGTTGAGTTTCCACTGGATACAGTTCCCTGTTGGGTGGTGTTGGAGGAGAAAGAGAGGGTGGAGGCTATTTCATGCCCTATGAAAGAATCCGCTTAGGATGAGGGGATCTCCTTGGAGTGGACTGAGGCATTCTCAGCAATGTGTCCTTTTGATTGTGTATATTTGTTTAGGTTTTCCGAATACAGTCTGATAAGATTATTCATCCTGAAAAGACAGATCCCAGAGTCCATATCTAGGCCTGGATCTTCAAATGCCTTGTCCTGTTCACCCTAGGGCCAAAAACATCTAGAGAATATTCCGCAGCCTGTCCCAGGGCTCACAAGTTACTGCTCAGGCCCAAATGCCTTTGGAATGGAAAACGTAATTGTGGACTTTGATCCACATTCTCCTGCATAATAAAAATTCTATTTGTAGTCAGTTCAAAAACACTTTTGTTCTTTAACTTTCATAGAACATCAGGGAAATTAACATTTTTAATGGGCATTTTCCTGGTGCTAGAGAACCGTAACTATCAGGAGGCACTTGGTTTCAGAAAACTACGGGGTCCCTCCTCTAAGTGCAACTTTGGAGAGTTTAAAGAAGTTTAAAGTATTTTCTTGAGGGTTTCTCAGGCTTGGTTTGGATAAGCTTTCAGGCATATTACATGAGTTTGAGGGGCTTCTGTTGCCGTGCTGTCTCTGCTTTGTGCAAAGACCAAGGTCTAACTTCCATTTCTGACCTTCTGCTTGGATAGGAATGCAGCAGAAAAAGCAAATAATTGTAATAGCTTCTAACACAAGGCGTGGTGCTAAGATGTGGACACACTTTATTCATTTCATCGTCCCAACTCCTCTGTAGGGTAGGGACTGGCATCCCCGTGGCACAAAGGAGGACACAGAGACTTGGTGGGTTGAGGCAACTCACCTGACCTCACACAGTAATAAGAGGAAGGACTGGGATTTGAACTGGAGTCTGTTTGACTTTGGAGCATGAGGCTTTCAGCCACAATGTGGGCAGAGATACCTCTCCATATTTTTTGGAATTGCATGTGAAAGAGGAGTTGAGAACTTTATTCAATGAAGTTCTGAGCCAGGGCAGCTGAAAGCTATTTAGGATATATCAAATATTGTATGGAGTTTTGCTATAACTTATTTAAATATAAAAACATTACTTTTTTAGATGAATAAAATAATCAAAAAAGTATACAAAAGAAAGAAATTATGAAAAAATAAGGAATACTAATGACCAATCACATGGCACAGTAGAACTTGTTTTGTCAAAATTATATTTAAATACTTCTTATTTATGAGTGAGAAGTGTTATCTTTTATTTACGATGTCTCTAAACCAGGAGAAGTTGTGTGTGTAGAAACCAGTATTGCTGTGGCCTGTGTCTTTTTGTCTTTTTGTCTTTTTTTAACTGAGGTATGATGGACATAGAATATTATATTATTTTCAGGGGTACACCGTAATGATTTGATTTTTGCATATGCTGCAAAATGGTCACAATAAGCCTTGTTAACATCCATCACCACACATAGTTACAAAGTTTCTGCCCCTTGTGGTGAGAATGTTAAAAGTTTACTCTCTTAGCAACTTTCAAATATACAAGAGTATTAACTGTAGTCACCATGTTGTACATTACATCCCCGGACTTATTTGTCTTATGACTGGAAGTCTGTACCTTTGACCCCCTTCACCCTTGGCATTTTTTTTTTTTTTTAAATGGCATGTGGCTGGTTCTTATGCAGCCCTACCTCCCCATTGGCCATTCTGGGCGCCTGGGTGGCTCAGTCAGTTAAACGTCTGCTTTCAGCTCAGGTCATGATCCCAGGGTCCTGGGATCGAGTCCTACATGGGGCTCCCTGCTCTGCAAGGAGCCTGCTTCTCCCTCTGCCTCTGCCTCTCTTTCTCTCTGTCTCTCATGAATAAATAAATAAAATCTTTTTTTAAAAGAAGTAACTAAACTATACTGTTTCTTACAGAAATAAACAATTCAAAACTTCCAGAGAATTATATTTACAAATGTACACAAATGTGAAAATAGAGGCATGCCCCAATCTCCAGAAGTTTCCAAGAGAGCTTCTTAAATAGATCAAGCATTTTAGATATACTTAGATTCTGCTACTGCTTGAGTAGTTGTAGTCACAGACTTACTAGAGAACCTGCCAAGTGAATGGTAGAATGTTGAGACAATTAACCAATTCAGTAAAAAATTTCCTCAGACTTATATCATCATACTCTAACATCTTTCTGACTCTTTACCTTTTAGCAAAGTTATAATGTTGCTATAGACTCAAATCATCTCAAGACTATGAACACAAGTTTTGCTAGTTAAATGAAAATCATTAATATTTATTAGAGAAAGAAGCAAATCTTGGGCAGCTGTTACAATTTCAAGTTTTCAGAATATTTGGCAGTTTTTATTTATCTTTTTTATAGAGAAGTTCAGAAAAGGTGTTTAGGATGATCTAAACACAGATATGTGGAAGTGTGACTTCTGAAAAATATTTATAAATGAATGTGTATCTAATAAGCTTATATAAATGTAATCTATCCTATTATATCCATAAGATGGAAATGACTAGGGCTTAGACTGCTAAGTCTCTGCTGAATTTTCTTGTATGAGGTTAACCATACCAAAGTCATCAAAACAGAAAAACAGCTCTACTATTCTGATGTGATTTCTAACCTATTTCTTAAGTCATAACTTTACGAATTGCGTGTATATGCTGTTTGGTTAGATAAGGAATCAATCTAGCTCTATGGAATTTTTGCCTACGCTAACATTAACAGAAGGGAAAAGGAAAAGCAGAGCTTTTACTAGAAAGGTTAAAGAAAAAGCAAAAGGGGGCTCTGTTGGAACAGTAGTGTGAAAATAAATGTACTTAGGATGGAAGAAGGAGACAAGAAACAGCTATAGTCACAGCTATTCTTAGGATGCTAGGATACAGGTCTTGCCCCTGAACGGGCTTACAGGTGAGGGTCCCGACTGGTAAGGTATTTATACTATGGTCCAGCCATGTGCAAATAACCTTGTCATGCTTCACAAGGGATTGATAATAGCATTCTCTCTCATCTTCACATCTTGTCATTATTTTGAGATTATGGATGCCACTATCTCAACGAAGTTGAGACTCAGGGACAAAAATCTTGTGGTCTTGTCCTGGACTCACAGATTTCTAATGGAAACGTTCTAGCAAATAGGAAAAACATAGTTTCATGGAGCAATGGACTTAATAAATGGAGTGTTTAGGAAGAATCTTACTTTTTTTTCACCTAGGAATCCTTAAGGGCAGTTGAGATATTATATGGAATTTAATTGGTAAACTGTATCTCTCCTATTACTAAGGATAGGATTTTAGTAGAGTTCCTAGAGAAATCACGTTAGGATTTCATGTTTCTACATCAAGATTCTCTAGATTCCCATTTAATAGCAAAGAGTCTTCCATTTTTGTTCATTTTTCCTGAGAGACTATTGAGGTGTTGTGGATGGGGGTGGAAGCCAGGGAGAGGTTGTAGGATCTCACTTTGTGTTCGTATACTTTCTCATTTGGGACTTTATTCTCACCAATAGATTCTCATTTCTTCTACCTTCTTTGGTATTGTAACAGTTGTCCTGATTTCGCATGTATTTATAGCCTCTCATACCATCCCTGTTCTTCCATTTTCAAAATTTCTCACAGTTGTGCTTTTGTTTTAGAGTGACAATTGCCCACAGCCTTTATATCTCTACTGAATTCAAAAATAATTTAAGATGAAGACACAAGGGTCAAGAATATGTAAACAAAACATCAGTTTTATTGCTAGTAAAGTTGATGATAGAATGAAGTTCTGATGTGCAGCTATATATGGCCCTTGCAATAGGGTGACCCCCCAGAAGAGACTCTAGGTCTGCAGAGCAGGCACGTTTACCTCAAATGACTGCCTCACACTTGCAGGAACCCCATAATCACTGAAGGAAGAGAGAGACTTCACTCTGCTTGATGTAGAAAGGCTGGGCCCCAGGGAACCACACTCCTAGATGTGATGAGAAGGTGGAGGTGTTTCTGAGGTGGAGGCTTCCTCATGGCTATTATCATGAAACTTCAGTTAACTCTGAAATAGTTCTGATTGTGTGGAGTTGCTGCTTTCAGTGGATTTTACCTAAGTAGGAAAAAGAGGAGCTTTGTCCAGTTCCAAACAACCAGCACTCTGGATGTCTAAGTAAAAGATCAGAGTGAGAGCATCATGGTAAAGCTATAGATTTTTAAAACATGTAAAATTGGATTTTTATTTTATTTATTTATTTATTTATTTAAGATCTTGTTTATTTATTTGTGAGAGAGAGAGAGCAAGCACAAGCAGGGGGAATGGCAGGCAGAGGGAGAAGCAGGCTCCCCACTGAGCAGGGAGCAGGACCCTGAGATCATGACATGAGCTGAAGGCAGATTCTTAACCAACTGAGCCGCACAGGTGCCCCTAAAATTGGATTTTTAATATGAAATAACTGAACATTTCACTCTCCTCCCCTACCCTCTCCATATCTCCTCTCTGACCCTAACCTTATATCTTATTTAAAAAATAGGTAATATATTTTTAAAAATTTTGATCTTTGAGGGGAGTAAATAGATAAATGACCTTGATAGCGGTTGTTGCTAGGAAAAAAAAATGGTAAAAGTTAGCTAGTCTGGGTGCCTGGGTGGCTCAGTCGGTTAAGCATCTGACTCTTGAATTTGGCTCAGGTCAGTATCTCAGGGTTATGAGACAGCCCCATGTTGGGAGTCTTCCACTCAGTGCAGAGTCTGCTTGAGATCCTCTCTCCCTCTCCCTCTGCCGCTCCCCTCCACTTCTGCACTCTTAAATAAACAAATAAACAAACAAACAAATAAATAAAATCTTTAAAAAGTTAGCTCTTATAATCTAAATCTAAATTTATCATTTTGGTAAATGTTTCTCAACTTTTAACTACTCCTTATAACTTGTAATCCCTTATAATAAATTAGCTCATTTGGGGGCGCCTGGCTAGCTCAGTTGATAGAGCATCTGACTCTTGATCTTGGGGTTGTGAGTTTGAGCCCCACATTGGGTGTAGAGATCACTTAAATAAATAAAACTTAAAAGAATTAAATGAGCTCATTTGCATTGGAATATATTTCTCAGTTTACCTGAAACTATTCAATAGGAAGTTCAAAGATGAATGTTCCTTAGAAGCCTTTATAAAATTTTTTTCAGCCACCTTTTTTTTGTATTCTTTTATTTTTTTTTAAATTTTATTTCATTATGTTATGTTAGCCACCATACAATACATCATTAGTTTTTGATGTGGTGATCCACGCTTCATTGTTTTCGTATAACACCCAGTGCTCCATGCAGTACGTGCCCTCCTTAACACCCATCACCAGGCTAACCCATCCCCCTACCCCCCTCCCCTCTAACACCCTCAGTTTGTTTCTCAGAGTCCATAGTCTCTCATGGTTCGTCTCCCCCTCCGATTTCCCCCCTTCATTTTTCCCTTCCTTCTCCTAATGTCCTCCATGCTATTCCTTATGTTCCACAAATAAGTGAAACTAAATGATAATTGATTTTCTCTGCTTGACTTATTTCACTTAGCATAATCTCCTCCAGTCCCATCCATGTTGATGTAAAAGTTGGGTATTCATCCTTTCTGATGGCTGAGTAATATTCCATTGTATATATGGACCACATCTTCTTTATCCATTC
>NC_138374.1:129853510-129872178 GCF_054177405.1 Leptonychotes weddellii
TGTATCTTAGGTAGGAGAGATGACCTACTTTAGAGACAGTTGCCCCATTCAGACTCTCAGTTCCGCAAAAGGGTGTGAGTCCCATTCTATCACTGTGATCAAATGACCATCTTAAAAGTTGCTCAACTCCAGACATTTTCAGAGACTACATTATCAATATTTAGCAAAATTATTGTTGAGAGAAATAATGTTTAGCAAAGGTTGCTCAAAAGATAGTAGGCCATTTATTCTAAAACATATCAGAGTAATAAACTTCACTAGTGAAAGATGAGGAACCAGATCAGAATGAATGGGTTCCTACAGAATTGAGATTCCATTGCAGTTAGGCTAAAGATGCCACCAAGGATATTGTTATTACAAGGCAGTGTCCTCATTGATAAAACACCCCCATAAAAACTCCTACCTCATCTTCATACTGTGTATGGTTCTTGTTCTCCTTAACAATTGGTCTGTCTTTATTTTGTAAGCCCTGTGATTTGCCTATTTACATTTTCCTTTCTGGTTTGATTAATACAATTTAAACTCAAATTTGTGGCCCAACTGTGACACATAGATAAATCATTATAGAGAATATGTTTTTCCGTAAATTTTTTTTAAATTCTCAAACTTAAAAAGAGCTGAAGGAATAGTATATAATGAACACTTGTATACCTTTCACCTAGATTCACTAGTTGTTAATATTTTGTCCCTTTCATTTTCTCTCTCACACACACACTCACACACACATACTTTTGGCTGTATCTTTTGAAAACATTATAGATATCGTGATACATTATTCTTACTTCTGCATAAATCTACTAAAAATAAGAATATATATATATATCTAAATTTATATATACAATTTACAGTATATAAACTTCTTTATCGCCAGTTTTGTGAACACATTTCCGTGTACATGAAGGCTCTCAGAATATTTGTTAAATGAGTTAATGAGTTTAATGGCTGCAGACATTTCCACTATATAATTTATTATTGCACATTTTAGGTTTTTCCAGAGTTTCACTATTATAAATAAAGAAAAAAATTTCTTACTTTTTCAAAAGATTTTTCCAACTTCAAAATTGTACTATTCCATTCTCTTTTCAGGCAATTGGATCTTCATAAATTATTCCCATTATTGATGCTTATGAGTACACAAACATCTCCCTGGTGGAATGCCTGGGACATAGAACCTTCTCAGTAGGCAGTAGCCTATGTTTTAGTAAGTAGTTAGAAAATTCCATGTCGGTATTAAATTTCAATTCAACAACTATATTTTAAACAACCATAAGGTGGAGCAATCTGCTAAGTATATGCATACAATAACAAATGAACAAAATAAAAGTGCAAGAAAGAAAGAAAACATTTCAGAAGCTATAATGCCAATGTTTGAAAAATTGCATTGTGGGGGAAATAATGATAAAATCGGACACTCCCAGTGCTTCTGGTCCAGCAATTTTTCAAATTTTTTTAAAGATTTATTTATTTATTTATTTGAGAGAGAGAGAGAGAGCATGAGCAGGGGTGGGGGGAGGGGCAGAGGGAGAGGGAGAAGCAGAGAGCCTGACACAGGGCCCTGGGATCGTGACTTGAGCCGAATGCAGACACTTAACCCACTGAACCACCCAGATGCCCCAATCTTTCAATTTTTATCTTCTTAATTTAGAAGTACAAATAAATGCTATTTATCTTGCCAAGGAAAAATGTACTGGGACTATCCACCAAAGAGATCTTTCACTAGAATAGTCCTTGGATAGAACTAGCAATTGTAACTTCAGTTTTTTGTTTATTTTTTTTATATTTAACTTTTTTTTTTAATTGAGGCATAATTGACATATAACATTATGTTAGTTTCAGGTATACAAAATAATGATTTGATATTTGTATATATTGTGAAATGATCACCACTGTAATAATCCATCACCTCACATAGTTACAGAATTCTTTTTCTTGTGATGAAAACTTTTAAGATCTTTTCTCTTAGCAACTTTCAAATATACAGTTCAGTATTGTTAACTACAGCCACCTTGCTGTACATTACATCCCTAGGACTTATTTATTTTATACCTGGATATTTACACCTTTTGACCCCTTTCACCCATTTTGCCCACCACCCCCCCGACAACCACCGATCTACTCTCTGTATCTATGAGCTCTTTTTTGTTTTTCCTTTTCGTTTGCTTTTAGGTTCCACATATGAGTGAGATCATGTGGTATTTGTCTTTCTCTGTCTGACTTACATCACTTAACATAATGCCCTCAAGATCTATTGTATTTAACTCTTAATAACATTTTAAAGCACCTCTGTATATTGAGTTCTGCATTGTAAGCCTTGTACCATCGTCACCTGTCGTGTGATGTGAGTCTCTTCAGGGACTCCTAAACAATTTTTCTTCCTGCTGACTTTCCCACTGACTGCTTTATTACTTGGATAATAATATGCAATGTTTAAATTTACAAAGATGTCAAGGCATCATATTAATTAAATATTTTTAAGATGATGGTAATATGAGGAGGAAAAAAGTTTTCAGAATTAAGGACATAAAATAATTTCATGTTTTAAATAGAGTTTGCCTACAAACATATTTTATGCAACAGAATCGATATTCTATTTAAAAATCAATACAAAATATATCTATTTCTTCCCCTTTTTGTACGAGGATCAGGGTTTTGTCCCTAAGAGATATTTGTCAAGAGCAAGAGCTTGGGTTCTTTGTGTTGAATTACTGTGTGTAAGTGAGTCGTATACAGTCCCTGGTGAATGAAAAGTTGAAACAGAAGAAGTTGTTAGGAAATCGGAAGAAAGTTACCAGAGTGAGTGACTAGACGAACAGTAGGTGAAGTCATTATGAAATAAATTTGAGAACTCAGGAGCTTAAAACTTGGAGGAAAGAGAAAATACAGGGTCACAGAGGAACAACACAAGACACAAAGAAAATCCCCAGATTGGAGTGCCGGGAAGTTAACCTAGCTGAGCCCACCCAGTGGAATCACCTCCTCTCAGCTCTGGGACTTGAAGGGTCCTGACGGAATCAGATTATTCAGACAAGCTCTTTTCTCTCTCTAAACTCACAGTAGCAAGTTACTCTTGATTCTTGAGTAATTCTCTAAGTGTTGCTCAACTCTTGGTTAAGGTAACACTTGTGTCTCCTTCTGGATCATAAGTGGGTTATGATATATCCGGGAAAGGCTTGAGGAGATGATGTAATTACAGAGATCACTTTGAGGTCGTAGGAGGCTAACATGCTCTGTAAAAGGGACCGGCGGTCATGCAAAGTCACAAGTGTGACTCTGGTGAGGCAAACAGGCGCGTGCAGCTCAGAGCAATGGTTGGAATTCACGGGTCCTGTCACCAGAGGAATGCTGGCCAAGTCTCGGTAGCTAAGTTGAATGGCATTTCCACAAAGGTATGCGTTTTGGTCTATTTTCTCAGTGAGTCCTGCAAAAAGATGGAAGTGGAAGATAGATGGAGACATAGGAGAGGTGGAAAGAACCAACAGCTACTCTGATGAGCATTTTCCCTGCATGTGCTTTCCCATATGTGTGTGCACTGTGTGAAGAGCCAAGTCTCACTGTCCCAAATGAGCAGCAGCACACCCATCCCACATCCGTGACCATGAGGCCAAGTTTGCCTGACTGCATCTCCCAAGTCCTTCTGCTCTCTCCACATTACATGCCTGCATATAGGTTTGCTCTCTCTACATTTTGTATTAATTCAGCTTTGCTCTGTGAATCTGTATTTTTGTGCTACTCAAGACCATGGGTCTGTCAGCCTTGTCCACTTCTATCTTCAGTGCTTGGCACACAGTGGGTGGGATGGTTAGTTTTATGCATCAATTTGGCTAGGCTTTGGTGTCCATGGTCAAACACCAGTCTAGATGTTGCTTTGAAGGTATTTTTTAAGATGTGATTAGAATTTAAATCAGTAGATTTTGAGTAAGGAGATCACTCTTCATTACGTCTGTGGGCCTCATCCAACCAGTTGAAGGTCTTAAGAAGAAAGACTGAGGTCCCCCAAGAAGGAATGAATTCTGCCTCTAGACTGCCTTAAACTCAAGACTACAACATTATCTCTTTCTTGGGTTTCCATTCTGCCTGCAAATTTCAGACTTACTGGCCTCCATAATCACATGAGCTAATTCTTTACAATAGATTTCTCTCTTTGTTTCTGCTTCTGTGTTTCTTTATATATAGATAGGTATCTATCTATATCTATCTGTTTACCTGTCTATTTATATCCTCTTGGTTCTGTTTCTCTGAACAGAGAACGCTGGCTAATACATACAGTGGACATTCAATAAATATTTGTGAGAGGAATAAATAGGAGAGAGAGTGGGGATGTGACACAGTCCTGCTTGTTCCAAATAAACAAATTGTCCAAGAGTGTTGGGGTGGGATAGTCAACATTAAGACACCATTTCATGATATTAATTACCTGAGGAACTCATGGATGTATACATTGTCTTTCACAGATGTTAAAAAACTAAGCAGTGGATTAAAAGATACATAATGGAGGGTACCCGAGTGGCTCAGTCAGTTAAGTGTCTGCCTTTGGCTTGGGTCATGATCCCAGGGTCCTGGGATCGAGTTCTGATTCAGGTTCTCTGCTCAGTGGGGAGTCTGCTTCTCCCTCTACCCTTCCCCCCGCTTGTAATCGCTCTCTCTCTTGGATAAATAAATAAAACCTTAAAAAAAAGAGATATGTAATGGATACAGGAGCTCTTTGTTTTGGTGACTCAGAAGTGTTAAAGTAACTGATTTCTTCTAGAGCATGTAAGCTCACTTCAGCTGTATTGGAGAATTACCAAGCCATTAAGAGAGGAGCATTTATTGCAAATAGGTGAGCTATGATGTTTTCAGATTGTAGTTTAAAAAGTTTAATCCAATATAAGAATAGTGTAAAGATAGAGAAAAAATGCATTTACCTAATTTAAAAAACATTTTATATAAAGCATTTGGTTTAATGAAGTTGTTAAGGTCTTATGTATGTTATAAATGTATGCTACACATAATTTCCTAAAATTTTTCGTATGTTTAACCAAAATTCATTTCAGCATTATCAAACACTGTGCCCACAGTCTTGGGTTGTGGGGTTGACTCAAACACCATTCTTTGAAAGGAGGCAAATTAGATATTGAATAATTGGTGTAGATAGAAATAAAAACTACTGTTTGACCTTCATTGATTATAAAGGAAGAATTATGATTTAGGAAATTAAATAAGCCTCTACCTTAAGGAGAGTATTGTGTAGCTTAAAAAGAAATTGAAAAAATGTGAGTTGTTCTACTCTGAGCTCATTTTCCCATTCATTAAAACTCAAAGATTTTCTATCCACTTAATGAAGGCTGACATTTCGTTCCACTTTATTAATATTATAATTGATTTATTCCTATTTGTATTCTATATCTTAGTCTATTCTTCCTTGCCTAATGTAGAGGTCAGTAAACTTTTTTTTGTAAAGAGGCAGATAAATATTTTAGGCTTTGTGGGCCATATGGTCTCTGTTGCAACTACCCCACAGAAAACAGCCATGGAGAGTACATAAACAGATGGACATGGCTGTGTTCCAATAAAACTTTATTTATAAAAAGAGACAGTGGATTGGGCTGGATTTGGCCTGTGGGACATAGTTTTCTGTCCCTTGGTCTAATCTTTTGGGTCATTTGTTTTATCTTCTGTAATTAGACTTTGTCTTATTCAACCAGTTTGAGAGTTTAACCCATTTACATTTATTTTCAAAAGTAATTAGTTGGACTTTATTTCCATCATTTTGTTCTAAGGCTTCCATTTTTAAGGTATCCGTGTTTTTCCTTACCACGTGGACAATGCGTCTTTGCTTGTCCCTTCTCTGGCCTTTAGAAAGTTGTATACATTGTTTTTGGTTTTATTGGTAAAAGTTCTCAGAAGTATCTGTAACCTATTCCTGTGTCTAGGACATCAGGGCTGTTCAAACATGTTCCAGCTCTTGGACTTCCTGGGAAACTGTTCTATCTAACAGTGTTAGGATTGCACTTTTCATCTTGAAAGTCAAGTGTGGCCACATGACCGACTTTGGCCAGTAATATGCGAGTGGTGGTGACGCATGCCACTTTTAGGCGGTGATTGAATAGTGAGTGCACAATTCACCATGTTCCCTCTTTCATGTCTCAACAATTTTGGAAGCAGAGATGAGCAGAGATTGAGATTCTTCCACCAGCCTGGGTCCCTTGTGATATGTGGAGCCCTCCTGCTGAACTCGCCACAGTACACACCGAAATAAACATTTGTGATTCTGAGTTGATGAGGCTTGGGGGGTGTTTGAATGGCGGCAGAATCTGTCATCCTGAGTGATAAACTGATACTTTGAAATGTGACGCTGCCATGCCAAAAATCTAGGAAAGTGTTAAGGGTCCAAGTTGGAGCCGAGACTTTTGGTTAAATGGCCACCTGTGATGACCTGGAATGCATATGATCAAGTAACTTCTAATTCCAAAGAAGGTTCTGCAAACTGTGGCCCACAGGCTGAAATTGGGCCCACTCTCTGTTTTCACAGAGCCTGCAAGCCAAGAATGGTTTTCACATTTTCATATGATTGAAAAAGTCAAAAGAAAAATACCATTTCACAATACGTGCAAATTATATGCAAATTCAGATTTCAGTGCCTATAAATAAAGTTTTCCTGGAACCCAGCCATACTCATCCTTGTCATTACTGTCTATGGCTGCTCTCCAGCCAGAGCTGCCAGGCTGAGCAGTAGCTGCAGGACTGGTGGCCTGCGGAGGTAAAATAGTGACTATCTCAACCTTCGCAGAAAGTTTGCTGTCTCCTGCTTTAGACCCTAGAGGAAGAGGTTGGAAAACAACGCTAGGAATTGTGATATTGTGATTTACAGGAAATATATATCTGGTTTTCATCCCGGGCACAGAGCTCCTCAAATCCTTGGCATTTTCTAAGAGAGGAGAGCGATAAAGGTATCTTTTGTTATGTTAATGAGGCGACTTAGCCTGCCCTTAAGGATGAGGCTGGTTGCCAGGGGAGCCAACCTTGAATAGAAGGTTGGGATTCTCATTTCCATCCCTTAATTTCCAGAGAGGGTCTGGAGGTTGAATCAGTCACCAATTGGCCAATGACTTAATCAGTCATGCCTTTGTAACAAAGCCTACATAAAAATCCAAAGGAAGGTCTTCCTTGAGTTTCCAGGTTGTGAACCAGAACCCTCCCACCTGCCACCTGTCTGTCCACAAGGACAGAAGCTCCTTTGTTCAGGAACTCGCCCTATGTATCTCTTCATCTGGCTGTTGGAAGTTCTGTGAGCCACTCTAGCAAATTAATCAAACTCAAGGAGTGGGTCTTGGAACCTCTGATTTATAGGCAGTCAGAAGCACAGACAGCTTGGATTTGTGATTGGCATCTGAAGTGGGGGCGATCTTGTGGGACTGAGCCCATGGGAATCTGATGCTGTCTCTAAACAGGGTCAGAATTGTGTTGAATTGTAGGACACCCCACTGGTGTCAGTGAATTGCTTGGTGTTGTCAGGGGAATCCACACTTTGGAATTGAGGGGTGCAGAAACAGGGGTGTGTGTTGATCGCTCTTGGTTGGTTCAGTACAGTAAGACAGAAATAAGCACAGAAAAGAACTGGCCAGTTAGCAAGCAAGAATAAGAGGAATACAAAGAATTAAAAAATCAGGGCCTTACAGGATTGGAAGAGGCAACTGCTGCTTAATCCAATAAATAAACTATAAAATTGGGAAGACCTTTGAGTGACAAAGGCTGATGAAAACTCAGTTTTGGGAAGGTGTCAAATTAAGGGTACAGCCATCCCACTCCTTTTTAAAACCTCTGAGTGGATTAAAGTGTCAAGGTGCAGCCTGGGCAGTGGTACTCAGTAAATCCTTTTACTTGAGCAGAACTGGCAATCCACTCAAGATGGGGTGGGGAAGAGAGAGAAGGAGAAACAGAGGACTCGGGGATATGTGTGCGTGTGGGTGGGGGGCAGAGGGGAGAAGTGTAGGTGGGGGAAGGCAAAGAAATACAGCCTGCTGGCTGTCGGTGCTTGCACCTGGCAGGAACTGAAGAGATAAGCTCAGGTTTTGAGAGTCGTGCTGTCAAAAGAACCATCTGCTAAATGAAAACAGGCTGTGGTAGCTTGAGGCTAAAAATGACCCTTGGAAAGAAGGCAGAGTCCCTAAAGCCCATTTCGGGTGTGGCCCAGGAGAAGAACGGAACAAGCAGAACTGACAAGGGGTGGAGCTAGGGCACAGAGCACAGCAAACTTCCAGAAAGTTCCATTAGGGCTAAAGCAGAAACATTCCACCAGCAGTGGTATCTTGGAATGACCCCAGTGTGGTCACAAGTAAAGGGCAGATGTTGAGACTGGGACCTTAGCACAAGCTTAGTCTCTCTTCATTTCCATCCTAACTTGTCTTTTTTTTTTTTTTTTTAAGATTTTATTTATTTATTTGACAGAGAGAGACAGCAAGAGAAGGAACACAAGCAGGGAGAGTGGGAGAGGGAGAAGCAGGCTTCCCGCTGAGCAGGGAGCCCGATGCGGGGCTCGATCCCAGGACCCTGGGATCATGACCTGAGCTGAAGGCAGATGCTTAATGACTGAGCCAGCCACCCAGGTGCCCCTCCATCCCAACTTGTCTTAATAAAATTTGAGATTTTAGATCCAGGTTTCCTTTGCTATTTTTTTAAGTTTATTTATTTTTTTAGATTTTACTTATTTATTTGGGAGAAAGAGTGCAAGGGTGTGTGCAAGTCGGGGAGGGGTAGTGGGGAGGGAGGGGGCAAGCAGACCTTGTGCTGAGCAGAGCCTGGCTCAGGGCTCAATCTCACGACCCTGAGATCATGACCCAAGCCAAACCCAAGAGTTGGTTGCTCAACAGACTGAACCACCCAGGCGTCCCTTAAATTTATTTATTTATTTAAGTAATCTCGTTACCCCACATGGGGCTTGAACTCAGGACCCTGAGATCAAGAGTCTCATGCTCTTCAGCCTGAGTTAGCCAGGTGCCCCAACATTGTTATTTTTTTTAAAACCATGGTCATTATGCAACTTGTTTTTCCAGAAAACAACATTGACATTCGTGTTTAGTATTATACTTGGAACTGAAATACTTATGAGACATTTCTATGTTTAGATGGTTTCAGAGAATAAGTCCAGTCTCATATCATGATTTCTCTATATTTGAGCTCTTAATTTTCTTCAATTCTTTTAGTAATTTCTGCAAGAAAAGTGAGGGAACAGTGACTGGGCAATTGTTTCAGGGGCAACATGTAACTCTTAAAAGAGTTCTTGGGTTTTTAATCTCCACACCCAGCAGTGACTCAGTATACAGCCTTAGGCCAGACAGCTTAACATATCTGTTTCATTTCTTGGGGATGAAAGGATATTAAAAACTTTCTGACCTCTGAAGGATTTTGTACAAAGTATTATCTGATGTCAAAAATTATAATATACATGCAATTACTGTTTCTTTGAAATAGACACCATCAAAGATCTGGGATAAGCAAGAAACACAGTTCAAAAGTACTTTCCATTTGCATGGAACCCCTCCAGCGTATTTGGGTTCAGTGGAACTTGATCACTCAGGTATAAGTATTTACTGTGAGCCTTGACTGATGTGAGCTCTGAGGTAGGTGTTATACGTGTAAGGCTGATAGAGTAGGGGATTTTGTTGCCACTCATGGGCCCACTGGCAGGGCCAGCCTCAGACAGGATTGTCTGTGACCAAGAGGAATCCCTTCTTAGGTCTTTCAGAGGAAGGTTAAAATAGAGAATACCTCTGTGGCTCACTTAAAGAGGGTGCTGAGCTGGTTCTCCCAGGGTCCCATGGGTCTGGTGTCTACCACTCTGTATCTGTCTATGCAACTGCTCCAGGGTGAATGAGCAGAAGCTGTCATTTTTCTAAAAACCCATACTTTGACATTCTTGGCAGAATTCACTTCCCATGAGCATATAAAAGGATTTCAGAATTAATCACATGGTTATAGCTGTTACAGGGCAATGGTTCTCAAACTGTGGCCCCCAGATAGCAAGAGCAACATTGCCTTGGGATTTGTTAGATATGCTAATTCTTGGGCCCCATGCTAGACCTACCAAATTATAATCTCTGGGGACAGAGTGCAGCAATTAGTGTTTTCACAAGCTCTCTGGAGGAATTTGATGCACACTGAAATTTGAGAACCATTGTTAAAGGGGATCGTTTGTCAGTAAGAGGCCAGAACAGAACTACTAAAAAATTAAAACAAACAAAAGAAAAAAAAACCTTTTTCTATGCTTGAAATCACTCTTTTTTTTTTTTTAAGATTTACTTATTTATTTGAGAGCGAGAGAGAGCAGGCACGCACATGAGTTGGGGGGGGAGGGGCTGAGGGGGAGAAAGAAAGAGATCTCAAGCAGACTGCACACTGAGCACGGAGCCCAATGCAGGGCTGAATCTCAGGACTCTGAGATCACAACTCTGAGGTCACGACCTGAGCCGAAACCAAGAGTTGGACTCCTAACCAACTGTGTCATCCAGGTGCCCCTTGAAATTACTCTTATGTAGTTATGTTTGTATGATGAATCTCAAAAGTATGGGCAGGGGTCTGATGTGGGGACAACTGAAATATGTATCAGACATAAATTTGAATTCCAGCATGGCATTTCTGGATTAATAAAGTGAAACAAGTTTTAATAAAAATGGAAAACTTGGGGAGGTAGAAAAACAAAACAAAACAAACAAACAAAACAGACAAAAAATGGAAAATTTCACTTCACTTACAACCTATAGAAAGAAACTATATGCTAGTTAAGGAGTTGAGCTTGGTTCCATAGACAATAAAGAGTGAAATCAGTTTTAAGCAGGGGAATGATGTGACTAAATCTACCTTTTAGAAATTTAACTCTGGTGGCCCTTTAGGAGATAGTATGATGAGGGGTGGAAGCTGGATACAGGTTAATGGAGGGTTGGGCTATGGAAAATCCTGGTTCTGGTCCAGATGAGCCAAGGGAGTAGGGATAGGTGTGGAGGGCAGAAGTCCTTCCATTTCTGTCCCCCAAACACCTCTTCAGGCTCATTTCTGTCACCCACTCTCGCATACCCTGTGCTAGGTTCATTCCCTGAATATTCTAGCATTCTAGGCTGTTCTGTTCACTCATACATTGCATAATTGATGTCCTTCTCTTTTTCCAGAAATAAACTCTTAGTCATCTTTAGAGATCCAAGTCCATTTTCCTTGTCTCTGTGATTCCTTCCTGGCTTCCCCTTCTCTGAGTTCTCTGCTCTGTCTTCTGTATTCCAACAACACTTGTTCATATATTTGCTATAGACAGATGTGTCCATGGTCAAGTGTTATTTGTCTGTTCAGGTGGCTACATTTTCCTATTAAATTTTGAGGTCTTTGAGAATAGAGCAATAAATAAAGCTAGATAAGGAGGATGGGAATTGCTATTGTATATAGTCAAGAAAGATCTCACTTAAAAAAAAAGAACCTGGGGCGCTGGGGTGGCTCAGTCGGTTAAGTGGTCGACCCTTGAGTTTGGCTCAGGTCATGATCTCAGGGTCCTGGGTTGGATCCCCGTGTCGGGCTCTGACCTTAGCGGGGAGTTTGCTTGGGATTCTCTCTCTCACTTTGACCCTCTCTCCACATGCTGTCTTTCTCTCTCTTTCTCAACTAAATAATCTTTTTAAAAAGAACCAAACCTTGTAAACCTGCAAACCAAAAAGATAACCAATATAATATAAGGCTCAGAATTTTACCTAATAGGACATAATGTACATGAAAAAAAAAGAGAGCGATCTCACTTAAAAAGATAACATTTGAGCCAAGACCTGAAGGAGGTGAAGGAGAGAGCTCTGTGGGTATGCAGGGGGAGGAGTGTTCCAGGAAAATAAACAGCAAATGCAATGACCCTGGAGTGAGAGTAGGCTTGGCCTGTTCAAGGAATGAATGCGGAAGGCGGGCGGGCGGGGGGTGGGGGGTTGGGGGGGGTTGGCGCGGAGGTCAGAGAAGTAGTGGGGAAGTCGGTCATGAAAGGACTGGTAGGATTGTTCGGATTTAGCCATTACTCTGAGTGACAGGGAAGCCACTGGCAATTTTGGACATATTATGTCATAATCTGGTTTATATTTTAAAAGTGTCATTTGGCTGCTCTGATGAAAATAAACCACAGAGAGTAGGGGCGAAGTAAAGAATATGGTGAGGAGACTATTATAATGATACAAAGAAAAGGTGGTTTAAGGGATTAAGGTGGCAGCAGTGGAGGCAATAAGAAGTGGTGAGATTCTGCATTGACTTTGAAGGTGATAAGATTTACTGTTGGACTAGCTAAGGGATATGAGAAAGAGGAATCAAGAGACTTGAGAAAGGAAGCCCTTTTACACTCTTGGTGGGAATGTAAATCAGTACGGCCACTATGGGAAACAGTATGAAGGTTCCTCAAAGAATTAAAAATAGAGCTCCCATATTCCAGCAATCCCACTTGTGGGTATATATCCAAAGGAAATGAAAACAGGATCTTGAAGAGATATCTGCACTCCCAAGTTCATTGTGGTGTTAGTCACAAAGCCAAGATAAGGAAGCAGCCCAAGTGCCCATTGATGGATGAAGGGATAAAGAAAATATGGTGTGTGTGTATGCATATATATATAATAGAATATTATTCAGCCTTATAAAAGAAGGAGATCCTGCCATTTGTGACATAATGGGGGAAACTGGAGGACGTTATGCTCAATGAAATAAACCAGACAAAGAAAGACAAATACTGCATGATCTCACTTGTATGTGGAGTTATGAAAAGTTGAATTCTTAGAAACAGAATAGAAGGGTGGTCACCAGGGCCTGGTGGTTGGGGAGAAATGGGGAGATGTTAGTCAAAGGAACAAACGTTCAGTTATAAGATGAGTAAGTTCTGGAGACCTAAGGTACAGTATGGTGACTATAGTTAATAATACTGTATGACTAAATTATTAAATATTGTATTGAATATCGTATTACTGAAATTTGCTAAGAGGGTAGATCTTAAGTGTTCTCACCTAAAAAATAAACGAATCTATGTGGGATGATGGGTATATTAATTTCTTTGATTAAGGTAATCATTTCATCACATATATATATATATTTGTGTTTAGTATTATACTTGGAACTGAAATACTTATGAGACATTTCTATGTTTAGATGGTTTCAGAGAATAAGTCCAGTCTCATATCATGATTTCTCTATATTTGAGCTCTTAATTTTCTTCAATTCTTTTAGTAATTTCTGCAAGAAAAGTGAGGGAACAGTGATATATATATATATATATATGAAGGTTCCTCAAAGAATTAAAAATAGAGCTCCCATATTCCAGCAATCCCACTTGTGGGTATATATCCAAAGGAAATGAAAACAGGATCTTGAAGAGATATCTGCACATATATATATATATATTTACTACTTTTTCTCTCCATCTCTTCTTCACATTCTCCTGAATGTTTTTATAGAATTTTCTATGTTTACTGAGGAATTCGTTCCATGTTCCGATACTTTTAATAGAACGCAAAGTTATGTACATTGCCTGACTTCTATTATTCCTTCCATTCTCCTCCGTGGCATTCTCCAGCCCCTAAAATACCCTCAATAATCCCTGACATAACCTGTAGTACAAGTACTCTGTTACCTCAATATCCATGATCCTATAGAATGTGACCCTAGAGGAGAAGGTTCCTGATGAAGACATTTGTTCGCTGTTAGCTATTCAAGATTGTGGGAAGAGTTACTTTGTCCTAGCCTGTGCTTTCCATGCAAAACCAAGAATCTGCCAATTGCAAACAGCTGACAAACCGTGTGTTTACTGTAAAGGGAGGGCCCAGGAGAACTTGGCGTTACGGAGAACATCTGTCATGTTATGGAAATTAACTATACACTTCCAAAGCAAGTTTCATACAAGCCACTTCACTTGAAATCTCTGTTGAAGAAATCCCCAATTTTGCCAAAATACTTCTGCATGAGAAATTTTGGAGTTATCAGATAATTTATTGTACTGGTCTCGTCTGAACTGAAGGATAAACACTGCACATGCCCATCTCTTAATTAGTGTGTGTCACCGATAGCTCTAATGTACTAACGATCATAGGATTATCCTTTAATAACGACTAAATTGAGAACAAAGAGAAGAGCAGCACAGGCTCTTTTAAGCCAACATGGCACAGAGTATGGAGGCCGGTCACGGGTGAGGGTGCGAGTCCTCAGGGGCTTGATGATCCGCGCTCTCTGGGTCAGGATGGCTCTCTGGGCCCCAGCCCACTTCCCTGGCCCCGACAGACGGTACTGGTAAGGTGTGCACGGTCCAAAGAAAATTTCCATAGCCAGCTTTGGATCCCACAGGAAGAGTGAGAGCAGTTTGGGTTTCACTCCTATTTCAGAGGCAATTTCATCCATGTAATCCACGTACTGTACTCTGCGTGTGTCACCAGGGTTATTCAGGAATCTGAAATCAGAAGGGGGAAAAATAAAAAAATTAAAAAATTTTAAAAATTTTAAAATAAAAAAACCGCAAGTCAGCTGACAACCCCCATCCTTCCAAGCACGATTCCTCTCAACATTGGTGGACCTTGTATGAGGGGATAATCCACGGGAAAAAGAATGAACGGCTATTGATAATTTCTCAGTGGTTTCTTTTTTTTTTTTTTTAAGATTTTATTTATTTATTTGACAGAGAAAGACACAGCGAGAGAGGGAACACAAGCAGGGGGAGTGGGAGAGGGAGAAGCAGGCCTCCCGCCGAGCAGGGAGCCCAATGCGGGGCTCGATCCCAGGACCTGGGCATCATGACCTTAGCTGAAGGCAGATGCTTAACGACTGAGCCACCCAGGCGCCCCCTCAGTGGTTTCTAACAAAATATTCACACAGTGTATTTTTCACCTCAAATCCTTCCAAGGGTCTTGGATAGTCATAGGTGGTGGGGTTCAGAAGATTTTTGTCATATTAATGATATTCTTTGCTGAAATCTCCTGTACTTTGGCCATGCATTTGATTCTCATTCAGGATATATCTCATTTTGGTAAATTGGTGGGAAATATGAATTGTACTGGCCAGTTATTCAGGTATGTGTGACACTAATTTGATTTTCAGTATTACTGAAATGCAATTCTTGGCCAACCTTCTTAAACCAACTCCTGGATAACTGACTATTCTTAGGACGAACCCTTTGATTGTAGAGAACAAGCTGTGACATTCCCATGGTAGATTCTCAACAGGTATTTGTTGCATAGAAACACATTTCCAACCCCAATGGTTGAGAATAATTTTCTATTAAGAAGATCTGGTACAACGTACAAGCCTCTGACTTCATGTCAGAATTTTAATTGGATTCTGTAATGATTTGCCAACTCATTTCTCACATTGATTTATCTTTCAAGCTCCTTGGAAGAGTGAACAACCCTGCATTTCATCTTTGCATTTCATACACTTTGCACCTCTAAGGCTATGCTATGACATAAATTTATAATTGTATGCTTATCTTGCATTACATGAATTTTAAACATAATTCTAAAGTTTCTATCTTGGATTATTCTGTATCCATTCTTCCCACAAATATTCCATACACTTATATTATGCTTGATTAAGAGGAAATGAAGAGGTTAATATTTGAGATCTCATCTAGGCAAATTGACTCAGATTCTATGATGAGGAAAATGTAAAGCATACTTGATAGGCAAACAATGCCACCTAAACACTTTCAATTGACTTTTACTAAGAAGCAAGTTTCTTACTCTTTTTCAAATTTTTTCCTCTTCTTTCTTATGTCATCCACCATGCCACTCACTGAAGGTAATTTGTTCAATCCTAGGAAAGAAAGATGAGGTTCCACAAGAAATGAAGACCCTGAGAATCAGTGTGGTAGAGAACATCATGAGTGAGGTAGCACAAGAGTGGGGGAGATGGACCCAGGAGTTACTGTGGAATGCCCTCCATTCCTTGTTTAATCAGGCGCTCATGCCTTACAGACTTATGAGTTTGCATCTTGACTAACAGACCTCAAAGCTCACAAAGAAGGATGGACTGAAGGGAGTCGCACCCAACTGACAAGACACAAAGTAGTGTGTGTGTCGTCCCATTACCAGAGTATTCACTCTGGCTGTCTTTTAAATAGTGAGTTACACTTGTTCATTTATGTTATGAATTCTTTGCCAACAAGTTGTCACTTGATGATAGCTTAAAGTAGTGGTTTTTAAATCTTCATTTTCATACAGGAATCCTACAGGTTAAATAATGATCAAACCCTAAAGTAACAAATCTCAAGTGGCACAATTTCAGATACTGTAAAGGTTAACTTCAGATATGTTTTGCAGCAGAAGAGCTTTGCAATGCTTCTGAAATCACACTATCTGGATTGCCATCTTTTCTAAATATGCATAAGGTCAGCACATACCCTTAAATACACGAACGGCCCATCAGCTCTGGAGCTCCGATGTGGGAATGGTGGCTCCCACAGGCTGGAGGATGCCAATGAAAGCCAGGGTTGGTTTCTCTAGTTGAGGAGGGAAGACATATTTAAACATGGAGCGCTGGCTGTCCAGTACTGTTGAATTATTTTCCAAAAAGGGGAAAGAGAAAGTACATCCTGTGCCGTCTTCAAAGATGGCGGATGTCTCCATAAATCCTTTAACATTTGGTTTTATCATAACTCTACCAGATATTATGTGATTGGGTAGATCATCACTGAAAGTAGGTTGATGGCTCAGGAATCTGAAGAATAAAAATTGAAATCCAGGAAAATTAATATGTATTTTTGGAAAGGAGTTGAACTCAGAAAATACTTCAAATAGTTTTTAGTTGAGCTAAGAAAAAAAAGACTTAGATTTTTGTTTTGTAAATATTTCCTTTACTCAATACTTTTTCTGAATTTTTACTGAATAGACATTCTGTATTATTAGAATGCCAATAACATTTATCTAATGCTTATTATAAGCAAAGAGAAGATTTTGAAATGTGGTATATAAGTTTATACCAGTGATAGTATTGATATCTAACTTCTTTAAAACATTTTTTGAGGGGAGAGATTTTATTTATTTATTTATTTATTATATTTATTTATTTATTTTTAAATATTTATTTATTTATTTGACAGAGAGAGACACAGCAAGAGAGGGAACACAAGCAGGGGGAGGAGGAGAGGGAGAAGCAGGTTTCCCTCAGGGCAGGGACCCTGATGTGGGGCTCCATCCCAGGACCCTGGGACCATGACCTGAGCCGAAGGCAGATGCTTAATGACTGAGCCACCCAGGCGCCCCTGTGGGGAGAGATTTTTAAAAGCAATTAGTGGAGGTGTTCATACTAGAACAGCAAAATCAGATCATATTTGGATTTCCATTTATTTTGAGAACCTACATACCATTTTTATAAATTTTACCAACATTCTTTAATACTGCTAGTGGTCTCCCTGCTTCCACCCCTGACTCCCTACAATTTCTCCTCCACTCAGGAGCAAGAGTAACCCTTTTAAAATGTAGAATTATATCCTGATGGGTTTCTATTTCACTAAAAATGAAATCCAAAGCTCTGTCCATGCTATAGCCCTAAAAATCCCTCTGGGGGTGCCTGGGTGGCTCGGTTGAGTGTCTGACTCTTGATTTCCACTCAGGTCATGGTCTCATGGTGGTGACATCTGGCCCCACCTTGGGCTCTGCCCTCAGTGGGGAGTCTGCTTCGAATTCTCTCTCTCCCTCTGCTCCCCCACGCCCACCCCAGGCTCGTGCTCTGTCTCTCAAATAAATAAATAAATCTTAAACAAAATAAAAAATAAAAATCCCTCTGTGACCTGGCCCCTGCCTATGCCTCTGAACTTATTTCCTACCACTTCACCTCTCCCAGTAGTCTCGCTACACTGGGTTCCTTGCTCTTCCTTGAATAAATCCTGTTCATTCCGGCCTTTGAAGTTGGTGCTGCTTCTGCCTAGAATGTGATTCTCATCTTAGATATTCTTTCAGGACTCGCCTCCTCACTTCCTTAGGTCCCCATTCAAATGCTTTCTCATCATATAAGCATTCCAGAGCCACCCCATCTAAAAAAGATTCTTCTCCCCAACTCTGCTTACTGTTTCTTCATAGCACGTATTACTCCATGTCATTGCATTATGTTTTGACTAGTTGGTTTCTCCCCTACTAGAAAGAGGCTCAGCAAGAGCTAGGACTCTACCTGGCCTTGCCCTTCTTCTACTCCCAGTACCCAGAAACCTACTTGATCATAGTAGGAACTCAGAAATATTTATTAAATTTATGTAGGCTGTACACATAGTCAATTTTTTTTTAAAGATTTTATTTACTTATTTGAGAGAGAGAGAATGAGAGAGAGCACATGAGAGTGGGGAGGGTCAGAGGGAGAAGCAGACTCCCTGCCGAGCAGGGAGCCCGACGCGGGACTCGATCCCGGGACTCCAGGATCACGACCTGAGCCGAAGGCAGTCGCTCAACCAACTGAGCCACCCAGGCGCCCTATTTATTTATTTTTTAAAAGATTTTATTTATTTGAGAGAGAGAGAATGAGAGAGAGGGAACACATGAGAGGGGATAGGGTCAGAGGACGAAGCAGACTCCCCGCCGAGCAGGGAGCCCGACGCGGGACTCGATCCAGGGACTCCAGGATCACGACCTGAGCCGAAGGCAGTCGCTCAACCAACTGAGCCACCCAGGCGCCCCACATAGTCAATTTTTATGTGCTTCCACATTTATACCTCACAA
>NC_138374.1:129872278-129900161 GCF_054177405.1 Leptonychotes weddellii
AGTCTGCTTCTCCTCTCCTTCTGCCCCTCCCCACCGCTTGTGCTCTCTCCCTCACATGCTCTCTATCTCTCTCTCAAGTAAATAAAAAAAATCTTTAAAAAAATCCTAGGACACACCTGTGTTGAGGGAGCAAACCATAAACATCATGGTTAAATCGAGTGTTTAATTTATTCTCTGCCCATCTGTTGATTAAGAATGTAGGATAAAATTTGTTGAGGACAGCATTAAAACGAGTGAAGAGAACAGTGTCCGTGGGCATTCCATTATCCCAGACCTGGTTCCAAATCCATGCACCCCGCCTTGTGCTGAGAAACACCTAGGAGAGAATGCAAGTAAATGAAAAATAGATGCCTCACAATGTAAGACTTTCTTTTCCCAGTTTTTCAGATATCTCTCATTTGGCTCATGAGAAATGGACAAGAACTATCTTGCCTTGTTCTCAAAGACAGATAGACAAACAGATCCGGGCACACACACTCATACAAAGGGACACATCTGACTGGTTTCCTACAGTCCCAGAGAGCTCCCCATGCCTTCCTCCGGATCTCACTCTCTATCCTTCCTGTGCTGTCTCCAAAGCAGTGTTTGATGCCTGCCATCTCTTATATTGCAAATTCTGGGCAAGCACAGTGATGCAAGGAGACTAGCGATCAACAAATTCCCACACACCATCCATCTGCTAATTATTAGATATTACAGAATTTAGAATACTTAGTTAATAAGTATCCCTTGAAATATAAGTATGGAAGGAATCAGAGTTGGAAGATGTATCACATGTAATGTCAGTGAAAAATAAAGGGATTTAAAGTGGGTTTCTGATAGAGTTCATATTTGTAACTGGTGGCTGAGATGGTGAAGTCTACATGCTCTGGTAAAAATAAACCATATGGCAGTCACTAAAGTTTGAAATGTTTATTTTTATTCCATTCTCATTTTTTAACTGTATTTCCAAGATGTCTACCAAGAAAGCAAGTGTGAGGAGGTAATTAACAATCAGGATTGAAGCAGCGTATGGGTACACCTGACATATTTCATGCCATGTTAACATCTGAGAGGGCAGTGGGCAAGGTGCATCTCGGGAAAGAGAATTGTAGGAACCAAACCTGTGAAGCTACATGACTGAGCTCAACTGCCAAATCAGCTCCAGAATTCCCAATGCCGACCACGATGATTTTCTTCCCCCGAAATTTCTCTGGACTCTTGTAATCCCAGCTGTGAATATATTGACCTTTGAATCTCTTGATTCCTGTGGGCAAGAAAGTATTGCTCAAGCCTTGGTCATTATTTCATATTATTTTTTAAAGCTTATTATTGAACTCAAAGTCCATCCTATTTGAACTTCTGCTTTGTTGTTCTGTAAATGCTGGGCTATGGACTGTGTCTGCCCATCATCAGACAGAAGAAATCCTCATACAATTTTGTTCTAGACCCTAAGTTGCATGTTTACATTCAGACATCTAATTTCTGCCTCCTTTTTACTTACCTCTAACCCTGCCAAACCTTCAAAGAAGAGTTTGGCTCCTATTTAAGTAGTACATCTTCCTTATTCTTCATCCTTGTTATTAATAACTACTGCTTGGACCCACTTTCCTGTCTTGCTTTTCCAACCCAAGCTTCATTCTTGTCCAGATGTTTTCATCTCTTCCTGGGCCCAGTACACCCTTCCCACCAGCACTTTTCACCCTGCTTTCCTACTGGGGACAAAAGCTCCAACGTCATCCACCAGGATCTGAAGCTAAGAGAATGTAGGAACTTTGTATTTTTGCCTAAAAATTTGCTCTGGCTTAAAGCAGAAACCTCATATGGCAAAGCCATAGAAGCTGGTTAATTTTGCAGCATTTCACGTTTTAAACAACACTGAGGTCTGCACGTATGGGCTTCATTTTCTCCTCTGGTGATGGTTGACAGCCCTAGTCAGTCCTTGCCCTGTTCCTTTCTCCCTACAGAATCTGATCCCAAACTCCAGCTTTCTTTTGGAAACAGTTCTTCGATCCTCCCCTAGTAAACTCCTGGCATGGATCTATTGTTCCCAAACTCCATCTTTGCAAGTTTGATAGTCCATCAAATTTCTCACTGTGGCTGTTTCAGTATTTTCCCCTCCCCTTGGTCCCACTGCATTTTATCTCATTTCCTGAAGACAACTTTTTTCTCATTTTTACAAAACAACAAAATCTTTTTTTTTTTTAAGATTTTATTTATTTATCTGAGACAGAGAGAATGAGAGAGACAGAGAGCACATGAGAGGGGGGAGGGTCAGAGGGAGAAGCAGGCTCCCCGCCGAGCAGGGAGCCCGATGCGGGACTCGATCCCGGGACTCCAGGATCATGACCTGAGCCAAAGGCAGTCGCTTAACCAACTGAGCCACCCAGGCGCCCACAAAACAACAAAATCTTAAGTGAGTGTCTCAACACCTAAAAGTTACTTTGTGTTCATCCATCTGTCCTCTGTCTCCTTTCCCCAGGAGGAAATATTTCTCTTCTATTCCAAAATGAACACTTTGCCCTGTGGGTCAAAATGCGAGGGGGTTTTGAGGTCAAACAAACATAGGCACAAATCTCAGCTTTTTCTCTACTAGTGACATTTGCAATGTGTAAAATGGAAATGGTTTCACTTAGCTCATAGGAATGGTATAAGGATCCCTTAACACATTCTTATATAGTACTCAAGAAATAGGTTTAATGTTCTTCCTTAAGTATCTTTAATCTCAGCCCACCCTCCCTCATTTTTAATGAGCATCTGTTCAACCTTGTTACCTTGTGGCCTCCTCAATCTTCCTCCCTCATACAGGTAGAATCAGCTCTTCCTGCAGTCTTGCCTGTCTCCAGAAATGGCAACTCAATTGCTGGGACCAACAACATGAGAGTTATCCTCGACATCTCTCGATTACATCTCACATCTGGTCCATCTGCAAATTCCATCATCTCTATGTTCGCACTATACTCGGGATCCGAGCACTTCATTATATCTCCACTGTCACCCCCTGGTCCAACCTACCATCATTTCTCACCTGAACTCGTGCAAGAGCTTCCTCCCTGGTCTCCTCACTTCTACCCTTACCACCTTGTTCCCTGACTATTCTGAACGCTGCCGCCAAAGAGATTAGAGCATCCCTCTCCTCTGCTTGAAACCTCCTAACAGCTCTTACCTCACTCAAAGTCAAAGCCAGAGTGAAAACAATGGCTCACTGTTCACTCTCTGACATCATCTCCTTCCTACCCCTTCCACTCCCACCCCACAGGACCCGTGAGTCACACTCCCACCTTGAGGCCTTTGCACTTGCTCTTCCTTCTGCACAGTGCGCTTTCTCCCTATAGCTGCCTCACTTCCTCAATTCCTTTGGGCATTTGCTCAAATGTCCCTTTCTCATGGAAACCTTACCTGGCCACTTTATCTGATCTTGCATCACAACCCCCATTCCTAAAAGCTCTCCCCTTTTCCACAGTCATCGTCTCCCACATATTTATCCCATTTTTGTCTGTGTCCATCTACTGCATGCACACTCCTCAGGGACAGAGGTTTTGCCTGTTTTGTTCTCTGCTGAGCCTCTGGACAATTGGTGCTGGATAGGTATTTCTTGACTGAATGTTGAATGAATGAATACAGGAATATTTAAATTTCTAACTAACGAACCAACTAATAGATTTCTCTTGACCAATTTTAACCTTCTCTATCTTCTCATACACTGGGAAACAGACACTCATAGCAATGGAAGTGGAGGAAGTCTAGAATTTCCTGAGAACTCCAAAGGACTCTCAAGTTCAGCACTTTTTGAGAAGACTGGGTGTATATCCTGTTCCCTAGAGATAAACAGGGAGATGTTTTGCAGGTAGACCATTCCCACACCATTTCTTATATGCAAGGTGCTTAAGCTTCCAGATAGTAAACAATAGCATAGCAGTAGCTTCTAAGATATGTACATGGCTATTTATAGTCATCATGCTATGCATATACGTATACATTCAGGAATAAAGCTAAATCTTAATATATTTTCTGTCCCTTTGATCCTACTATTTACTTGAAACTATTTTTTTTTTAAAGATTTTATCTATCTATTTGACAGACAGACACAGCAAGAGACGGAACACAAGCAGGAACAGAGGGAGAGGGAGAAGCAGGCTTCCCGAGGAGCAGGGAGCCCGATGTGGGGCTCGATCCCAGGACCATGGGATCATGACCCGAGCCGAAGGCAGACGCTTAATGACTGAGCCACCCAGTGCCCCTTGAAACTATTTTTTTTAAGTTTTCATTTATTTATTTAAGCAATCTCTACACCCATTGTGGGGCTCAAAATCATGACCCCGAGATCAAGAGTCCCATGCTCTTCGAACTGAGCCAGCCAGGCATTCCGTATTTACTCCAAACTATTACCAACACAAAACAACTCCCACATTTTTGCTTTCCAGTTGTGGAAAAATGTAGCACTTTTCTCTTAAAATAGCCTAGAACTTGTGGTGATAGGATATTAGTAATTTTAATTTTATAACATTATGTATTATTTGAATGGACCCTGAAAGAATATGCATCCCTGTCCCAGAGTTTTGGGCCTCAATGAGTAAGGTTGGTTATAACTACTTTCCTTTGGGGTTTCCTGAAAGAGTTTCTTTGAAGCTGGTTTCCCTACCAAGGCTTTTTAAAGTAGAGATGGAGGTCAGAGTGTCTCCAGCTGCAGTCCTAAATGTAGTTGGTGATGAGCCAACACCCGGTGCATATAGTCTGGTGTTTCAACCAATCCATCAGACTTTTTCCTGAAGGAAGCGAGGAGGGAAGGTCCTGCTGACTTTACCGGAGATGCTCGTAGAGCTAACCTCCCCGCCTGAATGGGTGTGCCTTCCTGCCCCTCACGCTGGCCTGGCTCTTGACTCCACCAAGAGGCTCTGCACTTGCTGAGAGTTTCCTGCCTCACTTACCAGAAACCGGATATATTTCGTTAGGTGAAAGTGTTGCACGTACATCCTGAGGTACTCCATGATTCTGGAATTGTGCAAGTAGTTGGGGAAGTGATCGGGGAACGGGTAATCACTGTAGGTTGTCATCTCCTTCGAAGTTTTGCTGGTGGCAGATTCATAGATGCTTGGCCTGCCACTCTTGGCCTTCTCCTACCAAGAAAAATAAGGACACTCCCTGTCTTTTAGAATACAAGAGTAACACTTAAAAAAATCAATTCCTTTGTTTGTCAAATTATGAGGCTCCTGGGATGAATTCCTTCAAAGAAAGTAAGGTTGCTTTTCCAGTACCTTCACTAAGAGATAAGATACCTTGTCGTAAATGGTTTAAAAGAGCAAATAATAGGGGCGCCTGGGTGGCTCAGTCGTTAAGCGTCTGCCTTCAGCTCATGTCATGATCCCAGAGTCCTGGGATCGAGTCCTGAATCGAGCTCCCTGCTCAGCGGGGGTCTGCTTCTCCCTCTCCCACTCCCCCTGCTTGTGTTCCTTCTCTCACTGTGTCTCTCTCTGTCAAATAAATAAATAAAATCTTTAAAAAAAAAAGATTGGGATTCAAAGTACAGGTATAGGCACTAATAAAAATAATACTTATTATGCTAGTAGTTGAGGATAAGTTACTGCTGGAGTCTTTGCATTCCTATTTCCCAGATATGGAAAAGCTGCCATCACACATATGGAAGCATAGTCTATTCAAACTTACCTCGTATCTCCACAGTCCTCCAATATCATCACTTCCTTCAAAACAGGTGGGCTCCAGTCCCTCCTCCAGACAGGTCTTAATGGCACCCAATCCACTGACTCCAGCGCCAATCACCGCAATTCTTTTTCCTGGCATTGCGTCTTGTATCAGGGTATTTATTAGTAGAACATCGGATTTTTCTTGTCATGTACTTTTTTTCTATAATGAAAGATCATTATAGAAAATTGCTAGCTAATGCATTTAAGAAATGTCCTACTCAAAGTTGTTATCCAATTCAAAGGCTCTCTGAGTGACAGAAAACCCTACCTCACACCATACTTTCTCTTTTTCAAGTACAAAGTAGACTGCTTTAAAAAAAAGAAAAAAGATTTGACTCCTAAAGTTACACACACACACACACACCTCTCCATACACAGATTTTGCCCAAACTGACTTTTAATTCCTTCTGCTACTACTATCCACTTGCTGAAACACTCATGTTGGGTACTTCTGCACAGTTTACTCTTGATTTAGGCCAGAGAATCCCTACTTTTGCCCTGTGATAGGATTTGAAGTGGGAATGGGGATTGGGGGGAAGAAAACTCCAACAGAGCGTTTCATCAATCACTCATCACACCTTCTTGGGGCAGAGCGCAAGCTACCCTGTAAAAGGTCTTCAGAAAAGTACTTCAACTGTCTTCACACCAAAGATTAATCTTCTACAATTCATTCATTCAGTAAACATTTGCTGGCACCTACTACGTGCCAGATACTACTTCAGTTGAGCAAATACAGCAGCAAACAGATCTGACATAGTTCCTTGAAAACAGGTGGAGAATAAACAAAGAAGTACATAAGTAGTAAGCGGGATGATGATGCATACTATGGAGAAAAAGGGAGCAGGGTATTGTTTTCTATAACATGGTCAAGGAAGGGCTACCTGATGACATTTAAGCAGGAAGTGGGAGATCGAGCCTACTTGTGGGTATCTGAAAGAGAATTCCAAGCAGAGTCTGAGGCAGAAACATGCTGGGTATTTTTGAAGAAAAGCAAGGGAAGCTTTGTGAGGGGGTGCCAAATGGGTAGAGTGCATAATGAGGTTGGAAAGGAAGTATTAGGTGTCAGTGTCAGAGTCAGGATCAGTCTCAGAGGTCAGATCAGGTAGTGCACTTTCCAAAGGATGGAGCAAAGAAAATATTTGGACAATATCAACAGGTACTCAGAGATGCCACTTACCAGTGAGTGCCTCTGAGGACACTATCCTCCTCATCCTATCTGCTCTACGAGGTTGTTCCATCCTCTTCTATTCAGCTAAATCATGAAGAAATAGAGTCCCCCCCCCCCAATTTTCTTTTCTTTTTTTAGGAAATAGAGTTTTCTTGGGGCACCTGGGTGGCTCAGTTAGTTAAGCATCCGCCTCCGGCTCAGGTCATGATCCCAGGGTCCTGGGATCGACCCCGCCTTAGGCTCTCTGCTCAGCAGGGAGTCTGCTCCTCCCTCTCCCTCTGCCCCTCCCCTGGCTCATGCTCTCTCTCTCTCTCTGTGTGTCAAATAAATAAATAAAATCTTTAATAAAAAAAAAGAAATAGAGCTTTCTTAAGAGAGGCTTCCTTAACTATCATCTGGCCATTTTCTCCCTGTATCTTTGCTCTTTACTCTGAATTTTTCTCTGAAGGAGAAACTGAACGGAATTCTGTACTGCATTTTAACAAGTTTATATTATAGTGGATTAGAGCAGCTATTAAAATATGTGACTATTTTTTAATCTGGAGTTCCTTGGTAAATTCCTTTAAATTAAGGCTTATTAACATAACCCTGTTCCACCGATGTGTTGCTACTGCTTGAAAATATATCCAGAGGCTATAGGCAATGAGTTTACCCAATGACAGCAGCAAGTACCTAAATAATCCCCCTGAATACAGTAGTTAATGCATAGGTTTTTCAAGTACTTAGCAGGACTGTAATATCAGCCAACATCCTGGATCACGAAGTAGCAGAATGAGTGCATATTAACAAAGAAATTGCTATCAACAGAAATACATGGATAATGAATATTGCATTTATTAATTTGAAAAGTAGATCCAAATACTCAGCGCCCATTTTTTTTTAAAGATTTTATTTATTTATTTGATAGATAGAGAGAGAGAGACAGCACAAGTAGGCAGAGCGGCAGGCAGAGGGAGAGGGAGAAGCAGGCTCTCTCCGCTGAGCAGGGAGCCTGATGTGGGGTTCGATCCCAGGACACCGGGACCACGACCCGAGCTGAAGGCAGCCGCCCAACTGACTGAGCCACCCAGGTGCCCCACCAGTGCCCATTTTTAAATGCCAAGGCTATTATGTTTCACTGGGTTACATACATTTGTTTGAAAAATCACCTCTCAAATGTCAAAAACATCGAGTCAAATACTTTTCTCCTGGGTATTTAACTTCCCTGGCTGGTGAAATAAAAGGCTATTAGCACATACAATCTGTGTTTAGTGTGTTGGGGGAGCATCCTTGATCATTTATACCCTCTTGTGCCTCCAGCAGCTCCCCTTAAACTCCTGTGCCCCATCATCTCGGTCTCTTTAGCCCCTCATCTGAAACAAACCCAAATGAAACCTCAGTGGGCCAGATCTCTCTCCAAAAGTATAGCTGACGCTGCCTCCAATCTGTCTTCTTCCCTGCTGGAAAAGGTAATGAGTTGCTCTTTGAATGAAGTCCTGGTCTATTTTTTCCTTCCCTTGTGAATATTCCATATGCATTAGCTAACCTTTTTCTTTTGATTGTGTATATAGAACACAGGATATTATTCTAATCATGCAGGTATATGGCATACAACAAAAATTTAAAAATCCCATTAAGCCCCAATGTCTTCAAGGAAATAAAGGTCATAAAACTAACCTATAGTAAGAAGAAAAATAAAAGCCGATTTGCTCCTGAAATCTCCCGGCACTGAGGTAAAGAAATAGGCTCCTGAATCCTGTCTCTTCAGGAGACTACTGCCTTCTCCTTCGCTCTTCCTAACACTGAGGTAGCCCACCAAGGTGAGTTTTATGCGATGACTAATTTGCAAAAACTCCTCCCCTTGTCTCTTTCCTTTCCACCTGGCTTTTAAAGTTGGAGTTCAGGTAAGAAGCTGGCATGTCGTCAAATTTTAGTAATTGTGTTGGTCTCACAAAGTCTAACTAACCAAAGGTAACAAGAAGCCCAGAAGGGACTTCATGAGGACAGTATACAGCTTGGAAACTGATCTATAGTGAAACTTGGAAAACATGAGGAAACATTTCATCGCCTGGGATGATAGATAATGAATATAAACGCATTTTAATTGATAGAGACTTATCACCAAAGCTAGAATAGGAACTGGGAGCGATTGACCAAAAACATACTCATATATAACTTTTTGTCTATTTCTGACTATTTCTTTAAGGTAAATTCCTACATCTGCGATGGCTGAGTCCAAAGGCATTTGAGGAACAGTTTTTCAGATCTCTGATACATTGTTTCTAATAAAGATTTAAGCAGTTTCATGATGATTAAAAATGTTTGAAGATACCTTTTCCCTCCTCCTTGCTAATTACATAAATATTCCATTTTCTTAATGGAATGTGCCATTCTTGGAATATCAGTGAGTCTAAACTCCATTCATATATTCTTGGTCCATTTGTATTTCTTCTTTAGTGAATTTGATGAGTATCATTTCTACATTTTTCTATTCTTTTTGTTTAAAGAAATCTTTTAACATTATAAGTAGGAACTGTTTTTCCTCTCATATATTTTCCAAATATTTTCTCTTATTTTGTCATTAGCTTTTAAAAATAACATAGATTTTTTCCCCCATTTTTACCAAGTGAAATATATTTTTTCTTTTACAGTTAGTGGCTATTGTGTCATACTCCTAGTCTTCCCTATCTCAAGATTATAAAATTATTCATCTATATTATTATGTTTTTTATGTTTTCATATTTTTATTTAACTTTTTGATAGTTCCAGGGTTTCAATTTTTTTTTTGAGAGAGAAAGAGAGAAAGAGTGTGCACAGGCGAGTGGTGGGAGGGGGCGGGCAGAGGGAGAGGGAGAATCTTAAGCAGGCTCCACACCAAGCAAGGAGCCTGACATGGGGCTCAATCTCACAACCCTGAGATCATGACCTGAGCTGAAATCAAGAGTCGGACGCTTAACTGACTGAGCCACCCAGGGGCCCTCAGAGTTTAATTTTGATAGAGTGTGAAGCAATCCTTCAATGTCATCCTTTTTTCCAATAATCACCAGGTGCGTCTGCCCATTTTATCAAACAAGACATCCTTCCCTTACCATACTGGAAATGGCACTTTATAATATCTTTAATATTTAAATGTTTTGTTTTATTGTAGATATTCATTTTCTGCTCCACTAATGTTTCTTTATACTCAGATATCAAAATCACACTGTTTAAATATTGTTGCTTTAAAAGATTTTTGATATTTCCCTGTGTAGCCTCCAATTATTACTCTTCTTTTTCAATATTTTCTTGACTTTTTTTAAATCAAATTTACTTTTCTGGATGAAGCTTGGATTAATTTTTCACCATTCCTAGAAATAAAATTTAAATGTAGCAGTTAATTATGGAATAATTGACATCTTTATAACATGGAACTTCTCCACTCAATAATTATGTGACTGGAGGACTTTGGGGGATGTTATTTAATCTTTCCTCATCTATCAAGTGGGGATAATAATATCCAGAACTCTTGTGACGTCTCAGTGAGACACCAAATGTGGGAAACTGCCTACTTTTCCAAGTACTTGAGAAATAGCAGGTGCTCTTTTATTCCTGATATAGATTTGTAGTACCTTGGTAGCTTAATAAAAATATGGATTTTTAAAAAAGATTTTATTTATTTATTTGACAGAGAGAGACACAGCGAGAGAGGGAACACAAGCAGAGGGAGTGGGAGAGGGAGAAGCAAGCTTCCCCGTGGAGCAGGGAGCCTGATGCGGGGCTCGATCCCAGGACCCTGGGATCATGACCTGAGCCGAAGGCAGACGCTTAACAACTGAGCCACCCAGGTGCCCCTATTTCTTGAACCTTGTTAATGGTTTAAAATCATAGCTACTACTGGCCTATTGCTTACCTTTTCTGTTCTTTCTTTGTCAAGATTATGTTATCTTTGGTATTAGAGTTATGAGGAAGCTTTCATATTTCCCTTCTACTTTGGACAGTTTACATAGTATGGTAATATCTGTATATTGAAAACTAATACCAATTTTCCTGGGCAATCATCTGAGCCCTGTTATTTTTTTGGAGATAATTTTTATTTTTAAACTTTTTGTTTTATAAGTTTTATACTTTTTCATGTACAATTAATTATTATTTTCTTTGAAGATTATTCCTTTATATATTTCAAAATTCAAGCTAGTATTGTATGTAATCTCATTTTATGCCTTTTTGATCTCTGTTGATTTGTAATTGGCTCTTTGTTCTTTATTCATTTTGTATGGTGCATTAGCTTTAAAAATTAAATAAAAATTTGGACTAATTGCAGAGCTATGCCAACCAGTTCCCAATGGGATAAGGAGCTGGCATCAGGATATAAATCTGTGTATTGCTCCAAGACAGGCTTACACAACAGCCAAACGTTAGTAAACATCAACCAGAAGCTCAAATAAAAGTTTGTTCATCATCTTCTTGTTGTAACCCTTCCTTCCCTGGCCCTTGTTCTATCTCCTTTGGTTCAAAACTCTTCTTTGAGATTCAGAAAATAATATGCAGAAATGTCTATGTCTGTCGTTCTAAATATGAAACCCGTGGCTTTTCAAGGTGTTTGGATGGGATTCAGGAGTCCACGGACCTCCTGAGGATGGCTGCAAAAGTTATGCACATGTGAGTGTGCATTTTCCTGGGGAAAATACCCAAAGTTTTTGCCTTCCTTAAAGGGATATGAGATGCAAAAATATGAAAAGATTCTTGTCTACAGTGAACTTACAAAAATCTTAGGAACCCTAAACAATAGCAATTTAAATGGCCAAAAAAGGAGCTAAAAGATCAAGGCAGTTGAGAACTTTTTCCCTTCTCCGCTGTGCCTGGATAATACTACCACACAGGAGGGGGCAGTAAATATTTACGGGCTATTTATTTAGTCAAGAGTGATAATTGAAGGATGATGTAAAATTGATAGAAAATAAAGTGCCCTCAGGGAAGGGCAGGGCACCCCGATGAGCTTCAGTGTTCTTGAGGGAGCAGGAGACCACTAGGCTTCCCAGTGAACTTGGGAGCTGAGGATCTGGGATCTTGACCATGAGATCCCAGCACCCCGTGTTATTATTGCTACTCCCTGACTGCTTCACAGAATGAAACAAATAAAAAGGACCTAATTTATTTATTTATTTATTTAAAGATTTTATTTATTTATTTATTTGAGACAGAGAGAATGAGAGAGAAAGAGCACATGAGAGGGGGGAGGGTCAGAGGCAGAGGCAGCCTCCCTGCCGAGCAGGGAGCCCGATGCGGGACTCGATTCAGGGACTCCAGGATCATGACCTGAGCCGAAGGCAGTCGCTTAACCGACTGAGCCACCCAGGCGCCCCTAATTTATTTTTTTGAGGGCTCCATATCACACTCTGCAGTTAAGAAAACCCTAGAAATGAAATGGGTATTAACAGATCTAAAACAGAAAGCAAGGGAAGCAAATCCTTGGGTGGGAAGAAAGAAGCAGGCAGAAGGCTGACCTAGGGTTGTTCCCAAACAACCGAGTGGGGACCCATGAGGCATCACACATATGGTGAAATTCTACCAAAAGGATTTAGAAACCAAAAGTCTGAGGTCACACAATGAATGAAATCCTGAAATCCATGGAAAACTCTCCAGCTCTCTTGTTCCAAGAATTTCATCTTGGCTCATGTCGTTGGTCAGAAACACAACTTTTAGCATGGAGGACATTAGGAGAAGGAAGGAAAAAATGAAGGGAGGGAAATCGGAGGGGGAGACGAACCATGAGAGACTATAGACTCTGAGAAACAAACTGAGGGTTCTAGAGGGGAGGGGGGTGGGGGATGGGTTAGCCTGGTGATGGGTATTGAGGAGGGCACGTACTGCGTGGAGCACTGGGTGTTATGCACAAACAATGAATCATGGAACACTACATCAAAAACTAATGATGTAATGTATGGTGACTAACATAACATAATAAAATTAAAAAAAAAAAAAGAAACACAACTTTTGAAATGCTATGGCACATCTAATTGTGGGAGAGGTTCTAAGAACTGAATCCACCCCGGATTCCTAGAGTTATGTGCTCAGGTGCTGACTCCAGTTTTGCTTTACAACTGATGCAAAATAGATTGGAAGGTTATCTAATAAAGTGATCTAATAAAGTTTTGTCTCATATTTCATGGCAATGAATTGTGACATTGTAACACATCTTAATAATTTTGTATTAAATCTTATTAGCTCTTTAAAATCATTGCTAGTATTTCTTCAGTTAATTAAAACCAATGAGTCTATTTAATGGGCAATGTGATTATTATAATTAATTAAGAACAAACAAGGTAAAATGTCTCTGAACTAGGGGTTTCATGATTTTGTGGAACACAGAGAAGGTGAAGTGCCTCAAATCAACATCTTCAATTCCTCTGTGACCTCCTAAAGGGAAAGTAGAAAGGTAAAAATTTACATCTTAAGTAATTAATTTATATACACATGCATATGCACTCGTTTTGACTATAAAGTTATAGGTTATAGATAATTAATAGTCATTATACATTTTACCTTAAAGACAGCTAAATCCATCTATTAAGTGTTCCAACAGAAAGCAAATACCCAAAACGAAGTAGTTGGAAACATTTCATACAGAAGAAAGCATTGAACTACAGGTCAGAAGAATTGTTCTTCTCTCCATTTGTTGCTATGGTGTGAATCTGAGCAATGCCTCTTCTTAAAAAACGTGTAAAGTAGGAATGAAAATATATGAATATGCGTCTCACAGAATTTATGATATGGTTTAGACAAACTGCTATACTCAAAGATATTTTAAAAGATGGAACATAACTTACAAATTGAGTTTTTATTACTTAGAAGATTACCTGTTTTGGGTGGTTTTCAAACCTAGTTGAGTATTGGAGTCACTAAGGAACTTAAAATAAATAAATGCTGAACATCCCTCTGGACTTCACCCTGCATTTACTAAAGCTGAATGCCCTAGGGAGGAATCAAAACTCAATATTTTTAGGGGCACCTGGGTGGCTCAATCAGTTAAGCGACCAACTCTTGATTTCGACTCAGGTCATGATCTCAGGGTTATGGGAACAAGCCCCATGTTGGGCTCTGTGCTCAGCGGGGAGTCTGCTTGTCCCTCTTCCTCTGCTCCTTCCCCTGTTCATGCTGGCTCTCTCTAATGAATAAATAAATAAATAAAATCTTTAAAAAAATCCAAATTTTATGGATTGAAAATGAATAAATAAATAAATAAAATCTTTAAAAAAATCCAAATTTTATGGATTGAAAATGAATAAATAAATAAATAAAATCTTTAAAAAAATCCAAATTTTTATTAAGCTACCAAGGTACTCCAGATCTATATCAGCAATAAAAGAGCACCTGCTATTTCTCGAATACTTTGAAAGGTAGGCACTTTCCCACATTTGGTGTCTCAAGACCCCACAAGTTCCGGATATTACTATTCTCACTTGATAGATGAGGACAAATTAAATAACATGCCCACAGTCCTCCAGGTCACACAGTTGTTGAGTGGCGGAAATCTCTTTAGCAACCCAAGACTCTCAGGAGTCAGAATCTTTGCCAGTGGTTTTCAACTTTCAGGGGTTTGTGGCACATTTTAGGATTAGACTTTCTGAACTTATACTTGAAAAGATTAAAGGACTTAATAAATTGAGGCAAGCCATGGCTGGAGTGTAACAGTGCCCTTCTGAGCAGGCTGGTGTCACTCGGCTGCCCACCTCTAGTGTGATGCTGTCGGACCAGAATATTACAGCCTCACTGAACCCCCATGTCACTGGGCATGTGATCATTTCTCTTTGGTGCTGACTCCTTATTGCACTGTGCTTTTCATTTCATTTCTTTCTTTTTTAAGAAAATATTTATTTATTTATTTATTTATTTGAGAGAGAGTGAGAGCCAGCGCAGGGGTAGGGGCAGAGGGAGAGGGAGAGAAATCCTCAAGCAGACTCCCCACCAAGAGCGGAGCCCACCGTGGGGCTTGATCCTGGGACCCTGAGATTATGATCTGAGCTGAAATCAAGAGTCTGATGCTCAAATGACTAAGCCACCGAGGCCCCCCTGTGCTTTTCATTTCCAAGTACATGAAGATTCTCAATGTCCATCTGATATTCATTGCCCTAACAGTAGTATAGGTTCTTAGTTTGATGAAAATTAACTTTGCACATTGATCAAAATTTGATGCCCACTAAAAGGTTCACAGCCCATATTCTTCCATGAAAGCATCCCTCCTACCTATTTAAGACAGGCAGCTTTTGTGTGTGCATGTGTATGGCAAGGGGTGATGTCAAATCCTCATGCTAAACATAAACTTTTACTTAAGGTCTAATATCGACCTTCTTTCATTCTCATTTAACATGTGTCCTTTTGCTTTATTGGACCTTAGATATTTTTCCCCCATTCAGAACATACATAATACTTTAAAAGGCATTTCTGCAGAGAATTGGAACGTTCTACCTATGTGGGATGAGACCGTGGTCTGCTTTTAAATAGGGCAGCATTCCCCACGGTGCTGTCTGACAGACTGGTACACAGACCCAGGACCCCTCCTCCGTAAGGGGTGTACCTTAGGTTAGAGAGAGCTCTTTTCTTGCTGTCTCTTTGCCCAAAACTCTGATTTGACGACCTTTTCTTTAGTCTTCTCTTCTCCGACCTTAACATATAAAGCATGTTTTTTGCCTCCTAGTATTTTTTGCTGTTTTTTTTTTAAAGATACTTCCGAAAGTTTCCTACTTTTCTTAAAATCTGACTTCAAAACTGTACTGTGTAAGACATTTCTGTAGCATAGATGATTATGGTATTTTGTATCATATGGTATTAAGTATTTTGATTTAATTTAGGTTGGGGAGAGCTATCATTTATTGAACATTAACTATGTGCCAAGCATTGTTAATAAGCACTTTGTAAACATAATCTCATTTAATCCTCACCATGACCCAATTACAAAAAGCATTATTTCCATTTCATTGACAAGGAAATAGGCTCCAGGGAGATTAATTGTCCAGTAAATGGTAGAACTGGAAAGGAATCCCTTGATTATTTAAGTTCAAATTCCCTCCTTGTCACTCTGATTTAGCAGCCCTTTTCATGACTTATGTGTTGGTTTTCAATAAACGGCCACAAATTCTTTGATATTTCTCCTATTGAGGGGTGGGAACTCTGCTTCTTCCCCTTGAATCTGGACGGGCCTGTGACTCACTTAAAACCAATAAAATGCGATGAAAGTGAACGCATGATTTCTGAAGCTAGGTCACAAAAAGTGATGCAATTGTCTTAGTCACTGGGACACTCATTTTGGAGGCCTGAGCTTCTGGGTAAGAAGTCCAACTCCAAAACCACCACACTGTGAAGAAGCCCAGGACACTTGCAGAAATCACAACTGACAACAGCCTCAGCCACCAGAGTGAAGATCCCCCCGGATTTCTAGCCCCCAACTGCCGTGTCTTTCCAGCTGAGGCCTCAGGCATCATGAAGCAGAGACTGTCATTTTTACTATGCCTTTTCTTTTTTAGTTCTGGACCCACAGAATCTGTAAGCTTAAAAAAAATATATATATATATATATATATTGGACCTTAGATATTTTTTCCCCATTCAGAACATACATAATACTTTAAAAGGCATTTCTGCAGAGAATTGGAACGTTCTACCTATGTGGGATGAGACCGTGGTCTGCTTTTAAATAGGGCAGCATTCCCCACGGTGCTGTCTGACAGACTGGTACACAGACCCGGGACCCCCTCCTCCGTAAGGGGTGTACCTTAGGTTAGAGAGAGCTCTTTTCTTGCTGTCTCTTTGCCCAAAACTCTGATTTGACGACCTTTTCTTTAGTCTTCTCTTCTCTTTTTTAGTTCTGGACCCACAGAATCTGTAAGCTTAAAAAAAAAATATACATATATATATAATATATATATATTATATATATATTTATATATGGCTGTTTGAAATGTCTAAGTTTGGTGATAATTTGCTTCATGGTAATAGTAACCAGAACAATGGACAATTATATATCTGCTCAGACTTGTCTTTCCCCACTTCCTCCATGAAAGTCAGGGTTTCTACTTTAAATTCAAAGTTGCTCCCCCTGCCTGCAATAACTGACCCCCAGAGAAGCTCTCCTCATCCTTCAGGGTACAGCTTTTAGTCATCTACTCCAGACACGCTTCACTGCCAACTCTCCCTCTTTCCATTGCTGACCACTATGAGGCGGTATCTCCTCCACAAAACAGGACGATCCTCCAGGGAGGAATGGTTCATCTATTATTTTATGGGGTCTATAATAGTGTTAGCACACAGTGCACACTCAGGAAAAAATTAGGAGTTAACAGCTTATGCGTAAATTGATGAGTTAACTAATGAGAGTATGAATGAATAAGTTGACATGGTGGGATGCCACAAGGAAAATATACAGAATCTAATCTCTATATCAAGCAAATAGGGGAAGAAATATAATCTTATGAAGAATTTTAAATGCAGACATCAGTGTTCAGGTAGCACCCATAAACAATTTAATGTTTGGTGTTAATAATTTAAAACAAACGCTCTGTGGTTAATACATAATTTAGAGATGTAGTGAAATGTTTACCTTATATATACATAACTTGGTTTAAAAGAGTTCAAGGTATCAGTATATATCTTTTACATGTTGCAAGCAATAAATGTATATTTGCAAGCACAGACAGTTGGATTTTATAATATTGTTTATAAAAAGTTTCACCAGAGGAGTACTTTGTATAAAAAAGTCAACTGGAAATTATAGAACCAAAAGTGTAACATTTCTGCTGCCATCCACGAAGGATTAAATGCGATGGGGATTGCCCTCCCACCATAAATAACTAGAAAAGCTGAGAAAGTATATTAAACAGTTTTTTTTTTTTAAAGATTTTATTTATTTATTTGAGAGAGAGAATGAGAGACAGCACGAGAGGGAAGCGGGTCAGAGGGAATAGCAGACTCCCCGCCGAGCAGGGAGCCCGATGCGGGGCTCGATCCCGGGACTCCAGGATCATGACCTGAGCCGAAGGCAGTCGCTTAACCAACTGAGCCACCCAGGCGCCCCTTAAACAGTTATTTTCAGACATTGGGTACCAGATCACTGAGAAAAGAAAACAGATGAGATAACCCTTACCATTGTTCCCATGTACTGTGTAAAGGAGATCCCCAGGCCACAGTGCAGGAAGGGGAACAAAAGAAAAGCTGTTGGTCTCACTGAGGTGAGGAGATAGAGGTAAGAAAGAGTTCAAGATGTGAGGCAGCTAGAATTTGTGGGCAGAAATTTAGAGGAGGTTGTTGAGCAGAAAGAGGACTACAAAGATCTGCCAAAGTGCCCCTTGAGTCTTTGTCTGAATATTAATCTGCACAATGAACGGGATGAAACTCCATTAGGCTGGGAAAAAAAAAAATGTAAGAAAGCAATAAGTCAGAAATCCCCAGAGTTCATGCAGGTCTGGGAATAGTTCACAATCCTAACAGCTGGAGTGGAGTGACCCTTGTAATACATTAGGTTTTGGGTAGATTCCCTAGGATGATATTAGCAGTGAGGTCAGTGCTAACCGAACTTAAAAGCAAACTTTAAAGAATTAAATTGATCCAACATAACATAAATGCACATAGAACAAAGTAAAAAATTAGTTAACAAAATGCCTTAAAATCCAGTATGCTAAAGCATAAAATCCAAATGTCCACTAGGCCAAAAAAATCACAAAAACTAAGAAGCAGGAAAATACAGTATTTTTTTTTTGCCAAAAATTAAAGAGATGATAGAAAGAAAAAATTAAAAGTTATTTTAATAAGGCTGTATATACTCAAAAAATGCAAAGGAAAACATAAGCATGAGGAAAGAATTGGAAGACTTAAAAAAAGCCCAAATGGTATTCCTAGAAATGAAAAATACAATGACTGAAATGAAAGAATGCGTGCTTGAGGGTAAGAACAGAATAAAGGAGCCTGGGTGACTCATTTGGCTAAGCGGCAGACCCTTGGTTTCAGCTCAGGCCATGATCTCACGGGTTGTGGGATCAAGCCCCGAATTGGGCTCTGTGCTCACAGGGAAGTCTGCACAGGGCCTGGAATAGTGGGTGCACAGTAGTATTTGATGATTTACCAACTGGAAGTATCAGAACCCTCTGGAGAAGCAGGCAAAGGGAGAACCAGAGGTCAACCTTTGCGTCTCGGCGAGCAAAAATAAGATTCCATCATTTATGGCCTGGTGCTAACCCCAAACCCCTCTCTGAGAAAGATACCAGTTTTTGGTGATCCTAAGTTAGAATGCTTACCCAGCAGCTCTCAACTCTGACTTTCAAAGCTAACCCTGATCTTCCATGCACTTGACATCTTTCCTTGGATCCCAGCTGACCGCAGCTCGACAACTAAATCCCATTCCTTATGCGTCCTTTAAGATTGGAAGCAGAAGTATGGGAAAAGATAGACCAGGTAAATATAAGCTGATGTTTTTGTTTTTTTTTTAAAGATTTTATTTATTTATTTGACAGAGAGATAGACAGAAGAGCACAAGCAGAGGGAGTGGCAGAGGGAGAAGCAGACTCTCCACTGAGCAGGGAGCCCGACGTGGGGCTCGATCCCAGGACCCTGGGATCATGACCTGAGCCGAAGGCAGACGCTTAACCATCTGAGCCACCCAGGCGCCCCTAAGCCGATGTTTTTTGAGGCTTCTTAGATTGTCATGCAAAAAATACGCTAAAAAAGAGGCGGTCTCCTGGTCCCTTGTTACTTAGAGTGGACTGAGGACCAGTGGCAGCTACATAGTCTTGGTGCATCTTAGAAATTCAGATTCTCAGGCCACTCCAGACCTACTGACCCAGAACCTGCATTTCACAAGGTCTCCATATTAAAACGTGAGAAGCACCACCTTTATTGCGGTTTGTGGCCAGAGGCAAATGGGGACCATTTGTGTCCAGAATGGAGAACTCATAAATTACTTGTTTCACAGCTTTCCAGTGGTTTCTCATCTCACCAAGAATAAGTGAGACTCCTTACTCTGGGCCTTATCTACCCAATTAACAAGCTGAACTAAATAATATCCACAAAAATCTTATTTAGCATTCTTTAATTCTCTAAACCTCTGTCCCTGAACCATCTCCAAGTTTTACTCTCTATCTCTTTCCTTTTAAATTTTTCTTCCTTCATTCATTCACCTGTTCTACGTGCAACGATGATTGTCTTCTGTGGGCCAAATGCTGGGCTGACCACTGGGGATATACCATTAAGTAGGACAAGTTCCCTGCCCTTGGAACATGAACAAGGGCAAGGAATGTAAGTGAGGAAAGGTAGCTCATACATTTCAACACGGTTCTCACTGGTGTCCCGTGTATCCAAACAGAGGTCAGCGCCCTGAGTGTGTGTTGGAGCAGGTGGGAGATGGTGGGGAGGGTGGCGCAGAATCGAACTGGGGCTTCACTCATCAGCTGAGTGGCCGCACGATTCACAGGAAATCCAGAAGCTGATCTTTTGAGAAGAAAGCTATTGAGTTTACTGTTCTCTAATATCTAAGCTTTGGTTTAGGAGCTGCACTGCTGGTATCATGGTAAAAGACCCATCCTAGTTCTGCCACAAAAATACTGAGAAGATGGGGTTATGTTTTCGAAAAGGCTTAGCTCGCTACAGGTGAGTCAGCCTGTCTTTCCACTTTGACGCCTATGTAGGTGGATGAACAGAAAAGATGGCTGGCTAAAGCACTCTTACCCTGTTCACCCAAGGGCCACCTTCAGATTGCGCAGAGCGTGCACGGCGTTTGGGGAAGATCCCAGGAAATCCCCAAGAGCCTGTGTGTGCCCTTTGGGGCTGGCTGAGGCAAGGGGAGGACATGAGAATTGCAGGACGACAAATGAAGACTTTGCCTATCCCTTCTGACACATAAAATCTTTGCAACACCCTCAATCTGCAGAGAGATTATTTCTCTAATTATATATTTAAGGGCCTGAGTCAGTCAGCCTTCTGCCTCATAGAGCTTTCTCGCTGCATAGACAGAATTCCATTTCCCTAACTGGAGGAAGGTGGTCCCTATCTCTCTGCACCTGTGTCCAAAGAGTCTGTGTGGCTGGATCATCCTCTGTCCAGGAGATGAGCTCGAGAAGTGAAGCTCCACATGGGTGAGCAAGGATTGTTGGCTCTCACACTCGACCCGGAGCTGCTCTCTGCTTTCCTTTCCTCTCAGGCCAGTGGTGTAGACAAAGCTGACCGCGTTGCCGTGAGTTCAGGTTTTGGACTCTCGTCTGCACGTTCTAACATACTCCAGTCTGTGCTCTGGCGGCTTTTCCAAGTAGTGCCCCTCAGTCACCCGGCCAGCAGACCTTCACTGTGGGCCGACTATGCGCTGCTATCCAGGCGTCCCTGGCGCACAGGGATAACCTGCTGACAGCCCTCTGCTCTAGCTGGGGGACAGACATTGAGCAATAATTACACGGCTGTGTGTTGTAGGCAGTAACACAAATACGCTTTAGGAGCAGAGGTGGCCCAAGAAAGGGAATGTAAGACTCTAAGGGAGGCGGGGCAGAGGAGTTTTCTCAGAAGGGGCGCTAGCTGAGCTGAGTTTCTAAGACTCAGTAACGATTTCTCACTGAGGTAAGAGGCAGACCAAAGGAATCTGCACGTTATGCAGGCCCAGACGTGAGCAGTGGTCCAGGCGTGCAGGGAGTCCCCCTGGAACGCAGGGCAAGGGGCTGCGGTGGCTCCAGAACCTGGGGGGAGGGCACCTGCCACGCCAGAGTCTTCCTACAAACAGAGAGATATCGCCAGGGGCTTTCGAACAAGATGGTGCCACGGTCAGATTTTGGGTCTTGCAAAGATTACGCTGTAGGCAGTGGAGAAACAATCAAGGCAGGAGCACTACTGGGCAGCAGCAGCGAAAGAGTTGAGCCATTTTGAAGGCACAGACGGAGTCTGCAGAGAAGATGCATGTTTAGGAGGTAAAGATAGGGAGCTCAGTGGCCGGTGGAGTGACTGGTGAGGGAGAAGCAGGCATCGCTGACCGGCAGGCCTCGGATTTGGCACCTGGCTCCATGGGGACACCCCCACCTCCTGGCCTCTGTTGGGGCACATGGGTCTCCAGTCCACGTTGGAGGGCAGGGATCTTCTCTTCCTAACCAGTGCTTGACCACAGAATATGCTCAGTGATGGCATATAGAATTGAGTCAATTAAGGAAATATTTTTTTAAAAAGATTTATTTATTTATTTATTTATTTATTTATTTATTTATTTATTTATCAGAGAGAGAGTGAGAGCACAAGCAGGGGGAGCGGCAGGCAGACTCCCTGCTGAGCAAGGAGCCCAACGCGGGACTCGATCCCAGGACCCTGGGATCATGACCTGAGCTGAAGGCAGACACTTAACCGACTGAGGCACCCAGGTACCCCTCCCTGGTGATTTTAGAGCTGCTCTGGTGGGGGGTCAGGGAGAAGAGGGGTAGGCGAGGAGTGAGTCGCTGGGTGGGCAAGAAGTGGGAAGGCTAATGTGGGCGGGTGGCTCAGGGCAAGGCTGGGCAGAGGAGTGGAGGAACCTGAGGGGGGCACTCCACAGCAGGGCAGGGTAAGACCCTTCTCCATCCCAGAGTCCTCATCTGGGAAGTGAAGGAGGTACACTCTTACGGGCTATGGTGGCCTCATCTTGTTCTCCTTTACTACTAACATTTGATCGTGATCAAGTCCTTTTTGACTTAGAAATAGTACCCGAATTAGCTAATGATATCCTTCTTATTTCATTTTTATTTTTTAAAGATTTATTTATTCATTTGAGGGGGGTAGAGAAAGGGGGATAGAATCTCAAGCAGACTCTTGCTGAGTGGGGAGCCTGATGCAGGGCTTGATCCCAGGACTTATCAAGAGTCGGCCGCTCAACCGACTGAGCCACCCAGGTACCCCGTGATATCCTTTTAAAAACTTTTTTCAGGTTTGTAGAGATGGATGCTGTTAGGGATTGGTTTGCTTTTTAACTTACAAAATGTTTTCAATGTATAATTTCACATTTGATCCTTGGGAGTATGTACTACAGGTATCCTCACTTATTGTCAATGAAGCAGACTCTGAAAGATGGGTTGACTTTTCTCAAAGTCACTAAAGGAGTAACCCCAGATTTTAATCCAGGTCGGCTGGTAGCAAGTCCAGTGCCTCACAGTTTATAGGAATAACTGGGATTGGTGGCAGAAAGCTAGTTTAGAACTAAGCCTCTAAAGAACATAGTTTCTATTTATGAAAAATACCTGTCAGCATAAAATGTTTTCTATTTCTCTAAATGATGTTCCCCGCCCCCCCCCCCCATATTATTTTCTCCCACAATAGAACATAACCTAACCTAAGATTTTTTGTTTGGAGAAATAAGCTTTTGTTTTGTTTTAATCTTTCGGTTTCTTCTGTAGTGGTAGAGTTTTGCTAATACCATCACATTTATTTTATTAGATTGATGTGGTTATATATGGATCTAGATGATTTCAGACCTTCAGTTGATTTCTTGGATGTTCAGAATGATTTGATAACTTACCTAGTTGTATTCAAGGGACGAGACAAACTTAGCAGTCCCCCTACTCCTCCACCATCTTAACTCCTCTACCATCTTAACTCTTCTCTGTATTCGATGGTTTCAAAGCACTTCTGCCTCTGTTATTCATCTGTTTCTTCCAGGCCCTCTTTGAGAAGGGGAAAACAGGGGGGCTAATTCCATTTTATAGGTAAGAATCTGGTGTTAGAAAGATCATGTGACCAACCCAAGGTCTCGCAGAATTATTCAAGGACACCATCTGGACATTTGGCAACTGGTCTCTAAGCTGGAGGTTATGCCCACCATGGGAAGTCGTGGTGTGAGCGCCCATTGGATGATGTCAGCAGCTGCCTGGCCTATAACTGGCAATTATATTAACCCCACCTCTTTGTGCAGCCCTTATGTTTACTGTCAGGGTATTGGGTGTGATGTTTTTATCTCTTAGGCACTGAAACATAGGAGAAAATGAAAAATAAGGTATAAGGTGGGAGGAAGAGAAAGGGAGGAAGAGGAGGAGGAAAGCAAGGGAAGAAGGTTGGCAGTGGTTAAATATTTCACAAACATTGGCTCTGAATGTTTCAAATACTTGTGTAAAGTGCTGACTTCATAATTCTACAGAGCATTTATGAGATAATATCTAAGAAGCACTTTGAGTGCCTTGGAAAACAGTGTTAGATAAATATAAAATACCGAGACTATAAAAGTGGCAGACAATCTCAGATATATAGTCTGTGCATTAAAAGAAATAAAACTGCTTTATTCATCAAAGTGATCAATGTAAAGTGAAGAAAGCAAGAGTTTTTTGTTTCTTGGCTGGGCAACCAGTCTGGTTTTCCTAAGGATTAATGTAGTATAAACATGTTTACCACCAATAAAATATTCTAGAGAAATATTGTTTCCCTCATTGAACATGTAGATGAAACATTGCTAATTTGGTCTCAGCAGAAACAATTCAGCTGTATTTAGTGCAGAAATTTTTGTACCTTTAAGTCATTTATAGGAAGTAAAAAATGCTACGATCAAGTAGTTCATCAGGATGCGAGGTTTAGAGTGTGACCTGATTTTATCTCAGGAGGATATCTTTGTGGACATGGCTTCAGAATATTGTGGACATTATCTTTTGAACCAATTAGCACAATGATTTCAAAGAATGACAACATAAAGGGCAATCTTTTCTCAATTTCATTAATACTAAAATTCTTATACCAACTTAAAAGTGTACTGTAAGTTTGACTATTAAATACTATAAAACTGGAAGGCAAATAATGATTTCTTTCCTTTATCCTGAGAAAATAATTTTGAAAAAAAAAGCTACATGTGCAGAGTTACTTTTAGCTGCATTATTTGTAATAGAAAAACACAAAAACAACTTAAATAATTGAAAAAACAGTTAATAAGTAATTGCCTATTGATAAAATAGGCTATTATACAACCATTAAATGACAAACATGGTGTTCAGAAAAAGCTGAGAAAATGTTTACAATATGTTTTTGAAAAGTGTCAAAGAAAAGTGTATGTATAATATAATTATGCCCATGTAAAACAACCCTATCTATATGTTTATGTGCATAAAGTGTGAAAGGAACATGAGAAATGGAAGCCCTTTTCTGTGTATCAGTCAGCATAAGCCAGGTTATGCTACAGTAACAAGCATACTCTGTCTATCAAAGACTCACAACAAATGCTCATACTACGTGATCAGGCTGTGCTCATTGTAACTACTCGGGGACGCAGGCTGAGAAAGTTTCCATCTTCACACTTGCTTCCTCAATTATCAAAACCTTGTCAGAGGAAAGATGTGATGGGTACTATATCCTAAAGATTCTATATGGCAGTGAAATATGTGACTTCTACTCACATTTATTTGGCTAAAGCAAGTCATATTGTCATGCCCAACTTCAAAGGGGCAAAGAAGCTAACACCTACTATGTGATCAGAGAGGAAACCAGGAATATTTGATGAACAACACTGATGAATCTTACAATGAGATTGATAGAATTATAGATACTTTCCCAGTATTTTACTATGTGAAAGTACATTTTATACTATCATGACCTCAGATTCTACTGAAAGCCAGAATTTGGGAGTTGATGATATACATACCATACTAATCACTCAAAGAAAGGTTTTAACCAAAAGTTCTTTAAAATGTACATTTTTAAAATTCAAATGCTCTAAATGGACTGAGGTGATAAACATTTTCATCTTAGGAAATAGAATTTGATTTCAAAATGTTTCTGACTTCACATCATTATAATATGCAACTTATAAATTATATGGAAAAGGAAATTTCAAGAAGGCATTCTATTATAAATATTTATGTGTTGCTAGAAAAATACATCTTTTGCCTATGTACGCTGTAACAATTTGCTTGCTTCAGCAAGTAATCAGCAATAAAGAAAATACATGTCATGCTAGTAGGGTTTTAAATATTCCAGTATATAAACTCCTGAAAAATATCCGTTGAAAATGAATGAAAGATAGAGTGGTGTACAGCAAAGAACACCGACTTTAGTATCAGTTAGGTTCAAATGCTGAACCACCTTTTATGAGTTATATAACCCTGGGCAATCGGGGCTAATGTCTTCCACAAAAAAAAGAAGAATTCTTCCCCTGTGTATATTGTTGCGATGTTTATGAAATAACACATGTAAAGCACTTAGAAAAGTGGCTAGCACATGGTAGATAAATAAATGTTCATTTGTTTACATGTTAGTTGAATAATGGGCAATTACAACTATATAATAATCCTGCCGTACACTGAGGGGAATGGATATTTTTCAAATTCCTCTCTGTTAGGAATAGATATGTAGAGATATTTGGTCAAAGCAACCATGATCTGATTGTTCTTACTGAATGGAGATACTGATCAAATAGAATTCCATGAGATGCCTATCTTTTAATGACTGCTCAACCAGTATGGGATGATTGCTGTTGCTGGGGACAGTGCCATGGGCGTAGTGAGCCCTGAATACATAACGACAGAGGAAGACAATGACAACCAGTCAAACCACTCTTAGTGACCTGTGGTGGGTAAATTCCTCTCTGGGAGCAAGCCAGGTGAGAGGAATGAAGTCACCCAAAGGCAGCGGGGTTGGCCTTAGGAAGTAGAGCGACACGTGGGCCCCTGTAACCTTTGCTCCATTCTGTCATGTTAATACAGGTGTTCAGGAACACTGAGATGGGGCTCAGACAAACTAGAACCGTGTGGCCCCTAAGAGATTGGCAAGTGTACTCACGGACCGCCGGAGGTCTTCATGGGTTTGAGAATCCGCTCTCTCTGGGTCAGGCTAGTTCTGTGGGCTCCATCCCATTTCCCCAGTCCCTGCTGGTGTTACTGGTGTGAGATGCATGACCCAAAGAAAACTTCCAAATCTAGATTGGGATCGGGGAGGAAGAGAGACAGCAAAGTGGGTCCCATTCCTGCCTGAGAGGCAACATTGTTCACATGGTTTATGTCATCCTTCTGAAGCTGGTGCCAAGGGTTCTGAGATATCTAAGCGTGGACCACGCAGCTTTCAGTGACTGCAGAGAGACTAGAAACTGTTCATGACTTTTCAGTTTCTGGGTCCACACTTGATCTTGGGAAGCTCGGCCCCTCCTTCCTTTTGCACAGACAAGTTTTACCTTCAGGACGAGGCTTGAGTCCCTCCCCTCGTCCACCTGAGTTCTCCCCACCTCTCCCACCCGGGACTCCTGCCCTCACCGATTCCTTACCACTGCCTGTCTGCACTGTGCGTGTTGTCCAGGAGTATCCTTCATGCACCTGGAGTCTCATGTTCTCAATGATGTTGTAAACTGCCTGTTAGCAGGGCCCAGAGCTTGGGGACCTTTTTTATAACCTACATAGGTTTCAGCACATCTTTAGGTGTGAAGTGGAGATTTACTTAACTATTTCCCGCAATTAACTGAGAGTTCATTTGGAGCATCTGGCTGCAGAAGGGTGAATTTGGCTTTCTACCCTGTTCTAGGGCTGAGGTTATTTTATATCTTACTTTTTAAAAAGATTTAATTTATTTATTTGAGAGAGAGAGCACAAGCCAGGGGAAGGGGCAGAGGGAGAGGGAGAAGTGGACTCCCCGCTGAGCATGGAGCCCAACGCAGGGCTCAATCCCAAGACCCTGAGATCATGACCTGAGCTGAGGGCAGATGCTTAACCCACTGAGCCACCCAGGTGCCCTGCTATTTTCCCTCTTTATTTTATTTTAAAGATTTTACTTTTAAGTAATCTCTACACCCAACGTGGGGTTTGAACTCACAACCCTGAGATCAAGGGTCACCCGACTTTTCCGACAGAGCCAGCCAGGCGCCCCTATTTTCCTTCTTTATTAAACCTCAATACGGACCCCAAAGACACAGATGTAGTGAAAAGAAGGGCCATATGCACCCCAAAGTCAAGCAGAGAAAATCAATTACCATATGGTTTCACTTATTTGTGGAACATAAGGAATACCATGGAGGACATTAGGAGAAGGAAGGGAAAAATGGGCAGGGGGAATTGGAGGGAGAGATGAACCATGAGAGACTATGGACCTGAGAAACAAACAGGGTTTTAGCGGGGAGGGGGGAGGGGGGATTG
>NC_138374.1:129900261-129911659 GCF_054177405.1 Leptonychotes weddellii
CTGACTAGCGTAGTTCCCAATGCACAGTAAGCCCTCAGATATTTGTTTCGTAAGTGAATTTCTGCTTTGTTTCTCTTATTTCCACATTATGAATTATTTTCTCTTGGCTTAGAGGATAACCAAATTATACCTGAATATTAAAACCAAGAGAGTAAGTGTAAGAGTAAGCAATAATGAGCTTCCAATCTTTCCTTTGAACGGTCCTGGAAGCTGCCTCTCTGATGTTAGAAGTTGTGTTTAAAATCTGACTCAGAGATTTTGTTTTCCGTTGACCCCACCTCCCTAAGCTCATAAGTGCTGTTTTCAATAATTTTCTGCTGGGGAAGGGCCCTACCTTCTCCCCAAAGACTCTCTTCTCCAAACAGTGTCAGCCATCACATCCTTGAAGGAGGGCAACGTGTTTAGTCCTGTGAAAAGATACATGGGGGGCGCCTGGGTGGCTCAGTCAGTTAAGCATCTGCCTTCAGCTCAGGTCATGATCCTGGGGTCCTGGGATCGAGCCCCACTTCAGGCTCCCTGCTCAGCAGGGAGTCTGCTTCTTCCTCTCCCTCTACTCCTCCCCCTGCTTGTGCGCTCTCTGCCAAATAAATAAATCTTTTAAAGAAAGGATACATGGAACAAGGAAGCGTCTAGGGAAAGACAGAGTATGGCATGGGAAAGTAAAAAAAAAAAAAAAAGTGGGAATTTTGGTGCTGAGTTTCTCCAAAGCTGATTGAAAGGAACAGAGAGAGGACCTCTAGAAGGAAAACGCCACAGAGATGGAGTTAACCAGAACTGGTGGGAAAAAGCATGTTTTCCCTTCTCTGGTTCCTCCATGACTGTTGGTTCCATTGAATAGATAGAAAAAGAATCAAGGAGAAATTGTGCTCCAGAAAGAATCTGAATAAACATTCTAGATGGAACTCGCAGCGCTGGTACAAAGCTGGGGCTGGTTGCTCATTCCGGCCACTTTTGTGCTGTGGGCAGAGTTCAGAAAGCACGGACAAGGATGGGGAAGTCTTTCACACTTGTCACATTCATATGAATGGATTTCTCCTATGTTTCTTTTTCAGGCCTTTCTGAATTCCCCAAAAAGAAAGAAAGACAGAGAGAGAGGGAGAGAGAGAGAAAGAAGGAGAGGGAGAAAGAAAGGAAGGAACAAGGGGGGCCTGGGTGGCTCAGTTGGTTAAGCGCCTAACTCCTGATTTCAGCTCAGGTCTTGAACTCAGGGTTGTGAGTTCAAGCCCTATGTTGGGCTCCGTGCATGCCCAGCATGGAGCCTAATTAAAAAGAGAGAGAGAGAGAGAGAGAGAGAGAATCTGTCCTTTTTATTGCTTTAAGCTAAAGAAAATTTGGCTGGAAGATGGAATTATTTTAAAAGAAAGAATTAGTGAATAGTAATACTGATTGTAATTGACCAGTCCTTTAATTTAAATTGGATTGATGTTCATACCCCTTGGGTTCAGGGTGTCTACCAACAGCAAAGAAACCACAGAATTCATTCTACCACTGTCCTCTCACCTTTATTTTTATTTTTTAGAAGATTTTATTTATGTACTTATTTATTTATTTATTTATTTATTTATTTATTTATTTATTTGAGAGAGAGAGAAGGGGGAGGAGCAGAGGGAGAGGGAGAAGCAGATTCCACGCTGAACACAGACCTGCCCTGACCCCAAGATCATGACCCAAGCCGAAATCTAGTCGGATGCTTAACTGACTGAGCCACCTGGGCACCCCTGTTCTCTCCCCATTAAATAGTGTCTTTGGAGTTTCCACTGTTAATGTGACCATTCTCACTGGCTGAATTAAGTCAATGAAAGCTACAGGGATATTTGGTCATCAGTGATACTCTCAGAATCTCCAAAGAAAGGAACTGAGAAGGTATATCCTGTAGCAAAGATGACCACATCAGTATTTTCCACGGTGCTACCGTTTTCAAAAATGATGGCTGTTTGCTTGAATTCTTTCACATTGGATTTGACCATTATTTCGCCATAAATGATGTGATTGAGAAGGCTGTCAGTGATGCTCACTTGAGAGTCTGGGAATCTACAAAACCAGGGAAGATGACTCATATTAGTCTTTGTTTCCCTCCGTTTACTCATTCCAGGAACTTCATTGGGTATTCTTTTTCGGACTTCTGTTTCCATAGATGAGATGAAAATGTTCTTTAGGAAAGGTTAAGACTCCAAGGTTATGCATTTCCTCGTCTCTTCCTCTTCCTTTACAAGGCCATTCTCATACTAAGAAGCCAGTAAAAAGCCAGGAAAACAAAGTTTTTGTCTTCCAGTGCAAAAGGCTTCATCTCAAACACAGTAGTCTACACCAGGGCAAGACAGAGGTGAAGGTCATGGCTAGAATGTGAGGGTCCCATTCTCAACTTTGATCCTAGTTCTCAACTTTGATCAAGTATTTATCACAACAACCCACCTCTCCTCCTCTCGGCTGTGATGGCTCAGCTCTTGCCAAGTGCTGCGATCTTCAGCTGAATTGCACACGGTGGTGCTGATTGTGTACATAGAGCAAAGCTTCATTTATCCGGCACTGCCGTGTAAACAGAATGTCGAGGACGCTGAAATTTACACAGGTAAGGAAATCCTTATTTGCGTTTAATTCCTTTACTTTTTACTTTGTGTTTTGACAAAAATATTTCTAAAATTTATCACACTCTTGTCTCATTTTTTGAACCATGTGTAACGAACATAAGTTAACCTGCTTTTATTGCTCATTCACATCATTAAGCTCCTTAATTACTGCTCAGATGCTATAATGAGGTTTTAATGTCTCCTCCCTGTGCTGGTCATTATTACGGCTCTTGTCACTGAGTCTGGAACCAGCAGTATTTCGCTTTTCGTTTGTTGCTCTGGCCTGACAAACCAGACAACCCATGGTTAGAATTCTCTCTAGAATTAAGGGTCAATAAATTCTGAGGGATTATTTCCAATCCTGTCTCATTAGTGAAGGGTATGGGTCGTAATGTATATAAGTCTGTTTTTGTTGTTTTTTTTTTTGTCCTTTCCAGTTCTTATAATCACATCAGCTGAGACAAATGCACCCTACGGGGTAACATAAATACCTTTTCTGAGGCTTCGGACCCTAGTCTGCATGATTGCAAACTTGAATTTAATTTATCCTCTGCCCAGTTATCATCACAGATGCCATCCTGGTCTTTTTGATGCAACCTTAAAGCAAATGAAAAAGAGAGTGTCCATGAGGTAGCCTTTCTCTTGCACACGGTTCAATATTCAAGCCCCTCATCTGGTGCTTAGAAACACCTAGAATAAAGTAGGAGTGTGTGTAAAGTGGGGTAGTCAGGGCAGTTGTGGGGCACGACAAAGAACATAGAAGTTACCTGGTCTCTTTGGTAAAGACAGAACCATAGGTCTACTCCACAGGGTAAAGATTGTATAGGACTGGAAACGAGGCAAGATCCAGAATCCCTTCCCACACTTCAGTGCCTTCTCCTGCTGGCTCTTTGGAGCATCACTGGGCCACCTCATTGTTCGGGGACCTTGCTGAGGGTTTGGCCTGTGCTCACAAAGGCCTCAACTCTTCTTGCCCAGACTCTAGTGTGTGTTCTTAAAAAAAAAAAAAAAGAAGACTCAGTAAATCAAGATTTCACAACCTTTGCACAGTGTAACTAGGTGTTTCCTGCTCATCGATAGGCTTTCTCAAGATCAAGTGCTTTTGCCTTGTACATATCAGGAGCCCCAGCAGCTCCTGGGCTTTCTCATCCTCTTGGTCTCCTGAGCTCTGTGAGCCTCCAGCCCTGGATTGGTGCAGGCATTTTCTCTTGGCCGGAGCTCCCAAATCACACAGCTTGCCAAGGGCTGGGGATCAGCTTTCCTCGTTTTTACTTCTTGGCTCAGCCCTGGTGCTCTCATCTGTTCTCTGATGTCAGCTATTTACTTCCATGTGCGTGAATCCTAAATATATGTCTCTACATAAAGTGTTAATTCTTATGTGTTCCCTTTTTCAAACCAGTGGTCATGGCGTAAACATAAAAATACAGGGACAACAAAAAAACCAAACACAACAACTTGATCCTTTTTCTTTTTGATTAGTTCCTTTATCCTCAGGTTGAAACTGTGGTAAACCAATGAACAAGGTGATATAAATTTTAGCACCAGCCATTTTTTCCCCCTAATTTCCTGTCTGCCTTTCTACTAGCTGGTACTGCCTCTGAACCTCAGTTTTCTTGGCTCTAAAATAAAGGGGGTTGAACTAAATAATTTCTTAATCCATCCCTGGTTCTAAAAGTGCTATGGTATCTATTACGTGCTTTTACCTCTTTTAACTGATCCAAAAAAACTACTATCAGAACTCCTTTAAAATATTGTTTTGTGCCAGTCTCAGCCTACCGAAGAAAACACTATTGGCTGGAAATGCCTGGGGGCACTCATCTGGGCCCCAGTGAGTGTCCCACAGACATGTCCCCTTTCCAAACCAGTGTTACAACTGGACCAATCCTGTGGTTCTTATGACTGCAAGATACCCTTCAGTAACAACCATCAGGAAACTTCGAAAAAATAAAGGTTTATTACCTAGAAGACCTGGAAATTACACAACACACCTAGGATCACACAGAGAGATCACAGGTTAGAGAGAGAGAGACAGAGCTCACCGGCCCCGGGGGTTCTGTTTTTATTGGGGTTGAATGTGGGGACCTAAGGTTTCAAGGGCTTACTCTTTATTGGTGACCTTAAAGCATGGGGATTCAAAGCATTAAAAAGAGAAAAGACAAGTGGCCCAAATGGTCAGTTAGCGAAATCAACCAAGATCTCTGAAACAAAGAACTTCCATGTAGAGAGGCAGCCTGGCTCTTTAAGGAGCTGTGTGGCGGGCAATATGTTTATTCCAGATAGCCCGTGAAGTGGATGCGTCTTTGGAATGGCTGCCTTAGCATTGGCATCACAAAAAAGAAAAAATAAAAACTGTCAGGGCTTACACTACAAATGTGAAATTTTGTTTAGCGTATCATTTTTCTGACTTTTTGTCTTCTCTACGTTGGATACTTTTTAAAATAGAAAATACTTTAAACAGACAAGAAAACAAATGATCTCATGCAACAGATACAAAAGTATCACGTATGGTGATACACATATGCATCTGGCGCATAGTAGGTGACCAGTTAATACTGTTGGAATGAATGAATGATCTGAACCATAGTCAGAGAGGACATGGTTGTTTTTAAACATCTGTGATTTCCCCAGAATGGCCAGCAGAGGGCGAGCTTGGGCACTGACAAAACTCACCATTGGTTTAGATGGGTTACCTTGGTGCGTGGGCTCCCCTCAGTGTACATCTGGATTACCGAACGGTGGCTTAGCACATTTCCAACCACTGCTCCATTTGCACTCTGTTAACCATACTAAGTAAGCACAACTACACATATGTACAAATTGTTCACAGACCTCAAAGTGGGAGGCATGTTAAGTAAACATTTGGAAAATTTGCAACATTTCAGTCACTTATTAGATCTTTCTGAATCCTCTAAATCTTCTTTGCAGGTTGTAGATACCTTTCTAAACCATGTCTGTCAGGGCAAGAGAGTGATTATTTGGATTAATTATCCAAGTTGCTGGATTTCATTTCACCAGTATTTTACTCTCTCTCTCTCTCTCATGGATAAAAAAAATCCATGAAACGTGAAAGACTGTGTCCCCTATATACGCACATACCCAATCCTTATTCCCACAGGAAGCCATTGCTAAGTGTTTTGTATCTTCCTAAAACAGCATATGTATGTACAATCATAGGTATATAGTTTCTTTCTATAAATAGGGTCACAAATGCACGTGGTCCCACAATTAGATTTTTTTCAATGAATATCTTTCGATAGCTGCACATATAATTGTGCTTCAATCCTTCTGAACCATGTAATCTTCTACAATATGGATGTATTAACTATTAGAGATCTTGACAAAGATCTTGACAAAGAGCAAAAGGCCAATTTCTGGTCGTGACTACTGAATATCCATTTGGCCCAGCCAGCTAAGAGCTATAGATTTTGCCTGGTATCCCCTCCACCTCCAGGCTGGGGTGGCCCCCCAGGATGGAATCCAGGAAGGGAGGCAAACACACCTAGCCCAGGCTCCTTGACTATGTAAAGAGATGATAACATAGGAATGCAGCTTGCTCTAAAATGCATGTAGGTCAATGAATGTTTAACTTCAGACCCTATCCTTTGCCCTATAAATATGGCCATTTATGGGGATGGTCAGTTGGAAATCTCACCTGTGGGGAGGATGCTCCGCCCAGGTCTCTCCACTGGGACTCCAGCCTGGCTGTCTCCGTGGGGCTTCCCCCCGCTCATGAGGTTGGATGCTGTAAGTACCCTACCGATGTAACTGTCTTATTCTCCTTTACTGCTTACTATTGCCCTCATCTATGCATAGATTTTCCTTTTCTTCTTTCTGTTCCTATTAGATTTTTATAACATCAATAAAGTGCTTTTCCCCTTTGAAACTGAGAATACGGATGCTGTTAATCTTTTCTTTTAGAACAGGGATTAAAGGAAGAAATAGTAGTTGAATAAACCAGAGGCAGAGAGGGGCCTCTCTTGGAATGCACAGGCTCCACCTGCTTCCAGAACCAAGCCAGTGTCTCCAGGCCCTGCCCTGCCCAGTCTTGCCCCTCCCCGCCATCCACCATATTTTAATGGAAGTGCCTCTGAACTTGCCCACGCTGTGGCTATTTCTGAAAACATACGTAGATCAATTCTCCCAGCCACCTGACATTGTTCAATGCTTAGTTGTCTTCCTAGCACTTAGGTAACATTATTTTCAATATGGCCCTGGGATAAAGGAGGTCGGGCAAGTACTAGTAGGATCCCATTTTCCCGATGAGGAAGCCACGACTAGTTGAAGAGTCGTCCTTTGTTCAAGGTCTGCACATGGCAAACCGAGAAGCCAGGCTACATGCATGGGCTGACTGACTTCCCATCAGGTGCTCTTCCCAGCATTCCCTGGGGCCTGCACGCAATATTTCACCATGTCTACCCACCCACACTTCCTTCTGGGGGGTTTCCTGGCTGGACCCCATACAGTCCCAAACAGTCATGCTTTGGACTGTATGTCTTTTGCCAGCCCTGCTCTCAGCTGCCTGGACTGAGTAAGCTCCTGATCCTTCCAAAGTAAGCACTGAGGGGGAGAGGTCGGAGGGACGAAACATACGGAGAGCTACCATGTTACTGAGGAGGCTAAGGCAGCCTTTGCCACGGATAAGGTAACACAAGGATATCACCCAGCAGCGAGAGAGAGAGGAGACCAGGGAGAAGCAGAAGATAATGGCCCAGCACTTGGGAAGGAAATAGAGCATGTACTGCTTTCTAAAATGGCTGTACTCTGGCTGTCAGTATCCCTGAAATAACCTCATTTTCTTTAGCTAGCTGTGCTGTGTGCTATTACTTAAGGCTAATCTGAGTCACAGTGAGGTCAGAGCACTGAGCCCTGCGCCCTTCCTACAAAGAGTGTTGACTGAACAACTCAGATGCTGGGACCAGTGGGGCATCACCAAAACAGAAACAGGGAACCCATGCAGGAAACAACCTGAAATCTTGGGTCCTTTCTTCTTCATGCACCTCTTGGGGATATTTCTTTATTACTTAGTCCCTCAATTCTTTTAGGGAGAAGTTTATTAAAAGTTCTAACCAGTTGTTCATACCCTTTGCTCATGTAACACTTTGTTTATTTCTATACTAAGAAATTAAAATGTTAAACTGTGATTTATATATGTATTTGTCTCTCTACTAAGCTGTGACTTCCAGAGCAGAAGGAACTAGTTTACTTGTCTTTGAATATCTTTTGTCTAATACCGCACCTTGCATGCCATAGGGATCTGATAAATATGCAAACAATGAACGCATGAGTAAATTATCAAAGACAGGTTTACCTCAGTAAATGGTATGAAAATGTACCCTGAACAAAAGAATAAATAATGTGGAAAACTCTTATTACTGATCTAAAGTCAAATTCCCTCCCCTCATCCCATTAAAACAACAGCACAAGCAAACAGGATATAGCATAATAAATACATTTCATGTCTTCTTTTGGTGGAACCTCAAGGCAGAATTATTGTACAATTTTCACGTCCTGTCATAGGAAAAAGCCACCGCTGCTGGCTGGGTTATGGCCATGCCTCCCGAGCCTTCCCAACATTTGGCTCAGGTGCCGTGCCCTTTGAATCTTAAACACAGCCTGCTCCCACAACTGACTTCCCTTTATGGAGTGCTTTCTGCAAATGTAGTCCGCTTTCCAGAAAATAGCTGCAGGCATTTCTCCCCTAAGTGCCAGAGGCATTGTGGAAGTGATATTTACCTAGAAAAAGGTACTTTTTTGATCAGAAAGCATGGGCATCGCCTATCAGAACCAGCTTGGTGTTAAGTTTCTAGGAATTTTGCAAGCTGATTGTTAAACACAGTCATTAGTCAATTTATGTAAACTTACAACTAAATGCATTTCGTTTAAAATGAAGACAGCAAAAATGCAAAACCCATCACTTCCCAATTATTTTGCTGCATTTTACTATTACTCGTCCTTGCGTGGTTGTCTCTATGTATTGTATTTGTATGGTGGAATCAGCACATTATGATGTGCGATTGTGTACCTCTTCCCAACTCCGCATTCGGTGATCTCATCTGGTAGCTTGAGACTGGCCTTGGTGGGACTATTTCCACCTTAGAAATCAGCAAATGCTACCAATCAGGGCTCTCCCCTGCCCCCCCGATCCCATTATTAACCATTGACCAGCACACCCCTGAGATACACTTTTTGCTTTGAGCCTTGCCTCGCAATGAGAACTGAAGATTCAAACAAGGACAGTGCCTTAGAATGCACATGGAGGTTGCTGCAAACATCTGCTCAGCAATTGCTAATCCCTCCGAAAGAAAGAGTCCCATAAAATTGTTGGAACGGAGGCTCCGTTGCTTTGCTTTGTGAAAGCTACCCTGTGTAGACCCTCACTCTCCCTGAGAAGCACTCTCCCTGGGAACCAAACGGAAGAGATTATGTCCCAACTGCATTTTAATACGCTGACTGTAAACCTTTAATGAAAAAGGCAGAAAAAGTACATTAAAAGCCTCATATAGATCCATCAGGCTTTTTATGATCACAGACACAGAAGTGGAGTGGTAAAGCAGAGACCATTATCTTACTGTGATAACAGCAGGACAAATAAACAGGAAAACATTAAAAAAAAAAAAAGAAAGTGTAAGTATGTGCCTAAGTAAGCAGATTGCAAAGAAGTCACCACCCTTGGGACTTTATCATTCATCAAGGCAATAAAAGACTCACAGTGATTTCAACTGGTGGTAGATGAGGGGACAGCCTATACATCAGCTACCCCACAACCTAATATAACTGCTAACATGCAATTCTTTTGGATTAGTTTGCATGTTTTGATTTCAAATTAAACCAAGAAATCATTGCTAGAAATTTACGAGGTAGTAAGATTTGTTTTTGACCCAAAGGTAGGTCACAGTCCAATGTATCAAGCCACAGATTTTTTTTTCCTGTCTAGGAGACTATATTATGAAGATGTATGTTAAAAGAAGACAGTAAATGCTTGCTTAAAAAAAAAAAAAACAAGACAATAATATAATAATGAAAAGCAACATTTCCATAGGTGCTATTTTAGATCTGCTCGTAGTCACTGGGTCAAACAGGTACGTGTAGTTTCTTCCTCTGTTCATAACTTTACTAGGGGTTCGGGACACTTCTGCTTCTCTGAAGCTCAAAAAAAGCAATTGTGTGCATTTCTTTGCAGATAGCAAGTGTTTTGTTTTCTTGAATCAGGTTGCTTTATTTTTGTTGGAACAGTTTTCCCGTGAGTTATTGTTGAAGTTGCTCACCAAACATTTATAAGCAAATAATCTCACTAATTCAGGTTAAAAAGAAAAAAAAAATCAATTTTGTTAAAGGGCCAGCTGTGGTGAAAAAGACACAAATCCCCTTAAAACTTAAAAGGAAGCACCCTGATCACTCTGCATTTCTAGGTTTTTACCTTCCTTTAGGGGCAGCCCAGGAGAAAGATTTTGCATGAGCTGCGGGGTTAATCTGTGTCTTCAATGAAGCCATGAAAAGTTTTTTTCTTTTCTTTTTCTTTTTAAGATTTTTTATTTATTTTTTGACAGAGAGAGAGACAGCGAGAGAGGGAACACAAGAGTGGGAGAGGGAGAAGCAGACTTCCCGTCCAGCAGTGAGCCCGATGCCGACCCTGGACCTGGGATCATGACCTGAGCCTAAGGCAGACGCTTAACAACTGAACCACCCAGGCGCCCGAAAAGTTATTTTCTATTTGCCCCTCTTGATACTATTTCTGTCCTCATTTCAGGAAAGGAGAGTGACTCTTTTCCTCATCTCAACTTTGGAACAATATTTGCACAGAAATGTGTCTCGTCCAGTGAACCTCAGTCTTAGCTAGTGTGACACTTTACACTAGGCAAATTTCTACTGTGAAAGCATTTCTAGAAAAATCAAGATAGTTCCCTCAGTATATAAAGCCATATCAGAGTCCCTTCCCAACATGTTAAATCGGCCTTCAATTCATCGGGATGTGTAGTTATAACATTTGTGAATGAATGAAGATACAAGGCAAAACACACATTCACAGGATCCCAGAACATTTCCAGGCACGTTAGTGAGGAAGTTTGCTGGATTCTAACTGGTCACCTGCTGTCTGTTTCTCTACACGGAAAGGCCAGAATTACCTTTGGAAGATGACTCATGTCATTCCCCTGCTCAGAAACCCTTTGATGGATCCCTGTGACCTAGAGAACAAAGTCATAAAGCTGTAGTACGACATTCAAGGCCCTCCAAGATTTGAGTCCAGCTTTCTGGCTTTCCATCCCTTGCAATCATCTGCGGGTGACTTGTGGCACTAAATGACAGCCACTATTATTAAGTACTCGTTTAGTGTCTGGTAACGTGTTTTATGCTGCTCTGTGTCTCTTATTTTCCCTTCGGCTTGCTCCCCACCCTCATCATCTTCTCTACCTCCTTCAAGTAGCATCATTATCTCCCTAGGTGCTTCACCCAAAACTGGAAGGCTTCCTTGATTCCTTTCATTCTTTCATTCCCCATAACCAACACTATGGCAGGTTGTATGGACTCTGCCTCTCAAAAGAATGTAACATCTGTTTATTTCTCTTTATCACTGTTGCCATCACCCAAGCCCAATGCATCATTATGTCTTGTCTGGCTTTCTGTGATGGCCCCTACACAGGTCTCAATGTTTCCACTTTGGCCCTTCAACCCATTGTCCACACAATATCTAGTCATCTTTACAAAATGTAAATTGGATCACACAGCTCCCTACTTGAAACCACCCAATGGCTTCCCACCATCCTTAGACTAAGATCCAGCCCCTGCATGACCTGGCCCCTGCCACCCCTCTGATCCCTCACAGTGCTCTCTTC
>NC_138374.1:129912159-129987925 GCF_054177405.1 Leptonychotes weddellii
CCCACCCCACCCCCCACTCCAACAACACTCAGTTTGTTTCCTGCGATTAAGAATTCCTCATATCAGTGAGATCATATGATACATGTCTTTCTCTATTTGACTTATTTCACTCAACATAATATTTGGGTCTCCTTTATAAGAAAAAAGATAACAACACCCCTCTTGTAGGGTCCTTTGATATTTAAATATTTAAAAGATGCTATCAAGCACCTTTTCCTACCTTTTTACTTAGCTGATCTTCAAGATACCAGATATTTGATCCTTTGATTTCCTCTGGATAGAAACCATGACTGAAATATGTTTGTATCTTCTCAAAAATCCTGTTTTTGAGTAACATGAAAGCCTAATGGTTAAGTGTGTAGGGTCTGAAGGGACTACCCCTGTTGGATTCTCAGGTGTGTAAATATGGGCAAAATGCTTAATTTCCCCATGTCTCAGTTTCCCTTCAGTAAAGGATGAGAATAAGTACCTACCTCCTAGGACTGCTGTGAGCATTATATGAGCTATTACACTTGATGCCTTTTGAATAAGTGTTAGGCATACAGCAAGCACTCAATAAAGATGAGCTATGGTTTTGGTTATTCATTGCTGAATTAACAAACCACCCAAACTTAATGACATAAAGCAACAACCATTTCATTATGCTCCTGGTTTCTGTGGGTCGGGAACTTGGAGAATGGATAGTAGGGATGGCTTATCTCTGCTCTGCAATGTCTGAAGACTCAGTTGGGCAGGCTCTGCGCCTGGGGGGTGACTCTAGAGCTGGAGGCTGGAATCATCTGATGGCTTCTTCATGCATCATTCTGGTGATTGATGCTGGCTATTGGCTGGGAACTCAACGGTCCGTTGGTTCAAACACATATTTCGGGCCTCTCGATGTGGCTACGTGGCTTCTCCCAGCGTGGTGGCTGGCTTTCATGAGTCAGTATCCCAAAAGACAGGGATTGAAAGTGCAAGTTTCTTAAGACCTTGACCTGGAAACTGGCCCAGCTTCAATTCCTCTGTACTCTTCTGGTCAAAGCAGTCACAAGTTCCTCCCAAATTCAAGGGGAGGGGACACAGACCTCACCACCTGATGGGAGGAATGTCAGTGCCATATTGTAGTAAGGGGACATGGGGGAGAGTGTATTGTGCTAGTCATCTTTGGAAACTGCAATCTGCCAGTTATTGTTATTATTAATACCATGCTCTAATAGCTATAAAAAAAACCGCTTTAACCCTAAGAGATGTCCTCTCCAGGGTCCAAAAGTTGAGATAAGTGAGAAGAGGAGAGGGAGGTAGGCATTAGCCTTCTATAGACCATCACAACTTAGACATTTTAGTCTAATGCCCTTACATAACAGATGCTAGCATGTGGCTAAGAGATGTGACATGACTTGCCCCAGATCATGCAGTTGGCAGAAGCACCAGGATATTTTCATTCCCAATACACAAAATACCTGGAAAAGTAACCAAACAAAAGTAGTTGAGAGGGGTGAAGATGGTGAAGAGAGAAAGCAAGAAGTAGAGAAGGTCATAGAGAGGAAATAGGTTAAAAAAAAAAAAAGCAAATAGAGAGTTGCCAACAGTATTCTCTGTTTCAGACCATACTCTTCTTTGGATGCATCCCACACTTGATTTTAAACTATGAGCTTCTGGGAAACCTCAAGCCCTGGAACGATGTTGGCAAAACCCCGTGGGTCTTTGGGATGACTTCCGTTCCTTACTAACCCTGAGAATAGAGTCCAGGCTGGAGAGGTAAGTGGGGAGTGGAAATGTGCAGTTGTTACTACAGCAGCAGTTACTTCCTGTTATCCTGCTTTCCTGGTTCCCTGGAACAGTCTTCCACATCTCATCATCAAACTCTCTAAATGTAGCCGCTACCCCACCCTCCAGTGGGTTTCTCCCCATGCCCCCATTGTTGCCTTGGCCACCTACTGTGCCTCTGATTTGGGGTTCTGTTCAGTCTGGTGTTTGGTCTCAGATTAAGGCTGTAAGCCCTTGGAAATAGAGTCCATTTTGAGGTCCGGGGTTTGCAGAGCCCCTGTGTGTGATGGAGGCAACATCTATGGGGAATCTCCAGGCTGGTCCATCACTGACTGACTCCCCTCACTTCACGCTGCTCTGTCCCACCATAGAGAGAACACTGTTCTAAAAGCAACCCAGAGAAGTTCACCTTTCTTTTAAACTCACTTCAGTATGAAAGCACTAACCTTCCTACTGGAGAAGCTTCCCTTACAGCTAGCTCACATGTCCAGTTATTAGTTAATAGGAGGTATCCAATTTCTCCTTCTTGACTCAGTGGTGCCAGAGACCAACAGCTGTAAGAGCTAATGTAATAGACACTCTTATAACTAATAGAGCAGATAATCCCTCTTTCTTATCCAAAATAATTGTCCAAAATTTCTTATTTTTATTAGTTCATCAAGCATTTACCAAGCATTTCTTATATGCTGGATTCACTGGTAATACAAATATGAATAAAGTGCAATCTCTGCCCTCATAGAGTTTATAGCCTAGTGCAGGGATTATGAGCTTAGAATCCATGGACTGTGAACCCCCAAAATTACATGCAAAGCTTTGGGGTGTGCGCACATTTTTCTGAGTGTAGGATAAATTCTTTTTTACCAGATTCTAATCAGGGGCCACGACACAGAAGATGAAGAATCCCTGAGATACAGATAGAGTCTCAAGCAAGTGTCACATTCATGATGACAGACAAAGGAAGAGGTAGAGTTACTATGCGTAGTCACTATGCATGGTCTCAGTAGAGAAGAAGTCAGTACCCAGTTCTGGTGGGACTGTATAGGGTGCGTGCCTGATGTAGAAAAGACCTCTCTGAACACTGGGTTGGGGAAGGAGGCTGGTTGCAGATGGAAGTGTTACTTTGAAAACCCTGCCTCAAGAGGGGTCCTCTCACTGTTATTTAATTCACTTCGGTGACCTCTTCTTCATATTTTCGACAGCTTTATGATTTTTGTTATTATTCTCAGGACACATTTCAACTTCCTCATGTGCCTCTTCATCTATAAGCCCAAACCAAACAGGGCTGCCTGGTGGGTTACATAACACAAGCATGTGATGTGCTCCTGAAGGACAATTTTCTTGGCCTCAGTCTGGCACAATTTGGCCCAAGAGACCATAAGTTAATTTTACAAATGATTTGCATAAAACTTGTACGTTCATTCTAAGATCACCCTGCACTAAAAATGTATTACTATCTTGCAAAGTTTGGCATTCTTTGGAGTTTCTTCCACTGCTGATACATATAAAATCATATATAATAAATATTTGTATATGATATAATATATATCAGATGTGATATGATATATGTATACATATATATTATTATTCAAACAAGTCATTTTTTATCAGAAGTGGAAAATAGAAAAAAGAGAATTTTGAGGAAAACAAAGAGTGAGCATTGAGGGCCCCCAGTAATCAATTTTGTAACATGAAGTATATCTTATTGACGTTTAGAGAGTCTTATTACCAAGAAAGAACAACTCATAGTTTTCCCAAGCCAAGAAAATCATAACAAAGAATTGTAATGGATTTTCCTCAGGTTAGGTCAAATTATTTTGCTTTTATCCAAAGGCTACTGAACTACTCACCAAGTAGACAGGTAAAATGTGACATCTAGAATAAGGAGCAGATGACAGTGAGTTCCTTTGTGGGGAAATACTGGGTATTTTGGAAGGAGTCGCATTAAAGAAAACACCTAATCAAACATACCATTCTGTCAGTAGGACAGCAGAGTCTAAAAATAATTTTAGCTCTTACTTCTTTTTTTTCTTTCTTTTGAGAGAGAGGGGGAGAGAGCGAGAGAGAAAACATGCATGTTCGGGTAGAGGGGCAGAGTGTATGGGAGAGAGAGAATCTTAAGCAGGCTCCATGCCCAACATGGAGCCCAATGTGGAGCTTGGTCTCATGACCCTAAGATCATGACCTGTTAGCTCTTACTTCTTAAACACAGTTTTAATGATTCCATAACCTTTGTCACATACTCAGAAATTAACTTTATTAGAATATATTTAAGTTGTCAAGCACTTACTGAATATCTGTGATTAGCAAGGTGCTGTGCTTAGCTTTACAGAGGATACAACTCTGAATGAGAAATGGTCCTTCCTTTACAGAAGTTACAGAATGATGAGACAGACTCCTACTTACAAACAACTATAACTCAAGGCTGAGACTATTAAATGCTGTAATAGTTAAAAAATTTAAATACAAGGGAAGCAGAAATGAAGGAGGGTGTGTGTGGACTTGGAAAGGTCTCATGAAGGGGGCAGAACCTGAGCTGGGCTAGGAAGGGGTAGGTTGTTACCAAGCAAAGAGGGGAACAAGGTCATTTCAGGCCTGAAAAGTAGCAAGAGGCAAAAAGAAGGAAATGATAAAATATGTCCTGGGAACAGCAAGGGGCCAGTTTGATTAGAACAAGTATCTTGGGGCACCTGGGTGGCTCAGTCATTAAGCGTCTGCCTTTGGCTCAGGTCATGGTCCCAGGGTCCTGGGATTGAGCCCCACATCACGCTCCCTGCTCAGCGGGAAGACTGCTTCTCCCTCTCCTGCTCCCCCTGCTTGTGTTCCCTCTCTCTGTGTCTCTCTCTGTCAAATAAAGAAATAAAATCTTAAAAAAAAAAAAACAAGTATCTTGAGAGGGGAGTAGAAAGCAATACATCTAGAAAATTATGGTAAAGCAGAAATTTCAAGAATTTTAACTATGTACTAAGGAACTTAAACTTTTCCATAGGTATAGGCTTTGGTTTGGGGTGGGGGAAGGAGTGTTTTGAAACAAAACTAATAGCACGAAAATTCAGAAAGCAGAGACAGACCACTTTGGAGATGATTACAAGTCCAAGCAAGTGGAAACCAAGCACTGGCCAAAGACACACACATGAGACCAGACCAGGAAGAACATCTAGGAAGACAAGCAGCACTGGCGAGGTAACAGTCTCCAAATAAAACTAGTTAGAATTACCCTCAAAGACCTTCTGGCCTGAATCCCGATATACAGAATAGAAAACGTCCACAATATAGATGGTTCTCTAGATCAGGAGCTCAGCACACATAGGGTCTGACCACAGCAGTCCAGCGGCACTGCATTTAATCATGGAAGCCAGTTTGATGGGCAAAGAGAGCTCCAAGGAAGCTTATCTGAAATTGGGAAGGATAAGGTTAATCAGTAGATTATCCATAGTGATTATATTTGATGAATCTACTCTTCATGGAAAATAATTGTATCTAAAAATGTCATCTGACTGTAGAGCCTTTTAAGTAAACCCTGTTGCAAAGTTTGGTGCTTGCTTGAACAAATTACTTGTGAATTCAAGAGATTGCTATAATGAAGGTCAACAACCCAGGTTCAAATCTCACCTGTCACCAACTAACAGTGTAACCCTGAACAGCTACTTACATTTAATAATCATTACTTCCTTCATCTGTAATGTGTTGTCTGTAATACCTACCACCTTTGATTATTATGAAGATTGGAGGAGACAATGTATGTCAAAGTGCCTGGAATAAAGAAGTGTGGCAATACTGGTTTTCTGGCTTTTTGTTTGCTTGCCTTTTAATGATCCTGTATTCAAGTGACATACGCCAACCCATTCAGTTCTATGCTTGGGCCTGGTGTGCTGTTGTTGGATTCTGAGAGAATGGCCACATGATCCTGCTTTCCAAGTGGGATATTCTCATGACTGCTCCATCCAAAGTTGTTAAGTTACAAGAGGGCAGAATCAGAGTATTATTTAGAATCGATTCAGTCCACCATTTTATCCAACTCTCACTTGTCCATTCTGAATGCCAGGACTCTGAATGCCCAGCTGTGCATCCTGAGATCTTGAGGTCAGAGGGACCAGAGCGGTATGGTGGGCGAGATCCTCGGAGTAGGTGAGAACATGGCAAGGGGGCATGGTGAGGATCCCACAATTGTGAAGCAGCAGAGGAGACTATTCCAAGCAGAATGAGAACCACCCATGACGGGCAGAAAACTCACTTCTCACTTGCAAAGGCTGACCTGCTTCTAATAAAGGGAGGGCCAGATTGGAAGAGAAGGAGTGGACTGGCAGGTCTTCCATGGGGAGGGAAAACAGGCAGCAGGGTTGAATAGATCTAGATGTACTTTTTTTTTCCTTCCAGAAAATAAATCCAGAACTAGAGAATGAAGATGTCTGGTCATGCACTTCCCTGTCTGTGGCTGCCAGTCAAACTGCTGCTGGAGTTACACTAAGTATAATCAACAACTCTGCCGGATCAGCTAACCAAGAGAAGGATTTCACACCTGATAGTGGGTTTCCTTGGATCCTCCTCTCAACTGCTCTAATAAAGTTCTTGCAGCTTGCATCAATCAAAAGAGCAGAATGAGGACCATTATAAAGAAAACAAGGAAATTCACACACTGCTCTGATTTTTAGGGGCAGGTATAAATGTGAGATCTAACCAAACTCCTTGTCACCTCTAAAAGAGGCAATACAGCCTGGAGGCTAGTTCTATAACTAGCCTACCTGGGTTCACATTCCTAGCTCTATCACTTACTAGCTATGTGGCCTCTGACAAGTTGTTTCATCTTTCTGTGCCTTAGTTTCCCCATCTGTAAAACAGAGGTGATAATAATATTACATAGATGTAAGAGGATTTGTTGTGACAAAGAAAAGAGTTAGTATGCATAAAATACTCAATGCATGGGATCTGTTACAGAGGCAGAATAAAGAAGCATGGTGTAATGATGATTTCTAAACCTTAGTTTACTACAACCCCTTCACACTACACAAAATTTTAACCAGCACTTCAAGAAAGTAGTTGATTCTTGGGGTGCCTGGGTGGCTCAGTCAGTTAAGTGTCCAGCTCTTGATTTAGGCTCAGGTCATGATCTCAGAGTTGTGAGCTCGAGTCCTGAGTTGAGCTCCACACCTGGTGTGGAGCCTGCTTAAGACTCTCTCTCTCCCTCTCCCTCTGCCCCTCCCCTTGCTCTCTCTCTCTCTCAAAAAAATAAATAAATAAAAGAAAGAAAGAAAGAAAAAAGGAAACAGAAAAAGTGGCTGACTCTCCTGTCTCTAGAGACAGCTGTTGAACACAAAGAGGGAAAAAGCAAGAAGATATGGGAAAGGAAGGGAAGATATTAGAGAGCCTGAATAATTACCCTCTAGAAAATCCCAGATGGCCTTGTCACCTCCCTGGAGTTCTGTGGATGACACCTAATGTCATAGGGTCATGAAAGCCAAGAGCATGATTAAGGAATAGACCCCCAGGCCCCTTGCTTCACACCTTCTGCAGAGACAACCCCATGGCTCTCAGCTCACAAGAGGAGCAGGCTTGAGGAATGGGCACCAATCCCGGCTCACCCACTGTCTATAAGCGCTAGATTCCAAAGCAAAATGGCGTCTTCCTAGACTGGGTGCTTTTGTGTGAGCTTTGTCTTAACCAAACAAGCCACCTGTAAATGTGATAAATAATAAAATGTAACTGGGAAGGTAGAAGCACATTTTGCACATGAGACACAGCATTCTTGTCCACTGAGCTAACAGTAACCTGGTCCTGCCTGTGTGAAGGAGCGAAGGAGGATATAAAACTTCTTATAATCATGTGGCTACTATGCCCTGCACATATTAGGTGCTCATGCTGAGGAATCACACAGCTTAGGAGGCTGCTAGGGAGAGCAGAATACTGCATTCTGTGGGCAAACATGATGTCACCTGGAAGTCACAACTCTTCTACTTCTAGAATTCTAGATAAAAGGCCCGAGTAGACATCTATGTGCATAAAATGAGAAAAGGTAGCAACAGTTGTCAGCAGCAGTTACTGGGCTGGCACAAAAAATCATTTTTATGGTCATTAAAAAAATATTTATAACTCCAGAAATATTCACAGATAAATATTTTTTTTTTTTAAGATTTTTTATTTATTTATTTGACAGAGAGAGCGAGCACAAGCAGGTGGAGCGGCAGGCAGAGGGAGAAGGAGAAGCAGGCTCCCTGCTGAGCAAGGAGCCTGATGCGGGGCTCGATCCCAGGACCCTGGGATCATGACCTGAGCTGAAGGCAGACGCCCAACCGACTGAGCCACCCAGGTGCCCCTCACAGATAAATATTCTCTGTAACTTTCCCATAGACTATGTACATAAGCAATACTTTTCCAACCACATCTAAGACCACCTTTTTTATCCACCAAAGTCCCATTGTCGAGGCCTTTTAGCCTGGTTCCAAAGCCATGTGTACATTTGCTATTTAATTTAAATGAATCTCGTCTCTGCAGAGAGCCCTGTGTTCTTGATGAAGCAGCCCACCCTTGGGCAGCTCTGTCAGGGATGCTGTGGAGAATGATTCTGTCCTGGTCCAAAAGGCCTCAAAAAAAGCAGCCAGAGTGCATTTCAGTGAAAGTCAAGTGCTGTGTCTCCTACAGGAAGTCCCTCGGATTTTTTCTGGAGCACCCCACTCCACCCCAGAAGCCAAAATCTGGGACACAATTTTATTTAAGGTTTGTCATGTACTAAATTCTGTAAGAAATATTAGAGATGAATCTATTCTTTCAAGGCTGGCCCACATCTACCTTCCCCTCTGGACACTAGTCCCAGTGGACCTACATATTGTCCAAGCAGGCATTTTGTGTGGGCAGTTAACTCTCTCTACTGCCCTTCCTCTTTTGTGGCTTTATTTTTCTGACCACAAAAGGAGTTGAGAGACAGCATGTAAGGTTTATCTTGTGTGCTCTGGAGACAGTCTCATTGAAAATTCTGTCACTTCCTACCTGTGCACAGTGACAAGTTACCTGTGAACTGGGGATTAGAGTGTTGATATGAGAATTAAGTGAGATAATGCATTTATTGCGCTTGCACTCAGGTTGATGATCATTGTACAAGCCAAGAAATACAGAGAAGAGAAGAGAAATGAAAATTGCCCATAATCCTACCACCCCGGGGATGAATCACTGTCGGGATTTTGGCGCATGCCCTTCCTTTATCAAGGCGCGCCCGGGGATCCAGATGTCTTAGAAATGTTGCCCAACGCTATAGTTATATAATTCATTTTTTTATGTATTATATAATAAGACTTTCCCCACAATACTTACTTACTTCACACTCATGATTTTAATAGTTGTGAACTGTCAGATGAGTTTTACCTAACTTTGTCTGAGTCCTCCAAGATTATCAGATGTTTTATTTCCATTCTTCATTATTATAAATGATGCAGCAATGAATGTCTTTACATGTAACAACCTTTCTGTGCCAGTGGGTTGTGTGTGTGTGTGTGTGTGTGTGTGCGCTAGTTGTTTTTTTGTGGCACAGTAGCTTTGAGGACAGACCTGAGCTCAAGTCCTGGCTCTATGACCCACTAGCTATGTGACCTTGAGCTAGCAACCTAACTTTTCTGAGCCTCAGTCCAGTTATCTGTAAAACAGCGATAATCAGAGTATCTACTCATAGGCATGTTGAAAGGCTTGAACTGATAATCCATGTAATGTGCTTAGAAAAATGCCTGACACATACACACTAGGCTCTCAATAAACATGACCTACCGTATTTTTTTTTATAAGGAAAACTACTGGGCTAAAGTTTGGAAGGGATTTGAGTAGCATACATGGGATATCTTCGTGGGAAATTTGGGAGTTTCTATATACAAAGGTTAAACTGAGCCCACGTGTCCAGATCTCTGATTAGGGTTCTTATAAGCAGTACCCTGAAATACTGTGGGCACCTGTCACCTTCTCTGTCTTGTCTTGTGGTGTCACCAAATAGAAGCATGTCCTGGGGGGCAGCCAGAAATGTTTGAAAGGGAATCCCTTGTTATTGTAGCTATCCCCTGGTGTGCTTGCCTAAAACAGTAAGTGTGAGGGTCCCTTGAGCTCCCCAGAAACCGTACTTGCCCTGTATTCCAGGAGGGGCGCACCAGCTCTGCACAAAGCCCTATTCAGAGGCTCTGGAAAGAAACAGCAAGGCAGCACCTTAGTTCCTTGGAGTCAGGCTCAGTAATGCAAAGGCTGAGAAGAGATGCTTCTGTGGGTGGAGCAGGTGGAGCCGGGGTTTCCCCCTGGAGAAGTAGAGGCTGGGAAGCTGACGGCAAGGAGGTCATTCTGCAGGATTTGGCTGTGGCAGTGGTTAGGAGAGTGGGGCATATACAGGTGTGAGGATGCCAAACTGCCCCGCTCTTCACCTTGTCTTTGCCATCCCACCAAAGAATACCATCTTCCACCCAGCTGCTCAGGCCCCCATTCTCCACATTCAGTCTGTCAGAGAGTCCTATTGCCTCTCTCTCCAAAATATATCTGGAGCCCACATCTCTCTTCATCTTCACTGTTGTAATTCCAGTTCAAACCCCCAGCTGGTCTCCCGAGGACTTCGACAGCCCAGGGCAGGGCTCCCTGCCTCCATCCTTGCCCTCTCCCTCTCCCAGGTGTGTGCTCCACCGGGCTGCCAGAATAATCTTTCCAAAGCATAAACCAAACCCTGTCGCTCTCCTACTTAGATTCCACCAGTGACTGTCACTGCAACGAGAGTGATATTCGAACCCTTAAACCAGGCTCACAATCACATCATCTGTCCCCCGCCTCTCTGGCCTCTCCTTCCCCCCAATGCTGGGGTCCCGCTACCTTGCCTCTCTTTCTCCTTCCCATGATAGGACCTTTGCATTAACTGCTCCCTCTGATTGGAAGGCTCCTACCCCTGATCTCCAGGGCATGTATTTCTTCTTGGACATAAGGTTTCAGCTCTATGTCACCTCGGAGAAGCCTTACCTGATCACCCAAACTAAAGTATCCACCAAGCCATCCCCTCTTATATTCCTTCATTTTAAATTGCTGACACCACTTGTCATAATATGGCATTTTTCTCATTTAGTTTTTGTTTGTTTTCTGTCTCCCTCCACCAGAATGGTGGCCCTGAAAGCAGGGACCCTTCAACTACCCTGTTCACTGTGGAATCATCAGGCCCTAGAACAGTTCCTGGTATATTGTAAGCACTCAACAAACATTTGCTGAATATAGGAGCTACCGCTGGTAAAATCTTGGTCAGATTTTGCCAAAGGGTTTGCCTCTGTGTTGATCTGATCTGGAAATTCTCTTCTCTGCATCCTGTTGTTGTCCTACACCAGTCTGCTTCAGTCTTGTATCAGGTTGGATAGACCGAGGGCAGAAAGTTCTTTTTCTGTCCATAATTACTCAAAGTTAGGCTTTATGTCTCATTATGCCAATAATCCACACTTCTTTGGCTCTAGAAGTTTCTATTTCTATTGTTATATACACATCTATGTGTAAGGAGGCATGGCTCTTCTTTGATGCCTGCCTGAAAGAGATGCCAAATGTTATGTCCTGGGCTCATGCAGGTGGGCAAATCTTGTAAGGGTGCCTGGTTGTTCATGGGAAAGGAATTTCTAAGATGAAGTTTTGGTAAATAGTTTCCACTAATTATTTGGAAATTCCTATGTGTGATTATGTTTGAAGTCATCTTGTTAATTGCTGATGGGATTGAAATAGCCTACATGCTTACATTTTCTGTCTATCATACCCACTCCTCAAGGAAGATTCTTTGATTGGTCACATGCACCCAAAGATGGAAAGTGCTGGCTACCTCCAGGAGCAGAGAGTTTCCTTTCACTGGAGAGTCCCCACTAGAAAGAGAGTCATGGAGTAGGTTTTATACCATGAAGTGAGAGACCAAAGTAGGCCCCCTGATGTTTCCTCCCCATTCTGGAATCCTACATTTCCCCCCCACCAATAGAGTTACTTTCATAATCAGATCCATGAAGTCTTTTTGGTTGCTTGTTTGTTTGTTTGTTTGTTTTAAAGATTTTATTTATTTATTTGACAGAGAGAAAAAGACAGCAAGAGCAGGAACACAAGCAGGGGGAGTGGGAGAGGGAGAAGCAGGCTTCCCGCCAAGCAGGGAGCCTGATGAGGGGCTTGATCCCAGGACCCTGGGATTGTGACCTGAGCCGAAGGCAGACGCTTAACAACTGAGCCACCAAGGCGCCCCACTTGTTTGTTTTTCAAGGAAAATTCTAGAGTCATTGTGGAGGATGGTTTGGAGAATGGTGATACCATTTTCATGGGGACAAGTGAGAGGCTCTTTTGATAGCACAAATGTGGGTATGAACACTGAACTTCCAGACTACTAGCAGGGATTCAGCCACCCCAAGGTTAGTCAGTAGGTAGTGGAATGGATTTTCAGCCAATGCTCTTCTTGGGAATTCAGTACATTTAGTGGGAAGAAGATTGCTTCTTTTACAAAAGTAATGCAGTGGACATATCATCTGTGGTGCATGCATTTGGAGGTGCTCCTTTCTTGTCTGTACCCCTTGTAACTGGATCCTGACTTTACAAGACAGCTGCCTATGGGGCGTGATCCAGTCTCTGGCTGTGGAATAGAGACAGGCTAGGTGTTTGTACAGAACCAATCTCAGGACTCTGTCTATATTAGCATTATTCTCTATTCAACTAAGTTAAATAGGTATTTGTTGAACTAGAGAGTGCTGAATAAGGAGAAAGTCTGTCTCCACAGCTAAATGACCCACAAGTACAGCTTCCTATTACCACTGTGGGACTCCAGGCAAATTTCTTCTCCCCTGCATGCCTCATTATCCAGTTATCAACACAATATTTTTTGAGCCTTTTCTGTACTAGAGCTATGCTAGACATCCTCAGATGTCAGGTTGGCAAACAGATCAAAGATGCTGTTGATAGACACACAAGAAATCCTTTGGAACACGTGGGGTTCTATAGTTTCTATTTTTAAGAAGTCAAAGAAGAGAGAAGATGACGGGGGATTTATTTTAATTCAACAAGTGTTTATCCCACACCCAGTACAGTCAACGAGCTGGGCACCATGGAGGTTGCTAAGGAGAGGGAGGGATAAACAAAGCTTAATAATGCAGGGGTCTGCCCTCCATAACTCGTTGAGGAAATAGTCATAGAAACAATTAAGTTAAGGTTGAAATGAGTGTTGTCATACTAATTGTTATGTGTTATTCATTTTAGCTGAAAGGGGTCATGGAGGGAGTAGTATTTGAGCCAAGCTTTGGCCAAGAAGTCTGAAGGATGTGCTAGAGCAAGAAAAGGCAGCCTGAGGCCTAGGACACCTGCCTGGTGTGGCCCCATCTCCATTCTGAAGGATGAGTATAGCTCTCCTTGTCTGTGCTAGGATACAATGTGAGGAAAATAGACCCAATCCATCCCCTCACGAACCTCATCACTTAGTAGTAAATATCACATCAATAAAATAATTGCACTTACAAGCACACAATGGAAACATGGATGCCATATTTCTATTCGCCCTTATCAATAAGCCAGTTTCTCTCCTTGTGCCCACCCTATGGCCCAGAGGAAGAGAGCAAAACAAAAAGCTCCTTGGAAATGAGAAGAATGTGACATAGGGAAATCTCACTAGATGGGAAGAGACAGAGCAAAGGCCATTTTATTCATCTTAGCTGATTACAGAGAGAAGAGGGAGACAAAGAGAGTGTGAACTGGTTAGACATGCACATGCTAGCTTTCCTGCACTCAGACTAGAGCCCAAGAGGAGGCAATGTGATAGGAACGTCAGAGAGGGGGACACTGGGAGCACTGGAAATCTTAGCAGATAGTTAATGACATGCTTCCCTGAGTATAACACTAGGAGAGGCGCCACTGAGGTCATTTCTAGCATAACAAAGGAAGACAGAGTAGCATGTGCAGAGGTAAAGCTGATGTTGAAATTTTCATATATCCTAATGAGAGGATATGAAGATGTTAAGACATCCCCAAATCATTACTGAATCAATCAGGATAGGTTAGATGATTGCTTTGGACTGAACTGTGGTCCCTCAAGATTTGTGTGTTGAAGCCCACATGGTATTTGGAGAAGGGGCCCTTGGGAGACGACTGAGCTTCCGTGAATTCATGAGGATTGGGTCTTCATGATGGGATTAGCGCCCTTATAAGAAGAAACACCAGAGAGCTTCCTCTGCTTCTCTCTGCTATGTGAGGGCACAGAGAGAAGGTGGCCATCTGCCAGGAAATGCATCAGCCAGCACTTTGTTCTTGGACCTCCCAGCCTCTGGAACTGTGAGGAAATAAATTTCTCTTGCTTCAGCTCCTCAGTCCCTATTTTGTTACGGCAGACCGAGCAGACTAATCCAGTTACGCTGCTATAATAAACGACTCCCCCAGTCTCCGAGGCTTAATGCCCAAAGATATATTTCCTGCTTGTGCAAAGGTAGCTGCAGTACTCGGCAATTCTGCAAGCCAACTACCCTCCAAGCGAAGACAGCGATCTGGGGGCTTTTAACTGGCTGCCCCACCAAGTCAGCATGGGAAGCCACTGAAAGTTGAACCATTTCTGAAGACAGCTCCCTATCACAGGCTGTTGTGGGATGGACTTCGGTGGATGTAAGGTTTCAGAAGGCCAAGTATAGTCTGCAGTAGGTAAAATGCTTACACGTCCTAATGACCGAAGTGAGCCTCTGTCTGTCCAGTGAGCTTTTTTCCCTGAGAGGAGTAGATAGTAGAATATCTCTCCTCTTTCTCATTTACTGTCACGGATTTCTCTGCCGCTTTCCCCTGGTGATCTAGAGAGAATCAAATCAGAGACAGTCCGATAAATATTCCTCCTTCTTCCTTCTTCCAGTGCCCAAGTGGGTATGCAGGTCTCCTTAGAAGAACCAAAATCTCTTATTAAGATTTATATGTTACCTACATACCCAATAATTGTTGCAATTCTGCAAATTGGATTACAAAATAATTACAAACACCAAATGTAGTTCAAATTGCCTTTTACAGTTTTAGGCAAGCTAGAAGATGGTGTTAATTTGCTACACTATTGCTCAGTGCATCTCTGGGGCCATTAAAATAAATGTTACATCACAACAGCACACAGCATCCTGAAACAGGGGGAATTCATGGCCATGAAACTTTCAAAGAATATCCCTTAGTGATTACATCACATAAGCCTCGCGTCGAGTCTCTCCAGTCATTGAGACCGGGAGGGCCGTGTTAATGGATGTTTGGGCCATCAAGGGAAAAACATGACTCCAAGAACATAGATTCCTGAATTCCCATTACTACATGGTGGCCCAGTGTCTGCTCTCTAATAAGCAGAATTAAAGACAAAAGAGACCTTTTCTTTTCCCTGGGACTATGGTGTTTAAAATTAAAATTCAAACTTTAATATTGATGAATGACCCTTGGTGGAAATCGAGCAGAAGGATTAAGATTAGAATTTCCTGGTGCTCGCCTTTTCTGTAAGCGATAATCAGTTTTTCTCCCCAGGAAGTGATGGAGACAGAAAGGATAGTGGAGGAGCTAGAGCTTGGTAGTGAAGCATGCATAATTTTAACGGTCCTTCTTTATTTGGCTGGCATTTTACAGTTTATACATCATTTCATATACCACATGGGGTCTCAAAAATGTTAAGTAAGAAGAATTTTCCCTGTTTTTCAAAGGGGGAGACTAGAGTCCTGTGGAGTGAGGTCACTGACCCAAATCGCATCACTCGTGAGACGAGAACTAGACTCGGGCTCCCCGATGCCCCAGCTGTGTTCTCGCCATGATATGAGCTCTCTCGTGTCTCACGCAGGTGCTGTTGAAGGATTCCTTTTCCAGCAGTGGTTTCAAAAATACGTGAGTGAGAGGCCACTCGCTCATGGGATTATTCAAAAGACTGAGTATGTTTCCTTAAAATCCTCTGCTCTCCCCTGGCCATGCCTGGAAGAGAAAAACAAAAGCTCTGATGAATATCATAAAAAGCCAGGGGTGGGTCTGGGTGGGGGGTAAGTTTATGGGTAAGCTTATGGCTAAGCTTTGGAAGGAATATTGCAGGGGTGATGGCATCTGTGATGTTTTCCCAAGTCAGATACGTTTGAGACCATGACTTCACATAGAAAAAGAACTTTCTAATCATTTTCTCCTTCTTCTTAAGAAAGAATTATCATGAGCTCTTCATTAGGAATATCCTCTAGTGAATGAATCATCTTCAAAGTGACCTTTGAAGGACTCTGATGGCTGCTTTTGTGAAATCCAATAGGGTCACAAAGCTACCAATGACATATTTTATTCTGATTTTCAAGCAAAAGTAGCTGCCGCTAGGACCTGGCTTCAAAAAGAAGGAATGACCTGTGTTTTTCTGGCCTAACACTCGGACCCTAAAAAAAAAATGTGTTGAAAGAATCCTTCTTTTAGAGATACACTTATTAGAAATAAATTTTTGAGACAGTCCATGTCCTTGGTCATAATATAAGTATGAGTGCGGAGATGTCCAGGGTCAGCTGTGGGTGCAGCGGGTACATTGCAGAGTCTGTGGGCTGATTGATGCAAGGCCCCTGCGGAGGGGACCAGATGTCTTATCTCCAAGGGCTGATGCTTCAGCTTTTGGCCACTGATAATCACTGTTAGATAGTCATTCTTTGGATGTAGATTAGGAGTTGGAGAAAGCCGAAACCTTAGGGACAAGGAAGAAGAGCAGTGGCTAGTCCTTGGTAGACAGTGGCCAAGGGGTGGTGACACAGCTGTGGAGAGAGGATGAAGAGGGCAAAAGGGAGAGGGGAGGGACTCTGCCACAGCAGGAGTCGTCCCCAGCCAGGCCGGTTCTCGAGGTGCCTCTTCCTTCCAACTCACACCCAAGCCTAGTATCTAATTTGGCTCATCAATATGCTGTCCTCATTAACATCATTCGCACTACCAAGCTTCAAATGTTGATAAAAATAAATTGCTGCTTGTAAGTCAGCTTTGTTAACACATCAGGAAGCCGGGGGGGGAAAGCTTTTAGCCTGTTTGCATATTCAGTGACAACCGCCAAAATAAGCCCTTGGCTCAGTGCTCCGAGGCCTAGAGAGATCCTGGTGGGCTGAAGAAATTAGAACAGAGCACGGAGTTCAATGACAAATCCCAAATCTTTCCTTTGAACTTTCCATTTCCTTTTTGTATGATTTTCCTCTCCATGCACACCAACCTCTCAGGTCTCTTCCACCAGCAGTGGTGATGATGATGATGATGAAGTTGGTGGTGGCTCTTAGCTATAACTCGGTGTCTGCCTGACACTGCAACATATCCATGTGACTAACACCAGATTCAAACAACAGTAACATTACCGGCACCCAGAGGCCGATCCCTTGCTCCCCGTGAGTCACGGGAACCCCCAAGGTGGCCACCATTTCACTCCGAACAGCATAGGCTAATTCTGTCTCATGTGTGCTTTATAAAAATTGCATTTACAGTATGTAAGTTTTGTGTCTGGCTTTTTTCTCTCAACACTAGGTTTCTGTGATTTGTTGCTTTATGTGGTTATTGGTTATTTGTTCTTAGTGCTCTATAGTGTTTTATTGTGTGACTACACAATAATGTGTTTACCCTATCTAATGCTGATGAGTACTTGGCTGATTTCCATTTTTTCCCTTTTTGGGGGCTATTATACAAAGTATTGCTATGAGGATTCTTAAATATTTTTTGGTGAAAATATGCACGCATTGCTTTTGGTTTATGCTTATGGGTGGAATTGCTGGGTCATTGGGGATGCATAGGCTCGGCTTAAGTAGATGTTTCTAGTTTTCCAAAGTGAAGACACTGTTTTACATTAACCTCAGCACTACAGAGAGCTCATTTGCTTCCCAGCCTCCCAACACTCAGGGTCTTCTATCTTAGCCATTCCAGTGGATGTGTTCTGTTTAGGTCTTTTGCCCATTTTTCTATTGAATTGGCTATTTTTTTTCCTTACTCATTTGTAGATGTTCTTTATCTGGTTTGATATGAGTCCTTTGTCAGATGTAAATATTATAAATATTTTCTTCCATCCCATGGGCTGACTTCTCACTATCTTAATGGAGTCCTTTGACAAAATAAGAATTTTTAAAATACTTTACTGAGAACTTACTACTGAGAGGCGTAAGACACTTTACTTGGCTCTCCAGAGAAAGACACAGACTCTGCCTAGCTCAGCCTGGAGAAGGGGAAGACAGTGCCTAGTAATTAAGATAGGATAGCTAATAATATTAATAATGATAATGATATCTATCCGAGACTGATTGCCTATTACATGTCTAGACATTATGATACATACATTATCAAAGTTAAAGCTTACAACATCTCTTTGAGATGAAAGCATTATTATCAACCTCATTTTCAGACAGGAGACTGTGGTGCAGAAAAGTAAATTGACTTCAAACCCAGTGCAGGCTGTTCTAAACTTCTCTTGACCATGATGGTGTGCTATTTTTGTCAAGCTCACTCTAAAGCCTAAAATTAATAATATGTTCTATTTAATAAGGACCTAGTTGAGCTAAATATGGCCCTAAAAGGCTTCTGAATCAGAAGGAGGTGGGTAGGCATTTGTGGAACAGTGAACAATCATGGGAGGCAGTCTGACTTCATGCTTAACTTTGAGCAAGATCCCTTCAGTTGAGGACACAGCTTCAAGAGGGATTCAGTGAGAGCTGTTGGCCACCATCATCCCCAGCAACTGGGAAGACAAGTGCTTTGGTCCTAGGGGGAGGTACTGGGGGCTGCACCACGCTCATGAGAGTCCACTTCTTCTCCTGTCTGTATTCCCTTGCTTCATATATTAAATTCTGAGAAAAGCTCCACCAGGATTTTGTTGGGCCCCTTCTCCTGATAGAAACTTGTAAGAAGAAGGTTAGTGTCATAAACCACAGGCCTTGCCACCAGAGTTGTTCCTGAAACTACAATCTACATTCATCATCTTCCTTTTACATGCATTCCCCCCCCATCCTCTTCTAGAGACCCGTCACCCTCAGTTTGTACCTCTGTTAGTGAGTAGGGTTTACCTGGTATAGTAACCCAGACCCTTATCCCATTTCTGTCCACGAGCAGGTGATCCAGCTCTGAAATCCCATAGTAGAGTTTCTTGGGCTGCTCCTGGTACCAACTATTTGCAGGTGGGTTCCCTGGGAAGTAGGGCTCTGGGATGGAGCTGAGCATGCGGGAAAATGCTCTTGCAATGAACACACGTGAGGGAGTAAAGGAAGCATCGTGGGCAAAGGGAGAAGTTGAACTGCAAAGCAGTTACAACAAAGCCCTTAGCCAATCCTACAGGAAGTTCTGGAGTTGGATGGCCCTTTAAAGTCATCCCCACATCAACCAGTCATTGGATGTGGCCTGGCCCCAGTGGGGACACAACTCTCTTCATCTGAGAGCGGCTGACCAACATTTACAAGTGCTTCAGTGCTAGAAGGAGTGACCTGGGCAGACCACCCTGACATCCACTACAAAGATTAATGTCTTAGATCTGAGTTGCAGCAATCCAGAAGAATAACATTTGCATTGGAAATTGTTGGGTGGCATTGGGAAGAGCAGACTTCCGGAAGGGATTTGGGACTTACGCCGGTGGAGAAATACTTACTTACTATGAGATTTCATCAATAATTATCATCAAGATGTCAGTAATTGTAAGATGGATTCCAATTTTATTATAAATTTAAATATTACTGAAGAAATTAAAAAAATCAATTAAATTATGAAACACAATGTCACATGTAAGAAGCATCTCAAGTTCAGAGTTGGGACGTGAATAAAATCCCCTCCATCTTAGAACTGATGATAGATGGTAAGTGTTAACCTGCATCCTTTCCCCAAACATACAAACACACACAAGCACACACAAGAAAATGCAGTTTCCCATGGTGTTAGTGGATGTTGCCAAAATGGCAGTAAAGAAGGAAAGGAAGGCTTGTTGGCATCACCATTCCCAGTCAAGGGGCCCAGATAAAGCAGCAGTCATGGGCTACCCTACATTGCACCTTGGATCTAGGCGTGTGTGGGTGGGGCAGCATGCACATCCTGTTGGGTGACTGGTGGTTGTTCACAGGAAGGAAAAGCATTCAGGGAAAATATTCAGGCCAGAAGAGACCACACCCGCCCACTCAAGAACCCTGCTCCTCTCAAAGGTGGTTGTATCTGTATTTGGCCATTCTGCCTATTGCATACTTTAACCCTAGGACAGCAACAAGGAGAAAGGGAGCCTTCATTCTTCCCCCTAACCCATCCCATTTTCCCTGTCACCTCTAATGCCATGAGGACCAGCACAGGGAAGAAATAAAGAGAGTATTCAGGATGAGGTTCACCACTTCAAAACAAGGCACTGTTCATTCTCAGCCCACCCACACCACAGACTCTACACTCCCAACCCCACTCACTCACTCTACAGCCAACAGTTCTTTCTCCAACCATCCAAACAGTTCCTCCAATGCTGCCTCCTTCATGGAACCTTTTACAATGACCTGAAAGAGGAGCAACCTCCTTGGTCCCTTCCTTTCTAAACTCCCACAGAGTGCTCTTGACTCACATTTCCCATTTAAATGCACTTACATCTTCACCAGAACAATTACGGACTTTGTTTTATTGCAGCATTTGCCTGGGGTTTGTCTTGGGCAGATCCCTCACCGGCTGACACCTGACCATGGTGTCCCTTTCCCACACTGTCAACAACACAGAAAGAACTGGGTGATGCCAAGCCCATGGTGGACAGGGAGCCTCTCACCAGCCACAGCAGCTGCTGGTGGTGAAGAGTCCCGGATGGGAGATGTACAGTGAGGTCTCTAAGCTGATCGCAAGGGGTGGATCCTAGATAGGCAGCAGGGTTTTCCCACAGCCCTGAAAGGTGGGGTGATGTTCTGCTCAGGGTTACTTAGATGGCTCAGAGGCGTTGGGGAGAACGTGAGCGCATCAGCCTTAATCAGGCACTAGAGGGCGCCATAGTCTTGAGTGACTGAGGCTCTCCAGGAAGCGTTTGTCTCTAATCCTCCCCTCGAAGCCCCAAGAAGGGGAAGCCCCAAAAGCCTAAAGTCCCAGAGCTGCACTAGGCATTAGGACATCAGCGTTAGTGCATATCCGCACTATCAGATGGACTATTCCAAAACGTGCAATGGACCAGGATGTATGTCACTGCTGGAGATTTTCAAAGGCAATGCCACCATGATTTAAAAAAATATGTATCTTTAACAATGATAATAGCTACCTATTTGCAAACTGTTTACTCTGTGCCAGGCACTGTTGTAAGTACTTAATATGCATTAGCATATTTAATCTTCCCAATAACCCTAAAAGGTTATGTATAATGTACACAGAAGAAACAGAGGCAGAAATGTCCAGAGATTTGCCCAAGATCACACAGCTAGTAAGTGGAGGGGCCAGGATTCAAATCCAGAAATCCATCCTGGAGAACTACTCATAGTGATTATCGTCAACAACACTGACTATGATGATAATAATGTTTGCTCTTGAACAACACCCGTTCGATTGCATGGGTCCACCTCTAGGCTGCACAGTACGGTATTATAAGTGTATTTTTTCTTCCTTATGATTTTCTTTCTTTTTTTAAAAAAAAGATTTTGTTTATTTATTTGAGAGAGAGCGAGAGCACGAGCAGGGGGGAGGGGCAAAGGGAGAGGGAGAAGCAGACTTCCCGCTGAGCAGGGAGCCCGATGCAGGACTCCATCCCAGGACCCTGGGACCATGACCCAAGCCGAAGGCAGACACTTAACCTACTGAGACATCCAGGCGCCCCTTCCTTATGATTTTCTTAATACCATTTCTTTTGTCTAGCCTACTCTATTGTAAGAATACAGCATATAATACATATGACATGCAAAATATGTATTAATTGACTATGTTATTGGTAAGGCTTCCAGTGAATGATAGGCTATCAGTTCAATTTGGGGGGAGTCAAAAGTTATATATGGATTTTTGTGTGGGGGCTGGCACCCAAACCCCTGCATTCAACTATTAGATTAATATGCCATATATAGTGGTTATACAATTATAAACTTCAAAGTTGCTAAGATGCCGGATCTTACTCGTTCTCACCACAAAAAAGAAATAATAATTACGTGACAGGATAGGGGTGTTAGCTATGCCAATGGGTAATCGTATCGTGGTAGACAAATGTATCAAATCAACGTGTTGTACACAAACTTTCACAATGTAATATGTCAATTATATCTCAATTTAAAAAAAAGCACATCTAAAAACCCCGCTTCAGACCCATTCACATGTCAACACAGGCTCTATACACTCAACTGACACATTTCTTGTCAGAAGTAAAAATAAATTTCCTCCAGCTCCCCTGGTTAAACAACCACTATGTCAACAGCCCTTCCAAGCAAAACTGCTTTCCTAGCACTCCCTGAATCCAGCCCCTTTCCTTTACCTCCACCCTCGACTTCCTGACCATGATGTGGAATCTTTACCAACTGTGCCAGCCTCAGTGACAGCTTCCTGTTTTTGTTTTTTGTTTTTGCGATGGGGGAGGGGCAGAGAGAGAGGGAGAGAGAGAATCTCAAGCAGACTCCATGTTTTGCACAGAGCCCGATGCGGGGCTTGATCCCAGGACCCTGAGATCACAACCTGAGCAGAAATTAAGTCTGACGCTTAACTGAGCCACCCAGGCGCCCCTGATGGCTTCTGACTGCCATGCTTCTAAACACAGTTGGTAAAATCTCTCTTGGATTTCGACAAACTATTGGTTCCCATTTCTTTAACTCCTGCTCTAAAGCAGTGGGGAAGGAAACCCAGTGAAAGTGACAAATTCTATTCAGTGACTTAGCATTGCACTTGAACTAATTAACTTCACAGAATTCTCGCCTCGCCTACATGGAATATTAAAGAAAGAATTAGATTCTAAATGAATCAGACATCATAATGTCCTGGGATTTTTTTGTTTACCAAAAGATAGCATATTTAAATGTCTTCCCTCTGGTCTTACGTTGTTGGTGAGGATTTACTAAGTGAATCCACAATTAAATGAACTTGGGTTGAATCTAAACTTGATTGGCTTTTTGGCTCTCCCACTAGCACCTCACTGTGGGACCTCACCCCAGAGTTTCCTCCCTGTGGAGCAACAGAGAGGTTCTTCTACTAAGAGATCTCTTCTGGAAAAGTTGTGGGCAAATTAGACTTTGGCAAATCAAATGCCATATCAGTGCATTTGGAGGGACTCTTTCTATTGCAAGGAGCACTATGGTTATAAAATGAGGAAGACTTGTTTTATTCTTATCAGTTGGTTACAATTTATACATATGGGATTTTCCGATGGTGTTTGGGCCAAGTCGATTCTCTGCAGGTACCTGGCTCTGAGAACACCCAATGATTTCTGAGACTAGGGGTATATGAAAAAGTATGATGACTGCTAGACCTAGGGAACGTGGCAGAGTCGGAATGCTTGGGTTCCAATCCTGACACCAGTCTTGGCCAAGCTGTGAGAGCTTGGGCCAGTTACTTAACCCTTCTGTGCCTCAGTTTCCTCTTCTGCAAAATAGAGGTAATCACAGTACCTACTTCATAGAGGTGAAGTGGTTATAAGAACCGAAAGAGTCACCACATGTAAAGCATTTTTAACAACACTGGTGTTGAATGCACGTTCAGTAAATATACGTGTCATTAGTTGATTTTATTCTGACCACCACTGCTATTCCCAGTAGTGCCTAATTGTCCTGGGGGAGTGGGGGTGGGGGATAAAGTTTTTGCCCTTAGAAGGTACAAGCAGAATCTGGAATAAAAGGAAAGCAGCTCTCTCGGAGTCCTTGTGCGCACATCCTCACAGCCAGGTACCCAGCTGTAGCTCGGAACTCAAGTGAGAGCTGGTAAAGCAAAGCAAGAGAGAATGTTCAGTAACAACAGCAGGTTCCAACTGCTGCTTCCTAGTGGTAAGGCCATCCCAGAAATGCTTGAAAAAGAAGTCCTGCTGCTTGTCCCTAAGCATTATTTGGCAGCCGGATCACCTTTCAGGGTCCAAACCCCAGATGTGTTTGTACACGAGCCACCCCCCAACCCGTGTGGTCTAATCAGGGGGTCTGTGGTCTCTAATCCTGCTTAATGGAAGCCATCGAGCACCCATGCCTCCCCTGTAGTCGACTGAAAAGCCTGGGGGGTGGTAGAAAGGGATTGAGAGAATCGCTGAAGGCATGAGCCACAAGCTTGTGGGTTATTTTCTCGACACCAGAGTAAGTGAGAGAACCCCAAGAAGATCACTTGTTGAAATTGTGGATACCCGCGAGAAGGGGGAAGAAGAGAAAGAGAAGGATGAACATGAAGGTAGGGCAGGGTGGTAGAGCAGTCTGCGCTCCCCCCGTTAGTCATGTGCAGCCGTTTCTGAAGGAGCAAGGTTTGAGGAATCTCGCTGTCACCCCAACGAAGGAGAGAGCTGAGCGGCAGCTGAGGCAGCCCCAGAAGCCAGAACTGCAGGACGTTCTTGGAAGACACCGGATCCAAGTTTGGAGAGCTAGGGTATGGGGAACTCTCAAAGGACTGCACACAAGCCTGCCACACACAGGGCCTTTGGGGACAGTCAGTGTGAGCCAGAGAAGCAGCCTGCAAAAGAGGACTCTCTGACAGGTGGCTGTCAAGGATAGATTGGGGGCACAGAAAAGAACCATTCAGAGGTACTTTAACGTCACAATTAATATTCCATTTATGAAAAAATCTAGCTCTTTCTGCAGCTTTTTAAAATTCAGCTTACAGATCTTATTATTCTATTTATAGTTCTAGCAATCATTAACAATAGCTTTTTTTAAGGGGCCTTTGATTAACATTAGGTCTCATTTACAAACTTAGTTTAACTTCTTCAAATATTTTAAGTTGCATTTATACATTTAATTATTAAATTTACTTAATTTCCATTTTAAGTTCCCCAGATGTTTGACTTAACGAAAAAGCTTCTTTCCTATGTGCTTGAATAACACAGATCTAATAAATTAAACTTATAAAAAGATGAAACTTAAGACTTCTTAAATGCTTTAATGCAAATATAATGCCTAATAAGATTTCTACTTAAAGTTACAAGTTCAAATTAATTACTCAATTAACCGCTTTGAATTAGAATCACAAGATTGACTTGCTACTCTTTTTTTTTTTTTTTTTAAGATTTTGTTTTTAAGTCATCTCTATACCTAACGTGGGACTCGAACTTACAACCCTGAGATCAAGGGTCACATGCTCCACCGACTGAGCCAGCCAGGTGCCCCTGACCTTCTCTTACAGGCCAGATTCTCTTAAACAATGTAGATAGCTGGAATACAAATATGTATAGATGCCTTATAAAAATATTATACTACGGGTTTAATTTTCATGAACATTTGTATACTTAATTGTAAATGTTCTCAAGGCTAAAAAATGGGCTTCCTCACTTGATAATTCAGTCATCCAAAAATTTTGGAAGATACCTTCTCAGTTGTTAAGGTGGAAGATGATCAGGCTTCAGGACAAAAGCACATAACCGTCTGAGCTCCCACCATCCAGGTCCCAGGCCACTGAGGGATGTCTGAATCCCCCCCACCTCCCACCCCAGCTGCTTCTGTACTTGACTATATTTGTATTTATTTAGCCCTTAAGATACTTCTATGCACTCCTGCCTAGTTCTTCCTCTTAGGCCACAAAACTCTTACATCTGTAAGAGCCCATCATATTGGTTAATTAATGGATATCCAATTGAATTCTGGGTATCTCTTATGGTTTGGTCTGTCCCTAAACTCACCACCTCCAAGGTCATTCCAGGTACAGTGGCCAGCAACCTAGGAGGACCCTTGCCCTCTCTCTTATTCCTGCCTCTCAATCCCAATCCCCATTAAGCTGGAACTAGGAGAGGGAGGAGAGGGAGAGAGAAGAAGTCTCTCCCCCTCCAAGTTGCTGGGACCGCAGGTCAGAGCCGAGATGGAAGGAGGGATGGGCCTCTTAAATTGGACTGACCTGGACTTTGTTATAACAGAAAATGCCTGGAAAACTATGAGGTTTGCCTGAGGTGTCAGTAAAGGGAGGGAAAGGGGGACTGAGCAGAGGTGAGTTGGAGACAGTGGTTAGAAGCAATCTTGTTTGATGTTCATATGTCCTTGAGTTCAAATTGTTCAACAAACATGGACCACTTGAACAAAGACAGCTTACCTCTTATGAAGCCTTAAGAGGCGTCTGGCTCTAATTATTTCTGACTCTTGTTAGAATGTGTGGCCCCTTGGGGCACCTGGGTGGCTCAGTGGGTTAAGCGTCTGTCTTTGGCTCAGGTCATGATCCCAGGGTACTGGGATCGGGCCCTGCGTCTATCAGGCACCCCAGTCATTGGAGAGCCTGCTTCTCTCTCTCCCTCTGCCCTTCCCCCTTGCTTGTGCTCTCTCTCTCTCTTTCTCTCAAAATAAATAAGTAAAACCTTTACAAAAATGTGTGGACCTTTGATATTCCACTTCTTCTTTGACTCCCAGGTGCTATTTCCGGAGCAAAAAGAAAAATCCCCTTTAGCATCCCCTTATGCTCATCTTCTGAATGATATTTTTCACCCTTGCAAAACCCATACAAAGGTCTCTGTCCAGAATTTGCACTTTCTCATGTCATCTTTGGGTCGGCCTCGTGTCTTCATGTGGCTTCACTCTCATAGCCCTGTTTTCATGTCTGGGGTCCCTGATGAGTCCACTGTTTTTCTCAACTGCTGAACAAAGATTCGTAAAGTATCCTGGATGTAGGTCTCTCACCAGAGCCTCTGAGAAGATTGAAGCTGCCATCATGCCTTCCCCATTCCAAGAGCTTACTTTTACATTTTCTATTCAGTTGCCGTTGGAGAGAGCAGGTACCATGATGAGAAAACCAGCTGGCCAGAATCTGGACGAACCACCGAGGCCCAGGGCTGAAGGCTGCTTGTATGATCTGTGTCCCAGGCTCTGAGGCCAGAGTAGGCCCTCTCCAGGCTCTAGGCCCAAGTGAAGCCCACCCCCCCACCACAGCTATGCATCCAAAGTGAGGTACCAGCTCAGGCAGGGAACCAAAGTGGGGAGCCCAGGAGAGGAAATTAAAATCCCTTGGTTGTAGTGGATTAAGTCATTGCGGCCCTCCAAGGCACCCATTCATATCATCCAGGAGGCCCTGAATAAATGTTTCTGTAATGAGGCACGCAGAAAGGAGCTTGACACCCTGTGATAGTCTTTCTGCAAAGAGTTTGATTTAAGGTTGGTATCAGAGCATGAACCATGTTAAAAATACAATTACAAAAGAAACTGGAATTTCATTAGTGAATTTTCAAAGAACAGCTTGGAACTGAGGAGGCTGGTGAGAGCCAATAGGTGTTGGCAGAGAGGCAAGGGGGGGAAGAAGAGGCGGTGAGTGATGGGAGAAGCCACTTGTCCCTCTGGTACCACCCTGGGAGGGGAGGTGGAGACGCCAGCTTCAGGGAGAGGGGAGAGAAGATGACTTCCTCCTCTGAGCTGAGATTCATGACCTTCCGGGGGATCTGGAGCTTTGACCTCCTATGAGAGCAAACACCAGAATATCTGCAACCCTGGGTCCCCTGTTTTCCCACCACCTCCTACTTCTCTGTTAATAGGACCCCAATTGGCTGAAGAAAATCCCATTTCTGGGGAATTGGGGTAAAAGAGATTTGGATGGCTGGAGGATGAAGTCCCAGATGTTCCATTCACTATAGTGGGACCACAAAGGTACCAGTAATTTATTACCATGTCATGAAACCTCCTGAATCTTCGTTTCCCGTCCATGATACAATGGTACCTGGCACACAGCAGTACTCAGGGAACAATACAAGGCTGATCATCACTTAGTTCTCAATGGGTAGATTACATCAGTGGTCACAAAAGTGGGGGGTGCATCCAACCCAAGGTGTGCAAGATGCCCCATACAGGTTTGAGAAGAAAATATTAGCATTTCTATTAATATGTACTTTTTATCGGGCGCCTGGGTGGCTCAGTTGGTTAAGCGACTGCCTTCGGCTCAGGTCATGATCCTGGAGTCCCGGGATCAAGTCCCGCATCACGCTCCCTGCTCAGTGGAGAGCCTGCTTCTGCCTCGCTCTCTGCCTGCCTCTCTGCCTACTTGTGCTTTCGTTCTGTGTGTCAAATAAATAAATAAAATCTTTAAAAAAAATATGTACTTTTTATCTAAAACAAGTAAAAACAAAAGTGAGTTTTACTCACTTTTATTTGATATATTAACAGCAATCTATCTACTAATCTAGGCTTAGGGAAGTGCCTAACACACATGGTAAGCATTATAGATGGTTTTCTTATAATTATATAATTTGTGTGTGTGTTCGGAGCTGTGAGTGCGCAAAATTACTTTTTTCTTTTTGAACATTTTAAAAAAGATTTTATTTATTTATTTGAGAGAGAGAGAGAATGAGCAGGGGGAGGGGTAGCGGGAGAGGGAGAAGCAGGCTCTGCGCAGGGAGCCTTACATGGGACTGGATCCCAGGATCCCAGGATCCCGGGATCATGATCTGAACCCAAGGCAGACACTGAACTGACTGAGCCACCCAGGCGCCCCTCAAAATTACTTTTTTAAAAAAAAAGATTTTATTTATTTATTTGACAGAGAGAGCGCAAGCGAGGGAGGACAAGAAGGGGGAGTGGCAGAGGGAGAGGGAGAAGCAGGCTCTCTGCTGAGCAGGGTGTTCAAATAGAAGAGCAAAAGAATGAAATAAGGAGAGATCTCATTTGGACTGGGGTATCCAGAGTGCACACTTAGCGTTTATTCAGAGAAACTTCTACCTACCTCTCTCTTCACTCACAGGCCAGGGCTTCTCAGCTGTGATCTCTAGAGGGCAGAGGTCAGCTCTGCATCCTTCTCCTAGTCTGAAAGCAACCTGGGGATTTCTATTCCTTTGGAAAGCATAAGAGGCAGTTCCTTTCCTTTGGGAACAGAGGACATCTTCCACATGTCACTCCCTGCCCCTTCTCTCAGGCATTTAGCACATGGGTTTAGTCCCATATGGATGAGTATCGTTCAACACACAGCTTTGTACTAGGTAATCTGATGGAGGCTCAGAATCAGACAGGGTTTCAAATGCTGGCCAAGATGAGGATGACGTTAGCCCTCCATAGCTCCATAGCCCACTGATTACAGTGAAAAACTCTAAACACAGTTCAAAAACCCAACCGCTTGAGGACTTTGAAAAATTCACATTAGCATGCACGTTGGGTTGGGATGTCGAAAGGTGAAGAATAACTGGAAAAGGGAGAGCTTTGGGGATATCTGTCTTCTTTTGTCTCTCAGCTTTGAGCCAAGGGTAGCCCCATTGTGGAACTGGGCAGCAAGGATAAACAGCAAAAGCTGTAAGATAAAACAACACATCAAAAGGTGTGGGATGTGTCTAAAGCAGTGCTTACAGGGAAATTTAAAACATTAAATAGTTACACAGAAAAGAAGAAAAGTCTCAAATTATATAAGCATATACTTTTAAGAAAAGAAGGAAAAAAAGAGCAAATTGAACCCAAAGCAAAAGGAGGGAAATAAGAGAGACAAAAGCAGAAATCAATGAAACTGAAATGAGAAAACCAACAGAAAGTATCAATGAAACCAAACACTAGTTCTTAAAAAGATCAGTATAATTGATAAACTTCTAGCCACGCTGCCCAAGAAAAAAGGACAGCACAGATTATCAATATCAGGCATGAAAGGGAGGACATCACTACAGATCCCATGTATACTAAAAGGATAATATGGGATGATTATGACAACTTTATACCCATAATTTTGAAACCTTAGTTGAAACGAAGCAATTATTTGAAAGATACAAAACTCATTCAAAATAAATAATCTGAATAATTCTCTATTAAAGAAATTGAATTTGTAGTTAAACCTTTTCAAGAAAGAAACTCCAGGCCTAGGTGGCTTACTCAGTGAATTCTACCAAATATTTAGGAAAGATATTATTTATTTTCCAGAAATTTGAAGAAGAGAGAAACTTTGCAACTCATATTATGAGGCCAGTGTTATACTGATATCAAAACCAGACCAAAATATTTTAAGGAAAGAAAGTACAGATTAATATATCTTATGACCTGGCACACATACAAACAAAACCCTCAACAAAACAGTATCAAATCAATTCCAGTGATATATGAGAGATAATTTATCATGACCAAGTGGAATTTACCCCAATAATGCAAAACTGGTTCATCATTCAAAAAATCCAGCAATGTGGTGGGCTGTCTGGGTGGCTCAGTCTGTTAAGCCTTTACCTTCATTCAGCTCAGGTCCTAATCTCAGGGTCCTGGGATCAAGCCCCGTGTTGGGCTCCCTGCTCAGCGGGGAGTCTGCTTCTCCCTCTCCCTTGCCCTTCCCCCCCGCTTGTGCTCTCTCTCTTTGTCCAATAGATAAATAAATAATCTTTTTAAAAAAATCAAGCAATGTGGTCCACCACATTAATAGACTAAGGAAGAAAAATCATATGATTATCTCCGTAGATGCAGAAAAAACATTTGACGAAATTTATTGCCTGTTTATAATAAAAACTCTCCATAAACTAGGAGTGAAAGGAAACTTACTGAACTTGATGAATGAAATCTATAAAACACACCTACAACTAATATAGTATATGATGATGAAAGGCTGAGTGCTTTCTCCCTAAGATCAGAAACAAGGAAAACTTGTCTGGCTCTTATGATTCGTAGAAAGGCCTATAGATTGAAAAGGAAGAATTAAAACTCTCTATTTATAGATCACTGGATTAGATACACAGAAAATCCCAAGTGATACACCCCAACACTCTTCGAGTTAATCAATGAGTTCAGCAAGATCACAGAATACAAGACCAAGATACAAAAATCAATAGTATTTCTATGTACCAACAACAAACATGTGGAAGCTGAAATGAAAACACAATGCCAATTATAATCACTCCAAAAACAATGAAATTCTTAGGTATAAATTGAACAAAACATGTACAGAGTCTGTGTGCTGAAAATGACAAAATACTGATAAAAAAATCACGAAGGCCTAGGTAAACAGAGAGATATGCTTCCTGCCTTTTATCAGAGTCTTTTTCCATGTTTGCCTCCCTCCCTCCACTTGGGGTGCATTGAAGGTGAAGAGGGTAGAAGGGTGAGACATGAGGGGCCTCTAGCAATGCCATGTGTCTGTTTCCATCAGTGACAATTTACATTAGATCCCACTGATCTTGTTCTTCCCACCCTAAACCATTCGTGAACTCATACACATGGTACTGATAGCCTTTTCTAGTTAATGTTTCTGGAATTCGTTAATTTAGCAAATACTTACTGGGCTTCCACCAGGAATGGTATACAATGCTATGGATGCAGACAAACAGACACGATACGTCTCAAAATATCCAATAATTTTTTTTAGGCGATCCAGTGCCTACTGCAAAAGATGTAATCTCAGGAGCTCAATAGAGATCAATGGAACAAACCCCAGTTTAGAAAGGTACAAGTGAAAAAGAATGTTTTCTAGAAAAATTAGCCAAAATCTCTGCTTTCTTTAGAGGTTAATACATTTAGCAAAAATATCACAACCCTTTTCTTCTACATTGACTCTGAGACCTGCGGATTCGCTGTTCCTTCCTTAACTAGCTTCCCATGGGTATTCAGGGCCTGGTGGGTCTGTCTCAGCAGTCCCCTGAGAACCCACACACAGACTGGGGCAGGCCAGCTCAGTAATATGCTGGTTCATTATCATTCTTTACCTACAAATCAAATGATACTCCAAAGACATCATGGGAACACAGCCACCTTGGAGCAAACCCTGAGCCAAAATGTTACCCAGACTCAGCTCTGAATCTGTGGGATAGGGGACAAGGAAGATGAATTAGATCCTGACTCAAAACCTCCCATCTCTTATCTCCTCTGTGATTTGGTCCAGTTCTGTATGCCCACTGGAACCTCAAATTCCTTTCTAAGATAGGAATTTAAAACCAAACCAAACCAAACATCTACTTTCATGGGGATATGGGAACATTAAATAGGTGAAACACCAATCAGAGTTGTAGAGCATATCATCTGGACTCAAGAAAGGTTAGATTTCTTCCTCCCACCCCCAGATTTTCAGATATGGACGAGCTACTCTGGACTCCTTGCCAAGATCAGACAGTTCCTACCTTCCCCCGCAAGGCCCAGGGAGACCTTGCACTTCCAAAATTTCTCCTCAATCAGACCAGTTTAGATAGAAACCTACAAATCTCGTCTTAATCATTTCAACCCACTCCTCTCTTTGGCCCAAGTTAGTCCCCAGCGTCCTGCCCTCCCTGGACTCCTAACCTCTCTAGCCGGACATTCAGTACATGACATTCTAGGCCAGCATCAGTATGGCTGCCATATGCATGCCAAGGCTTTCCACCTACCTCAGGGATGGCTCTAAGCCTGGGGGTGGGGACCACCTTCCAAGTTGCCTCAAGTTATATGGGTCTCTAGGAAAATTTGGTGTACATAAATTCAATTAGTCTCCAAGTGGAAAGAAAGACAAGGTCATTGAGCTCTTAGACATAACTTTACATGCAATGTTGTATTAACTGTTCCTTGAAATAAATAAAAAAGCTACAGGCCCCAAAGAATTGTCCTCACCCTGTATCCCAGCCCTCATTGGGCTAATTATATCTTCTTTGTGTCCCACAGGCTTGTACTGGGAATCGCTCTATCATTGCACTAAACTCCCTGGATCCTGGGTCTGTTTACAGGCTGTGTCACCCAGAAGAATGTGAGCCCTTTGTGGCTGGGACAACATCTTATGTGTCCAGTAGCTAGCATGTACATGTCGTGGGTACCCCATAGATGTTTAAGTGAGTGAATAAGTCCCCCTAAATGAGTGAAAATCTCCTCCTATAAGTGTGCTGTCTAAACATTGTATCTCTGAGCTCACGGGGCCCAGCATTTCCCCATGGTGCCATACATGGATGAGGCTGCCTGAATAATTCTACAGGATCAACTAGCTGCCTTCTGGGCTTTTCTCTTAAATGCAGCCTGCTATCAAGGCTGTTAATACTATTTCCCTGGGTGTACCACAGAGGATGCCAAGCTTTATTAGTCTAAGGTGTTTGCTTCGTGTAACAACTTGCTTTTTAATGAGCTTGTTTATCTCACCATCTTGGATGCTAATATTGTTGAGAGCGAAGCATGCTGATTGACTGCTACCAAGCAAAGACGAGAGTCTCCAAGGAGAGTATCAAATGCGTACTCTATGCCAACAATTAGTCAACAATGAAGCTCTCTTTCAAAAGAAAAAAGAAAACAGAGGAAAAGAAGAGGAAGAAAGAAAGGGAAAGGTATGGTTTTAAGATGAGCAGTTGAAGAATAGGAAGTTGGGAATTGTTCTGATTTCCTTCTCTGAGCTTCCACCATGGTCTGCGAACTAAATCGATTCTCTCAAAGTCTGCCTTGCAGGTCAGTTGCTTGAACCCTGCCCACACCTCTTTAAATAGTCCTTCCATTCAGAATTCTTATTTTGAATCCTCTGAGATGAATACCTATACAACCTACTGTCTTAAATCAGAGGATATGGCCCACCGTACAGACAAGAAAGCTGAGACTCAGAGGGTCAGTCACTTATCCAAAGTCACATAGGCTTCTTCCAAGGGAAAAAAAAAAGCATATTGGAAAAATAACACATCGATCCACTCGGAAACTAGAAAACTTAAATCATCTTCTGTCCTCTTTTCTCTCAAAGCTCTTGGGAAGATAAGAAGCGTTGGGAACAAAGCACAGAAGGAGAGATGGAGCCGCCGCCTGTCCTCCATTGTGACAGGCAGGGAGGCAGGGTATGGGCTACAGACACAGTGGTTTAGAAGAATCATCTGTCCGAGAATGACCTCGTTCCCCCCCGAGAAGATCTTTGAAGCAAGATCATCAGCTGGGGGATGGTAGCAGAGATTGGAGGGAAAAAAAGGAAGGTATAAAATAGTAATCTCAGAGAGTAGGAAGCAGAATTTGCACATTTAGGAAAACAGAGTTGGATTGCCTGGCCAATGCAGAGTATTCTTTTGAGATTTATAGTCATAAATTGGAGGAAGTTGAACAAGCAGAGTTGTATGTGTATTTTTCTTCTCTTTCTCCTTCCTCCTTCTCTACCTGCCTTCCTCCCTTCCTCCCTTTCTTCCTTCCTTCCTTCCTTCTCTCCCTCCCTCTTTCCTTCTTCCCTCCCTCCCTCCTTCTCTTCTTTCCTTCCTTTTAATAACGCTCAGATTCTTCAGTGTGGGCACAGAGTAGATGGAGAGTTGGTTTCAACCAGAGTGGAACTCTGCCAACTGATTAGCATAGGGGATGGGGAGAGAAGTTAAGTTTTTATAAAGGAGCGGCAGCAGCACTAGAATATGGAATTCAGGTGAAGAGGAAATGAATACATGAAGGTAAGATCAGTGGAAAAACTGGTATGGCCAATGGACTGGTGATCTTAATGGGGTCGAAGGTTAATATTTGAGTAAATTAGCAGAAAGGATAGAACTTTGTGCTTGAAGTCAAGATTTTGGATGTCCTTGTTATCCCCAATGTCTTATTCTTGTTTTTATCCTTAGCATTCAGCACAGTGCTTGGCATGTAGCCAGCAGAACTAGAATGAAGTTTGCAAAAGTAGATGAATTATCAGTCTCAGGAAAAGCCAAAATGTGGAAGGGGAAAGATATTTTGTTTCTGCCATCTATTGATTTAATAAGGATATCACCAATCAGCCTTTCTCCTTCTCTCTCTCCAACCCCCCCACCATCCACCCCCTATGCACACACACACACACACACACACACGCACACACACAAGCAATACTCCAGCGACACTGATCTGCTTTCGATTTCCCTGAACCTCTGACCTCTGCTGTCTTGTTTCAGCCTACTCTCCTGGGTCTAAAATGTTGTCCCTCTGCCCCTTGATCTGCCTGCTGTAAGGCCTCATTTCATTTTCTCAGTGAAATAGCACTGCTTCCCCCCATCCCCATGCCCTATCATTGATGCCGTTGTTACAGTGTTTGCTTCGTTTTGCCATAATGACCTACTTTAGTTGTCTTTGTCACTTGACCATAAGATCCTTGAGGGGAGTGTCCAAGTCTGATTTGGTTTTCTGCTGCTGTGTAGCACATAGCAGAAAATCCATCAACCTTTGCTGAATAAATAAATAAATGAATGGAGTTCTCCAAAGAAAGGCACCATCTAAGCAAATGATAAGTCAACCAGGTTCAGGCTTAGGGTAAAGGAGACAATACAACCAATGAATAGTGAGCTTCTTTTGAGCTCACCAGAGAATCAAAGTAAATCCCTTTATTTATCAGCAGAGACGGAAATTGAAATTACTGACATGAACAATCCTCCTATTAGGTTAGCACTCCCATGATGACAGAATAGAAAAAGTTCTGGCACTCTGCTCCTCCACGTTTCTTCAGCTGCTTCTAGACCTCTGGCCACAACTGATCTACTAATGTTGGCTTGATAGATTAAGGTTGATAGCAACAACAATAATGACAGCTAACACTTGTATAATGTTTAATTATTAGGTGCTTTTCACATTGGTCCCACTTATTTCCCACAATGCTGTGAAGGTTTATCTGTAATACCCATTTTTAATGGCAAACAGACTGAGGTAGAAAGGGATTGTGTTATTTGTCTAAGGATACCCGGCTAGTAAATTGGCAAACTAAAATCTCAATTTCAAATCATTTGAATGCAAATCTCATACCCTTTTGATTTTTAAAAAAGGATTTATTTATTTATTTGAGAGAGAGCATGTGAATAGGGGGAGGGGCAGAGGGAGAGGAAGAATCTCCAGCAGACTCCTTGCTGAGTGCAGAGCCCAATGTGCGACTCCATCTCCCGACTCTGAGATCATGACCTGAGCCGAAACCAAGAGTCAGATGCTTAACTGACAGAGGCATCCAGGTACCCCTCGTAGTCTTTTGATTTTTTCATTCTTTCCTAAAGAATCTCTAGGACTACACAGCAAGATGGATCTTGCCCTGAATTTCATACCAGAGCATTGGGAAATGGATGCCCGCAGGAACTTGATTGACACAAAGGCTGAGAACCCAGGCATCTTGTCTCTCAACCCAGAGCATCCTCCACCAAAACACAGCACTCCCCTGGGCGGTAAGAAATGGAGAACCCAACCATCTTTCCATTCTGAATCTTCTATTCTTCATTAGCAAGAGGACGTATATCCCAGGTTATGGGCTAATCCACTAAAAATGAGCTCAGTTTGGGAAACTATCACTTCCACAAAGAAAGTGGCTCCTACTCAAGGAAAATTGGTCACACAAGAGATCCTTAAGAGGGAATCCTTCTGAGGTCAGAGGGGAGAGGATATCCCAGCTTCTTGAGTGTGGAGTGTCATGGGGGTGAGAGCCTTAGTTTAGAAGCCTTACATGGGGTAGGAACAAAGACATTTAAAAAGAAAAAGGATGGGGGCAGATAGAGCCTTGAAAATCCTGCAGTAATTTTTTTTTTTTAAAGGAAGTGTGGACAAAGGTTCGTGTGAAGAAGGAAAACAGATAGATGTAAAACTTGGTTTTCAGGAGGCAGACACTTGCACATAAAGAAGTAAGACCAGGAAGTTCACTCAGTGTCTCAGTTCCTACATCTATAAAATGGGATGTGACTGTCTTTCCCTGACTAACTGAGGGATTATTTTCAGGATTCAACAGGATCACATGGTAATCTTAATGTACTAGGGGCAACCAACAATTGCCTGGGGACCACTAGTCACCATCTGAGCCATGGGTCCTGCCCCTGATTAATGTGACACTGTCCCTTAAACCAGGGACCCAAGAATATTCTCAAGGATGTAGGTGATTCCACAAAAAGTTTTAAATATTGCATTTATATTTTATTGGTAATCTAAAGATATATTAATTTAAGCACTTAAAAAATTTTTTTCTGAAGAAAACCTTATGACCTAATCCTGCCCCCTGATCTCTGTGCTCAAATATGTAGGTGTGTGTGTGTGCTGTCTTTGCTGGTTCCTCTTCTCCTCCTTGACCTCTCAAAGTGGGAGCATCCCTGTCCTTATGCTGTGTGTGCTTCTGACTCTTCTCCTCAGTCTTCTTCTCTTCTTCATCTATACTCCCTTAGCGATCTCACCCAATCACATGGCTTTAACTCTCATATATAAGCTGACAACCCCCAGATGTACAACTCTAGCCTAGGCCTCTTTCTTGAACATCAGCCCACTGCCTACTCAATATTTCTACTTGGATGTTGGATAGGATGGCTACATATCTTGGTTGGGCTGGGTCAGTCCTGGATGATTTTTTTAAAAAAGATTTTATTTATTTGTTTGAGAGAGAGAGAAAATGTGTGCATGAGAGAGCATGAGTGGGGTGGGGGAGGGGCAGAGGGAGAAGGAGAAGCAGACTCCCCACTGAGCAGGGATCCAGATGCCGAACTTGATCCCAGGACCCTGGGATCATGGCCTGAGCCAAAGGCAGATGCTTCACCAACTGAGCCACCCAGGCACCGCTGTCCTGGATGAATCCTATTGTTCCAGCATGATTACTAATATTGTCTCCTTTCTCCTCCATACTCAAAAGTATCCTAGTTTGGACAATAAATTGTATAATCACCCTGCCAATGGCCTGCCCACACTGAGCTGAACTCCTGATCTCCACAAACCTTCCCTGCTCACTAATCTCCCTATTTCAGTCAAAGGAGGGCAGCTTGATCCATCCAGTTGCTCAAGCCAAAGCCTCTGAACTCCTCTCTTTTTCTCACACTCCACGTTTAAACCAAAGGGAAATCCTTCAGCTCTTCAACACATAGGCAGAGACTGACCACTCACACTCTACCTCTGCTGACGCCATGCTGGTCTGAACCACCATCATCCTTCTCCCACATCATTGCAAAAAACTCCCACCTTCTACTCCAGCCTCCCACCCCATTCATAGCTCAACCTCAACACAAAAGCCAGGGTGGTAGAACTGAAGGGTAAGTCAGGTCATGTCACGCCTCCTCAAGTCCTCCAGTGAGACCCCATTTATCTGAGTAAAAGCCAGAGTCCTTCCAATGGCCCATGTGGGCTACAAGATCTGACTTCCATATGTCTCTGACCATACTGTTCCCCACTGCTCACTCCCATCTGGCACCGCCAGCCTCCTTACCAGGCACATACACACGCAGGCCTGGCTTTTTCCTCTCTCTAGCTATTCCTCACCTCTTGCAAGTCTTTGCTCAAATTCAACTTTCTCAATGAGCCTAATGGCACCACTCTGTTTAAAACTGCAACACCCATGGGCACCTGGGTGGCTCAGTGGGTTAAGCGTCTGCTTTTTGCTCAGGTCATGATCCCAGGGTCCTGGGATCAAGCCCCGCATTGGGGTCCCTGCTCAGTGGGGAGTCTGCTTCTCCCACTGACTCTACCCCTGGCTTGTGTTGTCTCCCTCTCTCAAATAAATAAATAAGATCTTAAAAAAAACAACAACAAATGAAACACCCAGCCATGTCCCTTCTCCTAACTCCCTAATTCACCTACCTTGTCTTTTTTCCCTTCATAGGCCTTACTAACTACTAACACATGATATACTTTACACATTAATTCATCTTCTTGCCTATTGTCTTCCCATTACAGTGTAAGCTCCGCAAGGGCAGGGTTATTTTTTTCCCCCATTTTGTTCAGTGATATAGTCTGATCACTTAGAATAGTCCCTGGAATATAGTAGGTGCCCAGTAAATCATTTTGGAATGAGTTCATTTTGGTGACAATAATATTTTATTTGTCCTCACCTGAGAAGAAAATAATTTGGGAAGATGTATTATAAAAGTAATGTCATTTTATCAAATAGGAAGTATATGATGTCATAGGGTACGTGTTTCACACTGGTTTGAATCTTAAAATGGGATGAAAGAAAGGAGTCACCACATGGCTGATGAGAGCACAAGTGGGATGGACTCAGGATTGTCCCTTAGCACTCGGTCCCTTATTCACACTTACACAACAGTTATTACTAATAGTAATGTTAATCACATTAGTTTCACAAACCAACACCATCCATCACATTAAAATAATGCCCATTTGAATTGTGTTGTAGCTTAGCTTCATTTAGATTTAATTAATAGATTTGTTTTGGTTTTATAATTCAATAGGAGTTAATGAGCATAAGGAGTGTAGAGCTGCTTTCATGTCTATTCATTATTTAACTTAAAACACATGCAAAAAATAATGAGCTAGTCCTATGGATCCACAGAGGGTGTTCTTCCTCTAAAAAAGACCTGAATAGTATTGAATTTTAGAAAAAGATGGATCGAGAACATACTTGAACTTTTTAAGTTAAGAGTGGCTGGTATGTATTAGAGTGACCGCAACCCTTCATCTATCCAGATGTGCGGCAGGCTCCAGAACTGGTCCTTCGTTCTCCCCGGGCAGCCAAACTCGCTACCACTCTTGCCCCCTGCAGCTCAGGGATTTCCATCATTAGCCCCTCAAACGCCATTAAATGCCCACCCTGTGCCAGGCAGGGACCCAGGCGCTGGGCATGCAAGCATGAAGATGGTGGGGGTCTGCTTCTTTGAGCTGCTTTAACACCATTGTCAGCACAGTCTAATTCCTGATGCATAAACAGCATTCTATACTTTAGGGAATGTTCCAGTGCGCATCCACCCTCCAAGGCCAGAATGTCAGATGTGGAAACGGGCCCTCCCAGAGAGGAGCTGTGTGCAAGGCCACGTGGTTAACGATGTCGGAAGCCAGAACTCAAGCTCCAATGTGTAACCCTTCACTCTTGAAATTCTAGCTTCTGCCTTCTCTAAGTATAGCGTCTTTATCCCCATGCCTCCCTCTCCTACCCCCCGCCAAGTTTTCCTAGGATTTCTGATGCTTCCTGCTTCTCAGTGGGAGCCCTGCAGAACAAGAACAGTGTTCCTTACACTTCATGGGCCCCTTCCTTTCTCACTGAGGTGTGAGGCTGCAAGAGCAAACCTAAGGTCTAGAGTCTGGCATGCAGCCAGGGCCGTTGGTAAAAATGTGACTTCAAGTCTTGAGAGCTCTGGGTGCTCCAGGTCATGTACATACGGCCGTGCTTATGTGTTCGAGAAAAGTCACATTACAGATCAGGAGGATGAATGCTGGGCTCCGTTCCTTCTAACAGCATCGCCTGACAGGTGGAGCCAAGCCTGGGTTCTTGCCGCGGGATCTAACCTGGGGTGCGCACTCCGCCGGAAGCGCCCATCTGCCCTCTGGGCGGAGAGTGTCCCTCAGCACCCTCAGGGCATCCCACCAGATCCACTTCTTCCTGGCTTTGGCTAATGCCAACGCTTTGCCCCCAGGAAAACCCTGCGAGAGCTGGGGCACCCATTTCACTTGGACGGAGTGTTTTCAGCGTCTGCAACAGTAGCAAGCACCCTTCCCCACATTCAGGTGAGGCCTTGTCCTGTCTCTGCATCTCAGGCAGTTCACAGTGTCCGCCCAAATTGCTTCCCCTTTGGTGTTTCTCACCCATCGGCTCACCTGTTAAAAACAGCTAAAAATGTTGGGGCGCCTGGGTGGCTCAGTCGGTTAAGCGTCTGCCTTTGGCTCAGGTCATGATCCCAGGGTCCTGGGATCGAGCCCCACATTGGGCTCCCTGCTCAGCGGGAAGCCTGCTTCTCCCTTTCCCACTCCCCCTGCTTGTGTTGCCTCTCTCACTGTCTCTCTCTCTGTCAAATAAATAAATAAAATCTTTAAAAAAAAAAACAGCTAAAAATGACACTTCACTCACAGGCGCATTGGATGTATTTTTTTTTTTCTGAATAATGCTTTGTGTCCAGATAGCACTTCTCTCCCAGAGGTTTCTCAGACAAGTTATCTTCATCCTCATTTGCTAGATGGGAAAATGGATGAACAGGGAAGTGCTTTGTCCGATAATAATAAACTGAGTCAAGGTGGAATTTCCCAGGAACTAAGGTGTAAGCAGAACCCTTCCATCCCAAGTGCAAGTTCAGAAGAGAGGGCACAGGGCGTGGGGTTACGCATCATGAGGTGTACAGGAATTAAAAGAAATAACACCCAATGTTTGACTACCCTTGGCTGGCATGTGTTAGTTGCCCAATAAACGTTTGTACTGTAACTGGTTGGCAAAATGATGTCACGTTCACCATCTCATAAAGTGGAACAGGTCTTCCCAATTCATAGAGAAAACACTGAGGGACCAGAACAAAGGTTTCTAGCTACAAAACCATGACCCTTAGTATTTACTCCATCGCCTTACCAGCTGTATTGTTGGGATAACAGTTTCCTCAGCAGTAAATGGTAATACGAATAATATTGTTTTGGGGGTTTTGATGAACATTAGAGATAATCTCTGTAAAGGATCCAGTATAATGCCTGGCTTAGAATAGAGGACTTTTTAAGACCCCCTATTTTCAGCAGGGCAAACGAGGTGTGCAGAGTGATGTAGACAAAGCCCATCACACAGAACTCCTAAATGGCATGGGTGCCCCATAGCAGGAGAAGCTGAGGGCAATGGGAAGGCGGGGGAGGGGACTGCCATTACAGCCAGCCTTGGGCCAAATGGGGCATCCTCGGGCGTCCTCCCCTTTGGTGCTCCCTCCAACTGACATGTATCCACTCTGCAATTCCTTCTATGGTAAACGGGCTCTTCCGTGGTCTATGCTATTCCTGGGGTTTACATTAATTCCCCAAACCTCTTCTTCTCACCTCACTTGGCCATCAGCAAGTGACCCTTGTGCTTGGTCTGATCCCCCACTAGGCTGACATTGCAGTGGACTGATGAGGCTGGTGACCTTCAAGATCCATTCCAGCGGGAAGGGATCCCGGAGTCATTCAGCATCCAGCAGGAGCTGTTTTGGTGTTGGGACTATGAAGAGAAGGGGGGATACTGTGGCTGGCCTTGAGAAGGATGAGCGAATCAATATACAAGTATAACTTCTTACTGCAGATAATTGGGATGGCCAAAGCTTTGCGAAAGAGATTATTTGGAGCCACCTTCACTAGCTACTATTAATGAGTTCAGATTTTGTTCTATTTTACAAAGGATATCTAGTTTGATCCTGACAACAACCCTGGAATTATATTCCTATTTTACAGTTGAGGACACTGAGGCTTGGTGAGGCTGGATAGCTTATCCAAGGTTGGACAGCTGGCTAGCAGCAAAACAGAGAGCTAGACGCACATCTATCCCTTCTTCCTATTACGCTATTCCTGGAAGGATGAAACATGGCAGAGGGGGAAAGATAGGTAGTTTCAGGCCCAAGGGCATAGGTTGAAGGGAGGAACGTGTAATAATTTTTTTTTTAAAGATTTACTTATTTATTTGAGAGAGAAAGAAAGAGAGAGAGAGGGAATCTCAAGCACACTCACCACTGAGCGTGGAGCCTGACACTGGGCTTGATCTCACGACCCTGAGATCATGACCTGAGCCAAAACCAAGAATCGGCCACTTAACCGACTGAGCGCCCCCAGGCACCCCTTGTAATAATCTTAGTAATGAACTTAGGAACCTTTTTATACATTCCCAGCCACGCCTCTTTGCATTCCCCTACTCCTTCCTTAGCTGGCACCCAGACCCTCTGCTCCCTGGCCCTTTGCCATCAGCTCTCCCAAGAACACAGGCTCTGGAGTCACACAGCCCGGGCACAAATCTCAGCTCCACCGCTTACTGAGGCAGCAGGTTATTTAATCACTGCATGCTTCAGTTTCCTCATCTGAGAAACAAAACAGGATTTTCCTCACAGAGTTACTGTGGAGATGCAATGATTTCCCAATGGAAAACACTTAGCACAATGCCTGGCAAGTGGTAAATGCTCAATAAACGCTGTGCATATTATTGCAATTATTATTATTACTAACTGCAGGGTCCCCACTCTCAGGCACACTCATGATCTCTCTAGTCCCCGAGCACGCCGGTGCTGACCATCCCCAGGCCTTCTGCTCAGGGTTCTCTTCAACTGAACTGCCTTAGTTCTGTCTCATACAGTTTTGTTTGCTCCATCTAGACTTTTATTTATTGTTATCACATGTCATGGTACTCTGCACACAGTCAGTCATCAGTAACTGTCTTTGATTTAAATATATGCTAATACTACTACGAAATATATGGTGAATGAGACTTTATCCAAAATTCAGTTAACCATGCAAAAATCAGAATTTCTTATAGTGTTAGCAGATTGACTGCAAGATGCTGAAATGTTTTCTGAATCAAAGAAAATTTGAATTATGCTCCATCTAGTGAGAACGTGGTATGCTATCTTATATTCTAACCCTTTGAACATTAGTAATCAATTTACAAAATGTATGGCTTTCATCTTCCATCTTCTCTGCAAAAGAGGAAGCTAACTAGAATTAGTAGTGATAATATCACTTTGAGTTTGAACTTATAATTAACAATGATAACACTCATATTTGAATTTGAGCTTTTCAAAACAGTCCCCCAGACATCAACTTTCATCCTTTCAAATTTCTCGGCAGCATGGGCTCAGATGACTTCAGGGCAGAGCCCGGCTGAGGAGGGAGGGAGGCAGCAGCTTGGAATATCATCCACAGCAAGAACTAAAACACCAGAAGAATAAAGCTGAAAGTTCAGAGCCCACACACCCCTCCCAGAACACTGGAAGGATCCTGCCTGGGTCCCCTCCCACCAAAGAAGACAGCGCCCTCCAGTGATCTAAGGTTTCACTGGACAACATTCCCCCTTCTTCAGGATAGCACTGGAAAAGTACTGGTCCTCACCATCTCTGTTTCTGAGACAGCTCGGAGAGAGTGCTGGTGAGCCTGCAGGTTGGGGCCAGCATACCGCCTCCATCCTGCCTCTGGAAGTTGACTGAGGAGGGACACCGCCATGTTGGGGAAGAAGCCTGAGCCGTGGCGCTCGACTTGGTTGGAAAGTCTCCAACAACGCATCAGCCAGCCAGATGTGATGCCCTTCCTCTTCGACTTTTAACTTCAAAAAGCAAGAGTCAGTCCCATGCCTCCTTAAAGTCACCTTCAGCAAAAAAAGAATCTTAAATCTACTGGAACTGCCACAATCCCACAATCTTTGGCCACATATGTGTTTTTTAAAATATGTGTCTCTAGGGGCACCTGGGTGGCTCAGGCAATTGGGCTTCCAACTCTCAGTTTTGGCTCAGTTCGTAACGTCATGGGTCTTGGGATGGAGCTCTGTGCTCAGCAGGGAGTCTGCTTCTCTCCTTTTCCTTCTCCCTCTGCCTCTCCGCGGCAACCTCCCCCCACCCCGCCACATGTGTGTGCACTCTTTCTCAAATAAACAAATCTTTAAAAAATAAAATAAAATATGTTTATTATCCTGCACTTGTTATAGATCAAGCACTATGCTCACCTGTAGGGCAGGGGAAAGGGACAGAGGAGATGCTTATATCCTAATGAAGAAGATAGGTGGGTGCACCCATCATATACGAGGGAAATGCACAGAAAGAAATGGGAAATGTAGGGTATGTTTATAACTCTTTCAATTTGACACCGAGGCCATGGGGTGGGGAGGACTGCTTAGAAAGAAATCCTACCTTCTCCCCTGTCCAGGCTGAGAGCAGATTCTGGGCAGGGAGGAGAAACTGAGAATTGCACGGGAGCCATCATATGCTGGCTGGAGCCCAGGAAGCAGCAGGGCCTGGCCCAGGACAAGCCCCATCCTTTCTGGCCTGTGGAGGGGAGCTCTGTACTGACACTGGGCCCCACTGAAGGATGCATTTCATTTTTGCTTCAGGGGCCATGTCCCTCTGATGGCTGGAAGCGAGAGGGGAAGCCAATACAGCGTTCTCTTTGTACTCACTCCTGCCCTGGGAAGAGGGCATTGGGAAGGAAACGTAGTTATTTCTCTTGGGAAATACCCCGTAGGGTAGGCCTTGCCTTAGCAGAGAACATGGTCACAGAAACCACGAGTCTGAACTCCATCTTGTAGGACCTGCGATTCCTGAGATAACTGTTTTGCTCATCCTATAAATGGTGTCCACTTCCTTCCCTCCTACACCAGGGTAAATGCCTGCCCACTCCTTTGGGTGCCTCCCTCAGAAGTCATGACAACCAGAAAGCAGGCTGAGGGGCACAGGGGAAGAGGCACGAGGAGAGAAGGGAATGTGTACAGCAGTGGACAGCCCCTGTGCTTTCCGAGTTGGAAGAATCTTTGGCAGCTTCTGCTTGATCAAAATTATCCCCCGGGGATTCTAGCCATAGCTAGAACTCGCTGTGCTGAAACGATTTTAGGATGTTTGATGGAGTCACTGTGTTCCGTGCACCATGATTTCTGCTTGGTGCAAGTCTGTTGCAAAAGCACCTGAGAATATTGTGCTGCTAAACACAGGCGTGATTGCAAGAGGCACTCAGCTGATACGCTGATACACACCAGCCCCACGGGCTATAAAATGTACTGCTATTTGGCTGCCCTATGTGGTTACTGCTCCAAGATCAATGTTATGGGCAAGGGGAGTGATATTCCCACTAGCAATTCCAGGCAGCTTGCAGGTAGAGAAACTTTCAAGAGGCCAAGGAGGTTATGTGCAACTGTTACAAAATGCTAGTGAGAGTCCGCCCAGGTGGTAACCATCACTTTCCAGCACTTACAAACCTTTCACCTTGTTGGGGGAAGTGTGGATGATTCACAGGACTGCAGCCCGGGAAAGAAGAACTGGAGAATGATTTCTTTTTTATTTGCCCATGTATTTGTTTTTTCATTCAACCAATAATTATTGAGTCTCTTATATATTAAGAAGCATGCTAGACACTGTGAATACAAAGAAAATAAGAACTGGTCTCTTCTTTTAACTTGGGGCATCACTGTTTGGTGGGGGGGAGATGGAACAAGGCATAAATAATATCTCTAACAAACTGAGAAGCTCACAAATGTATGGAGCCCTCCCTGCTTTATTTCCATAGTCATAACAAGTCTGTGAGGTAGGTAGGAAAATATTATTGTGTCGGAGTCCATCAGGCAAAGACCACTGGGAAGACACTTGTAGTGAGTAAAGTGGATTATTATTTGCTACAGCGAGGGAAACTATATACCCAGGGGCCCCTGGGTGTCTCCATAAAGAGGAGTCAGGAAAGAGGTCCTTTCTAGGGTCTTGGGAGCTCAAGTGAGTCATAGGATGGGCTTGGCAGGAATCAATGAGAAAGTTGCTGGAACAATCTACAGTCTTGTACTTGGAACACATATATCTGTTCAGGGTCACCGCAAGATCAGTGTGTCTGTGGCTCTGACCTTGGAACACATGGGTCTGAAGAGATCGCTGTTAAAAGAGTTGAAGCTTGGTAGCTTGTGATGAACATCATGGTTTCAATTTGGTACGTTTGTTTGTTTTGCCAAATCAGAGTGCAGTCCGTTATGACAAATTGTGGCTTCTTTTTTGATTCTCCATACCTTCCCTCCACAGTCTAGCTGCCAGAGGGGAGCTTTTTCTCTTTATCAGTTGTTATGATCAATTCGACAAGTGAAGATACTAAGCAACAGGACTCACCAAAGCTACATCATCAGAAATCTCTGCAGAGGCCCAGCCAGGTCCAGCTCTCCTGACTTGCACTGAGGCACACAGATGCCTTTGGCCCCGGAGTCTGTTCTAACCATAGTTTCTCTCTTGCTTTCTATTTGCATGGCTTTCCCTCTCGTCTGCCCTGCTGTATGAGTGGCAACCCACCTTACATATAGCATAGTAAATGAGCATGAACAGCCCAGCTTCAAAACCTGGGTCCATCTTTTCTTGGCTGAGTGGTCTGAGGTAGGCTACTAACCTCTCTACCAGGGTATTTCCTCGACTTTATAATGGAAATAATATTAGTATCTCCCTTGTAGGGTTATGTGAGAATTTTTCTTAAACATTTTACTTATTTATTTGAGAGAGAGAGAGAGAGAAAGCACAAGCAGGGGGAATGGGAGAGGGAGAAGCAGACTCCCCGCTGAGCACGGAGTCTGGTGTGGGGCTCGATCCCAGGACCCTGGGATCATGACCTGAGCAGAAGGCAGATATTAACTGACTGAGCCACCCAGACGCCCCTGTTGTGAGGATTAAATGAGATAATATATCCAGTGCTTAGAGAAGTGCCTGACAGATAGGAAGTGCCTGACTGAAAAATTATCATTGTTCTCTCCTGTCCCCTCAACTCCTAGTCCAGTGCCTTGCAAACTGACGCCTGGGGTGGACAGCAGCCCCCTCAACTTTGTACTTGATCTTGTTAAAATGCAGATTCTCATTCTGCAGGTTTGAGGTGGGACCTGAGATTCTGCGTTTCTCAGGAGCTCCTGGGGCCACGCTTTGAACCGGAAGTGGTTCTCAGCACCTGGTCTCCAGCATCAGCACTTCCTGAAATATTGAAATGTGACCTTTTGGCCTACCTTTCCCAGCTGTCCGTGTCAAACACTCTGGGATAGGGCCAGCCAATCTAAGTTTGAATAAGGTGCATTGGTGATTCTGATGCTCACCAATGTTTGAGAGCCGCTGGTGTGGAGGGGAATAATTGGCCACAGTCAGAAGTCTTGGGCCGCGTTCTGGATTTGCCTTTGAACAGGTATGTGGCCCTGCGCAAGTCACTTCATCTCTCCCAGCCTCGTGCCGAAGCCATTCATTCTCCTATGCCCAGAATGTGACTGTGAATGACCCCAGGTTCAAACAGAGCTCCCGAGGGCACTCCTGCTCCATTGCTTCTGTAAAATGGGACAGAGTACATTACCTTGCCCAGCGGGCTGTTGTAAGGTCCTAGTCAGATAGTGTAAAAGTCTTTGAAGATTATCAGATAATACATAATTATGAAGTGCTCAAAATACCTGATTATCTAATGATTAAAGGCAGAGGTGAAGTACCATGTATATAACTAATATACCTTTGGAAAGCCCAGAATGTTTCTCTACAAAGAGCCATTTGTAACTAGCAATGAATACAAATTTCCTTCCTGGCTGATGTCTGGTCATAATTGCTTCCTGAAGATGTAGGATATTTTATTTTGGCACTATTAATAGATCAATGAGGAAAACAACTACACAGGTAAAATAGCTTATTCATTCCCGGGTGCAAGTACCTTGTATTATTAATATTTCCCCACCTTTTAAACTCTGTTACATGGTTGGGAATTTGCTAAGACACCCAAAGTTGACAGATGCCGCCAACTGGGTATTTACGTGTGAGGCTTTTTATCTGGTTCTATCAACACACTCACCAGCTGGTACTGTCTATAATTAGACAAACCTACTCATGAATATGACTCAGTCACTCCCACCTCAATCAGGAAATATTAATTGAGAAGGATAAGGAGAGTTTTATTTTTGTTTGTATGCTCAGCAAATCCCCCCAAATTTAATAACTATTACTGCATGCCTCTTTTTATTTATTTATTTATTTATTTATTTATTTTTAAAGATTTTATTTATTTATTTTACAGAGAGAAACAGCTAGAGAGGGAACACAAGCAGGGGGAGTGGGAGAGGGAGAAGCAGGCTTCCCGCGGAGCGGGGAACCCAATGCGGGGCTTGATCCCAGGACTCTGGGATCATGACCTGAGCCGAAGGCAGATGCTTAACAACTGAGCCACCCAGGTGCCCCTGCATGCCTCTTTTTAAAAAAATATTTCATTTATTTATTTGAGAGAGAGAGTGAGACAGCACAAGCAGGGGAAGAGGCAGAGGGAGAGGGAGAAGTCCTGATGAAGGGCTCGATCCCAGGACCCTGGGTTTGTGACCTGAGCTGAAGGCAGATGCTTCACCGACTGAGCTACTCGGGCGCCCCTTACTGAACACCTCTTAAGTTCAAGACATACTACTTTCTGTGCACCCTCCCCTGGCCACTAATCTACCTGTGCAAACCCAAAATATGTGTCTCCCAGCCAAACCACACTTGTATTAGAATAATTTTCAAATATAGCCATCCCATGTAACCCTAACTAGCCAATCCAAATCAAATAATCCCAGCAGGAGTAGAATATTTTGGTGGAAATGACCTTGACTCCATCAACAGGAGACCCGCTACTAACCAGCTCCATGAATTTCCCCCTGAGAGGGCCATTTGCCCACAAAGCCTCATTTCCATTTTCTGCCAAATGTGAATGTTGAGAGGATCTTATAACGTCTCCTCCATTTCTAACATTCTGTTTGGGGCTCTTGTAGACGCCCTGGGTGAATGTAGCTATGCATTGCTCCTATGGCACTTTTCCGTGTATCTGCTTACGCCGTCCCCTTTTCCGTCACTTGCACTGCATGTAAACGTCTTGAAGGTAGATGCTATAGCCATGCTGCTTTTGAAATATCCTCCACAGGACACAGCCTCAGGGAGCTCTCCCTTTCTATAGCTGGCACCTGGCAAACTGTCTCTTTCCATTTCTAACAAACCCCAGAAACCAACATTTGCTCCTGCTAAGCATCTGTGTTGCCCTATGACTGATCTCACTAGTCTAACGGGTCTGTGGTACAGACCCATCGTGAGGCGAGAAAGACTCTGAGAAGTGTCCTGCCATCATTTTCAGGGAAAAGCTACCATCCCACAGACTGTCCTCAAGTAAAGAAAACAAGAGAGGAAGCAGTGCTGAGCCCCATCTCACTCTTCAGTGACAGAGCTGGTTGTCAGTGACATCACTCCCGACAACATTAGTGCCCGTATGTGCGATCACAGCATGTCTGTCTGTCACAGAAAGTCCCACACAGCCTCCTTCCCCTTAGGAGGAAACCAAAGCCCTGACACAGGAAGAGATATGTCCAAGGTCATCTATCTGCTTAGGGACATGGTATTTAGGACCTACCATCCTTCCTTCCCTTTCCCAGGACTCTGAGAGTCTGCATTCCAAGTACAGAGAGAAAATGTGGCAATACCAGACATTGGTGGCTAAGACAGCTGTTCGAAGAGCTTTCCTCCAAGATATCTCTGTTAGGAAGCAAATGCCTCATGTTACAAGGTTGACAGCATAGAAACATTATCAGACGCAAACAGTGAACTTGGATGGGGACAAGTGCCATGGAGAACACCCAGGGAAAACTGCCCAAATAGAATACACTGCAGAAATATTATACACAATAGAGTATTCTGACTTGTTATGTGCACACCCAGCACAGAAATATTATAGTCTTAGGGGTCCAGAAACGGAACATGAGTCAGCAGCACGGCGATATTGTTTAATAAGGCAAGAATGGAATTCGGAAGCAGACAGAGGCGTAGAACATCATACTCAGCACATTTAAGGGTTCTCGCTCTTTTTTATTATTCTCTAATTGTATCTTGTGTCTAAGTCTTGTCTCCCCAATGAGATTAAAGGCTCCCAAAGGACAGAGGCTAGGTTTGATTTTTCCCTTGTATCTTTTTACCACTAGCAAGCAAATATATGGAGAGAGTGGTGGGGGAGGGAGGGCGAGAGTTTAAAATCTTAGGGGAGAGCCGGTGATGTCCTGGGATTCTATAATTCCAGAAGGAATTTGCTTATAAGACACAGACATGGAAAAATAGGGTGTGAAACTAATATTAAAAGTTTGTTTAACATAAGCTTGCAAAAGAGCTGAGAGAAGGGACAGACAGTGACAATAGTCACTGTCCTTCGTTGAGTTTCTGTTCAGCTGCATTGAGCAACCATGATCTGTAATCCTTCCAATGACCCCATAGGCAGGTTTTAGTAGCCCCATCTCATGGTTAAGAAAACTAAGACTCAGGGAGCTTACCCCAGCTCATGATCATAAAACCGTTAAGGGACTGAGTTAGAATTAGAACCCAGGGCTGCCCAGCTCTGAATTCCAAGGCCTTCCCACAGGCCTGTATGTCATCCAGAGAATGGAGCACATGTGTGTCCTATCTCTGCTGGGACCAAGAAACAGCCCTCACACAGCAAGAGGACCTCAAGCCATGTGGGGGTGATACCTTTCCAGCTGGGAGAATGTCCTGGAGAGGGTCACCAGCTCAGCCTCACAGCTGTGGAGGTTGTGATGTGAGCATGTGGGGTCTGGTGCAGAAAGAGCCACAGTGGCTGGCACTTGGGCACCTCAGCCTGATGTCCAAGAGTCAGAGGAAGATGCCCTGGAGAAGTCCAGCTCCAAGTCTGTTGGGGTCCCTTCTGTGTCATTTCGCTGACTCATCCTGCTGCTCTCCGTGCCGGACCTCAGTCACTGTCCTTCTTATTGTAATGAAATAAAAGATCTTGCAACAAGCGTCCCCTCTGTTGCAGAGAGAAACAAGCAAGGAAAGATCCCTGTCACAGCAAAAGGAGTGGAAGGAAAAAGAACAAAATGCTAAGTATTGGACTTGTTGTTTTCTTGTTACTTCCCCTATAGCCCTCTGAATTTTCCAGGTTTTCAAAATAAAAATACTTCTTTCATAACTAGAAGAGATATGACACACAGTTAAAATAAAGATGGAAAAATAATACACAAATGTAGAAATAAAGAAAATACCCATGAGAGGTTTCTAGGAAAACCCCGAAAATTGTTATTTCTGTTCAATTACCACCTGTTCTAGTCCTCTTCACTGGTGAATAATCCTCATAATTGGATTCCAGCCTTGTGATTGGAAACATCTTTCTCCCGTGCCATAAATTAAAGCCAACAAGCAAACATAAAGAAAAACATTTTTTAAAGATTTATTTTATTTATTTTAGAGAGAGAAAGAGAGAGAGAGCGAGAGGAGAGGGAGAGAGAGAGAGAATCTCAAGCAGACTCCCCGCTGAGTGTGGAGCCCGACTCAGGGCTCAATCTCATGACCCATGAGATCAGGACCTGAGCCGAAACCAAGAGCTGATTCTTAACCAAGTGAGCCACCCAGGAGCCCCAAGGAAAAAAAATTTTTTTTAAATGTCAACGAAGTGCATGAGAGGTAAATTTGACTAACAGAGCAGTGGCCTTTGGAATCCAGAAACAGGCAGTACTCAAAGTGGTGAACAAAGAGATAGCGTGTCAGGGAAAGATAGTTCCTCACCCCAGAACGTGAGCCAGGCTGGCTAGGAGGCCAGCACACCCAGGAGAGTAGTGTAGGATTCCATTTTTCTGTGGTGCTGGCAAGTCTGGGGCAGAAGAGTCACACCTCTACACCCTTAACACTAAGCAGAGAACAACCCTCCAGGCAACGAGAGGCAGTGACAGCCAAATAGGAGAGTTTAGACTTTCCCCTCCTTTCCCCATTTCTCAGTTATGTGAATCCGGTCTCAGAAGGATCTTTTTGAGTGGAACCAATTTCTCATTCAACCCCAAATTCCTGGAAGATACTCTAGAGAAATTTAGTACATGCTCCTCACAACCAACAGATCTGAGGGAAGGGTGAAGAGGCGGCTCTGGCTGGTTCTCTGAGATGGAAGGGCCATTGGCCATGAAATCATGGAGAATTGTCACTGAACAGAATGTTAGAGTGGAGCCTCTCGAACTTTCATACTCCTAGAATCACCTGAGCACGTAAAAGTGCAGATTCTGATGCTTTAGGTCTGTGATGGGACAGAGATTCTGCCTCCAGAAGAGGCTGATGATGCTGGTCTGAGGACCACATTTTGAGCAGCAAGGTACTGGAGATCATCTAGTTCTCAGATGGTAAGTACATTTCTCCTTGAGTGTCCTTTGATGAAGACGGGTTGACTGTGGAGGTAGAACCCGTGTTGAGATCGTGAAGAATGTGAAGCAGCCTTCAAGACCCAGAGACAAAATTCAGTCCCCCCATCAGTTAGTGATGCCCGGTATGAGAGACAAAGCACCAGTTTCATGATCATTGAGCTATTTCTGTTCCTCATTCCTAGAATAGTTGACACAGACATTTTCCTGCAATAAATATGGTTCACCCAGATATTTTCTGGAAGGCTAGCTAGAGGTAGCTGTGGTGTTATGAAGAGAGAATTTATCTTGGAGCCAGAAATCCTGGATATGGCTCCCAGTTTATCTTTCTGAGTCTCTCTGGGCCTCAGTTTCTTCTTCTGTAAAGTTAAGGATAACAAATCCTCCCTGGGAGGGTGTTAGGGAGATTCCACTTAATTAGAGACTGGGTAAACTCCAGGAAACTACACAAATAAAAGTTACATTTTGTATGTTTTTGACAGTCTAGTCTGAGAGATGGAGCAGTACAGGCAAAAGGCCTTAACGATGTTGTTACATTAAAAGAATATGGCATGAACTAGGTCTTTGACTGTTAGTTAAAGAGATTCCAACAGCCAGTTGGGAGTTGGGTGGAAATGATCCGTGCAAACTTGCAAGAAATTAATATGGAGCTCGGACATGAAAGAAAGGAGGGACGTGGATTGATACGAGGGATGCACAAATTGCTTACAGGATCTAAGTCACTCTTTCTCAGCTCTAAAATGGAGATTAAAATAAAACCTCACAGAGCCCTTGTGAAGATTAAGTGAGATGATGTATTTACAAGTTTAGCTCAGTGTCTTACACACAGTAAGTATTCACTGCTTGCTTTTTTTTTTAACCCTTACTGTTTTCTTTTAATTATTTAAACGGGTAATATAAACTCATGATTCAAAAAACCAAACCAATGTCATAAAGTGTATATTGGCAAGTGTTGCTCTCATGTCTCTTCCCTTCTGACAGATCCCCCTTTCCCCATAGGTGGCTATTCTTAGCAACTTATGTATCTTTTCAGTGTTTCTTTATGCAGATACAAGCCATTACAAATATCTATTCTGATTGCTCCCTTTCCTACCCAAAATGCAATGTAGGATATACACTATTCTACACTGGAGTTTTTCATTTTCTTCTTTTCGTAGAAATAATTAGAGAACATTTACTGGTTTTTTTTTTTTTAGAGCTAAATAGTATTTCCTCTGTGGGCTTGCCATAGTGTATTTATCCAGTGTCCCAGTTATGGGAACTTGGATTGCTTCTTATAAACGTGCTGCAACAAATCCTTTTTGAACACCCATCATTTTGTCTGTATACACTTAAATGTATAGGTAAATTCCCAGATGGGGAGTAAATGCACTTGTAATTTTGATAAAATTACATTACATTCCGGTCTGTCTTGCCAACAGAGTGTGCAGTCAAAATCTGAATGTTGATACCACATTCACTACTTCACTAAATTATTTTGTTAATCAGGTCTATTTCTGAACTTTCTAGTTTGTGTTATGGTTGTTTGTCTATTCAGGTATCATGATCGCTCTGTTTTTATTACTGAGATTGTATGACATATATTATTATCCACAGGGGCTGATCCCTCCTCATCACTCTTTGTTTTCAGATTTTTTTCTGACTATCCTTGCTTGTTTATTTTTCCATATGAACTTGAGAATCAACTTGCCCCACTCCGGGGAAGGAGTAGGGGGAGGTCTTTGTTATTTTTTTCTTTTCTTTTTTTCTTTTTTTGTATTAAATTAAATTTACAAATGCAGGAGAACTGAACTCTTTAGGATGCTCAGTCTACCCAAGCAGGAGCAGAGTGCATCTTTCCATTTGCTGAGTTTTAGTTTTGTGTTGTGACGTTATTGAGCACGTTTCACACTGAGTAAATGACAAGCTAAAAGGCAAGAGGACAAAGGCTAAGAAGTTATGATGGCAAAAAGCAAACATATCAACCTGCCCAAATGCAAAGGGGCCATAACTGTGAATACTGGCAAAGTGGTAAGTGGCAGGATTAAGTCGGGAAGGAAAAAGTGGGAGAAGAAAGTCACTTTATTAATTATTACTGCCTTCTATTGGTTATCTCATCGAATCCTCATTTCACAGATCATAACAATGTAATAATGAGACTTCTCCCCTGGGATTATTTTATCCAAGAGATAAAACATGCAAAGCACCTGGCATAGTATGAACTACAGAGAAAGAACTCCACACACGTTAGAGATTATAATGCTGTTGTCAATGAAGGAGGAAGAGGACCAGTCGAAGCTCTGCGATAGGAAATAATTTGCCAGAGTTCTTACAGATCCGTAATTCAAACACAGGTCAGCCAGTTTCTAAAGCCTGTGTTCTTTTCCCTGTACCATTTTGCCTCTAGGGGAGTTAATTTAATTCAGTTTAATAAGTATTTATTAAGTATCTGCTAAAAACAACTTGAATATTATGTTTCATTCCAGAGGTCACACTGGTGAAGGCTCATTCATTTAAAAATAATAGAAGCAAGTTCAAACTCTCTTACGTAGAAAATGTCTAAAGGAAGTATTTATTTATCAGCTAATGTAACCAGTTACGGATAGGGCTAGAATCAGATTGGCCTCAAGGACAGTGAGATTCATAGTTTTGGAGGCTGTGAGGTTGATCTTCTTCTCTTTCTCCCTGTGTCTCTCTTCCCTCTTGCTCTGGTTTGGTTCCCTGTCCTGTCCCTTCTCTGTCTCTGCTTCCTGGAGCTTTCTGCTTTCAGACTGGCTGTTCCGGGAGTCTGGGCTCACATCCCTGCTTCAGGCTTACATCCTCACATCAAGCTCTTTGGTCCCGCTCCAGAGAACGTCCCAGGAACGTTGGATTGCCCAGGCTTGGGCCCCTTCTCAGGGCTCTGGCCATAGGGCTAGCATGGGATTGGCCGCCCCCACCTGAAATCACATGGCTAGAGCAGAGGAAGCGGGGCTGCCCGCTTGAGAATCTCTTGGGAGGCTCTTCCCAAGAATATGGGAGCTTTGGGCAGAGAGCAGAGCAAATGACAATGACAAAAGTAAATTCTAGTGCAGCCACCTGGTTGGGTTCTCAGGCAGCCCTTTCAAAGTCCATTTAGTTTGAATGTGATGTAATAACGTGGGAAAATGTTTATGCTGAGAGAATCGATGAAGAAAAGCAGAATCACCAGCTGGATGAACACAGCTCTGCAAAAGCCAGAAACGAGAACCTGCTCGTAAAGACTAAATAAAGAAATAATGGCACCCAATGTGAACACCACTCATTTCTGCGTGGTGTGACCATTAGTGATTTTTCTCCCACCTACTTTCTTTGTTTTATTGTGGTTTTTGTTGTGGTAGCAGTTTACATTTGGCCCTGAAACATTTCTTTCTTGTTAAATTGTTTATTTCATGTTTATCAAAGTAGTGTCCCTTACCGCCCAATGGTACCCACCAACTACCCTGAGTCCCTCTGTGCAGAACGTCACAAGGAACTCTCATATTGTTTCTTCTAAATAACATTTTTAAATAATATATTTCTATGTCCTGGTTTACACAGTTTAGACAGCATCTATCTCTTCATTTCCTTTCCTAGTATTTGAAGATTTAACTCTTTAAAGTTACCCAAACATACTTACGAGCGCTTCCTTTCCCCCATTGCCCTTAAATAATTATATGGAAATGCTTATCTAAGTAAGTAGAGGGAGATGATATTATTCTGACGATGTGAAGGCAGTTTACTGGTACGCCAATCATCACCCCTCTTTCTTGCTTTACTCACTTCCTTTGCTGTAAGACATCTTCAAGTAGTTCCTTAAAGGATGCATAGGGGGTAAATATTTAGAGCCTTTATGTATCTAAAAATGTCTTCTACCCTCATCCTTGATGAATAGTTTGACTAGATATAGAATTCTCAATTGAAAGCTGCTGAAGGGATTCCCCCATTGATGTCCAGAAACCAGCATTACTACTGAGAAATCCAGTGTCATCCTTGACTTTGGGACCCACAGTTTCCCTCTCTTTAGAAGTCTCTCTTTATCGCTAATGCTCTAAAATTTCAAAATTATATGTCCTCCCCCCCCCATTTATTATGTTGGCACTTAATGAGCCCATTTAAACTGGAGACACTTGCCCTTCAATTCTGAGAAATTTCTGTATCTGTTGGATAATTTCCTTCCATTTTTCTCTGCCCTCTTCTCTGGAAATCTTATGAGAAAAGGAAACATTTGGGGCCAATCCTATCAGTTTACTCATTCTTTCCTGCTATTGCCCATTTCCTTCATGTTTTATAATACTTTCTGGAAGATTTCCAAGGGCCCTTCCACTGCTTTAAAAATTTTTTATTACAATATTTTTAATTTCTAGAAGCTCTAACTGCTTTTCTGTTCTTTTATCATAGCATCCTGTATTTGGTTTGTGATTACAGTATCTTATCTTTATGAAAATATTCTGTGGTTTTGTTTGTTGAAATCTTTCTGTTCTCTGGAGAACTATTTATTTTCTCTGGGTTCTTTTTTTTCTCCATTGTTTCTTTGCTGTTTCCTGCCCCCTCTTTTATGTCTAAAGCTTTCCTCAAATATTGATGATCTTTTACCCTTTGTTCATATTTCATTTGGGGGTAAAGGTGATTGTCAGCTGTTGAGCTTCTGAATAAGGTGACCAAGGGATGAGGTAGGCTTTTCACTGGGGGACCCTCAAATGTCAGTATATGGAAGTCTTTTCTCCTGAGAAGAATTCTTCAATTTCCTGCCTAGGGACAGTAAACAGAGGATAAGGAGGCAGGGCTCAGCATGTTCTGGGGAAGAAGAAGTGGTGAGGACCCCGTGGTTCAATACAGACACTCACTCTTTCCCTTTTTAGCCTCCACCCCTCGCCTTAGGATCTCCCACTTCCTGTGGGAGGAGACATGTAGTTACCTGGCTGGACAGGGTGGGAAGGGAATTTGGGGGGAGGCCTAACCTGTCTGCAAAACAGGTCACAGCCATTGCTCTTCTCTTAGACACCCCAAAAGCTTAGCCTTTACTGTGTTCAGTCTGCCTGGGGTATCTGTTGGGTGAGTGGGTCTCCTTTTCTCCAGACTTCTCTCTGCAAGACACTGGAGTATAACTTCTCCACTCTGCTTAGGCGATGAGTTTTCCTCCCATCTGTTCTCCATGTATGAAAACTTGTTGATTTCTGCTCTTTTTATCCTTCCAGGTTAATTCCTTCAAAAAAATCACAATCACTTTGGTGGACTTTCTGGAGAGCATAAAACAAATTCAGTCAATTTGCCTGATTAATGTGAAGTGTCACTTTCTTTGTTTTAAAATGAGCATATACTGTGTTTATACTAGAGAAAATACACTTTAGTTATTTGAAGTGGATAATTTAAAATCAAGAAGGGAAAAGAAAGTCCAAAAACTAGAGTAAATGGACAAAAGAATTGACATGAGTTCACATTTAATGTTTACAAATGGTCCTTAAACAAGAAAAGATGCCCAGTTTTACCCATAACAGGAAAACTGCCATAAAAACTACATCTAGTTACCATTTTCCCACCATATTTTTATCAAAAACATCTCACCAATGTATAAGAGAATCACAACTGTTGGCAAGGAGATGGATTAACTGGAACCCTCATATATTGCTAGTAGGAATGTAAAATTTATAAAATCTTATAAAATGCTTTGGTGGTCTCTTAAAAAAAATGTTAAATATAAATGTACCACAAGACCCAGTAATTCTACTCATAGGAATCTACCCAAGAAAAATAAAAATATATGTCCATACAACAACTTATATGTGAGTGCTCATAGCAGCATTATTCATAATAACCCAAAAAAGGGAACAAACCAAATGTCCATCAACTGGTGAATGGATAAACCAGATGTGATACATCCGTGCAAAGGAATACTCTCTGACAATAAAAAGGAACAAATACTGGGGTGTCTGGGTGGCTCAGTCGGTGAAGTGTCTGCCTTCGGCTCAGGTCATGATACCAGGGTCCTGGGACCCAGCCCCACATCGGGCTCCCTGCTCAGCTGGGGCCCGCTTCTTCCTCTGCTCCCCGCCCCCATGCTCTCTCTCTCTCTCAAATAAATAAATAAAATCTATTTTTTTAAAAAAGGAACAAAGTACTGATAAATGCTACAATGTGGATGGACCTCAAAAACGTTATGCCAACTGAAAGAATCCAGACACAATAAGTCACAAACTATATGATTCCATTTATGTGAAATTTCCACAAAAGGTGAAGTGTATAGAGATAAAAGGTAGATTACTCCTTGGCTACGGCTGGGAGTGGGGATGGAAAGTGACTGCACACAGGCACGCAGTTCCTTTTCAGAGTGATGGAAATGTTGTAAAATGAGATTGTGGCAAGTGTCGCACAACACAGAAAATTTACTTAAAATCGTTGAATCATGCATATAAAACAGGTGAATTCTATGATATGTAAATTAGATCTCAATAAAGCAATGAAAGCAAAAAAGGAGGGAAGGGAGGGAAGAAGGATAAAAGCTCTTGGATTTAGCAAGGTAGAAAGCCAAGAACCCAACCACAAAAGTCACTGCGGATCTAAAGTTTCTGGCTTGAGAAGAAACAAAGAACTAAATAGGAAGGAAAAAATAAAGTGTTAAATATGCAAACTCTGCTAAGCACACTCTGCTAGGCACAGAGTGGTCATTTAATCTTCCTGCCAAGTCACAGAGGTGTTTTGGTCCCCATTTTCAGTGGAGAAAACTGAGGCTCAGGGAAGTTAAGTGATTCACCGTAGCTCACCGAGTAAGTACAGATTTAGGGATGAGAGAGGAGAAAGGCTTGGGTTTTTCTTGCTTTGGTCCCCAGGGAATGGATTTATTTAAAATAAAATATAATACAAAATAGTGTTTGGCTAAATTATAGCAACACAGAATATGCATAATTCAGATTAAACCAGCCCCAGTGTGAGTCAGATAACAAACCATGGGAATTATTATGCTGGCAAATAAAAGAGATGAATGGTATAAGAAGCGTCCTTTTTATTCATTTTGAAATAGATCACACACTAACTCCCAGGGAACAAAATGAAATTTTAGAGCTGATTATTGCAATCTATCCATGTTGAAGGTACCGTGTAATCAGAGCTGATTTGACTTTGCCCCTTCTTTGAGGGAGAGGTGCTGAGGAAACTGATAAGCCAACTTTGCCTTGAAATATTATAACTGAAAAAAAAATGTAGGAAGTTATTTAGCAATCTAAAGGACAGAAAATCTTCTTGAAAACATTGACTCTGCAGAGAATCTGATAGACTGATGCTTATCTCGGCACAACAAGAAGAAATCATCCTGCTGGTCAGTTCCCAGCGCTTTCACGGGTAGCCCACTGCATGACAGACTCTCTCCAAGATCCTGCTTAGGAAGGATCCTGTTCTGTTAAAACTAGAACTTTTTCTTTAGCTTCTCAGATCCACCGAATGGCATCAATAGTTAAGACCAGGGTGTCTGGTGTCTGATGACTGGATTCTCATCCACCTGTACTCCTTACGAACTGCACGACCTCAAGGCAGCTACTGACCTTCCAGTTTTTTCACCTATAACATGGGGATGGAAACAGTAGCTCCTCCTCATCGGGGTGTTTATTGGGGTTCAATGAGATAATGCAGGCAGGGCGCCTGGGTGGCTCAGTTGGTTAAGCGACTGCCTTCGGCTCAGGTCATGATCCTGGAGTCCCGGGATCGAGTCCCGCATCGGGCTCCCTGCTTGGCAGGGAGTCTGCTTCTCCCTCTGACCCTCCCCCCTCTCATGTGCTCTCTCTCATTCTCTCTCTCTCAAATAAATAAATAACATCTTTAAAAAAAAAAAAGAGAGATAATGCAGGCAAAGTGTGTAGACAAGACTAGACCTGGCGCTTATAAAGGATTCAGTAACATAGGCTAGGATTTCTCCCAGAAGAAAACCAGTAGGTGTGGCTAATATCACTCCCTACTGCGTGACAGGCATTGTGCTAGGTACAGAGTGGTCATTTAATCTTCCTGACAAGTCACGGAGGTGTTTTGGTCCCCATTTTCAGAGGAGAAAACTGAGGCTCATGGAAGTTAAGTGATTCACCGCAACTCACTGAGTAAGTACAGATTTAAGGATTTGACCCCAAGTGTGTTTTAGACCAAGGGCTAGCATACCTCTTAAAGATAGAATTAAAAATCTAGTCATTAGCCCCTCTACGAGCAGCTCCACCTGGCCTCACAGAACTCTAGTATGAGAATTTAATCCAATAATGTAAGATATTTGGTGCAGGCCCTTTGATGAATAAAGCACCGGAAAATACAATGATGAGTGGACATGGACGCATGACCTCAATTCGGAATATCTGAGGGGGTTGCAGGAAAGAGGTGTGTAAACATATCACGTGTGGATGAGGCAGAACAGAAAAATGTGCTAAAGAGAAGCACAAGGAAGGGCCGTGGGAGCACAGAGGAGGAAGCAATTAATTCTGGCCGAGCGATAAGGGGAGACCTCGGGGAGAAGCTGCAAATGAGCTGTGCCTGGAAGCTTGCATGGATTTTGATTAGTGGAGGAAGTAACAGGCATTCTGGGCCTAACAAAGGTGAGGAGCGCACCTCCTGCGTGTTTGGGGATCACGCAGGTGGTGGGTGAAGGGGACTGCAGGTGACGCGCACGGATGTACTAGAAAACGAGGCCGGAGAGCTGGCCGGGGTCGGGGTAGCTCACGGGGCCCCTGAAGGCCTGTTCAAAAGATTGCACTTTATTAAGAGGTCAACAGGGAGCCACTGAACGTTTTATGAAGACAACGCTAGCAGCCCCCTGGAAGAGGGTCCGGTAAGGTGGATGGATGGAGGCAGGAGAGATGCAGGCAGAGGAGAGAGAGACTGCAAGAAATCGGCGCGCTTCGTGCTTCCGGGCAGCGCTGTTCTAAACAATCCCCAACACAAACATTTGTGCGCATCGCAGACTAAACGTTCTTTTCCTGGCTTCCTCAACGGAAGACGTTGGGAAGGAAGTGGGAGGTTAGGGCTGGTGTCTCCGTCCCTTCTAAAAGCCTTCAGGGCAGGGATTTTCTGGCTGTTTTGCAGGGTGTGGTTGCCCCACAGAGAAGGCCAGGTGGGGGCAGCTCTGAGGAGCCAGCGCTTTCAACCCAAGCCACTGCCCCTAGTAGAATGTGAGGACGGGTGATGGGGTCTGTGTCTTCTGTTCACCACTGTGTCCTCAGCCTAACACCCTGTCTGGCACACAGTAGGTACTCAATATTTGCTAAATGAGCGAATGGGTGAGTGGAATTACTTTTGAGATTTTATTTGGAAACAAAGGCTCCCTGGAAAGCGGAAGAAGAAGAAGGAGAGGAGAAAGGAGAAGGTTTGAAATGCCTCTTCCAAATGAAAATATTTGCCAACTTTCCAGGGATCCCCTGATAGTTTTTAATGAACCTGGGGGGAAGTCCTTTTTTGTATCTGACCTAAGTATTTTATTCCGGAGCATAAGCCCTTTTTTCTCTCCTGTCTCTTGGTAGAGAGGAAGGAGAAATCATCACAATAACCCTTTGCTTAGTGGAGGCAATTTATAAACCTGTTTCTTGCCATTGTTATTGCTGTTGTCTTTATCAAACTACTCAGCAGAGCATGCATTGTATTCCATGAGCATGCTCATTTCCTCCAGGAAAAGATGCAAGGAGGGTGGTGGGGTGGGAGGTACCCATGAGGCCAACCCAGTGAAGAAATCAAGACAACATGGTGTATTAGAAAGAGTGCTGCCTGAGTAGCTGGTTCGACCTGCAGTCCAGATCAATCCATTTCACCTATCTGACCTTGACTAATTTACTTAACTTTTCTAAACATCTGTTTCCTCTACTATTAAATGAAGACATTAAATAATGCCTACTTTGTTTGATTGTCTTGGAGAGTAAAGCTAAGTTATGCCCGGCACATAGAAGTGCTTAATAAATGGTAACCGTTCTTTTAATGAACAATGACACAATAAATAGAATGGTCGTATCTCTTCCCATCAGAATTAATTTAAAATGTTAGTAAAATTTTCTTGAAAAATAACAAGTGACTTAAAACAGGGACAATTATCTTATACACACACATACAAGATTTGTAAACTCAAAATTTGGAAGAAATCTCGGTTGTCTTGGAACACTTAAGAATCATTATTTGGCAGTGCCCAAGGAAACCTAGAATGTAGGGATTGAAAAGAAAATGGAAATCCTACAGCAGGTGGGTTCCTAATTTTAGCCTCTGGAGAAATATTACAGTAACAGCCTCAGGACCCAAACTCGAAAGGAGGGCTGAGGAATGTGGAAGTGATGGTATCATTCATTCCCTCATTCATTCATTCGAGTACTTACCCAGTCCCAGTCTGATGAGCCACGCTACCTTAAAAAGTGAGAGGCTCCCAGAAAGAAGAGAGCCAAACTACCAAGGGAACCTCTGACTAGTTCAAACAAAGGAGAAATTGTAGAAGATGAAGAACAATCTAAAGCAGCCAACATTCTAGGTAAAATTGTTAAACTCTGGCAGTCAGTACCCTTCTCTGTTCCTGATCTTTTGTGGAACTCTGTGGTAGATTGAATAAGTGGCCCCATTCTCTACCCCTCTGTGCATCCATGGCCCCTGTCAGTGTCCTTTCAAGCAGACATAGCATGGCAGAAACTTGAAAAGCACTTGCAAGCTAAGGCTTCCTGTCTCGAGATAGGAGAAGAACCTGCTCAGACTGGTCCCAGACCAGCCTGCTTGCCCCAGGAAGATGACACATGACAGACAAAGTTGGCTCTAGTGGATCCCACTGAATTAGATCAACCAAATTTGACATAGTCATCCAGCCAAGTGCAACCTAGATCAGCCAACATGCAGATCGATGAGGATAAATGACTTGTCCTATAAATTTGAGGGCAATTAGTTACACACCATGTTTGTGGCAGTAGCTAACATATACACACGACCATTCACTTATGAGAAATCTGCTCTGCAGAAAAATATCTGAAATGCATTCAAGTTAAAGCTTGAAACATGTCTGCTAAAACTTAAAAAATAACCCAACATAAGAGCTATACATTTAAACTGGGAACAGTGACTTTCTTTACATGTGTGTGAAGGATGCCAGGAGGGGTATACAGCACAGAATGCTCTCCTCAGAGGGAATCTCCCCTAGAATCCCAATGTGAAAAACAGATTTTAAAAATACCAGAAATTTGCTTGAAGATGAGATATCCTCCCCATGTCCCTAAGGCACATTCCCCAAACTCTAGAGCAGAATGAGGACAGTTGTAGAAGTATAAGCCTAAGTGAGATTTTTATTTTAATTTTTAATGGTAGAAGAATCATCAACTCTGATTGGACTATGAAGAATGAGGCTTTAGATGGTCTTTAGATCTGAATTGGCTGGACGTACCAGCCGGGCTGCAAGGAACATGGAGGCAGGTGTTGCTGGTTCTCAAGAGACCTTACACCATTTATCTATAGTGATGGGTTATTATTTAAAAAAGAGCTGGTGAGTTTACATACAGTTATAAGGAGCAAGTTCAGTCTTCAACCCACCTTATTCTATAACTAATTAAGTGATTAAGTGAATAAACAGTATATCTTATAACAAACATGTTTTATAAGATTTTGTAACAAACTTCATTGCTAAAAGTTATATCCCCAATGGTTAAACAAAAACTTTGCAGATAAAACTTAGTAGCTGCTGTTCCTCTAACTCTTCCTCTTCCTCTTTGTTTTTCCTTTCCTTTTCCCCCAAAATTCAGAACTAATGCTCTGAATGCCACTAAGTGGAGCAGAGCAAGGTAGGCATTCGTGCTAAAGGGGCATAAGGGTAGACTTTAGAGATCCAGAGTGGGGTGTCAATCTCAAACAGGGTGTCAAGCAGGGGAGTACACCAGCATGGGGTGTGGAAGCCCAAGTAGGGTGAGAAAGGCATTCATGCATGGGGATAACCTGCCATGAGGGATCAGAACCCAAGAAGAAAGAGGAGAACATCAATGCAGGAGGGCAGCCTCGCATGGAGTGGCAAGGCCTGAGTATGGTAACAAGGGCACCCATGCCTGAAGGAGGCTGGGTGTATGTAGGTTGTCAGGAGGTGGCCTGGTGTCAAAGTTTAAAACCATTAAAAACAGTACCCAGATACTTGGCTTAGGGGTTCAGAGCCAAAGTAAGATGGGAAGCCATCCACATGAAGGGCAAGGAAACAGTCTAGTGTTGAAGTCCAGAGTCCAAGTGGGTGAGGAGGTCAGCATGTCCATGTGGTGGGGGAGGGGCCAGCATGAGGAATCAGAGCCCAGGCAGGGAAGGGGGCATTCCAGAAGATGGGCATCTAGCATGGAGTGTCAGAACCCAAAATGAGTAAGGAAGGCATCTCTATGCTTGGGAGCAGCCTCAGCAAAGGCAAGATGAGGTCAATATCCCTGTAGGGAGGTGGCCTGGCATGGGGTGTCATAGCCCCAAAACGGTGAGGAGGATGTCCAGAGAGGGGACAGTCTGGCACAGGGTTTCAGAACTCAAATGGGGTGAAGAGGACGTCATTATGGGAAAGGGGGCAGCAGAGTTGGAAAACTGATATAAGAAGGGGAATTGATGAAATAAGTAGGTATATTAAAGGTCATGGGAGCCAGGTTTTCACTGCTGAAGGAGGGAGTTACAGGTACTGGAAGGAAGAAAACTAGAATCAGCTCAATAGTGTTTGATGGGAATTAGAGTTATCAGGGTATTTTAATTAATGGAAATATTTATAGAAATAAATATGAAAGTAAATGTGTATATAAATGTATATATTAACATGGATATACCACCTCAATCTGTCCTCAGAAAAGCCCTGGGATCAGTGATACTCCAATTGCAATGAATACATACACCTGGTACCCAGAACTTGACGATTTCTTCTTCTCCTTCTTCTTCTTTTTTAAGTAGGCTCCATGCCCAGTGTGGAGCCCAGCATGGGGCTTGAACTCACAACCCTGAGATCGAGACCTGAGCTGAAATCAAAAGTCAGATGTTTAACCAACTGAGCCACTCAGGTGCCTTCCCAGAACTTGACTTCTAACAACTGTTCTCAACCAAAAGAAACCAGAACAACGAAGACATGAAAAAAGGATACAGAAGCCAGCTTGAAGGGATTTGCACCAGTCAAATTGAGGACAATTTGAACATCAAAATAAAGATGGGTAATGGTGGATTATAACTGACTGAATACCATAGACTTCCATGAGCACATACAGATATAAATAAATAGATACTTTGAAAGATGATAAGAAATGAGATATTTACATGGTTTCATGGTTTCTCCCTACAAAATGCTTGATAAGTTAAAAAGGGGAAAAGCATAACTTCTCAGTGGAAAAGTCTGGCAGACACTACCTTAATCAATGATGAAAGTAACTCACTAAAAATGGAATAAATAAAAATCTTGTGCCACTGGATGGGGAGATGCAGTATGAAGAATACAGCATCACTTCCGTGATATTCTTGCCAAAGACGCATAACCTGAATCTAGGTGTGAAGAATCATCAAACCTAAATTGAAGGTCATGCTACAATTGGCTTATTCCTTCAAAAATTTAAGGAGCTGAAAGTAAAGAAAAGGCTAAAGAACTGTTCTAGACAGAAGGCTAAAAAACATCATGATCAAATACAGTGTGTAATTCTGAACTGGATCCTTTCTCTGTAAATGACGTTACTGAGCAACTGGGAATCTGAGGGCTAGATGGTAATATATTAATGTTAATTTTCCTTATTTTGATGATTGAATTAAGGTTTTATAGAGTATGCTCATTCGTGGGAAATACTAGAGTAATTGGATGTGATGGGGCAAGAAATTAACAATTTCCTTTCAAACAATTCAGGTAGGAAATGTTCTTTATTCTTGTGTAATTTGTGTTTCAAAATAAGAAACATTAAAACAGAACTTCATAGTTAAATATTATGGGGAATCTCCTCCTACATATCAGTAAAAGTTAACAAGAGGAGTTATAATCATGATAACATCAGTGAAATGAAGACCTCACCTTACTGGCTTTTGGCAAGTGTCTTTCAGTTTATCCCTGTGCTCCCCGGCTCAGGAGAGTGTAAACATCTCCAACCTGCCCTTGTCCATATCAGTAAGATGTCACTCTATGTCTTCATATCTCTAACGAACAAAACAAACAAACAAAACAAAACAGAAACAGACTAATAGATTCAGGAAACAAGCTGTTTGTTACCAGAGTGGGGAGGGGCTCGGGGCAGGCAAAACAGGTGAAAGATTAAGAGGGGCAGACTTCCAGTTATAAAATAAATAAGTTATTGGGACATAATGTACAGCCTAAGGAATACAGCCAATAATATTGTAACAACTTTGTATGGCGACAGATGGTAACTAAACTCACCATGGGGATCAATTCTTAACGAATAAAAATATTGAACACTGTGATATACGCCTAACACTAATAGGATATTGTATGTCAATTACACTTCAATAAAACCAACACAGCACTTAAAATTCTTTTTTAAAAAAGGCTGATTTATTTATTTTAGAGAGAGTGGGGGGTGGGGTTGGAGGGGCAGAAGGAGAGGGACAGACACTTAAGCAGACTCCATGCTGAGCGCAGAGCCCGAGGCGGGGCTCCATCCCACAACCCTGAGATCAGACCTGAGTGGAAACCAAGAGTCAGGACTTTAACCAACTGTGCCACCCAGGCGCCCCTTAAAATTCTTTTTGTTGATGTTCCCCGAGATTATGTGGTTGGGAAAGGTATGGGGAGTGGGCTGCTGATATATAAAGTCATTGTCATTCCTGAGAAGTTCAAAGTTCAGCATCAAATCTGAAGTGAGAGGAAAGACAAGTGAAGAGTTAGGACTGGTGCCCTGGAGTTGGGAGAGAGGCATGGCAAAGGAAACACGGGCAGGGGGCGAGTTCGGGGCTCTGCCACCTGCTCCCGGAGGGGCTCAGCTGGGCCTCCCTTTTGCATCTCACCTACAGGGTGAGATGCAGACTGGGCTGAGCTGTTTCAAAGAGTCACACTGGGCCAAAGTGCCCTCTGTGTTGAAGATACATTTGAAATAAATAAATGTTGAAATAACCATTTCTTTTGTTTTTGTTTTTGAAGATTTTATTTGACAGAGAGAGAGACAGCGAGAGAGGGAACACAAGCAGGGGGAGTGGGAGAGGGAGAAGCAGGCCTCCCGTGGAGCAGGGAGCCCGATGTGGGGCTCGATCCCAGGACCCCGGGATCATGACCTGAGCCGAAGGCAGACGCTTAATGACTGAGCCACCCAGGCGCCCCTAACCATTTCTTTTGGACAGAAAGGACCATATAATGTACCCTAGTCCAGTTTGGTCTCGCCTTCCAGGAAGCCTGAAGTCAGAGTTCTAGCCAGCGCCCCCGCCCATCATCTGGCTTTGTCCCCTTCTTGAGGCAGAGAAGAGCCAGAAGCCAGCACCTCGAATTCCGCCCAGTTCCTGCTCCGCTCTTCTCCACCCGGTAGACTTTCTGCATGCACACCTCCCTCTTTGCTGTCATGTTGTCTAATGCTCAGTCCTCCACCTGGGCTGGGATCGCCTCTCTGTCAGCTGTCCCCTCGTTTCCTATCTGCCTATATGTGGTCTAGTGGCCCCTGCTTCTCCACATTTAAATTTCTCCCTTTTGCTAAACTGGATGAGGATTTTTTTTTTCACTTGCCTTTTCTATAGTTTTATGATATTATCATGTTCTCCTTGAATTGTTTTACCTTGACTTTTACCTGTCCACACTACTCAATGGATGGTTTCACTCCTCCTTCTAGAGCTCCTCCTTCTTACTCTCCCCAAGGCTTTGTTCCCTTCTCCTTGTCTTGCTCCATCCAGACACCATGCACACACTTTGGTCCCTAAGGGATCTACAGCTAGACTCCAAGTGCTCTGTGTATCCCCTGAAAGTATATGTAGATATTTGTATATATGGACATCTGTCTGATGAAAATAGCTTTCCTCCTATTCTCTAAGGGGTCCATGAGCACACAAACTTAAGAACTCTAGAATGTGCTGATGCCCCACCATCTAGATCTTCAGGTCAGGCTCCTCGCCGAGTTCTGGACCCATACATCCAGCAGGCATCTCTAGAGCAACATGCCCCAAATGGAACTCATTCTCTTCCTATCCAACACCCTCCCAGGTCCCCTTATCTCAATGAACAGCACTATCATCGACTCAGTTGTCCCAGTAAAACATCTTAGAGTCACCTCGGGCTTTTTTCTCTCTCTCTCCCTCTCTTTCTCACCACTTCCATGCCCAATCAAGCTCCAGGGCTCAACATTTCTCTCTCTCCTCAATACCTCTTCCATTGATCTGCTTCTCTGGATCCCTTAGACATAAGTTCCTGTCTCTCCTGGCTCTGAGTCACTACAGGAGCCTCATGTGGCCTCTGCCACCAAGTTTGCCCCTCCGAAACCAGTATCACATACAACCAGAGTGATCTTCCTAAAATACAAATGTGCTCATTTCCTGCCCCCTGCTTACAACTTTTCAAAGTAGTACTTTCTCATAAGATAAAGCCTAGATGTCCTACTGTGATATACATCACAGAATAACATGGCCCCAGGCACCACTCCATCTCCCATCCCTTCATCACCCTCACCATTTTGCACTCTATGGCCCAATAGTGCTGAACCATTTATAGATTCCCAAAAGGTGCCGTCACGTTGCTAGATTCTGGGACCTCATACAAATTTTTTAAAAATGTTTTTATTTCATACTAATTTTTTAAAAAGTAGGCTCCGTGCCCAACATGGGGCTTGAACTCATGACCCTAAGATCAAGAGTTGCATGCTCTACCAGCTGAGCCAGCCTGGCACCACACTCCACACTTTTTAACATCCCAGGACATCCTGGAACTCTGCCGTCACACCTAGTGCCTAGAACATCGATAGGCTGTGGTGGCTTAATCCCGTGTCACCTTGGCTAAACTGGAATTGCCTTCCCCAGACCTCATCTCTGTGGGGTTCTAGGTTAGAGTTGGTCAAAAGAGAATTGACACAACATTTGCAAGGCAGAAGTGTATCAGCAGCCATTTTGCTCCAAAGGTTATCGTGAGATGGACATAGAGGTGTGGATGGAGCCCAGTGTGCCCTGCTCTTCCTCCCAACTTCCATCCCACCGACCAATGGCAGCCCAGGCCCACCACGGGGCTATGAGTTCACGGATACAAGAAGAGAGCCTTCCAGAGACACCAGCCACCTTTCATGGTCCACTGCGTGAGCTGGATGCGCCTAGCATCAAGATTTCTCTGTGAGCTCTGACTTGTCCATTCCCACGGGCACCCCAGGAAGGCTGATCAGTAACTATTCTCTGGACTTCCAAATCTCCTTTTCAGACCTTTACTTCCCCGTGCTTTTCTGCATGTGCGCAAGAGCTAATCCTCTAGTAAGTTCCTCATTCCCTAATCAGCAGAGTGGTTCTGCTTCTCTGCCTGGACCCTTGACTTTGTTGAGTAGTTAGCTTGGGTATATCCTGCAGTTTGTCCTCTCTGTAGGGAAGCTCCGCTCACTCCGGAGCTGTAAGGGTCTCAGTGAGGAGGAAGAATTCAGAGACTCCTCGTGGTCGCCCTCCTGTACTCACCGTACAAGATGCACTCCCACAGCTCCACCCCAAGTAAAGAAAAACCGGGCTCTGATTCTCAGTGCTCTTTACAAGGAGAGGATCTGGGTGACCACCCGGACTACTTCCGCTCTCCCGAAATTGCCCTGCAGGCAGCTTGTCACTCCCTGGGAACTTCCCACACTTCCACCCTGCAGGCTGGGGAAAGAAGAGACATGGCTGTGCTGGAGACATTTTCTTGTCTAAAACTACAGTTCCAGTCCAGGTGGGTTCCCAGAATATTGCTTTTGGGAAGATTTGGCCAGCACTTAGCCTCCCTGTGGTGAAGACAAGGTATCCACTAGGAGCTGGGGATGGGTCCTGCCCCCAAGCCAAGATGGGGTTCTTCAACCCCGGAGACAAGCCTTAGCCCCACCCACCCTGCACAGAGCCAGACCACTCTGCCCACTCCCAGCATAGAGGCCCAGCTCTGTGCCCTCTAATACCCCAATGCCAGCTCTGCCGAGGAGTAACTCCATCCACCCCTCCAGAAGCATCTCTACTTGCTTGTGAAGCCCCCCTCCAATATGGTGGCTTATGCAGAAGGTACCCACTCTGCCACCTTGCTCTGAAGATGCTGTTAGAGATCCTGAGCTCCTTGAGGGCTGGAGCCATGCCTGAAGGCCCCTTATTTTCCTCCCAGCTCTGGGAAAGTAGATAGGTCAAAGATGCTAGAAAATTAAAACCAGAAGACTCAATTGGAACCTGGCCGCCAGTTGGGATGCTGGAATAGAAACAGAAAGGGTAAAACAGCAGGGAATTCTAAAACCATTAAGTGACGTCTGGAGACATTTGAGTGTGCTACTTCTTTATGAAAGCAGATGTTCTGTATGATTTGGCTGTCCACTGGGTATTTCTGAAAATGAATAATAGACTTCGGGAGGGACTGAAGATGTAGGCAGAAGGAGGAAAGAGAAGGAAGGAATGTGGAGGCAGAGAGGGGCCAAGTAATTCTTGGTAATGGAAAATATGGTCACGTTCTCTACACTCTACACCTCTTGCCAGGGATTTAGGCATCCGTTTCTACAAAATCCAGAATGATGCCCTGGCAAAGAGATAGCACCAACATGGATATTTCAGAACGGGCATAGCTAGTGTGGAGTGTGTTTGTGGGGCTGCTGGGGCCACCAGAGCCATAGAGGTCATGAACCTTTGGTGCCTACTGTGTGTCCAACACTGTGCTAGTAGGCACCCTGGGCATAGGGAGAGATAAGAAAGATCCCACTTTAGCTTCACTCTTAGGCTTTATTTCCCCGCCCCCCAACCTCCAAGAACTCTGTTCAGGAGAGACATTTTACATACCCATTATGCAGAAAAGTGAACTCAGGCCTGGAGAGATTTGTGACTTGACTAAGTTCAGCGAGCAAGTTAGTGGAGTTGGGACCACTCTCTATGCATAGACCAAAGAAGCTGGCTTTGGTTTCATCTGGATTTAGATATAGAGGATATGGATCTAGGCATAGATTACATATACATATACATATACACCTGCTGTCCTCAGGCTTGGGGAACACGAGAGTAATCATGTGGGGGTATCTCCTGCATTTCAGTGCCTCCTTTTAGGCTAAGCAGAGATGCTTGCAGATCGCAGATGGACTATGTCTGCTAGGCATTCACTTTGTCAATATGAGGCTGCCCCGTATGGCCAGGATTTGTCCCACTTTATTCTGTGTCAGGTTGCATGATGCCGGCCAGACGCTCCTGTTAGTTTACATGCCCTACACCTCACTTCTCAGGAGAGTAGCATGTGCTCCCTAAATAGAAGTCAGCCTGCCTCTTGGGGGCCTCTCTTCAGATTAGTTTTTCAGAAGCACTTTGTACAAACCCTGTGACTGCCTGTAGCTCTCAACCTTGTAATGCAGGGCTTGCAGCCTCTGTCCTGATGATCCAGGAGCTCCTTTGGGGTCACATCTGTGTCTGCCTTGTTTGCCACTAGATCCCAAGTGTGGACCCCTCACCTGACCAGGAACAGGTGCTCAATGAAACACTGATAAATGCGTGTGGGTGGGTGGAGTTCCTAACGGGCCAGGAACTTGTCCACCGGTGTCTTTCCCTCCCTGTGAATGTCTCCCTGTTGAGGGTCAACTAACAGTCCCAGAGAACAGTAATTTTACAATCTCACTGATAAAAGGTCTTTTTTTTTTTGGCCAGAGAGGCTTTGTCTCCTGGGGATTTTTCTTCTCAACTTGATGTTGACTGGCTGCCCCTGTTGTTGGTATATTTCCTGAGATCACCATTCTAGAAGAGAAAGAACAATGTTTCTCAATGGAAAAACAGTCTGGCAGAGCCTTTGGGTTTAATCAGAACCATACAGGGGTAAAGTGATTACAAACTGTCCCTTACCTCATCTTTCCCATCTCTAACATAGGTTAATTCTTACCTACCCTTAATCAGTGTGCACAGAGACTGCGATTTCGGTTTTATCGTTTTAAACTAGGTTTGACGGCTGCGTGCACACAAACCCTTTATTTCCCCATCATACCATTGTGATGCCTTCATTGTCTCTCAGCACCAGCAATGAGCTCCTCAGGTCCTAGAATCCCAGAACAAGCTCAAAATTAATGTTTAAGGTGGAGCGCTCTAGTAAAAAGCATTATCAATATTGAAACCAGAATCTGTCGCAAGAGAAAAATCTGGAAACAATACTCTAAAATTCCACGCAGCCCTGTCTAAAAATGAGTATTTCACAACATGGAAGAATATTCACGATATTTGTTGAGCAAGAAAAAGCAAAAACAAGCCAGTAGAAAAAAGAAGCCATCGGATACTACATTTAGTGTGAGCCCATCTTCAAAAAGAAAGAAAAAAGAAAAGAAACGAAAAACCCCATACATTACCTAAATATATCATAGAGAAAAGTTCCGAAGTTTACATATTAAACTGTCAAATGGGAGAGATCAGTTTTTAGTTTTATATATATTTTTTGTATTCTTTGAATTGCATAAAAATATGTATAATTTTTAAGCATATAATTAAAAATGAAAAAAAATGAAGTTTTTGGAAAGAGGGTATGTGGACAAGTAAAGGCCATAAAATTTTGCAAGTTGGCAAGTTCAAAGAAGACAAAGTGCTTCCATCAAAGAGAAGAGCTGACAGCCGAGGCCGGTTTGCAAAGAATGGTAGCCCTTTAGGGACAACCAGAGACCAAGACCTTGCCCCCGGCTCCCTGGGTCCAATAATGAAAATCGGTAACGTGTTTTGAGTGCCGCCGAACGCGGGAAACTGTGCTAAGTACGTTTGAACATCATTTCATTTCGTTGTCATGGCAATCCTCTAAGCTAACAATGTGAGCTAGAGGCCGCGCTTAGAAAGTGAAACCTAGTCGAAATCAATTAAAAGAAAGCTCGCTTTGGCAGAAGATGAACAAGCAGGGGCTCCCTAAGAGATGATTTCCGATGGAGCCTTGGCAAATACCTCAAGGCAATCAAGGTGCCAGGAGCATATTCAGGAGATGCGCGGGTTCCCACAGACAGGTAGAGCCAAATCAATAATGTAAGCTGAGTGAAGGGCGTGGGCTGCAGGAGGAAGGAAAAAGAGAGGTGAGCAGGGTGGGTCTATCCAGTTCCATCCACGAGATGGAAGGCCTGTAACTGACAGACATGGGCGATGTGGTCGCTCAGAGGAGCACGGTGAGGGGAGCGCGACACTTATTAAAACTAATTACACTGTAGTTTATATTTAGATAGGACTCACATTAGCTCTAAGATTGCATTTTCTGAACACCTACTGTATGTCAGGGCCTATAGATGCTAGAGTGCTTTAACAGAGTTTTAAATTTAACCTCTACAATAACTCTATGCCATAGCACTGTTATCAGCCATATTTTATGATGGGAAAATCAGTCCCTCGAGAATTTTCTAAGCCAGTCAGTCTGGTAAGTGAGGGATGCAAGATTTGAGGGCAGGCCTGTCTGCCTCAGGGGCCTTGGTCTAAGCCATTCTGTTCTCCTTTTTTTTTTTTTAAGATTTTATTTATTTATGTGAGAGAGCGAGTGAGCAAGAGAGAGAGAGAGCACAAGCCAGGGGGAGAGGCAGAGGGAGAAGCAGGCTCCTCGCTGAGCAGGGAGCCCAATGCAGGACTCGATCCCGGGGCCCCAGGATCATGACCTGAACTGAAGGCAGATGCTTAACTGACTGAGCCCCCCAGGCGCCCCTGAGCCACTCTGCTCTCCTGCCTCCCTACACTGCTCATCTGTCCACAGATAGGAAATCGGCTGACTCTTCTTTTTCACCTGGCATAAATCTTAGTCTCCTGCATGACTAGGAGATTGCTTGACTCAGCAGGAAACACCGGACTGGAGGATTTATAGACAGAAAGATGCTTCTCAGCCCTTGCCTGATTTTGTTGCCACCGATTTCCCCAGGTCAACCTCATTCTCATGCACCACCCACCCACCCCAAGCCCCTGCAGATTCCAACTCATGCAGCTGGACAGACAGAAATGGCTCATGATTCCAGTCCCATATGAAAGTGTACGCAGGTGCCTGAAAATGAGCTTTAAGTGCTATACAAAGACAGCTTATTATTCTGGAAGGAACCACCATTACTCAGCAACCTGACAGCAGTGCTGATGAGGCACCTGAATATAGTGGAGCAAAAGCCTCATTTGCTGAACGTCCACAAAACTCTTAGACCTCTTAGCGCCCCAAGGAGTCACTGAAGAAAGAGGATGACAGGTTCTTTGTGCACAGTTGTGGCGATGGGGTTGCAGTTAGGAGCAGGGAGGGGGTAAGAAGATCCTGAATCCACACATAGCAAAGCTAGAAGGCCTTGGGGAGAGTCTGAGCTGGTGGTTCTCAGTGCCAGGGACAGACCCGCCTACACTGAAATCATTAGGCAGCAGCTGAAAAAGCCAGTTTGCTGGGTCCCTCCATCGGGGGATTTGGAATCAGTAGGTCTGGATGGGTCGCTGGAATCTGTATTTTTAACATGCCCCCCAGGCTCTTCTAATGTACAACCAGCTTTGGAAAATGCTGGTCTCATCTAAACCTCCCATACTACGAAGGAGTCTGCCGCCTGCTGAGGTGATGAGTAGGACTTAGAAAAGTGCCCCGGAGATTAAGGAGAACTTGTCCGATCAAAATATTACCCACAGCCAAGGCATTAGCATAAATATTCCCCACATCACCAGAAAAGAATGTTCACGTGACGGACACATGGGGACACATGCGGGAAGAAAAGCCAGTTGCCCTGAATTCATGCTCCCACCAAGTTTCAAGGCTCCCAGCACAAGAGACGGAGGCTAGAAATCAACTCCGTCAATTTGCAGGGGCAGAAGTGACTCCTGCCAATTTATCTGAATGTCCTCCGTACTGAACTATAGGCTGTTTCTGCGAGCTTGGCAAACACCTCTAGCTCTTGTTTGGTACAAATGGGGGAAAGCCTTTTTTTGGTTGCCATGGCACCGCCACAGTAAAAGCTGTTTTCAAGTGTTAGATGTTCTGAAATGACAGGCTCTGTTTCGAGAAACGAGACTGCTGAAGAGGTCAGCATAAATCGCCAACCTCCATGTATCAATGGGCTGTCGTGAATCAGTAGTCCCTGCCCCAGGAATTTGTGCCTGAGGCGTATGTTTTGACAGTCTATCCCAAGCCCGGGTCCTGAGTACATACAAGGACGGTTCTTTTTCGGCCAGGCACCTACCGAGAGGCCTCAGCCAGTCATGACATCTGTAGCTGCGCCCGTCTCCTGAGCGAAGCCTGTTTGTGTGCGCTCTCGGATGGAGGGGGGACATTCATGGGCCTGGGTCATGGAGGAAATGCTGGTCGCATGGAAAAGAACGGAGCATTGATGTCCTTCCTTTGTTTTCTTATTCGCTTGCTTGCTTGGATGCATCTCCCTCTCTCTGAAACTGAAGACAAATTAACTCCACGCCTGCCGTTCCTGGGACAACACTACCACCCTATCACCTATGTTCGAGGCACAGACTCAAGGCAGACTAGCTTTTCAGCCTCATTTTTGTTCATAGCCTTGTACTCCCATTAAATTCAGGGCGCCTGTGTGTGTCTTCCTCTCTGTAGTGTCAAGTCCTCAAGGACAGAGGTCCGAGAGGTCACGGTCTGGTCCTCTTGACATCTACCACAATGCCTGGCACGTACTAAGTATTCATTAATTTGGTGTTCATATATTAAATTTTAAAAAAATAGGTGTGTGTGTGTGTGTGT
>NC_138374.1:129988425-130140086 GCF_054177405.1 Leptonychotes weddellii
CCAGCAACCCTCAGTTTGTTTCCTGAGATTAAGAGTCTCTTATGGTTTGTCTCCTTCTCCGATTTCATCTTGTTTCATTTTTTCCTCCCTTCCCCTATGCTCCTCTGTCTTGTTTCTTAAATTCAAGAAGAGAAATCTTAAAGCTGTTTCAGAGGCGTTTCCAAACGTCGTTGTTAGCAAACTTAGGGTGACTTCATAAGCCCCTAAGAGTTCATTCAAATGACAGATGTTATGTCCCCACTCCTGGAGTTTCTCATTCACCTGGGCTGGGAAAAGACTCAGGAATCTTTTGAAGGCAGGCTCTTGGAGGCCTTTCTGATGCCCACGAAAGAATCTATTAGATGAGGACGGAAGTGTGAAGGATGTCCGAGCATTGGAGGCTCTACCTGTACTTAAAGCATGTTCAGGAGAGCAAAGCTGCACGTACGAAACAATTAAGGCATGAAAAGAACACAATAGAAAAGAGTGCACAGTATAATGCACGACAATCCGTCCAATACCAAAATCCGAGGGTCAAATACGAAGTACCCTTGTGACTCTCAGACAGCGTCAGGGAAGATTTCACGGCCGGGTAAGCCTCGAAAGGGAAACGCGCACTGAAGAGCGAGTAGAGCTTTCTGGCAGAGATGACGGGGGCACTGCAGAACAGTGAGATCCTTGTCACCACCATGGTTTGAAATTCTGGAGGGTTTAGGAGCAACATTGCAACCTGGTGAGGATACAGAACAGATGGGGATGATGGAGAGAGTAGATGTACCTGACCTAGAATAGATGTGGACGGATAGTTCTAGTGTCTCCTTTAAGGACACACTTGGGGATGCACAGGAGAGTTCTTTTCAAACTAACGTCAGGTGAATGGAAGCAGGAGCATGAGAAAAATAGGGAGAAACCTGCATGGCTTTGTACATAAAGCATCCACTCTCAAGGGGTTAAGCAACCATTGGTACTTAGGAAAATCAAAGGGAGCAAAGTAAGAATCTACTGTATGAGGAAAAGCTTATAGAGGAAGATAAGGATACAGCAGGGGTGGGGGGACCATGCACAGGAGGGATTAGGATAACAATAAGGGTTTTTTTGGTACATCTGCCCCGGCAAAGAAGGAAAGAACAGTGCAGAGGTACACCCACTGACAAATGGGAGGTGTGTTAAATAAACAATTAGTACAAAGTGATCCACATGCTGAGCTTCACTCACAGAGAAAAAGAAAGACAGGTAGCCGTAGACAATTAAGAGCTACTGTGATACTGTGATATGATCAGAAAGCTGTAGGGGGCAGCTGGGATGCAGGCAAATTAACAGGGCCCCTGATTCCCAGGGGATCGGTAATGAACGTGGACCTGCCAGGGCTGACTCATCAGAGGGAACAGCAGGGTGGGGTCCCAGGAGGCCGCAGAGCGCAAAAGCACAACTCCAAATTTCTCCAGAGGCCGGGGAAATTAGTGGCCAGAGCCAGGAAATAATAGCAGCGGGCTGCATCTATAGGAGTACTTCGTCAATGGCAGATAGATACAGATACAGTCTACTTGCAAGTTAATGCAGCCTAAAGCAAGGCTGATCTGTTTAAAGAAAGGCATAAAGAAATAGGTAGGTAGGATACAGTGCACCAGTCATAAAGTTGGTATGTTGATATAATTGGACTAGAGTGATGACAAACTAGAACAAGTCCTTTATCAGAACTCATGGGGCTAAGTTCCATTTCCCGTTATTATTACTCGGGTCACTGAAAACAGCTACCTTTAATTGATCACATTCCCTATGCCCTGCGCTAGTGCTAAGTATTCGACATATAATACGCTCGTTTAACCCTCAGAACATCCTGATGATGTAAGCTTGTTCTCATTTGACAGGTAAGAAAACTGAAGCTCAAGGAGATTAAAGAAATGATCTACACTCACATCACTAGTGTGCGGGGAAGGAAGGACAGCCAGATCTGTCTGCTGCTGAGCAAGCCCCACACCAGCTGCCAGCTCACAGTGGAGCCGGGACCAGCCCCTTCCCCTCCTCTAGACTTGGGCTATTCATCTGTGTCGTGGGGTGGGGTGGAGTGTCACTAGATGTTGCTTAAGGGTAGATGGGTGGCTTTACAGTAGAAAGAATGGAGGCTTAGGATTTGAATAGAGCTGAGTTTAGATGCCTCTAGTACCATGATGCTGGATAATCTATCAGAGCCTCATATAAATAAGGAAATTCATGGGCGCCTGGGTGGCTCAGTCAGTTAAGCGTCTGCCTTCGGCTCAGGTCGTGTTCCCAGAGTCCTGGGATCGAGCCCCGCATCGGGCTCCCTGCTCGGCGGAAACCCTGCTTCTTCCTTTCCCCCTGCTTGTGTTCCCTCTCTCTCTATGTCTCTTTCTGTCAAATAAATAAATCTTAAAAAAAAAAATAAGGAAATTCACATCTAACTCACAGTCTGCTGAGGAATTCAGTGAGCTATCCCAGTAGGTGCCCAGTAGCGTTCATGGTCTGCTATTTTATTCTACTGGTAAACCAACCTGACCGTAATTACATGAAAACCAAAAGATAAAATGGTAATTCCTGAAAGATTTTAGAAAAATCTTCTAAAAATTAATGTAATAAGTTAAACTTACTGAAAAATATTAGTTTCTAAATGTGTGATACAGTGTGAGATGTTATAGTAATAATTTAATTTAAAGGGCGTGTTCAGTCTTTGATCTTCCATAGTTTAGAAAGAAAAGTTATAAAGATTTTATTCCCTTAAATCACTCAAAATTGAATTCTGAATCTAACAGCAGATTCTAGAGCCTCTGAGGATAATGAGGAAATTATCTTTTAAAGGGAATCTGTTTTCAATGAAGTTAAATATCTCGTTACCCAGTCACGTCCAGTAAAGGGAGTGAGTTCATGTAATCAAAATATTTGGGGAAATTTATGCCATTTTGTCCTAAGACAATGAACTTCTATTTTTTTTTTTAGCTGCAGAGCACATTTATCTTTGTAACTTCTTCCCCCTCCCAATTTTAAATCTTTTATTAGTCATCTTTTACTTCAAGAGAGCAGACTAAGTCACAAATTGAATTTAAGTTGTTTTTGATGTCCTTTATTACACTTGATTTGGTCCAAATCAGTCCTCCCTTAATCAGTGGCTATGGAATCCCCACAAGGAGACAAACAGGATGTGCCAGATGGCTGAATTGGAACAAAACCCGAACTTCCTTCCCCCACAAAGAGCGTAGAAATGAGGGAAATATAACAGTAACGAGACTGACTGACATCTTCCACTCACTAATGATAAAGGAGTCTTCGAGAACGATGATGGCAGCTGATTGTCACTCAGCACGTACTATGGAGGAGTTTTTCTATGATTTAGGATTCAGAGTGCTCAAATGCATTGGCACATTTGATGCTCGGAGCAATCCTGTGAAGTGAGTGGGTAACTCTTTATGCTCATTTTATAGCTCAGGAGGTGGAAGCACAGAGAGGTAAGTAGTTTCCTGGGCTTCAACCGTCCATGGCAGAGGAAGATTTTAACCCAGGCAGTCCTGCTCTGGGGCTCACACTTTCAGCCACTGTACCACGCCTGCGCTCCCTCCTGAGGGCTCAGGGCTAGCTCCTGTCCTGGCTCGGCTGCAGATGCCGCAATGTGTCAAAGTTAAGGCCCCCTCCAAGATTTTAATTACCGTTTTATAATACATTTTTATTAATGCTCATGTGTCCCCTATTACTGTTCACAAGCATCTGACATACGCCCATTCCCTGGACCCTTGTGACATAAGCAGGGACAAACACTATTAATTTCAGATGAAGAAATAAGCTCAGAGAGACGAAATGACTTCCCAGTGTCACCCAGCTTAGCAGCAGCACAGAGATGATTGAAATCCAGAAATTCTGACTCCCAGTCCAGTGCTCCTTTTGCCTTCCCTGAAGGGGGCAAAAAACTCAGACCCTGGAATCTGGTGGTGGTTGTGCGGCCACCAGGAGGCTATAATTCATGGTGCTTCTGGGACGGCAAGACTGATATTCATTGAGCACTTATTTTGCGCCAGGAATGATGTAAAGCATTTTATTTTATTAATCTCTCTCTCTTTTTTTAAAAAATTTTGCTTATTTTTTTTTAAAGATTTTATTTATTTATTTGAGAGAGAGAATGAGAGACAGAGAGCATGAGAGGGGTGAGGGTCAGAGGGAGAAGCAGACCCCCTGCCGAGCAGGGAGCCCGATGCGGGACTCGATCCCGGGACTCCAGGATCATGACCTGAGGCGAAGGCAGTCGCTTAACCAACTGAGCCACCCAGGCGCCCAAAATTTTGCTTATTTGAGAGAGAGAGAGAGCATGAGTAGGGGGAGGAGCAGAGGGAGAGGGAGAAGCAGACTCCCGATGAGCAGGGAGCCTGATGTGGGGCTTGATCCCAGGACCCCGAGATCATGACCTAAGTCAAAATCAGACATTCAACCACCTAGGTGCCCCATTTTATTAATCTCTTTTAAGCTTCCTGCTCACCCATAGAATATGAGTCTGGTTAACACTCGTACCTAAAAACTGAGGAAATTGAAGCTCAGGTAGATTAAGCAATTCCATCCCAGGCCACACAGCTCCTGATTGACCTAACACCCACATAACCCTAGGTGGGCCTGGTACCCGAACACACATACATTTCACTGCAAGATTAATGCTCTTCAACACTGAGCTATGAGCCTGATGGGGGCAGATGTGTGGTGTTCTTCCGGAACCTGGAGAACTGCTGGCCATGGTCTGTTTCCAACACTGAAGTGACATGCTGTATTAGTTATCTGTTGATATGTGACAACAATAACCCCGCAAACTTAGCAGCTAGAACAAAACGCATTTATTGTCTCACGCTTTCTGTGGGTCAGAAATCTGGATACAGATTGGCTGGGTCCTTAGCAAGGTTGCAGTCAAGGTGTCTGCCAGGACTGTGGTCTCATCTCAGTGCTTGATGAAGGAAAGAGCCGTTTTCAAGTTCAAGTTCACGTGGTGGCTGGCAGGATTCAGGTCCTTCTGGGGTATAGGACTGAGGGCCTCAGTTTCTTGGCAGCTATTCACCCACGGCTCCTCTCAGTTCCTAGATGGTTTTTGGCTAGAAGCCATGCTTGGTTCCTTGCCATGTGGGCCTCTAGTGCGTGGTCTCTTGCTTCACCAAACACAGCAAGGGTCTCCTGGCATGACAGTTTGCAATATTATGTAACATAATCTTGGAAATAGCATCCTATCATCTTTGCCATATTATTTTTGTGGAAGCAAGTCATAGGTCCTGCCCCGCTCAAACTGGGAATCACACAAGGTATGAGTACCAGAGGCAGAGATCACTGGGACCATCCCAGAGCCTGGCTAGCACCCGTCCCTTCTGGAGGCCAAAGACACAGGTCTGCTATGAAAAACACTTCTGGTTTGATGGTGCTCCCCTCTCTTCATAAGAAACCTTGAAAAAGCAAACAAGAAAGAGAATTTCTGCCTCGTGGATGAAATTAGGAGACAGTAGCCCAAATCACATTACAGAGGAGAGTTCCCAAATTACAGAAAAGGTCTCACAGGGGTGCATGAAGGCCTGAGAGAGGCTGCCCAGGGCTTTCGACTTTTGGCAAAGCCAGCAGGAAAGAGCTCCGAAAACGTGGGCACAGCATGAGGGGCAAACCACAGTGTGGCAGTAGGATTTTCCACAGATTCTTTTTGGTACAAAGCCTTGAGAAGTTGGAAAGGTGGAGCTAAATGAGGAATCACACAGACATGCCATGTTTGCAAGAAGCAGTCTACCAGGATGGCAGGAGGAAAGAGAGAGACTCTAAATTGGGAGTGTTGTGCTATGCCAACCTAGTTTGGCTGGGGAAAGCGGTCACACTGACACGGTGCTGTCAAAGGGAAGATACCTGCAGCATGGAGGGAGCTCTGGCCCTCCCAGCTGCGAATCTTCTGCCAACAGCTGACCCCGGAAGGACCCCATTAACTCAAAGATGACTATTAACTTAAAGAAGTAATTACACGACCATAAGGATCTACAAAGAGAAAAAAAAAAAAGGATAAAGGCAATAGGGAAAACAAAAGCAGTTGAAACCACTTGCACAAGAAAGCTGTTGCCCTAGAGCAGAGGAAAAATCTGACCAAAAATAGTGATAGCAAGGTGATTGCCTCCATAAAAACAAGACCTGAGAGCAGAGATGGAGAAGTTCGGAGGAGACCTGGCAAGAAACAACACTGGATGAAATATGGTCTGGCAAAGAAAAAAAAAAAAAAAGAAAGTAAAATCGATCACAAAAGGAAAACCAAACTGAAAGTACCACAAATGTGAAAAAAAAAACTCTGTTGAAAACAGAGCAAGGACATGAAGAGCAGGACAGAGAAAGAGCAAACAAAATGGAATGGAAATTTTTTTTTCATTTCTTTTTTTTATTATTATGTTATGTTAATCACCATACATTACACCATTAGTTTTTGATGTAGTGTTCCATGATTCATTGTTTGCGTATAACACCCAGTGCTCCATGCAGAACGTGCCCTCCTTAATACCCATCACCAGGCTAACCCATCCTCCCACCCCATGGAATGGAAATTTTTAAAAATGAAATCCAAGTACATAAAATACTTAAAGAGGAACAGAGAGACCAAAAACGACAGATCCACATTATTTGTGGTCCAAAAGAATATAATCCACATAAAGGGACAAAAACAGGTATAGTTAAAGGGATAGTTAATAAAACTTTGCAATAATTAAAGAAAATTGGGCTCCACCTATTGAAAAGACAAACTGTCCCAGGACCAACAGCAGAGACCATCTGATAAAATTACAAGACTTCAAAGATAAAGAATATTTTGGGCAGCTAGACAAGAAGATTGTATCACCTAAACAGAATAAAGTGGGCTGAATGAAGAGCAGACTAAGTGATAAACGGTCTAAGTAATGGAAAAACAAGCAAACAAACAAAAATAGGTATGCAATAAATACTTTCAAAGTCTTTGAGGAATAATGTGACCCAGGAATTTTATACTTTGACAAAATTAGTTCAAATATAAAGCCGGCAGGAAAAGCTCTTCTGAGCATGCTAGAACTCAGAGAATACTAACCTTCTGTCCTTCTTGAGGAATGTAGGAGAAATTAAGAAATAAATGGAAAAACTGGCCCAAAAGTCAGCCATGAGCAATGAATCCTTAACTTTAAGTTAGAGTCCCAACCAGATGCGGACATCAGAATTACAGAACAGACTGAAATGTCCCAAGCCCTGACATGAAACAACTAGCAAAGTTTAGGAGGCGAAGTGAGGACAAGTGGTGCAAGATAATGTAAGAATTGATTACTTTAACTTTTGTAGTTAGAAGCTGCTAAACCAAACCACAGATATATAAGTATATGGAAAATCGAAAGTTAAACACTAAGAAAAATTATATAGTCGATGGAAATTGATGTGGAAGAGGGAGGGAAAGAGGAGAAAGAGGAAGTCCTCTAATGCTATTCGTTCATTAAAGATAATCAAAATACTATTGCAGACATAGAAGATTGGTGTCTTATAGGAAGGTATAGATATAAAAGTGAATGCTAGAACAAAATGTATATAACTCTAATATATATATTTATATATAACATTTATATTTGTGATGATTACTTTTCTGTATCACCTTGGCTGGGCCATGGTGCCCAGATATTTGGTCAAACCTTATTCTGGTCAAACCATTTCTGTGAAGGTATTTTTCAGATGAGATTCACGTTTAAATCGGTAGACTTTGAGGAAAGAAGATTAACCTCCAAATGTGGGTGGGTCTTATCCAATCAGTTGAAGGCCTTAATGGAACAAAAAGTGACCTCCTCTGACCCAAAAGGAATTTGGCCAGCAAGCAGCCCTTGGACTCAGGCTGTTCTCCAGCCTCCTTCTGCCCTACAGATTTGGGATTAGCCAAACCTTCACAATCACATGAGCTGATTCCTTAAAATAAGTCTCTCTTTCTTTGTTTCCCTGGAGAGCCCTGACTAAAATAATTTTGTGTGTGTATGTGCGTGTGTGTGTGTGTAAAATTCTAGAGTTATGTGAGTCATATATAATATAGAATTCTAACATATGTACAACTGTGGTGAAAACTGAGACTATCATTTTTTTCAAGATCCCAAGAAATGTTTTTAAAATTTAACTATTTGTTAGGCCCAAAGAAAGTCTCCATACATTCCAGAATGTAGAGGAAGATAGTCAATATTTTCTGATTACAATGCAATAGACTGGAAGTCAATTAGCAGAATTGGAAAAAGCAAGAAAACCTTTCTCTTATACAGTTCTTAGTTCAAAGAAGAAAAGTGAAATCACATTTCATCAACACAATAACAGTAATTTGTCAGAATCTATGAGTAGTGCTCAGGAAATGTACATTTATACTAATAAACAAGAAGAAAAATTAGGCTTATGTAATAGTTTAACAAGAAAGAAAATATACCTTAAAAGTGATGTTAATAAATATGAAATAATAAAAATAAAGTATCTAAATCAAGAAGGTAAAGAAAGGTGGCCCCTGAGTGGTTCAGTCGGTTAAGCATCTGCCTTCTGCTCAGGTCATGATCCTGGGGTCCTAAGATCAAGCCCCGCATCAGGCTCTCTGCTCAGCGGAGAGTCTGCTTCTCCCTCTCCCTCTGCCCCTCTCGCCTCCTCATGCTCTCTCTCTCTCTCAAATAAATAAATAAATAAAATATTTTTAAAAAGAAGGTAAAGAAAGAACAATAAAACATCTAAAAAGCATAAAGAAGAAAATTTTATAGATATTAACAATTTAGACTAATAATTTAGAAAATAAATTGCTTGACCTCATTCATAAATGAAATGAAAATCGAAACAATGTTTTCCTTTTTTTACCAATTAGATGGTAGAAGGTCAGAATGTTTGAAAACCTTATGTTGGCAACACTGCAGAGTAGCAGGTACAACCATGCAGAGTAGCAAGTGTGAATGTAAACGGTGAAAATCTCTATTGAAAGGACTTGGGCAAAATCTATCAAAATTGTAAAGCATATACCCTTTTATGCAGCAATTCTCCTTTTAGGACCTTATCCCATATATACCAGCACACCGTGGATGATATGTACACAGTTCTTCCTGATAGCATTGTTTGTAAAAGCAACCTGTTGGAAACTATCTAACTATCCAGACAGAACTTTTAAAAGAATTATGATGCATTTTTATAATTCAATACTACATGGCTAATAAAGAAAGTCATGAGACTGCTCAGTATGGATAGACATGAACTAATCTCCAGGATACCATATACTGTTAAATGAAGAAGATCAGAGTGTAAAAGAGTCCGTTCATTTTAAAGAACAAGCTGCATATACACGTTTTTGCGTATGGATAGACAATGACTGGCAGGACCCAGGAGGAATGGGTAATGGCCATCACCTTGGGAGAAGGAAAGTAGGCAGGGGCTGCAAGATGGGAGACAATCCCACCTTTTACCATCAGCCTTTTTGAATATTTTTACTTTTGTGCCACTCATGTATTATTTGCTTAAAAATAAATGCCAAAGGGGGCTCCAGGGTGACTCAGTCAGTTAAGCGCCCAACTCTTGATCTCAGCTCAGGTCTTGATCTCAGGGTTGTGGGTTCAAGCCCCACATTGGGCTCCATACTGGGCATGGAGCCTACTTTTAAAAAAATTTTTTTTAAATAAACAAATAAATAAATGCCAAAGGTTAAGAAGAAAGAAATTGATACGAGTGTTGGCAAAGGGATTTGAGTTCTAAGCAAGATGCTCCAAATTATTTACCACTGCTCCTCCCTGCCCCCTCCATCTCGCCCCCACTGCTGCAGGTCCACAGCCATTGCTCTGATTCTTGAGGATTTAAAAATCAGTTCCATGGAGCTTTGGGATATGCCAGTTGGTCAGCTCTGTGGGTATTTAACTTAAGCCCCATCAGTTCTGAGGCTGGTAGGGTCTTACCGACCCCGTTAATACCAAGGATCTATGGAAATAAGGAGACATAACTGAGGAGCTGAGGAGGGGATGTGGAGAATCGGTAGGCCCAACTGAGGATCTGCGGCAGACAGGTTTTCTTGAGAGACTGCTCAGCAGGCTGCCCCACCCTCACGAGAGAAGGGCATGCCCCCCATTTCTCACCCTTCCCACTGAGATAAGCCATCCTTCAATAGACGGAAGTAAGCTAGTCTGCACACAAGGACTAAAGCAACGTCCTTTCTCTAGGGCAGTAAACATCATTTATTTGGGTTTTGCCCTTTCCAAGATCCATTGTCTCCCAAAATCCAATTTGCCCTGTGCCCTAAGCTTATCTGGGGCTCAGTGGAACACAAATTAGTGCAAGATAGCAGAATCTCCACGCAAGCCCAAACGAGATCAGTCGATCTTAATAACCTCCTTCATGATCAGAAGGAGCAAGCAAGCTTAATGTGCATGAAGACAGACAGCCTGGTTGGGAACAGGGTGGGGGGGTGCATTTCTTAAAATGTCCTCTGCTTTTTTTCTCACCTTATTAGCACCCAATGCTTGGTTTCTCTCTTTCTCCCTTTCTTTCTTTCTTTCTTTCTTTCTTTCTTTCTTTCTTTCTTTCTTTCTTTCTTTCTTGATGGAATTTAAACCCAGAACTGTTAAACATTTTTTCTTTTCTTTCAGAGCTGCCATCAGCTCCAATAAAGAGACCATGATTTCCACTGAGCAAAGAGACTCACAGGTGCAGGGAGAGAACTAGGTTGGCTAGGAATAGGTATTCCTATATACGCTGTGTTTTGTTTGCCTGTTCCTCAGCTCCAGGAGAACGTATACTCCTGAGCTGGTGTTGCAGAAAATGTAAAATAAGTTCATCTTCCCTCTTACTGCATAAAATACTTACTAAACACATACTGAGCACCGGCAAGTGAAAGAGAGGAGGCCTCTGGCACAAAATAAATGAAAGGCTCATCCCTGCCCACTAAGAATTTACAGTCTCGTGGGTAAGATGTAAAGAGCACACATAAAAAGAACCAGAGAGGACATGAATTTGCACTTGATTCTTAATTGACTTCCCACATTCACGTTCAAAGGCTGACAGGTTTCTGAGCGCTCAGGCTCTGCTGGAAGAGGTTCTAGGAGAAGTTTGGTGCCAAGGGGACTGTTCCAAATGCATGACCTTCCTCAGCCAGGCTGCAACATAGTTTTCAAGAAGAGCTCGCAGTCCCCTGAAACCCAGGGAGAGAGGGGAAGCTAAGACCTTTGAGGGCAGTGGATTGTTTGTCAGTGTGCTGGGTGGCCGCAAGTACATACTAGTCAGAGGTCCCCTCAGGAGTGGAAAGGTGATTTCAGATCAGGGTGTCAAAAATGGGGAAAATGGTGGTCAGGCACAGTCTATACTTTTCTTCACTGTTCGTTTGGATTTCTGAGAACTGAAACCTGCAAGGACATGAGTTTGATCTTTCTTCCTGTGTAATACAAAGCATAAGATTCCCCAATTCTGGAGGCCAAGGAGGGAGATGGCGAAGGCAAAGGCCAGGCTGGGCTGGGGTCTTTGTGGAAGACTGTCTCGGAAGCAGGGAAGGTTTGAGCTGAAGCCAGAAGGTAAGAAGAGAGGCCTGGGAAGGGCCCTGGTGGTAAGCTAGCTGTGTGACCTAGCCTCAGGAGGCTGGGATGCACCTGACCTGGGAGGAAAGTCGAAGAGGGTCCGAGGCAGCCATTTGTCCTGCAGAGGGCGTTGAGAAGTCCTCTCAGTTAGAGGCCAGCTCTGGAGCCACCAGTCAGGACCCCTGCGCTTTCTCTACCTGCAAAGCTCATTTCCATATTCAATTCGGAATGTCCCAGTGGTTGGCAGCCACTAGTAAGCATCTGGAACCCAAGGCCTCACATCAGACAGAGCAGAGTCAGAGTTTACTACAACACTTCCAGCTCCGTGTTGTTGACAAGTTACCCAGTTCTTTTCTGGTCTTTACTTTTTTAAGATTTTAAGTGGGGCACCTGGGTGGCTCAGTTGGTTGAGCAACCGACTCTGGATTTCAGCTCATGTCATGATCTCGGGGTCATGAGATCGAGCCCCACATCAGTCTCCACACTCAGTGGGGAGTCTACTTAAGGATTCTCTCTCTCCCTCTGCTCCTCCCCCCACTTACACTCTCTCTCTCTAAAATAAATAAATAAATCTTAAAAAATTTTTTTTAATTTTAAAAACATCTTATTTTTAAGTAATCTCTATGCCTAACGTGGGGCTTGAACTCACAACCCTGAGACCAAGAGTCACATGCTACACCGACTGAACGCACCATTTCTGATCTTTAAAATAAAAGTGTTGGGGAGCCTGGGTGGCTCAGTCATTAGGCATCTGCCTTCAGCTCAGGTCATGGTCCCAGGGTCCTGGGATCGAGCCCTGCATCAGGCTCTCTGCTCGGCAGGGAGCCTGCTTCTCCTTCTCCCACTCTCCCTGCTTATGTTCCCTCTCTCACTCTCTCTCTCTCAAATAAATAAATAAAATCTTTAAATAAGATAAGATAAAATAAAATAAAATAAAATAAACATGTTACTATCTACCTTGCAGCATTTTTTATTATTCCCTGTATAATTTATGAAAGGTGTATGACACCTAGCAGGAGCCCCAAAATGGTAGTCACTACTACAGTATCAGGTTAATGTGCTCCTCGAGAAAAGATAGGGAAGAGAAAGCAGACTCTCCACACGCTAACTGGTGCTGCTCACCGAAGGAAGGAGATGGTTGCCTGCTTTGTGCCCAGGGGGCTGATACTCAAATACTGGATTAGTAAATAGGCTCTACTTGCTAGTTTGGCTATTTCTTTTCACATGATTTTATTATCATCTTAAAGGTCATTAGTAAATTATAGGATTGTCTTTTAGGGCTTGTATTACATACATTTTAAAATTTAAATTCTTGCAAATGAGGAAGAAAATCCTATACTGGACTATGTAACTTGACTTTTGCTTTGAACAGTGGTAAGTTTAGTCATAACTCTGGTCCCTTGGTAATAGCCAAATCAGTTTCTTTTTTTTTTTTTAAAGATTTATTTATTTATTTATATTAGAGAGATCGAGAGCGGGGGGAGGGGGAGAGGGAGAGAGACAGAGATAATCCCCGAGCAGAATCCCCATTGAGTGGGGAGCCCAACTCAGGGCTCCATCCCAGGATCCTGAGATCATGGCCTGAGCAGAAACCAAGAGTCAGCTGCTTAACCCACTGAGTCATTCAGGCATCCCCCAAATCAGAGTTTCTAATGGTCCCTGCCACTAGAACGTTGCCAGCTTCCAAAAGCCTCACAGTGCGGCTGCTGATGGCCAGGAGCCCGTGCTTGGAGCTGGGGTGGGGAAAGGGGGTACTTTCTGAAATGCACAGGTGCAAGATGCTCCCTGCAAGTAACAAGTGTCCCCAGCCCAGAGGCTGGTGGCCTGCAATGTTGGCCTTGGGCCTTGCTAGCTTTAGCTTAGGACAAAACAAGTGTAACCCTTGAGTTTCTGTGTCCCTAAGGGTTTAAGAGCACTTCTAAATTACAAATTAACCCAACTGCTCAGAGCTGCACTATGACTTGTGGGCCCTAGGCACACTGGTTTTCATGGGCACCTCCTCCATAAAAAATCATCTTAAAATTATATTCTATGCATTGGCATAAAGATGAATATATTAACACTGTATATTAAAAATTTTTTTTGATCTAAGAGTTCTTTCTTTTCTGATTTTTAAAAAAGATTTTGTTTATTTATTCGAGAGAGAGAGAGAGTGTGCTTGCAAGTGTGGGGAGAAGCAGAGAGAAAGGGAGAATCCCAATCAGACTCCGGGCTGAGTGCAGAGCCTAAAGCAGGACTTGATCTCACAACCCTGAGATCATGACCTGAGCTGAAATCAGGAGTCGGACACTTAACTGACTGAGTCACCCAGACACCCCTCTTTTTTTTCTGATTTTAAAATAAATTAAAACAGTTCTGTGGGATGTAGGCACTGTGCCTGCCTGTACTTACTAGGTAATTTGACCCTGATGGGGTAAGAATTAAATTAAAAGGTGCTGGTGGGGAAGAAAGAATTGGAAATGTGAAAAAAAAAATCAACATTACTGAGGACCACAGAGTGGTAGGATAAAGCAGCAAATAAGTGAGCCATATTTTGTCAAGGTCCCCAAATACAGTCTCTCTTTTCAGAGGTTAAAATCTCCACGTCTTAGAATTTGCTCATTTTCCATTCAGGCTGATTACAGTTTAATGCAAAACACCACCGTGCTCACTTTTCAGGAGCAAATGTTTTTCTGATTACTTTGCATTTGTGTATCTAAAACTGGTATTTCGTGAATAATAATGGCTGCAATTTGAGTTTCCAATTGAATTGTCAAGTAGTGACTTTGTTCTCTCACTTGTAGACTTTCATGTAATGTCCTTAGTTTCTTCAGCATTTCTCCTTTCCAGTAATCTTGAAGTATGTTTAGAAGCTCTCATTCCCTGCCAGCAGACCTGGAAAGGGCTCCACAAAGAAATAGAAGAATTATGGAAAAACCCATAGAGCGCTGTCAGAAGTTTCGCTTTTAACCTGTTTTTAGACCTATGTTCTCCTGGCCTGAGATGTGAATACAAGCGACACATGTGGTCTTTCATCTTCCAAACTGAGCCACCAGGACCTCCTTGGAAATAGTCAGCAAACCCACAATGTGGGCACCCAGACACCCAGCCACTCCAAGGTAGAGGGAGGGCTACCATTTGAGATATTCCTTGTCATTGGGTTGTAAAGGTAAATTATTTTTCTAATGATCTCAGCACTAATATGCAACAGACCCCCCCCATACCTCTTACAGGGAAGGAAGACACGTTTCCAACATACATTAGTGGTATAGTTTCTGCCCCATATGAAATGGTGCTCCTGCCCTGTGCTGTTTACTTCAATGTCAGGGCACCTGCTCTGAATTGTTTTCCCATTTGAAGAGACAAAGTTATACTAACCTATCCCCTATCTTTTAACCAGTTCCCACTCTGGTCACCTATTGCTTTGGGATTGTTCTCCTCTAAGGAGAAGGATTGATATTTATTGAGCACTTACTTAGTGCTTAGCTTGGTTCTTTCCCATGCCTCCTCTTATTTAATCCTCACATTTCTCAAAGGTAGAAGTAACAGTCCTTTATAGATGAGGAAATTGAGGCTCAGAGAGGCAAAGAAATTGATAGAACTCCACAATGAAAAGTATGAAAGGCAAAATGTACCAGACAATTAAGGATATGGTTTTATTTAGGCAATTGCAATAAGGACAATGTTTATTAATGAGGAACAACTGAAAGAAAAGGAAGGGGGCCTAGAGTTTATAGAAGCAGATAAGCAAGAGAGTCATCTATGAGACTTACAGGATTCATGAGGAAGGATGGAGATGGATCTTGGAATATGCAAGGGTAGAATGGTCCTTTGTGGTTAGCTGCTCCTGGGACACAAAATGGTGGTAGATTTCTTAACTGTTATAACTTCCTGGGAGCACAAGGCCCAGGAATAGTTCAACATTGTCAGTTCCCCTCATTTGTTCAAGACAAATAACATTCCTTTCTGAACAACTCAAAGGTGATCATAAACCTCCTGAGAAGGTGAAATAGTATCTAAGAAAGTCTCATGAGGAGTCTTGTTAGTGTTGTTCCTAAAAAACCAGTTGAACTACCTGGTGAGAAGTGGTGACAGAGATCAATTGTTTTGGGGTTCTGGAGACTAGGCATCTTAAAAGAAGGATTCCTAAAATGAAAAAGGGAAATATTAACATTAAGGTAAAGAGCCAGAAGCTGAATTCTGAAGATAAGCAGTCCAATACATTCCAAGAGGTTGATGGAGGAAGTTCTTGGTTATTCATTGCTACTCTGAATTTCTTGAAGCTGTCCAGTTTGGACATTGATGTTCTTGCTGACGTCACCCATTATGTTGGTTAACTCTAGTGAAAGAACATGTGTGACCCAACATTTTGCTGGACTCCCTTAGTGGGGCAGATGCAGCTCATCCAAGGAGAATTCTGTCCCATGAATTGTTGGCTGTGGTGGTGAGACTTTGGAGGCTTATGTCAAGTTTCTGGGCGCCAGTTTGCAGGGCTTCTGCAGATCCTAAGGGAAAGGGCCAGTGGCCACCTAGAGTCTTGATAGGGACCTGGGCAGTCAGGTTTTAGTTCTGAGTGACTTTCAGTCAGGTGGGAGGGAGAAAAATTAGAAAAGTTTGCTTGGAGAATTATAGCCAGATATTGAAGAAAACTAAAAGGATTAAAAATTTTGGTAAAGGTTGACAATTTGTTCAAGGTAACAGGATTCCATCTACTTTTGGTACATGGGTTTTTCCAGGAGATAGTGTGGGGGAACAATTAAATCTCTACCCAGACAAGACAAAGTTTGCATATTTACCACTTACTTGCTATTTTCAAAAGTAAAAGATTTGATAAGTGTTCATGTAGGAATAACACAAGTGACAATGGAGTTGGTTTCTGTGCAAAACAAGATAAAATATCTATGAATGTAATGATTAAGGCTATTTTCAATTTGTGGATATTATATATAATTTATAAAGGTGGATGAACATAATCTTTACAAAGAGAAAATATACTTAACATATTATAATTCTAAGGCATAATATATCACAAAGATATCAAGCATATAGGTAGGAAATACCAAGAATATATCATGGAGTTTTATTAAGGTTTGGAGTTAATAAAACTCCATAGATAGTAAAACTCCACTGGAAAACTATAGCCCTAGGAGATTCTAGATTTAAATTAAAGAAATAAAGTTGCAACAAAGGTAACATTTTTAAAAATTGCTAAAATATGACTAATGCTACACTGCTATCTAATATAAGACAAAGCATTCCCAGGACTTTGATAAATCCAGCATATTGTAGACAGTGAGCGCATGACAAATCTCTAGGGACTTCCCACATGACATACAATTCTGAAATATTTGTATTAATAACATTACCCATACAAATTTAACCTAGGGAAGGCTAAGCATCTCCTGATTTGCTTGCAATTCAACAATAATAACGTATCAAATAAGCATTATTTCTAGCACCTCTCCTTTACAAGGTGAAAGAATGAATCTTCTGTGATTTTCCAAGGACCCTCTGGGAAATCTCAAAGACAGTTTTAGGTGCAAAAGATATCACTTAAAATTGGATTTTGGAAAAACAAAAAGCAAAAGTTGTTAAGAGATCTGAACATCTAAGATAGGAATTAGATCATGGGTATCTGCAACGCAACATCTTGCTTCTCATTTCAAAGCAACTAATAAAACATAAAAATAAACAGAGAAGGTAGTATCATTGTAAAGACCCTTAGCTCTTTCCTAAGTGAGAAGCTTTTGTTTTCTTAAACCATCAAGGACATAATAAAAACCAGCATAAAAATATATAAAAGGTTATTCTGATAAAATACAGACTCTTTGCTATCTAGGCAGATTACACAGAAGGTAAAAATAACATTTTAAAATCTCTTATTAAAAGCAGACCAATGATCCGAGAAAATTTTGTCATTTTAACAGAGATAAAAACAAATTCTAGTTTTGCATCAGCATAACTGAATCTTATAAATATGCCCACCAAATCTTAGTGAGTTTTGACCACAACAAATAAAAGTTCCTTTCCACAAATCTTCTGTAAGATTTTATATCCACTTAGATTTGGTCCTCCTCTTCCTTCTTTCTCATTCTGCAGCCATCAGTCATTTCAGTTTAGGACAAAACTACTCTCATTCTTCATTAGCAAAAACACATCCTGTCTACCTTTCACACAAAATTGTTTCTCTCTGTCATCTCACTCACATATACTGATAGTAAGTTTAACCACAGTAACTTGTATTCCACAGAAAAAAACCAGAAGGCTGATAACTGTGAACAATCTATCACATACCAGCCTTTGCAGCAGATTAGCAAAGCTCACAACTTCCTACAGCCATACACATCCTTTACAGTACAGTGTCTCAAAGTGGCAAAAAAATGAACATGCTCATTAACAAAGCCAAAATATATAGCTTCCCTGCAGCATATAAAAATGAGGGGCAAATGTATATAAAGCTAAAATTATGAGTAGTAATTAATGTTTCAGTACTCTATCTCACTTAGACATGATGTATGTATCCAATGAATATTCATTAATTAACTCAATTTAGTAGAAGTCCAAGGTTTTATGTTGCCTAAAGATCTTGGAAATTATCTTCAAGCTTATACACTACAAAACATAATTATTGTTGAAATAAAGTTTCAGAATAATGATTCACTTTGGCTACATGCAATATTATATTTTTCATAATCTTAAACATGAAGTAGAAGTAATGCTAAACCTATGTAAGTTTCAGAAGTCCATACCCAAGTAGAATAAAAATGTATGCTTTTATTATACTTAATAGCTCAGAAAAGACATAGCTGTTTTTATTAAACCAAAATTACTGAACTAGTCTCGTTTGCCAAAGATTTACATTAATTATGTAAACTTGAATTCTTAAAACATTTCTGAGTTATTTTATATTAACAATACCTCTTTTTTAAACATGGAAACTAAAGTTTAATTTTCTTAATTTCTGGAAATTCTAGGAATATTTAATTTATATAAGCTCTTGTTTACCTCTAAGTCCATCAGAATCGAGCTCCTATAAGAGATTTTATAATCTAATTTGTTCATACAATCCAGAGGGAGGAAAATATTCCACACTCACACAATGAGAGGTAAAAGCTTTTTTGAATTACAGATACATAAACATGTAGACACACACAGAGAAAAAGCTTATTGCTTCAAGTCCAAAATTTTAGCCATAGGTCAAGCATAAACGCAGAAATAGAAAACTCACCAGTCCATATCAAGGAACCATTCTCTTCCTAGTGAGTGCAAATTCTTAGTTGATTTGAGCTCAGACAAATAGACAAACAGAAAAGACTAACAAATCTGATTCTGTCATCTTTCATCCAATAGAGAAAAAATTTGTTTCGTGACATTACTTCTGTTACATTAATCTGTTTACAAAGAACACCAATTTGTCGGACAGTAAAACCAAGAGAAGCCAGTACCAGAAGTCAAATGAGTATTCAGGAAGAATCAATGTCAAATACTTACTGTGTTACCAATGGACAAGAGTCCAGGGCACAGAACCGGGGGCTGGGCCCACCATTGGGTCCCCAGATTAGAAGTCAGAAAGAGAGCACAAAGGGCGGAAGAGCCTCGGTATGTGGATGGAATAAATAAGGATTCAAAGGCGAGGTCCGATTCTGTTTGAGTCACAACATCAAAACTGTGAAAGACAAAATGTGCTGGACAATGAAGGACATGGTTTAATCCATGTTATTGTAATAAGGAGAATGTTCATTAATGAGAAATGTCTCAAAGAAAAAGAAGGGACCTGGGATTTATAGAGGCAGGTAAACAAGGGAGTCATCATGAATGAAATTGTCATGAGGAAGGATGGAGACATATCTTATCTCAGAATATGCAAGGGCAGGAAGGCCCTTTGTGGTTAGCCATTCCAGGAACACAAATTTGGGGGGAATTTCTCACTATAGCTGCTTTGCACAGAGCTCAGGGCTGAGCATAGGGCTCAGATAAAGTCCAACATTGTTAAAAAAACAAAAACAAAAACAACCTTGTTCTTTTAAAGGTGAAATCCTTTCCAGTTCTTTTTTTTTCTTCATTCCTCTAGCCTCCTTGGTCCTGGTTTTAATAATTGCTTATGAGCTAACTTTAATTGAACCTGATGGAGGGTCTACCAACCAGGGAGGGCTCAGGAGGATGGAAAGAGCCCACTGTGTCCAGAAGAAGTGGATTCAGACCAGTCTGAAATTGTCCATAATGAAGAAATCCATGATTGGAGTAGACAATTTTCAAAGGTTTAAATTCATCTCTGCCAGTGGGAAAGTTAAATAACCTTCTAGCAACTCATTGTTTTCATCTCTAGAATGGAAACATAGCATACTTCATAGACTTCTCCAAACCTTCAGTGATATAATAACATAAAACAACTGTTACATGTTAGGCACTCAGCATTTCCTCCCTTCTCCCCATTCCCACCCCTACCATGTTTCCAGGGCACCTTATTATTTACTCAGTTACAGCTCAGCCTCGCTTTACCGGCATCTTTCACACTGGACTGCATGCTCTGTCTGGGCAAGGAACACAGACAACTTACCTTGGAATCCTCTTTGTATGCTGAGCATAGTCAGTGCTCGGTAAATTCCAATTTCTGCATGACAAAGTCATGGCTGAGCTGCTACAACAAAGAGCCCCTAAACTAAAGTGACTGAAATAAGACAGAAGTTCATTTTTTTTTTTTTGTCATGAATCAGTCTTGAAGGTAGCAGTTCAGGCTGACAGGATGGGTCTGTGTGACACTTCGGGGATCCGGTTCCTGCTCTCTGTGGCTTTGACTTAAGATAGGCTGCTAAGGCAGGGTCAGCAAACTGAAGTCTGTGAGCAGACCATCTGTTTTTATGTAAACACAGCCATGCGCATTTGTTTACATATGGCCCATGGATGCTTTTGTGCTACAACAACAGTGTTGAATAGTTTGTACAGAGACCATACAGCCTATGAGCCTAGAGTACTATGTGTCCCTTAGCAAGGAGTCTGCCAACCCTGCTCTTAGGCACTGCCCTCATCTGCATCACTGAAGCTAGGTTGCTGCAAAGTCTAGATTGCAGGATGGGAGAGAAGATAGAAGTTCAGTACACGTGGCTTTTGTTTTCATTAGAGATGATTCAGACATTGCATGTATCATTTCTGCTCTCGTCTCATTGGCCCAAACTTGGCCATGTGGCCACATCTAGATGCAAAAGAAGTTGGAAAAGTTGTCCCTAGCTGGACAGCCCGGTGTCCAGTGTAAACCAAAGGTCTTTTAATGACCCTTCAGTTATTACAAGAAAGAAAGACTGCAAACCACATATCAGATGAAAGACCAGTATCTAGGACATAAAAAGAACTCTCAAAACTCAATAAATCATTTTCGATTGTTTCCCAAATCAACAACCCAAGTGGAAAATGGGCAAAAGACATGAACAGACAGTTCACTGAAGCGAATATACGGATAAGTAAGCACATGAAATGATATACCACATCATTAGCCATTAGGAAAATACAAATTAAAACCACACAGAGATATTATTACATACCTGGCTGAAACAAAAAATGGCGACAGTGTCAAAAGCCAGAGAGGGTGTGGAAAAATGGATCTGGTATAGGCATTTTGGCAGTTTCTTATAAAGCTAAACATGCATCTACCATACAAGCTAGCAATTGCACGCTTGGGCATTTATCCCAGAAAAACAAAAACTTATGTTCAAAACCTATACACAGATGTTCATAGCTGAAACTGGAAACAATTAGATCATCTTAAACACGGGAATGGTTAAACAAACTGTGGTATACCCATACCATGTAATACTACTCAACAATAAAAAACAAATTATTATTATTTTTTTTTAAAGATTTTATTTATTTATTTATTTGAGAGCGAGAATGAGAGAGAGAGAGAGAGCATGAGAGGGGGGAAGGGCAGAGGGAGAAGCAGACTCCCTGCCGAGCAGGCAGCCCGATGTGGGACTCGATCCCGGGACTCCAGGATCATGACCTGAGCCAAAGGCAGTCGCTTAACCAACTGAGCCACCCAGGCGCCCTAAAAAACAAATTATTAATGCACAAAACAACTTGGATAAAATCTCAAGGGAATTATGCTGAATTTTAAAAAGGCCAATCTCAAAATAATATATACTATAGAAAGGATTCCATTTATATATGTCTTTGAAATGCCAAAGTCAGAGATATGGAGGGGATCAGTGTTTCTAGGGTTTAGGGACAATAGTGGGGAGAAGGAGACAGGAGGGAGGTGGATAAGGTTATAAAAGGGCATCACCAGACACCCTGTGATAACAGAACTCTTCTGCATCTTGATGGTGGTGATGGATACATAAACCTACACAGGTGGTAAAGTTACATAGAGCTAAATACAAGCACACAAATAGTACAAGTAAAACTCAAAAAATCTGTATAAGGAAAGGAAGCAGGGGAAGATGAATGCTGGGGGACAGCCAGCAGTCTCTACCATGACCATGTTATTGTTCTGGCACAAGGATTATAGAGATAGAGGGATATTCTTATCACTCTGACCTCCCTTCTGCCCATATCTTCCCCTGAAATGTGCTATAGGGCCTAATACTAGCATGTGATGGACAGTATCTCTCCCTCCCACCCTCCCAAAACAGGAGGGCAGATGAGAGTAGGAGCTGTTTCTCTGCTAGTTAAATAAGGAGTTTTATTATCCAATAAGAAATCCCCATGGAAAGGCTTAGAGAATTAGAGATAAACTCCCCCTTTTTACCAGATAACAAAATAATAAGCTGAACACTTGAGGGCTTTAACAGAGCAAATAACAATGAGGTTGTTTTCCTCTTTGTAAAACTTGGGTACATGAATCATTTAAATTGCAAGAGGGATTCTTGGAAGTAGAAAACATAAACTCTTTTAATCACCTGAGCTTTCTGAGGCAACAGGAATCACATAATAATGCATGGTATGGAAGGAATTAAAGTCTAGATGGCCAGTCTGAAACAATACTTTGTGCTCTTGGAGTGTGGACTGTAACAGTGAGCCCCAGGGCCACCTTTGCTGCCCAAAAAGGGTCATTCAACTGCCCATCTGTCGGTTGTGCACATTAATGTGGATTGTTTTCTTTTTAATTCCAATATGGCATACAGGGCTGCGGGAGCTTCTGTCCAAGGCTCCCTACAGGGGGACAGCAGTTGAGGGTATTGACTGATCGAGCACAGATGCCAGACCCACTCTGGAAGCCTAAATTGGAGCCAAAGCAGGAAAAGGTCAGCTCTACAAGCTCTTGAATGGTACTTCCTTCTACTCTGTGTCTTCTTTCTGAATGTCAAGGCACTTTTCACTGTGCACCTACTTCTGATGTCCAGAAAGATCCCTTAAGAAGAGCCAGGCTAGAGGATTATCCTCTCTCTTAATGAAGGTAGATTTATCCCTGAGTGAACCTGGGATGAGAACCCAACCCCAGGACCCAAGCAAGGAAGATCATCTCTCTGATTCCCCCTTAAGAGGGTTATTTTATTCTTGTAACCCGCAAATATTTATTGAACATCAACTAAGTGGCAGGCTTAATGAGAATGGGACTGGCGGGGGTTAAATCTCAGGGTGGCGCTGATACCCTGATGTCACAGATTCTCTGACCTTCCTATCACCAGGGTTTGTGGAAGCCCCTATAAGACCAGCTCTTTTATTTGGTAGTTGATGGATGACCATCTCTCTGCCTTCTTTCAGACCTCATTATCTCTCCACTTGACCATGTCAACAGCCCACTCCATCCCTTGTGGAGCAAGTTCTGTTGTTAAAAACACCATATCCAAACTTCTTGGTCTGGAATTCAAGGCCCTTTGTGGCTTGGCCTTGCTCCCCTCTCCAGCTTCAGCTTCTGTCTTTCTCCATCGTGTAGTCTATAGTTCAGTTACTTAAATATCATAGTAGTTTCTCAGCTAGTGAGGCCTTCCATGTCATATCCCTTCCACTTAGAATATGGCCAGAACTCCTACTCATCCATCAGGGCCCAGCCCAAATGCCGTTGTCCTCATTCTATAACTCTCTAATAGGCCGAATAATGACCCCCAAAGATATCCAGGTCCTAATTCCTGGAACCTGAAACCATGTTACCTTATACAGCAAAAAGGAACTTTGTCCTTGTGATTGAGGTAAGGATCTTGAGGTGGGGAGATCATCTTAGATTAGGTGGGCCCTAAATATGATCATAAGACTTCTCACAAGAGGCAGGCAGAGGGGGATGTGACTACAAAAGGAGAGGCAGGAGATGTGATGACAGAAGAGGTTGGAGTGATGCAAGGAAGAGGTCCTGAGCCAGGAAATGCAGGTGGCCTCCAAAGGCCAGAAAAGGCAAGGAAGCCAATCTCCTTTGGAGACTCCAGAAGGAACCAGATCCACTAGCATTTTTTTTTATTTGGGAGAGAATGAGAGAGAGAGAACACATGAGAGGGGATAGGGTCAGAGGACGAAGCAGACTCCCTGCCGAGCAGGGAGCCCGATGCGGGACTCGATCCAGGGACTCCAGGATCATGACCTGAGCCGAAGGCAGTCGCTTAACCAACTGAGCTACCCAGGCGCCCTCCACTAGCATTTTGATTTTAGCCCAATGACACTGATTTCAGACTTCTGGTCTCCAGAGCTACAAGAGAATTAATTTGTGTTGTTTTAAGCCACTGCATGTGTGGTAATTTGTTACAGCAACCTTAGGAAACTAATAGAAACTCCTCAGCAGTTTGCCCCTCAGAGACCTTTATTTATGTTTCTGTTGGAGGACTAACCACATATTCTATGGCTGTCTTCCCCCACTAGCCTGTGAATTTCTCAAGCATGGGCACTGAGTCATTCATCTTTGTATTCTCAATGCCCCACGCTGGGTTTGAACATAGTAGGCCCTCGTTAATTATTTGAGGAAAGAAAGGGATGGAAAGAAGGAGTCAAAATTTTTTAAAAAGTTCCACTAGGCATCTCGTCACCATGTTTGTACCCCCATCACCCTCTGTTCATGCCTTTCTACAAGGATTTACAGCTTTTTTCTAGCCTATGACACTTCAACCATCCCACACTTAAACTGGGGTGTCAGGAACTAAGGTGGGGATAAGAGAAAACATGGCCAAGAAGATGCTCTACTCTTTCCCAGGCCAAACTTACAGTAAACTAGAGAATAGAGTTAATTGCCAAATGTCCCCCTGGGGAAAAAAGAGTTCCCAGTTGAGAACAACTGGTCTTAAGGGATGTACCCTTCAGGCTGTGCAAAATCTGCACCCAAATTGAACTTTTCTGAGGACCCACATCCTTGTTGCTGCTAGATATGGTGCCTACATTTTTGGTTTTCATGAGATTTCTCAGTCTAATTCCTTCTTCCCAGCCTGGTCATTTTGCCAAACTGCTCTTACCAAAGGATGATTACACAACTCTTTCCTGCAGTGAAGACCAAGCCTAAGGACACACCACAGCTGCACTTGAATATTTCCTGAGTCTCCATCAGCAGCACGTTGACAAAGCACTTCTCAGGGCTGGCCCCCTCTGGCATGGCCAAGTGTATCCACTGTTTGCTGAGTCTTCCTTGTTTGTTTTTTGGATGCTGACCTCATTTGCCACATTCTTGAGGCAATTCACTGCAGACTCCAATGTTGTTTTCCTGAGCTGAACCTGACCAGAGCAGGCTTCAGAATGACAAATACAGACAACTCTGCAGGCACAATTTAGGCAGACTTTTCAGTGTCCACTCTTGGGTGTGAGATGGGAGGTCTTACGTTGTTAAGTGTGCTCAATTATAAGCATTACTTTTTTTTTTTAAAGATTTTATTTATTTATTTGACAGAGAGAGACACAGCGAGAGAGGGAACACAAACAGGGGGAGTGGGAGAAGCAGGCTTCCCGTGGAGCAGGGAGCCCGATGCGGGGCTCGATCCCAGGACCCTGGGATCATGACCTGAATGAACCTAAGGCAGACACTTAACGACTGAGCCACCCAGGCGCCCCAAGCATTACTTATTTTTTATAGGTGAATACTGAGATATTGGAAAGACATTCTTTTGTCCTTGCCTTTCTTTTAAGGTGAAACAAGTCCACTTGAGGTGAGTTGTGGAGTTAATGAAGGAAGGGGGCCCTGAGCCTTTGGTCAGGATGGGCTTACAGGTAGAAAAGTGGTGAGCTTTGCAGAAAGATGCTGTGCTAAATAAAACTACAGTTTTGCAATCAGATGGATTAGACAGACTCCTGGATCAACAGAAAGAAGCAGTCAGCTGGAAAGTAGCCAAAGACATTAAGAGATTGAGCAAAAGCCTCAGAGTTTAGAGACCAAAGCAGAGGGTGTGAGATGCCTCAGCTGATTTGCAGGACAGAGGAGACTGAGACAAGGTCTGTATACAAATAGCATGTAGCCTATTTCCAGAAGCACATGGTTGTCCATTCTCCACAAATACCCAGCACACAGGCATCAGTGTATTTCTCTTCTATTCCTCCTTTAACTAGCATCATGCTGGGCACAAAGGTGTTCAGTAACTGTTGGTAGATGCTTTCTAATTGAGTCCTGATGCAAACATAAGAGAGTAGTTACTTAGTAGATGAGGAAGCTGAGTCTCCGTCTTGCTTGCAGACCAAAGGGCAAAGCCAGGAATCAACTCCAACCCTGGCCTTATGGCTGTAAGTCCATTTTTCCTTTCTGCACAAATTAATGGGAATCACATATATTCCTACAGCTACGCTCTGACTCTCCCTTTCAAATTATGCCATTCTAAATCATCTTATTGGAGCTAATAGCAAGTAATAAAATGAGCATGTTTCACTTTATGTTCTTTCCTCCGCCCCACCCACCCCCAACACCACCAAGGAGAAGCCAAAGTCATAGGTTAAAAAGGAATGAGGTAATAGACCACTGAATGGTCAGGGCTGGATTTCCCCAGAAGACCTACCAATTTACAAAACCAGGTCAAAACACACAGGTTCTAATTTAAAGAGCTCCAAGGTAAGCACCAGCACAAATCAGTCAAATGAAGCACAAGCCTGTGATGCTGGGTGTGATCAGAGACAGTCAGCACCATGGAAGAAGAATGGCCACCTGGAGAACTGAAAGTTGAGTTTGACCCCAGTTCTTCCACTTAAGCAATGTGGCCTTAGACAAGTCCCTTAGCTTTCTCAGCCTATTTCCTTATCATTGAAAGTAAGCTAACAGCATCCACTTTATTTTTTTTAAAAAGATTTTATTTATTTATTTGAGAGAGAGAGTATGAGCAGGGGAAGGGACAGAGGTAGAGGAAGAGAATCTTTAAGCAGACTCCCAGCTGAGTGTGGAACCCAATGTGGCGCTCGATCTCATGACCCTGAGTTCATGACCTGAGCTGAAATTAAGAGTCAGATGCTTAGACACCCAGGCACCACACAAAATCCACTTTATATCCAGAGGTGTGATGAGAAGTGCCTGAAAAAATAATAGGGACTTCCAGTTTCTGGTCTGGTGTAGAAGGAACTTAGAAGTAGTCACTCGGTCCTAACAACAAATAAAAAGCTCAACAAACTTTTAAAAAAGTCAACAACTCATCTTACATTTGTCAGAGATGTGATGTCCAAAGGCAAACCACTGCCCCAGGGCAGGGTATCTAAACTCTGATTGACAGATGGCAGGAGGCTCAGTGAGGACAAATCTGAGAATGAAAAACTCCATGAAGTCCATTCATCTGGGAGCCTCACACTTTGGTGAGCTCCTCCTCCAAGAACTCTATCTGATTCTCACAGTGAAGATCAAAGAAAAGGCTCCTCATACTTCTGGCCAGGAGAGGCAAGGCAGCCATTTTGAAGTAGGCAAGAGGATTTTATTATTTTTCACAAGGACTGCTGTCAAGAGAAACTATTTTATCAGAGCCCAACCCACTGAGATTTAATTGGAGCCCAATTGACCTGGCAGAAGGGTAATAACCAACTCTAACTTTATGTTTCCATGTAGAAGAAGGGAAACACATAGCTCCTGTTCTACAGAGGGAGGGAGAAACTGAGGCACTGTGCAGTTCACAGTTCAGAGGCACAGACTCACAAAAGCCTGGGACCCAGTCATGGACCAGAGAATGCTTCCCTTCCCCACATGTTACCCCCACATTACTAAAGACCTATTTATTACAGTTTCTCTGACCCTGTACATCATATCCATTTATCAAGAAAACACCACAAGGCATTCTAAAAGGCAAAAATCACAATGAGAAGAGACTGAACAAGCATCAGAACAAGATATAGCAGGAACGTTGCAATTATCAGACCAGGAATTTAAAACAATCTGATTAATATGTCAAGGGATCTGATGGAAAAAAGTATACAGCATGTAAGAACAGATAAGTAGTGTGAGCAGAAGTATGGAAGTTCTAATAAAGAATAGAAGAGAAATGCCAGAGATTAAAAACACTGTCACAGAAATGAAGAATGCCTTTGATGGGCTCATTGGTAGACGACACAGCTGAGGAAAGATTCTCTGAGCCTGAGGACACATCAGTAGAAACTTCCAAAACTGAAAAGTAAAGAGAAAAAAGACTGGAAAAAAAAAGAGACAGAATATCCAAGAACTGCGAGACAACTACAAAAGATATACTTGTAATGGTATACGAGAAGAAGAGGAAAGAGAAAAAGGAACAGAAGCAATATTTGAAGGAATAATGACAGAATATAGCCCAAATTAATGTCAGAGATTGAACTACAGATCCAGGAAGCTCAGAAAATATTAAGCAGGATAAATGCTCAAAAACAAAAACAAAAACAAAACAAAACTCCACCAAAACCAAAACCAAATCAAACCAAACCAAAAACCACCTACACCTGGACATAACATTCAAACTGTAGAAAATCAGAAATAAGCAACAAATCTTGAAATAAGCCAGGGGGGATGGGGGCTCCTTATTTATAGTGGAGCAAAGATAAGAATTATATCCAATTTCTCTGCTATCTGAGTGAGAAGAGAGTGGAATGAAATATTTAAAGTATTGAGAGAAAAACCCCACCAACCTAGAAATCTACATTCTGCAAAAATATTCTTCAGAAGTGAAAGAGAAATAAAGACTTTCTCGAGTGACAAAAATGGAGAGAGTTTGTTGTCAGTAGATCTGCTTTTAAGTATGTTATTGAACCACTTTGGATCTCAGTTTTTTCTTCGATAAAATGAGCATAATACAGATATTCCTTGACTTACAACAGGGTTACATCCCAATAAACCCACTTAAGTTGAAAATATCATGTCAAAAATGCATTTAATACATCTAACCTACCAAGCATCATAGCGTAGCCCAGCACACCTTAGACATGTGGTGTAACTCTTACATTAGCCTGGAGTTGGAAAAAATCATCTGACACAAAGTCTGTTCTATAATAAAGTATTGATGATCTCATGTCATTTATTAATACTGTATTGGAAGTGAGGCAGAATGGTGTGTGGGTACAGGATTGTTGTAAGTGTATTGGGTGTTTACCTTCATGACTGTGTGGCTGACTGGGAGTTGCAGCTCCCTGCCGCTGCCCAGCATCATGAGAAAGGATCATACTGCATATTACTAGCCTGGGGAAAAGATGAAAATTCAAAATTTGAACTACAGTTTCTACTAAATTGTGTTGCTTTTACACCCTCATGAAGTCAAAAAATCATAGGTTGCACCATCATAAATCAGGGACCGTCTGTAATGAGGACAACAGTCCTTAATTCCATGGCATGTTTTGTGTACTGATTTAGGTACCGGCTAAAAAAACAATTAGTACTGGGGCATCTGTGTGGCTCAGTTGGTTAAGTGTCTGCCTTCGGCTCAGGTCATGATCTCCAGGTCCTGGGTCAAGCCCCGCATTGAGCCCTGCATTGAGCCCGCAATGGGCTCCCTGCTCAGCAGGGAGTCTGCTTCTCTCTCTCTCTCTCCCTTGGCCCCTCCCCAATGCTCGTTCTCTCTCTCTCTCAAATAAATAAATAAACAAAATCTTTGAAAAAAATAAAAAATGAAAAACAATTAGTATGGTGCCAGACACAAAATGGTTGCTTAAGAAGGGATACCTGTGGGGCACCTGGGGGGTTCAGTTGGTTAAGCAGCCAACTCTTGATTTTGACTCAGGTCATGATCTCAGGTTTGTGGGATTGAACAGTGCACTCACCTCCACAATGTGTGTGGAGTCTGCTTAAGATTCTCTCTCTCTCGACGATGGACTCTGAAAAACAACTGAGGATTCTAGAGGGGAGGGGGGTGGGAGGATGGGTTAGCCTGGTGATGGGTATTAAAGAGGGCACGTTCTGCATGGAGCACTGGGTGTTATACACAAACAATGAATCATGGAACACTACATCAAATACTAATGATGTAATGTATGGTGATTAACATAACAATAAAAAATTTAACCCCCCCAAAAAAGATTCTCTCTCTCTCCCTCTGCTCCTTCCCCCACCCTTAAAAAAATGGGGATCATTAGCTAGATCTCTTCCCACGACTCAATTTTGGATCTTGCAAGTGTTTGAAAGCAAGGGGAGGACTTCTCCATAGGGCTGGGACCACTGCTGGATTCCCTATTTCTTCCTGTGGTCCTTTGGGTCTCAGCTTCTATTCACCAATGGCTATTCCTTTCATCTCTTTCATCTCTCTCCTTTCCCTGATGACCTTCCTTCCCATTATCCTGAGAAAATAGAAGCTACCAGAAAAGCACACCCACATGTTTTCACCTACCCATCTATCTGTATCTGTGCCAATGTGTTCCGCCTTGTCTCCTGTGACCATGGACAGGTTTTCTGTCCTGTTCTCCAAGGTCATTCTCTCCTCCAGGTCCCACGCCCTCCCACCCACTCCAGGAAATGACCATTCTCTCCCCCATGCCATCTGTGTTTTCCTCTCTACTTCCTCATTCTCACCAGCTGTCACCCCAACATTCTGTCTGATCTTAAAAAAAATAAAATCTCTTGACCACACAGCATTCCCCCCCTCCCCCCAACCCAGGTATTTCCCTCCTTCTTCAGAACTCCTAAGTGGTCTATACTGACTACTACCTCCAAATCCTCCTTCCCCATTTTCTGTTGAAATTCTCCAGTCAGGATGTTGCTCCCACAACACAGAAACCAGGGACCTACAAATTGTTAAATCCAATGGTCAACTATCCATTTTCATCTTACTTCCCCCATGAGCAACATTTGATACAGATGAACAAGTCTTTCCCCTCAAAACACTTTCTTAGAACATCACCCTCTCCTGACTGTCCCCCTGCTTCACCAGTTGCTCATTGTCACATTCCTGCTCTTCTCCTTGACCTCCGACTGTGGAGTGCCTCAGGACTCATCCCTCAGCTCTATTCTATCCTATATTGACATTTACTCCCATGGGGAACTCATTCAGTTTCACGGCTGGAAAATATCAAAGCTGTCTATGCACACATGGATAGCTGCTGCATTTCTAACTACCTTCTGCATTTCCTTCTACGTTCCTACCTGTCCTTCAAACATCCCAATGAGGCCCTACCTGACCACTCTGATTTAAAGCTGCCCCCCCACTAGGCCACTCCCTATGCCCCTCCCCTACTTTCTTTTCCTTTATAATATTTTTTACCTTCCAATATACAGTATAACTTACTTAGTGAGTTTATTTTGTGCTTCCCAATCTTGGAATGTAAGCTTCATGAGAGCAGGGATTTTGTCTGTTCTGTAGTGCTGTTTTCTCAGTACTTAGAATAGTGCCAGGCACATAGTAGATGCTCAATAAATACTTGTGAAAATGGATGGATGGATGTCCTTACAGGAGTGATCCTAATATTAAGTGGCAGAAAGTCCTAACTGGAAACACCCATTTTCACACAAATTGGTGGTCTTGATTTCTAACCATACATCTGTTTATTCTCACCTTGAAAACAGGTCTCAATCCTCACAGCTGCCTAGGTCTGCCAGCTTCCAAAGCACCTTCACAGTGTTGCCTCCACAATCCTGTGAGCCAGGCATCTGAGCCCCATGGGGGTTGAGGGGATTCCAAGTATGATTGACAGAATGCAGAATGTCCACATCCTAACCCCCAGAACCTGAGAATAGGTTGCAATACATGGCAAAAGGGACTTTGCAGATGTAATGAAGGTTACAAATTTAAGATAGGGAGGTGAGCCTGGATTATCCAGGTGGACCCAATCTAATCACACGAGCATGTAAAAGCAGAGAACTTTCTCTAGCTGGAAGCAGGAGAGATGTGGCTGAAAGGTCAAACAGAGTCCAAATGGGAGAAGGAGTCTGCACTTGCCATACCTGCTCCCCCTCCCTGACCCCAGCTTTGCTCAGAAGGGTACAGGATGTTATCAGAAGGATATCACCTAAATCAGTGCTAGAAAGAAAAGAATATAGGCTGTTAATAAAGTAATCTTTTCTGGAAATGTCTAGAACAAACATGAGTTGATAGTTCACGTCTTAGCCTTCCTACTTCCTAGCAACTCTGGGCTTTTCCTGCCCCAGGTGTATTGAAATATAATTGACATGTAACATTGTGTAAGTTTAAGGTGTACAAAATATTGATTTGATACACTTATGTATTGCAAAATTATTACCACTGTAGAGTTAATAATACCTCTGTCACATCACATAATTACCATTTCTTTGTGGTAAAAACATTTAGAACTTACTCTCTTAACAACTTTCAAGTATATAACACAGTATTGTTGACTATAATCACTGTTGTGCGCATTAGATCCGCAGAACCTACTCATCCATCTTCTAACTAGAAGTTTGGACCCTTTAACCAACATCTCCCCATTTCCCCCACTCCCAGCCCCCAGTAGCCACTCCTCTACTCTCTGTTTTCTGTGAGCTCAACTTTCAAAAATTCCACATGTAAGTGGGACCACAACAGTATTTGTCTTTCTCTGTCTGGCTTATTAGAATATAGGTACGCATGTATAGTAATATACATACAGTCACATCTTTATCCATTCATGCATTGATGGACACTTAGGTATTTTCTGTGCCTTAGTTCTTGTGAATGATGCTGCAGTGAACCCAGGGGTACATACATCAGGAGCCAGGGAATGCAGGTGGCCTCGAGAAGTGACAACAACCTCTGTCTGAGAGCCAGTAAAGACACTGGGACCTCAGTCCTACTGCTGCAAGGAACTTAATTCTGCCAATGACCTGAATGAGCCTGGAAGCAGATTCTCCCCCAGAGCCTCCGGATCAGAGCCCAGCCTGGCCAACACCTTGATTTTGGCACTGTGAGCCCATGAGCGGAGAATCCACCTGTGCCCACTTGGGCTTCTGCCCAAACTGCGAGATGACAAATGGGTGTTATTTTAAGCCGCTAAGGTTGTGATAATTTGTTACGACAGCAATGGGAAACTAATACACTGGGTAGCTATTCATCACTGAGTGATCAGAGACCCTGAAATATTTGTGACAGGAGAGCTTTCTTCCACCCAAGAATCAGGCCCACTTTAAGAGATCTGGCCTCCCGGCTTCCCAGGGATGTGAAACTGATGCTTTGAACTATTATTAAAACACCACTTTCTTTTGATTCCCCTGGTGTCAGAAATTTAAATGAACCAAAATAATGGAGGTTGTCCTAATATCTTTTTTCAGGTTGTGGGGGAAACATTTTCGAGACCTTTCCCTCCACATGGGCTGGGCTGGGCTTAACTAATGGTCTGATTTTCTGTTAAGCTTCAGGGGAAGTGAGAAATGGCTGCTTTCATAGAATTAGTAAATGCCACCAAAACTAAAGGTCAAGCTACGTTGACATTAAATATAGTATTTCCAGTGGGACAATGCGGGTGCTTGAAAGAGCGGATCCCATAAGCCCCCGCCATGCCTATCCTTCGGAGCTTGTTTTGAGTGCTAATGGAATCCAGTTAAACTCTTTGTCAGTCCCCGGCCTTTCCCACCTGCGACCTATATTAGCCACAATAAGTCTGTTTTCACAGACAAAGCCCCCTTGGGGACCAAAGTGGAGAAAGGCAGTGTGGCGGGTTCCATGCCGCAGATGGTACATTCACTCATGCTGGCTTCTCAGGGGCCCCCAGCCCTGCCAGGTTGCAGCATCACTGTGAGCTGGAACTTGTTTATGCTTTCATGTGGCTTTGGAGGACCGAGAAACAAAGGAGGATGGACACAGGACAGATTGCAGCTGAGCTGAGTTTGCACAGGAAACTGAAGCTTGGCATATGGGCCTGGTAACCTGGGAGCTTGAAGAAGCAGAGGAAGGCAGGCATGTAGGGGGACGATGCACAGACTTTCAAACCAGGCTGTTGTAGGTGTGAATCCCAGCTCTACCATTTATTAGCTGTGTATCCTTAGGTATGGTTTTGACGTTTCTGAGCCTCAGTTCCATCATCGGTAAAAAGGGGGTGGTATTAGATTAAAAATAAGATCAATGAAGTAACATGCCCTCGCCCTGCTTAATTTTTATCCATGGCACTGACCACCATTTGACACCTTACATGTTTATTTTTTAACGTCTTCTCTCCATCCACCAGAACATAAGCCCCATGAGGGCAGGGACTTTGTTCACTGCTGCATCCATGGTGCCAAGAGGCAACGAGAGACAGGAGAGCCTCGTGGTTAGGAGCAAAGGCTCCAGATCCAGATTGCTGGGTTCTGATACAGACCTGCAAACCACTAGCTGTGTGAACCTAAGAAAATCATTTATCTCCTCAGTGCCTCAGTGTTCTCATATGTAAAATGGGGATAATAATAGAACTTGCCTCAAAGGGTTCTCTCAAGGATTAAGGAGCTAATTCCTGAAAAGTGCTTAGGAGAGTGCCAGGCGCATAGTAAGTACTTGATAAATGTTAGCTAACAATAATAGTAATGATTAATAATAATAATAATAATACCTGGCATATTGTATGCAATGCATGAGGACTGGCTGAATGAATGGTAAATATTTACAAAGCTCTTGGAACTATGCCTAGTGCATAGTAAGCCTTCAATAAATGATAACTCTACCCAGTGGTGTGCAGGTGTATTGACACCTGGTTCTGAGGGCAGGAGGGTGACGTGGGGTGTTTGCTGGTGTAAGCTACCAGCCTGATGGCACTGAACAGTTGGGGAGAGATGTCCAGTGGCGCCCTGTTAAAGACTATTTCTACCATATAGATGAGGACACAGACAATAGTAAAATAATTAGAAAATGATGAATTTTTATGTATTTATCACCTTTGCTTTAATATAATTTAATTGTAAGTTTATATAATGCAATTTTCCTAATTGCTGAGTTCATTTAATTTTCAGTACCAGGTTGTCCAGTTTGCTGAAAATTGAATAGTTGGCTCCTCAGAGCCAGTACAAGCTAACTCCAACAGGCAACTGGCTGGACGCATGCTACTCTTCCAACCACCAATAGATGCCCTTTCCGTGCCTCCGAACAAATAAATAAAGAATAGCATAAGTGCATGTGCAGCCTTCTGGGGCAGACCTCTCTTCCAGACAAAGCATGGAGTCGGATCCCCAAGAGGAAATAAACTGATCCAACTTGCAAACACTTGGCCAAACCAGGTGAAACAGCTCAAGTCCTAGGCCATTCCCCTCGAAGGGACAGCCTAGACTCCCTGACTGTGCCAGAATTTCATTGTCTTCAATACTGCTGGAAATAAATGAGTCATTAGCTTAACTTTGGGTATCTCTGGATCACATGGTCATTTAGGAGATGAGATTTCAGGGGTTTGTCTGGAGACATGAGTAGGGAGGATAATTGAGAGTGTCACCAATGTTGGTAGTCACAGCTTGATATGAGCCCTGTCAGCTTCCTCTACTCCCTCTGCTCTATGTTCGGGAAAAGAAAGATATGAGATACAGAGAAAACTCAGTCTAGCCTGGTAATCTTTTTTTGTTCCACAGATGACAATCCCAAAATAAGTTCCTCAGTTCCCCTGGGCCATTTCTTGGAGCGGGGGTATTGAGGTCCTGCACATGTCTTGTTATTCGGGGGACCCACCGTCTTGATTCTCTGGGACTTTCCTAGTTTCAGCATTGCAAATCCAGAGCCTCAGGAAACCCCCTAGTCCTGAGCAAACCAGGCTAGTTTCTCACCCTAGCTCTTGGCCCCCTAGGCCCAGATTCCTGTAGCTTTCAGTCTTCCAAGAGAGTCTCAGACAATGATTCCAGAGGGTCCTTCAAATAAAGGCTGTGGAGTAGAAGCATGCAAAGACCCAAGAGGCCAAGAATTAAAAGTGAGAGCATCTCAGTTTGGGCTGCTGTAACAGCATATCACAGACTGGGCGGCTTAAACAATAAATGTTTATTTCTGATAATTCTGGAAGCTGAAAGTCCAAGGACAAGGCACCAACAGATCTGGTGTCTAGTTGAGAACCTGCTTCCTGATTTGCAGATGGCCCTCTTCTTGTGGTATCCTCACGTGGAAGAGAACAGAGAGAGAGAGACAAAGCAAGTTCTCTCCTGTTTCTCCTTATAGGGGCACTAATCTCATTCATGAGGGCTCTACCCTTGTGGCCTTATTACCTCCCAAAGGCACCGCCTCCTACTTCCATCACCTTGTGGGCTTAGGATCTAAACATATGAATTTGAGGGGCACATACACATTTAGTTCATGACAGAGACATTGCTGCAAATCCTCATCATGGCCAGCAGATGCCCTGAAGTGGCCCACAAAAGTTGACAGTGGGACCATGGAATAGAAAAGGACATTTCCAACTGGACAGAAGCACAGCCTCGCTGTGCCCTTGCTGCCTTTCTTCCCATTTGGCTCAGTCCTGCCCATGAAAGAGGCAATCTGGCATATTCGGAGCAGAGGGAGAAATGCCTTTGTTTGGAGCCATGGCACTCAGGATGCCTCCAGGGACTCTCCCACCCGGACCACGTAGAGATTGAAAGAGATTGAAGACAAACACTCACCTGAATCAGGAAGAGGAGCCAGTAGAGTTTGAGGTGATTTTCTACCCCCCACCAGAGAGCAGACAAAACAAGTGGTCTTCCATAGGAACAGAGGCAAACCCCAAGCACTGGCCTCCAGAGCAACTGTTTTCTGAAACAACTCCTCCATCACTGCAGGCCTTGTCTTCATTCTCTACAGCCCGCAGGCCTCCATGATTCTCCCTCACTTCTCTTCCTTAGGCTCCCCTCAAGAGCCCAAAAGCCAGAGAAACTCCCTCCCTTTGCTCCTGGCTCATCATGAGCTACTTATTCAACCAGTGCCTCAGAGGCAAAGTCCTCCAAAAAACTTTTGGTACAAGAATTTGTCACTATGGTTTTCATTTCTAAAAATCCTGTTTGGTTCCTTTTTAAACCCATCTATTCTTTTTCATTCTGACCACTTCTTGTCTTATGGTTCCTATTTCTCCTGCCAGCCGAGTATGGTATGTAATCATGGTGTGGTGAAGGGGACGGCCCCCTGCCAAGTCATTGATCTGGAATTGATCATCAACTGACACAACTGGTTTTTGAAAAGGACAAAAGCAGAAATACAGACAAAACATTAATTATGAAGCTGAAAGGAAATAGAAAGGTATTTCTCTTTCATGTAATCATCCAGGTTAGAGGGTGTTTCGGATCCATCCATCCAGCAGTCATCGAAGAACCAAGATTCCTTCTATCCTACTTTAAGTGTTTCCTAAGGCATTGTCCTTTTGGGCATGGTTGAAGCTGTGGCACCACATCTCACTTGCAGCCATGTGAAAGGGAAGGAGAAATAGAGGAGAAATCCTTACTGTCGTCAGATGCCAGCCAGGACGTGGCACCCACTTCTGCTCACATTCCACTGGAAGGAATGGAGCAAGCCACATGGCCATACCTAACTACGTGAGAGGCTGGGAAACGTAGGGTAGCGGGGCCGCCAAATGCTGGGCTCTAAGTCCATCACTCTGGAGGAAGGTGGCCATGGATTTGGCCACATAGCTTCAGTCTCTGTCATAGTGGGTCAGAGGTAAGTACTGTAGTGGGTCTGCTGTTTCAAATCTGGCTCCACCATTTCCTAACTGCGTGGCCTTAGCTAACCAATACATGCCTCAGTTTCCTCTTCTCTACGATGTGCACAGTGTTAGTCTCCTATTCAGTGGAATGGGTGAAAGGTACCACATGGAAAGTGCTTACAACAGTGCTTGGCATAGAGGAAGTACTCAGAATTGTCGTAATCTGAAAGATTCATATTTTATAGTCTTTTCAACATTATTTGATTTTCTCTACTTTTTAGGCTATTAATTTTATTATTTCCTGCCTTGAGCACTTCTTCTTCATGAAACTTGTTTCCTGGTGTGGGCCTGTGATTTTTTTTTTTTAAGCTTACCAGCAGCAGAGATCATTCTTTTGAAACTTCATATGCCCAGGATTGTGGATTCATCCCTAGAGAGGTGTATATTGGCTGGATCAGTTATCATTTCCATTTCCCAAATTGGCAAACTGGCATACTGCACTATCCAGGTAATTTTGACTAATATTCAAGCATGATCCTTACTTAGAATTGTGATTTCTCTAAGGTGACATTATTTCTGCAGAGGGTCTCAAACAGATGGCAAGCTCCCCAGACCATCAGAGTTTTTCTGGTGTCCCCTTCAAGGAAGGGACAGCCTTTGAGATTCCCAGTTAGATGCAGGGGGTTCCCTTTCAACTCCCCACTTTGCACAAGCCTGAGGACTCATTTCCTGTTCCCAGGTGGGCAATAAAATCCCCACCTGGCCCTGAAGGCTTTTATTTGTGTCCTCTCCCCTCTGCTCTCCCCCACTCTGCTTTCTCTCCTCTGCCCTCCCCCCTCTGTGCTCCCCCCTCTGCTCTCTCTCCTCAGCTCTCCCCACTTTGTTCTCCCCTCCCTCCCTCCTCTGCCCTCCCCCCTCTGCCCAGCCCGGACTATTCTAGCATTAGCTCCCCATCTACCGCTTAAGTTTTCTGGCCCTCTTTTTTTCTGGCACCTAGGAATTTTCTTCTCTTTCCTTAAGATATAGCTTTTTAAAATATATAGCTCAGTTACATATTTAAATAAATTTTAAAAAATGTTCTACTGAGCATTTCTGTGTGCTAAAAGTGGGAGGGGTCTTCTACATCTGCTCTGTCTGCCACATTCTTCATCAGTTTGTTCAATGCCATGAGACAGAGAAAGAATTCCTTTTGGGGAGAGCACTGTGTATGTTTGAAAGGACCAGGATAATAAGTTGGGGTGAGACAAGTGAGAAGAAAGGTAATCCTGACCACCCACTGGTGCTCCTGCACTGTGATTCCAAAGTCTGGGCCCTCCCTGCCCTCCAGGGAAGATAAACAGCCTCCCTCTTCCTACATTCTGGGTTCAGCCTGATGGATCAACCAGCCCCACTACAGACAGAAAAGGGTTTAATGAACTTTTTTTGTGTGGAAGGCCCTAAAATCACAGGAATTGGGACCAGAAGAGAAACGAAGAAAGCGAGGTGAGGGGCCTCTGTCTGGACTGAATAGAGTTGGACTGTGGCCCAAAAGTGCCAAAGGGATTGATCAGAGAGGCACCTACTGGCCCACCCAGCTCTGGGGCCTTGAACAACCTCAGGGCAGGCTCCTCACCCTGCCTGGACTTTGAGGGCTTGCTGCCTGGCCTCAGCACCAGCACCCACACTCCATCCCACAGCACCCCACAACTCGTGTGCTCTAGGAGTCCCTGACCTTCAGGCCACAGGCTGGAAAGGGACAGGGGGATACTCTCCTACTCTTCGTTAATAATAATCATTACAACCCATATGGCACTTTACAGCACACAAAACACAGTGTTGAAACAAGTATTTTACAATAGTCCTGTGGGCTAAGTATTCTTGGTTTTATTTTGCTAACTGCCTCAGATTTAACACAACTCCACTGGGAAAGAAGTAGAGGGTGAAAAACAAATTTATATTTTTATAAAGAACAAATTTATATTTTTATAAAGCTGTAGTCTCTCCTTGTATCCATCCTTACTATGTATAATTTTACCTGATTAAAAATGTTAAAATCCCAGAATAATACATTATATGTTAAAAAAAAAAAAAAAGAAGATAGCAGGAAGGGAAAAATGAAGGGGGGAAAATCGGAGGAGGAGACGAACCATGAGAGACGATGGACTCTGAGGAACAAACTGAGGGTTCTAGAGGGGAGGGGGGTGGGGGGATAGGTTAGCCTGGTGATGGGTATTAAAGAGGGCACGTTCTGCATGGAGCACTGGGTGTTATACACAAACAATGAATCATGGAACACTACATCAAAACTAATGATGTAATGTATGGTGATTAACATAACATAATAATAAAAATATATATATATTAAAATCCCAGCCTAAACTTTTTGCATTTGGATTACTTCACAAACTTCAGAGTAAATGTTTAAAAAAAAATTAAAAAGAACAGTTACTTGACTTACATTCACCAAAACAAAAAGAGGACTCACCCAAGCTGTTTCTTCAGAACCAAGACTCTGCCTTAAAGGCCACTTAGCACTCTTGGGTTAAAGGGAGCAAAATGCCAGTAGCCTTAGAATAGCCCTTTTGTCTGTTTCAAGCCAAGAGGGTTCCAGAATTTTGACATGCAGTCTCAAAGCACTTCACTACACGCTCAAGAGTTTTAAAAAGTACAAAATGCTGGGCAGTGATGTAATCCACTTATTTTATTATCATTTTCATTTTACAATTGGAGAAACAAATTCAAAAGTGTCCATTTCATTATTGAGCATTGGCAAGCCTACATTTTACAAATGGGCAAATAAGGCTCAGGGAGATGAAGTGACTCACGGAGGTCACACAGAAAGTGAGTGGGAGAGTCTGCACCTGAGCCCAGTCAGACCCTTTGATCAATCACTAAGAGCTAATTCCATAGTAGGTCAAAGGATGACTGCAAGGACCATGTGTTTTTGATGGGCCCATTTCTTCTTGAACCAAGTCCATCACTGGGAAATTTCAAATATTAGTTAATACACACACACAAATAAAGGCTTGAGGTAGCCAGTTGTAGGAACAGAGAAGCATTCTCTGCTATAAGGTTGCAACCACACACAAAGCCACCAATCCAAAAAGCTCATGCTATACTCCTCCCTCATGTTCCAGACCCTGGGTTTGTGGCTTTGGCTTGTAGCTCTGGTTCATGACTGAAGGACCCCAAGTCTCGCAGGTATGTTACCTTGACCAGGTCAAAGTGACCTGGGACACAACATGGCTCTGTTCCTAGCACCTCCAAGGAAACAACCGGTCCCTGGTCCAATACATACTGAGTCCTGTTTATGCACCATCCCTGTGCTAGACTCGGAGGGAATTAGCAGTCAGAGAGGAAGGCAGGGAAAAGACAGAAAGATGAAAGAAGTGAACAGAACACTGTATCTTTGTTTGAAAACAAAAGAAAACCTGCTATTCAGCTGGGGAGAGATGATAGCTCCACAGGGACATTTAACAAGACAAAATACAGAAGGAAAGTCCCAGAAGAATGGACATAATGGGTGAAGGATGTCAAGGTAGTTCAAAGGATGACAAATGGCAGCAGGGAGGAGTGTGTCAGAAAATCTGGTTATGAGATCAGTCCAAGATTTGTTATAATCTTGCTACAAGAGACATAGCCTCCACTAGATGAACCCAAAGATTCCCTCTTGGTAGGAAAACTATAGAGGAGGAGAGAATGGATAGATAATCATCGTTAGACAAGATACAAGAAGAATGTTCAGTTGAAGGTCACTAGACATTTAACTGACAGTCAGCAGGGTGGGTGGGTGAGTGCGTGGTTAGTTTTCTCAGAGCAAGTCTCAATCCCATTATACTTTCCAGAAACTAGGTTAAGCATTTTTATCAGAAATGCTAATGTCTTCCCACAACTAGATTCTGACATCCATCTCGCCAAAAATTCTGTCCTAGTCTACATTCAGGACAATTTTTCCTTTATTCCATCACATCTGTGCCTTTCATGGCCTGGTCTGCCCCTACAAGGCAACCAAGACCACAAAACTCAATTCATATTGTGTGATGTGCTGTCAGAGGCCAGCTCTGGACTTAACATTTACTCTCTGAAGGAGAAAGATGACCCCAGGTAGCTTATTCTCATGGGATAAACGTATAGGGGTGGACCCAGGTGTAGTCATGTCTAAAACTTGTACAGTTTGGGGGACACTCTTTAAGAAAAAAATACAAAATTATGACTATATAACTAGGCACAAAAATGCATATTTATTTAGGATGAGAAAAGAAATCACAATGATTCTTGGATGCTTGGAGATTCAGGTCCCAGTCTTCACAAACCTCTTCCCAGAAATGGGTCCATAGTCACACGTTCCAACGCCATCTCCACCTGACACCGGGACACTGAAATGTTAAGATTCATTTACTTCCTCCTGGGGGTTCACTTCCAGCCTGCTGGCACCCACTCTTCTCTTACCCCAGGCAGTCAATACCCTGCCACCCTGCCCTGGCTTTACTCATTGACCAAAAATGACAAGGAAAACCAAGGCATTCATCTGTGCACAGATTCAACAAACAACCGTTGACCACCTTCATGTGCCGGGCATGAGCTCAGATGGAAACACGCTTTCCATGAACTGAACATAACATTTAAGACTATTTTGAGCAAGTGGATTATGTCACCTCATTTGTTTGACGGAATTTACTGAGGATTGCCTGTACGCCGAGCCTGAGCCAAACAACCGGTATGTGAGGTAGACACCATTGTTACCCCCATTTGGTCAACGACAGAACTGTGGTTCAGAGAAATTAAGTAAATGATGAAGTTGAGTGCATGGTGGAGCTTGGGGGTTAAACCTAAGTCTCTGCAGAATCAGAGGCCTTAGCCACACTCTAAGTGTTCAGCAGCTAGGAGAGCCGTCTGTTTGTAAGGCACACACAAGCACACACACAAATAATAGATGACATGCATCTATTCTTTGCAATTTATAAAGCATTTTTACCTATATAGCATTGGTCATCTTTCCAGCAGCTCTGTGAAGAATCAGGGAGAAAGTGGAGGAGACCCCTCAGCCCTCATCCTGTTTCCCAGCTGTGGGACCTCAGAGAAATCATATCCAATGAGTTTAGTCCTTTCTGTAACCCAAGAGCTCTGGCGTCCTTTGATCTATGACTGTCAACCCTGACCTTACATCCTCCCCCCCCGCGCCAAGGGTTCTTACTGTTCGAGCTGTGAGAAACCCCAGAGTGCTCTGGCCAAATGCCCCCCCAGGGCTGAGGAGGCCACTAGAAGCTGGAATTTGTCCCTGCTCAATAGTTGCCCAGTGGTGGCTTTCTGAGGCCTGTCTTTATAGACAGGAGGGCCCAAGGGGCAGAAGACTCAGGTAGGGCACACAGGAGTCCAGCCAAAAGAAAGGCTTTACCCCATGACAGTTCTCCTGCCTTTGCTTCCTCTTCCCAGTGGCTAAAAAGAATTACTTCTGCCTGTGCTAACAAGTCCATTATCATCCCCTGGCTGGACCGCATTCCAGGCTCTGCTCTCCAAGTGACTGGGGACACAGGTGGCAAAGGCCCATGATAACCACCAAGATGTCCATGATAACCCTGAGGGACAGGGAGGGGCCCAAGGTTCCTGAACTGCACTTTAAGGAAAAAGAGAAACTAATTCCTAAAATAATTACGCTCTTTAAAAAGTTCTTTCTGTTCATTCAACTTTTTTCTTGCTTTAAGATTATATTTCACTTTCTTCTTTCTTAAAAAGAAAATATTTTCTGTTCAATTCATCTCCCTTCCTCAATGCTTCAGATTTCTAATCTGGGCTCATAAAGGACTTCAGGAGATGGGCAGTCCCCTAAGATAATGATTAGATTGTCAAAGACAGTCACGATCCTGAATAATTTTGAGTGATGGCAGCCCTTGGACCCAGCTGTGCTGAGCCAAGAGCCAAGAGTCTTAAAAGCCTGTGGTTGAGTGATATAGGGCAGGTACATCAAGAGCTTTTCTTCTGAGATCATAAGCAACTGTTTCAATTAGAAGATGTCCTCTTACAAAAATGGACTCATGCACTGGTGAGGTCAAAAGAGGAAATACTTGTTTAAAATCCCTGAGATAGTTAAATTGGGAAGAGGAATATCAGCAAATTAATTAGTTGTAAATTTCCTATGCACAAAGCTCCTGGTCTGCGGTTAGTCTAGACACCTGTCATTGGGAGTGATTTAGCTACAGCAACTCTGAGCAATCACCCCACCCTCCTCTCGGACCCGTGGTTGCCAGCATAGCCCCCATTCAACCAACTCTGGAATCATTGGAACCTGGGATTCCGAATTCTGTTCACTCTCTGGAGCTTGCAGCTGGCTTCTGGCCGGTTTCCAAGGGTCTTCCTCCTATAATCCTCGGGCATGTTCCTGCCAGTAACTCCTCCTAAAATAATATATAATTCTAACACTCACAAAACTTCACCAGTCCCCCTTACTTACAGAATGAAAAACAAATTCTTCATCCTTTTCCCCCAATCCTTCACAATTTTCAATCCAAAGTTCTTCTTCCCTGTTGTTCCCTCATGAACTTTTCTCCAGTCAACCTGCCCCACTCACTGTCCCTCAAACCCACCAAGCCCATCCCATGTTCACACCTTTTGGCCATCTCCCTCCCTGCAATGATTTGCCTCTTCTTCTGAAACTCTGGTTCCTGCCCAGGCCTCCTCTGTGGGTCTCTCCTGGAGCCATCCCAGTTTCCACGGCTCTTCTGTCTGACATCTTGACCACACCCTGCTCATCTCTTATGTTCCTGTATTGTGTTCTAGGTCCATTTGCCTGTGATGTCTTCCCTTCCTTGGATGCAACTAGAGTTGCTTGAGGACAGGGATTGTGTGCAGCCATTTTGAAATCCCTGCCATATTGGACACAGTGTTTTGATCACGGTGGGAACTCAGTATATATCAAAAACTCAGCACAGGCTTCCTCAGATCTGCCTGGATCAAAATCCTCAGTCCACTGTTTAATGACCATGTGTCCTTGAGTTATTTGGCTCTTTAAAGCTTCTGTGTCTTCACTTGTAAATGGAAGTCATGGTAGTAGCCACCACAAAGTGGCATAGTGAGGATTGTGTGAGATAAAGCATGCACGGTGCTCAGGATAGTCTGATACCCAGTGCTCAGTGCCGGTCAGGGGCTGTTATCTTCAACACCACCTTCAGTGCTGTTACTGGAATCTAAAAATGTGAAAATTCAGGTAATCCTGAGAAGAGTGTTGGGCCATCCCTTAAGTGAAGATGGCCCCTTAGAACCAACACAGCAGGGAGGCAGCCCTCCCCAACACACATAGAACGGACGAACTGTAATTTCAACCCTGCAGATGTGTGTGTGGAAATTTCAGATAAAACAACTAGATAAACCAGAACTAGATTACTAAGGCTGCCTCAAACCAGTGATCTGCAACCAGCAAATTGTGACTTTCCAGTAGCCAAGTGAGACTGCCCCTTGCTCTCCAAAATCTATGGAGCTCTCCATGGACACCGGCATGATGTGTGTTTTCTGTGTCCCTTCCAACACTTTCAGTTCTCCACCTCTCAGTCCCCACACAACCTGTATCCACCTCATCTTCCTAGAACTATGTCCCTGTCAGTGAGTGTAAGACTTTGAGAAAATAGGGGTGCCTGGGTGGCTTAGTCAGTTGAGCGTCCAACTCTTGGTTTTGGCTCAGGTCATGATCTCAGGGTCATCAGATCGAGCCCTGCATTGGACTCCATGCTTAGCTGGGAGTCAGCTTGAGATTCTCTCTCTCTCTCTCCCTCTGCCCCTCTCACTCATGCTCTCTCTCTCTAAAATAAATAAATAAACCTTTGAAAAATAAAAGAGAAGACTGAGAAAATAAAGGTATCTTCTCATTAGAAAGACTTGGTGACTCTGTGTTAGAGTCAGAGCCCAGAACTGTGCCCATTAGTACACGCTAACCCCTAACTGCAGGTGTCCCGGGAAGTGGTTAGTGTTTTTCTGTTCCCTTGTGTTTCTCTTAGCTCCTGTCCTACAGTTGTGGACAACAAGAGTAGCATATCTAACTGCAATGAAACATCACTGTGGAACCTTCTTGTCATGGACTCTCCTTGTCCTGCAACCACTGCTACTCCCACAGAGTGAAGGAGGTGGGGGTCCTGCACCACCTTTAAAAAAAAAAAGATTTATTCATTTATTTGAGAGAGAGAGAGTGTGTGTGTGTGAGCTGGGGTAGAAGCAGAGGGAGAGGGAGAGACAGAATCCTCAAGCAGACTCCCCGCCCGGCACAGAACCTTACATGGGGCTCAATCCCAGGACCTGAGATCATGACCTGAGCTGAAATCAACTGAATGAGCCACCAAGGCACCCCCCTGCACCATATTTTAATCATATCATTTCATCAATGCACTGTTTTCAATGCCGGGAGAAGACCTTGCCAAGATGGGCATCATGCTTGTTAATAAATTAAATCAGCAAGTGTCTGGCTCTGTCCTAAGTACTGGGAGTCAAGTGCATGTTTTCTGAGCCTCATATGGCCCGTCTTCTATGCACAGAGTTGCAGAGAGCTTTTCTAAAACATGCATCAGCTTTTGTCACTGCCCTGCCCCCTGGCTCTCCTCACTTAGCCAGAACATCTCTTCGGCTCCATCTCCAGGTTATCAGAAACAGACAAGCAGAATGGGAAAGATCGATGACGTGTGGTTTAGAATGTTGGCTCACCAGCGTTCCAGCTCCAGAAGAACATCTATAAATGCAACAATTGCTCACTGGTGTATGCAAAAGTCACATGAAGTGAGCCATCACTGTTCAAGCTCTGTCCTCGGCAGAGAGGCAAAGTGTCCCTCCGGGGCCATGTGAAATACGCTCTCACCCCAACAGTGCTTTGTCAGAATGTGCATGTGCTGACTCCAGTCTTCACACTCCCCCAGCCAGGGATTCTTTTCCTTGTCCCCAGGAGCATTTCTAAAGACAATCACTCCTTCTCCCAGGATGGCACAGCCCTGAAAGCATTTTGGTTTGCTAGAAGCCTTGGAAAGACACTCAATAATCTTCTGTATTCCCCTCTCATATTCTGCACCAAATGTGGTTCTTTCACTTCTCCTGAAGCCAGGCTCCAAGGTCACTCCCTCCAGGAAGCCCTCCCAAATTTACCACCCCCCACCATCTCTAATCATGTATTTGCTCTCCCCTTCCAGCAGTCCCATGGTTTTGTGTTCAGTTTGGATTGTGTCATTCTCCACCTGTTGATATGTTGTTATGAGACGACAGATTGTTTATCCTTTATCTAAAACCTGTGGGGTGAAATGTGTTTTGGAATTCAGAACTTTTCAGATCTTAGAAAGGTAATAGAGGTTCTAGGGTAGCACCCATAATCAAATGCGCTAATGTTTGTTCAATGAAACATGAATACTCACACGAAGTGGGATACATTAAGATTACAATCAACTTCTTATCAATCAGTTCAGGTGAGGTTTTCCACACCTGTGTTGAGTATTTCCGAAGCGTGGATCTGGGCTGCTGATAAGAGCCCCCCTTCCCAAACCTCCCTCTGTGCCAGGCGCTCTGCTCTTGTATTATCGCCTTCAACCCCACAGCAGCGCATAGGAAGGAGGTGTTATTTTCCACATGGGAGAGATGAGGACCGTAGAGCTCAGAGGGGATAATTTGCCCAACGTCAAACCTCTAGAAAACAGAGGACCCAGCATGCAAACCCAAGCCTGCCTACCCGCAAGCTTGATGCTTAATGGCCAGACAGTTTTCATACCAAATGTGCTTCCTCTCACATCTCCAATTACAGTGTTCCATATGCAAGATGGAATATATAAATGCTTGCCAACGATGAAAACAAACAGAAAAGCATTTAATTTTTTTTATTTGTAATTCACAAATTATGCTTGCCTTCTTCCAAAAAGGCTGCACAACACTTCAAACATCAGTCAGCTCTGGAAGGCAAGCATGAAGCCTCTGGAAGCCTGGATGTGACCAGGCTAGATGAAGGCACCAACAAATAATGTCAGCTGATGGGTCACAATGAGGCAGTGCACTAGCCACACTGATGGCCATGTGTGTTCAGCTCACGTGGCATCCATGGTCAATAATAGAGCTCAAGGGATTTCAACTAGAAGTCAAAATAATTTTCCTTTATAAATATGAATGCGCTATTTTAATTGTTCCTACTTCTTTCTCTTGAGAAAATTAGATATTCCCACAATACAGTGTTTTCATTTATTTGTAGCAATCATCAGCCAATGCTGGGTAGCACCTTGAGGTGGGGTGAGCATTCCCCAGTTAGCCAGAGTACCCCCACTCCTGCACACTGGGATTCGGAGGGAATTTGAGTCTGGGAACACTGCATCTGATAGAGCGGACCTGTGTCTGATACCCTGCCCTGATGGGCTCCCCACAGGCCGGCAGTCTGCTGGCTGATGTGAGCAGGGCAGATGGTTTGTGTAGTTCTTCTATTACCAATCAAGGACTTGCAGCAGGGTGACACTAGAAGATCATATTTTCAACACCATCCCAGTCACCGACTTGCTGCAAGGACACAGAGAGACAGGCAGCATGTGTGTGTGCCAGAAACAAAAGAAATGTGAGGGGGCTAAGCAGAGCCATTGGGCCCAGGACCCAGAAGGAGGCAGAGGTGGCCCCTCGTGCCAGCTCCTAAAAGGGAGAGTTTCTCATGTGCGGCACAAGCACCAGAACCGAGGTCACTTCTTGAACCCAGTCTCCACTCCCCTCGAAAAGAAGCTGAGGAAAGGCACAACAAGCATTGCTTAGGGCCGTGGCATACGTGAGGTTCTGTGATCAGAGGGCCTACATGAAACAGTGTCACAGCAGGACAAGGCCCTGGCCACCTGCGGGCTCCCTGGGTTTTCCCAGTTGCCAAGATGATCACCCAAAACCCAAGTTGCCCAGCTTCAGGACCTTTCTCAAGTTCAGCAAAGACACCTTATGGAAGGCCCGGCAGAGTTTACATTGGAATCAGTACGTGAAGAGAAGCAAGTTTTCCTTTTTCCCCACGTTGGGAAGCCAGATGTTTCCAGGCGTGATCTGAAGTCCACTATCCGAGAAGCATGTGCCTTCAGACCACCAATTCCTAGCACCGAGTCCCTCACGGGGGTCCTCTTTGTTTCCAGAACTCTCGGGGAGAATCTTAGGAAGAAACAGAAAGGTAGCAGTAAAATCCAGGCGACCCATCATGCCAAAGCTTGTCGAGGGCACACATGGGCAAAAGGACCTTGAACAGATTGGCCCACCTGCCGTCTTGGAAGGAGAGACCACAGTGATGGCTCTCGCCCTCGCCACCAGCTCCACCCGCTGTCAGACACACTCGGAAATCTGGTGACTGGCCAACGTGCCCACCCGTCAGTATTGTAAACTGAATGGAAGCAATTATTTTGCTAGTCTTCTGAAAATTTCTAAATTTTCCAGATCAGCTCCATTTGCTGGGCCTGGGACAGAAAGCCCAGTGGGCTGTGTGCCCCGGCATCCCGGGAGATGAGGTGCTGGCCAAGTGCAGCTCTCTAGGAGCCAGAAATGTAAAGCAGGCCTGGTAACTGCATCGCTGTTTGGTTTGGACCTGAGAGGCAAACATCCAATTTGAGATCAAATAAATGGATCCCGGGCCTGAGTAAGCTTTTTAAATAGGATTCACTCTAGAGCCGTTTAAAAATTAGAAGGAACTGCCAGCGAAATTCTGCCCTTACTTCTTGGGCTAAAAAAGAGACCCCTCCCCCCAGGAGGGGACCCATCCATACCAGATGCTGTTTTATATTTACAGAAGTACTGCAACAGGCTTAGGGAATAGGGAAGGATCTTAGATAATTTTGACTCGAATGAAGATAAAAAGAATTTAAATATACAGCACTGATGATTCCAAAATAAAGGCAGGTAACATTTCATGGGTGCTTACTATGTACCTGACACTGTTTCAAGTATTTAAGGATTACACAATATTACCCATTTACTATTTATAAAATCATCATCATCATCATCCCACCAAAACTATGAGGTAGGTATTATTACTATCCCCAATTTACAGATGAGAAAACTGAGTCATAGCTAGTGTGTACTGGTGCCAAGATTCAAACCTAGCATGTCTGACTCTGAAGTCCATGTGCTTAACCTACCTAGAAAGTGTTCTTACAATATTTTACTCCAAAAACAATTCCAGGATCTATGCATCTCACCTACAGTGTGGCACATATCAGCTTCGTCTATTCCCAGCTAATCCCAGCTTCCTCTTTGTAGAATTTCACATTGTTTGAAAAGTAACATCTCAAAGCAAAAGGGACCCTCCTTCAGACCTTGGAGGTGAATTGTCATTGATCTGAGCCGCACAGAGTAACCTCTTTTCTCTTTGCTGAGGATTGGTGGACATGTGACGAAGATCTAGCTATAAGAACTGATGAAATTTTGCAGGAGGTGTCTGGAAAGGATTTTGCTCCATGATAAACAGATACAGAGAGATAGTCCACCGCATTTTTCCTTTTTTGAATGTGTATAAAGCATGACGCTTGGAGTTGAGAAAACCATTTTAAGTTTGTCAGCCTATGGACAAAAAGCCAACATACTGAGGATGGCAGAGCAGAAAGATTTTTAAAAGCCTGGGTCTCCAATGACAGATTGAGCCAACACACCAAACTTGGACGCCTATATTTCCAGACTTCTTATCTTGCTACATAGGATAATTATACATCTTTGTTGCTTAAGCCATTGTTAGGCATTATGTCACTCTGCATTCAAATGTATCCTGACTTAGACCTGTATCCTTTGCCTATGTGTAGACATATGTCATGTCTCTACATTTTCCACCTTCTTTATTCCACTTAATTTATAGCTACTTGACCACATAAAACCAGTCAATCAAGAAAGGAAAGGCAATGTATTTGAACAGCAGTTTATCAACACTTCTGGGAAAAAAAAAAAAAAAAGCTCAAGACTGTTGTATTATCTTTTACCATTCTCCTACCCTGAATCTTGCTCAGATGCACTCACCAGGAAGCTATGACTCAGCAGTAAACAAAATAAAATACATCTGAACCAGATGATCCCTAGGTGAATTTCAGCACTGACATTTTATGCTTCATACCCTATCTATCTATTAGGAAGGGTTATATTGTAATAATTTCTAGAGATGCCCTATAACTAATGACCACATCTTTAAACACTGAATAAAATAGTAACAATTTATCAACAGTCCTAAGTCCTTCCCCTCTGCCAGTTCTTTACCAGTAAAATGTGGAAAATAAAATCGATGGTCTATAGGGCACTTTCCAGCTCAGACACTTTTGAATCTGGCCAGATTCTTAAATACGTGGTTTTACTCCTTACAGACTCCTCTTCCAAGCTTAGGCAGCCAGGTACATGGCAGGGTCTGAATTACACATAAGACCTTTCTGGGGCCCATATTTATGGTAAAAGTTAACTGACTCGCTTCAACTGTGAGCTCCTCATTAACCTGCATCCTCAGTGCCTAGCAGTGCATAGTGGGCACTCAGTAATGACCGGTAATCCAAAGACGGTTACCATTTTTTTTTTAAACATCTACTATTTGACAGACATTTTAAAGAGGCTATCTCAAATCCTCACAACAATCCTGCTAAGGCAGTATTTTTACATCTATAACCTGAATAAAACTGGGCTGCCCGTAGGCCAGTCTCAGCATGATGTGACCTCCAAAATAAACCCAAACCCGACAACACTGCAAACTTATGTAGGTATTTAGGGAAGTCTTAGAAGATAAGGCAAAAAGACCAGTTCCATTCTCCTCTTTACCTGCCCCTCTTCCTAAAATCTTTTCAAGCACCATAAAGACCCGCAATCGCGGTCTTCCCCAAATGCCCTCACAACACTTCCCCTTGCTCCTCACTCCAGTTCACCCCTTTGGGATCTAGTCTGTCCTTCGGGGAGTTGTCTTCTGCCCTGTGTAACATACACTAGGTTAAAAGTTTAATCTCTCCAAAGTCTTCAGTTTTCCCAACAGCCATTGATTTGCCAAGTGGTCTGCGGGTACGGACGAGGGGGGCATTCGGTGCCATCCTTGGGGCCAGAGCCCACGCTGTCCCCCGGTACTGTGCAGGGTCTGCTCCTACAGAGTTGTTCTCTTCCTACGTAGATGTCTGTTAACCAGCGGCTGCCTCAGAACCACCCAAAGAACTTGTCAAAATGCAGTGTCTGATCCCCACACCAGTCCCTCTGATTGAGCAAATCTTAGCGTGAGACCCAAGATTCCCCATTTTTAATAAGCTTCCCAGGTGAATGTGAGGCAGAGCCAGGTTTTGAAGCCCTGCTTTCCACCACAAAGGCTTCCGAATCGAGCCACCGAGTAGCTCACGCCCACAGGAACAGACACATTCCCTTGAATCCTGTTTTTGTGTTTGATCTTCCCTACAATGTGGTTTTTCTCCACTACAGCACCCTGTGGGTTTCAGAGCTGTGTGAGTCAACGGCAGGCAATACAGCATTCTTTCCCCCAGCAAACACTGACAGCAGATCCCTGCAGACCTAGAGAGGGCTCTCAAGCCTTCCATGTCTTCTCAAAGTGCTTCTGTGAGAAAATGGACATCCAAGTCCCCACTGGGGCTTCCAGGAACAATTTCTCCCTGAGGTGAGGGAACAAGAGCCTGACTCCAACTGCCCTCCTTTCTGGGGGACTGGTGACAGAGGGAGAGCAGAGAGCTAGCCACTGGGGCAGAAGTCAGAAAGGGAACCTTCCACAGAACCTCCAGGAGGTGGGTCCCCAGTGAGGAAGGGAGGCACAAGGCAGGATTCTTGGAGTGAGGACTTCACTCTTTCAAGCAGTGGCTTCTATCAGTGTCAAGACTCTGAATTGAGTGAAGGAAAAGGTGTTCACTGGCCTGAAGAGCACCTTGAGGTGGGGGAGAGGGAGGGCTCCAGGTCCTACATCCCTCAGGCATCAGGAGGACAGGACAGCCTGGCCAAACCCAAGGGCAAGCCTTATATCAAGCAAGTGCTCACTGCAGCATTCCCTCTCTTGAGCCCTTCTGGAAGCCCTGTTCTCTGGAATAGACCTCAGCATCTGGAGGTTCCACACAGGATCCCTCCAGGTAATTTAGTCACTGAAAAAAAGCACCCAGCCTCATTATAAGGTGATCATACTAGAGAGATTCTGAAGAGAGCTTTAAAGTAAGGGCCACTGTGTTTTGCAACTCAGTTGTGTTGAATGATGAGCAGCAATTTCTGTCAACAAACATTGATCAAATATCCACTGATGCACTGGGCCCGGGAAACATGTGGGCAAGAGTGAATCAGTCCTTTGGCAGAGCATCAAGTACCAGAAATCAGAACACATGACCTGATAAACATAAATGTCCTTGTGAGTCTGCTGGAACAGAAAGTTGAGTATAGAACTACCTCAGAAAAGCCAAGATTTTGCTTGCTCGAAATAAGCCTGGAAAGGTCAATGGGATCATTGATCGAAACAATCAATTAGGTCTGCACACCTGTGGTTAAATCTAATGTAATCCAAACAAGTTCTGATCCAACATCTGTGCAAGGGAATGAGATTTCACCCCTTCCTAAGGCAGCTCCACTGCACAGGGTGACAAATCAAGGTGATCGCCTCTCTGGTTGGCTACGGGGACATGCACACAGCTAACTTTTTTATTACCTCATTCGTGCTCCTCTATTTCTCAGATATCCAAGTATATCCCCTCCCCATGCCTCTCTGTAGTGTTCCCGCCTTCAGTCTGGTTTAGAATCGACTGACATTGTCCTTCGTCGTCAACAGTGGTGTGCAGTGTTACTTTGGGCGGTGGAATCCTTTTAGAAAAATAAACCTTCCATGTCACTGCAATCTTGGAAACATATAAGCAGAGATCTTTGAGTCTCTCCTTCCCTGAGACTCTCTCCAGCCCCAGAAGCAACTCTGGAATGTAAGGAACACAGCTGCTCAACAAGCACCCATGTGCGCCTCGGAGGCAGGCACTATAACTTGCCATCCCATATCCCTTCCCCTTCTTTCTTAGTAACAGAATTCTAATTAATGGGAATGAAACCAACGAAAAGACTACATTTCCCAGCCTGTCGTGCGGCCAGGTAATGTCAGTCCTGTCATTAAAGTTCGGGCAATGATAGGTAAATGGAAGTATCATGAAAGATTCCTGGGAAGACTCCTTAAAACTGAGAATCGTGCCCTTTCTGCCCTTCCATTCTTCCTCCTCCTTGCTGTCATAATACATGGATGATGGCTGGAGCCCCCACAGCCATATTGGGCCATGAGGTTACTTAGAAGTTGGAAGCTATGCTCCAGAGATGCTGGGGCAGAAAAAGACAGGGCTTGGTTCTGTGTGACTTCAAGGTGCTGTCATACCAGTTCTCCATTGTCTGTCTCTGACTTCTTTTATATGAAATAGTAAGCCCGACGTGTCTAATGCAATGTTGTTTAGATTTTTCAGTCTGTAGTTACTTTTTTCCATGTGGGTCTTTTCTCATGTACTGTTTAGAAAGGAAGAATTATAGAGAACTAGGGTAAGGCCATACTGATGTTATGATATACACCATTTGGATTGAATTTCTTTATAAAATTAATAATAATACAGGGTGCCTGGGTGGCTCAGTCAGTTAAGCATCTGACTTCGGCTCAGGTCATGATCCCAGGATTTTGGGATCGAGCCCCACATTGGGCTCTGTGCTTGTCAGGGAGTCTGCTTCTCCCTCTGACCCTCCCCCTGCTCGTGCTCTCTCTCTATTTCAAATAAATAAATAAATAAAATCTTTAAAAAATTAATAATAATAGCTGGCATTTCCTGGGTGTTTACTGTGGGCCAGGGTATCTGCTAAGCACTTGTGCATACATTATTTCATTTACTACTCAGGTCAACTACGTGAGGTAGGGAAGATAACGGATAGCTTTCACATGAAGAAATTGAGACTGAGGGGGTTTCCCGTCTTATCAAAAGTCACATAGCTAGTGTGAAGACAATTTAAACTGAGAAAATCTGACTCATGTACTCTTCCACGATCTAAACTTGAGGTGACGCAGCTCTGGAATCAGACTGGCTAGGGTAAAATTTTTTGCTCTACCTCTACCCTTTCAGAAGGGTGATCTTGGGCAAAATTCTTTTACTTCCCTGAGCCTCAGGCTGCCTTCCACAGTGAGGTGTGGATTAGTGAACTCATGCACCTGCATGTGGCCCGGGGGCCAGTATAATCAGAACACAGGGCAAGGTGCAGGTAGAGGAACGCGATGAGAAGGAATCCACATATTTTCAGAAGAATTTGAAAATACCTCCTTGGCGACCAGGCACAGGATAGAAAAATGTGTATGGTGCTTACATGCATACCACTGTGTGAAGCTGAGCAAGATACCTCTCCTTATTCTCAGTTTTCTCATCTGTAAAGTGGGAATAACTATTTCTTTTACATGGGGTCCTGGGCAGAAAGAACTGATTAGCGGCAGAATGAGACACAGTGTTAATGATATTACAGTTCGACTTCACTAACCCTTAGCACTTCTTCATTTTCCCAAATGAAGTAGCAAACTACCTATCCTACGTTCTCATTTTTATTATTTCAAGTTGTTACTAGGATTTCTTTTATATTGTGGAAAATGATACCAACAGTTATGATTCGGAAATGCTAACCCCAATAAAAGTGCAAGAATCAGCACTGGATGATAGAGAAAAAATGGCAAGCCCACAAAAATGGTAGTTTTTAAAGGAAATGGGATAATTTCTAAAATCATGAAAACTCTCCGGAAACTACATCAAAATTGAAAACTTCTGTGTATCAAGGGACATGAGAAACAGAGTGAAAAGGCAACCTACGGAACAGGAGAAAAGATTTTCATGTCATGTATCTGATAAGAGGTTAATATCTAGAATATATAAAGAACTTCTATAACTTAACAACACCAACAAAAGTAACCGTATTTGAAAATGGATATAGGACTTAAATAGACATTTTTCCAAAGCAGATACACAAATGGCCAACAAGCATATGAAAAGATGCCAAACATCACTACTCATTAGGGAAATACCCATCAAAATGCCCATCATGTGGTAGACATGATGTCACCTCATCCCCATTAGGATGGCTGCTACCAAAACAATAGAAACTAGCAAGTGTCTGCGAGAATGTGGAGAAATCGGAACCCTTACGCATGGTTGGGAATATAAAGTAGTGTGGCCACTATGGAAAACAGTATGGAGATTCCTCAGAAAGTTAAAAATAGAGCTACCCATATGATCCATCAATTGCACTTTTGGGTAAAAATCCAAGATAATTGAAAACAGGGTCTTGAAGAGACATTTGCATACCCATCTTCATAGCAGCAATATTCACAATAGCTAAAAGGTGAAAAAGCAACCCAAGCATCCCTCAGTAGATGAATGGATAAACAGAATGTGTTATATCCATACAATGGAGTATTATTCAGTCTTAAAAAGGAAAAAAGTTGACACATAGATGAACCCTGCGGACATTATGCTAGATGGAACAAGCCAGTCACAAAAAGACAAATGCTGTTTGATTCCACTTACAAGATGTATTTAGAGTAGCCAAATCCATAGAAACGGGAAGTAGAATGGTGCTTTCTAGGGGCTGGGGGCGGGGAGAGGAAATGGGGAGTTGTTGTTTAATGGGTATAGAGTTTCAGTTTTGTAAAATGAAAAAGTTCTGGAAAAGTTCTTGAAAAAGCAGTGTGAATATTCTTAACACCACTGAACTGTGCACTTAGAAAGGTTAAAGACGGGAAATTTTATGTTACGTGTATTAACCACAGTTAAGACAAACAAGCCCTATTGGGAGAGTAGCAATAGGAGGAGGCGTGAGAGAGACAGAATGAAGGAACGAGCAGGTGACGGGAGAGCAACAACGGGACGTGGGCATCAGGGACGCATTTGAAAACGACTTCCATAAAAGTGGTGCTCCAACTTAAATTGGCCTGTTTGAGAATGCTCTCATCTACATGGAATGCTGGCAGAGTGAAAATACCACATAATCAGGGATAAATGGGAACTACATCTGGGTGGGAGAGAAAGCCGAAGCAAATCACAGGCTGGCGTCCGAACTGGCCTCGTTGAGCAAACTCATGAATGACCCAGAAATCAACAGGAATCGCCGCTGCTGATAAAACTCGCAAAGATGTGCTAGCAAAACCCTGCCCTTGGCCGTAGTGCCATAAACATCCCCAGGATGGAGAAAGATTTTGCACGAGGTCCTTAATTGGATTAAACCAGTGACTTCCTGGGATGAGGACTCTTGCCCAGTCCTACCTCTTGTCAGAAAGAAATTCTGAAATGTGATCCAGTTCATAAAATCACACTTGATAGAGGCTGGTGGAAGAACAGTGCTTTTCTGGAGCACAATTCTGCCTTTGTCCTTTACCTCTAGATAGAAGACAGGGAAGCTACACTTTCCAAAGGATAAGAGCAAGGAGAAGGTGAGAGGCAGGGAAGATACTGTTCCCTCCAAGGAGGAAGTTCTGGGCCAGATGCCCATGAAACCTAAACTTATCCAAGGCTCTGACGTGTGGCACAGATTTGTCACCCTCTTCCTCTGCTTAAAACCTGTCTGCTGTTTCCCAGGACTCTTCAGAGAAGTCGAACATCTTGGACCAGGCCCTGGATGGTCTGGCCTCCCCATCCAGCCTCTTCTCACGTGGCTGCCCTTCTCACCTATGCCATGCTCATCAACTACTTGGCCTTCCCTTCTGCCAACAGCCCCACTAGTTTACCATTCCAGCCCCAGCCACTGTGCTTGCTGAAGGGTTGGACAGTGAGGACTCAAGCTGTGCCAATCTGGTTCCATCCCAGGACTTTGAGAGCAACCACTGCTAAAGAGCAGCTCTCTGATGAGGTCACCTGCCAGGAAACTGACTTCAGCCTTTGGGTTTCTTTCTAATTTTTTAGGATTTATTTATTTATTTGAGAGAGAAAGAGAGAATGAGTGGGAGGGAGAGGCAGAGGGAGAGAATCTTCAAGCAGACTCCCCACTGAGCCCAGAACCTAATGCAGGTCTCCATCTCACAACCCTGAGATCACGACTTGAGCTGAATCAAGAGTCAGATCCCTAACCGACTGAGCCACCCAGGCGCCCTCAGCCTCTAGGACTTCTTAGATGAAGATGCTGTTGGCATTTGGAGCAGGACAACTGTGCGGAATCATCTTTGGCATTTAACGTCTATGCTTCTGCACACTAATTTCCAGTAGTGTTCCCTGAATCATTGTGACGACAACAATGAAATGTCCCCCATCCCAACCACACACACCTGAACACCACCCATGGTTGAAAACTTTGTGACTTTTAGCCGTGAGATGGAGAACTGAGAAAGAGACACTTGCTGGGGCCAGGACATCCCACCGTTCATTCAGACTCGCATGTCACTTCCTCAAAGACGCCTTTCTGTTTCTCCGCCATCTGAATCAGGTCCCCGTCATGGCACCCTCTAATTCCTGTGTGTAGCACGGAGCCAGTTTGCAAATGCATGCTTCGTCATGTGGTTGTTTGTTTCACATGTGTTTTCTCCCACTAGACCGTAAGTGCCGTGAAGAAAGGGGCTATTTTGGTTTCTAATGACTGCTGTTCAGTAAACATTTATAAAGAAAGGGAGAAGGAGAAAGGAAGGTTGCTTGGAAACTAGTAACATGTAGGGACTAGAGTCTCAAACTAACCCACAAAAGCCTGTGTAATCTGAGAACCTAAATGTCATCTTTTACACTGTGTTTATGAGAGAAGGACATGAGCTGGGCTTGACTGTAGAGCCCCAGAAGCCCATCTGGCTCTCCCTAAAACCAGTTCTGAGAATTCCCCTGCCTCCCAAGTGGGAGCAGGTCCATTTCAGAGCAGCAGGGGCTGGAAGATGGAGGAGGAGGGTGGGGGTCTAGCAGTGGTTTCATCTGTCCCCCTGCCCCTCTCCTCCCTCCCTCCAGCCTTGGCAGTGGTGTTGGGGCTCCAGCCTCAGGGAGAAGGGATGGGAGTCAGGGAGGGATCACTTGCATCACTTTGGAAATCAGAGACCTGTCTTCTAACATACTCCCTTGTTGGGAACAGATGCTGTTTTGTGGGCACATAGCACAATGTTCCCCTTCCTTACACACTCCTGTCCCCTCAGGAGCACCACTCTTCCCTCTGTGGGTAGCCTTGGTGGGATGGGAAACCCAGATACCTGCCTCCCACTTTGGAAGCCAAAGGATCAAATCCTTCCCACCATGCTGACCTACAGCAACGCAGCTAGTAGATTCTCTCCCAGGACCTTGAATATTTAGTGGGTAACATAAAGACATTTTAAAAAAGTGACCAGAGTACATTCCTCCAGTAATGTAACCCTGACCATGTTCCTGCTGCATGAGTCTTGACCTCTCGTTTCCTGAGGGGTGCCTTTACTCCTGCCCATTTCCAAGCCTAACTCTCTAGACTCCTCTCAATTCTTGGACTCTCACACTATCATTCCAATAAAATACCCTTTGTCTAGGGGCGCCTATGTGGCTTAGTCAATTAAGCATCAGACTCTTGATTTTGGCTCAGGTCATGATCTCAGGGTTGTGAGATTGACCACATGTCAGGCTCTGCACTCAGTGGGGAGTCTGCTTGAGATTCTCTCCCTCTCCCTCTGCCCTCCCCCAACTCATACTCTCTAAATAAATAAATAAATAAAGATCTTTAAAATACCCTTTGTCTAAATTATGAGGGTCAGAGGCTTTGTGTGCAACACAAGAGTCTAGATGGACTTCCTGATGCCTGATCAAGTCATTCATTCCAGTTTCATATTTGCTTTCATTCATTCCAAATACAGTTAATGACAGTCCATTATGCCTCACACACTGTGCCAATTGTTGGGTGTACAAAAACAAACAGGATTCAGGCCCAGGCTTAAGAGGACACTCTCTGCTTAAGGAGACAGCGAAATAAATCAACAATTAAAATTGAAGTGACGTGATCTATGGCAGAGAGTCCTGGGAAGATGAGGATCTGAACTCCTTCCCTCCCTTCAGGTGCACCTTCAATCTCTCTGTTGTGCCCAATTCTAATGGCTTCAGGGGCCTGTGAACAGCAGGTGCAAGTGAGGATTTGGGTTTCATGGAGTTTCCATTGAGAGAACCTATGCAAATGTTCTTCATAATGGGCTGAACTGGAGCCAGAGTTGGAGAATCCAGACTGGAGTCATGAGCAGAGGATCACAGTAAGAGCTGGAGCTCCCAGGGAAGTTGTCTGGGTTTCCTGGCCCTAAAAGGCCAAGAAGAGCAGGACTAGTAGACAGAGTCCTCCCTGCCCCAGAAGATGGGAAAGCATGAGAAAACTAGGGAGCAAAGAGGCTTCTTCCAGGGGCTTGGTAATCTGCTGGTTTGCACACACTGTACTAGCCCACGGTGAGAACAGCATCATCTTCCGCCATGGCTGGGGCTGCCGCCATGTGAGAGCTTACACAAGCAGACCTGGTCCTAGGGAAGCTGAAGTATCTCTCCTCTGGATGCCAGAGTGAACTGCCCATCAGAGGAAATTGAACAATGCACTAAAATAGAGCTGCTGAGGAAGAATGCCATCCTCTTGAATATAGAAATAATGAGTACTCAAGGAGGTTCAAGTGCACACCCAGCAACAGCAACAACAACAACCAAATAGTCTTCTGGAACTTAAAAAAACAATCTCAACCAAAAGATTGAGGAGAGAAATCACATAGAAGGTGGTCATTGTTGAGACCCAAATTAGTGGCCTGGATGGTCAAATATAAGAAATATTTCAAAGCACAGAAAAAAAAATAGAGAGACGGAAATTGTGAAGGAAAACATATGAGACAGGGCGAACATATTCAGGAAACTTAACATGTGGATTATAAATAATTAATCCACCAGATTTCTTTACTGCAACCTTGGAAGGGGAAAAACAGTACAAGAACATCCACAGAACTGAGACTACAACGAAGACCTTACAACAAAGACCGTACATCCAGTCAAGATTATTCCCTGACTAGAATGAAAGAGAAATGCATGAGAACAGGCCAGAGATCAGGGAGGGCATCACCCCGAAAGCTCACCTTAGGAAAAGAGTCCAGGGAGGATATCCACACGAAAAAGAATGAAGTCTGAAAAAATTAACTCAAAATGAGTCATAGACCTAAGTAAGAGTGACAATTATAAAACTCCTAGAAGAAAACATAGGAGTAAGTCTTCATGACCTTGGTGAAGCAATGGCTTCTTAGGTCACCAAAATCACAAACAACAAATAAAAATGGAGAAAAAATGAACTTCATCAAAATAAAAAGCATTTGTGGGGCGCCTGGGTGGCTCAGTCGGTTAAGTGTCCAACTCTTGATTTCAGCTCAGGTCATGTTCTCAGGATCATGGGATGGAGCCCCTCACCTGGCTCTGTGCTGGGCATGGAGCCTGCTTAAGATTCTCTCTCTCCCTCCCCCTCTGCCCCCCAACCCCCCGCTTGTGAGCTCTCTCTCTCAAAAAAAATTGGGGGACTCCTGGGTGGTTCAGTCAGTTAAGCATCTGACTTTCACTCAGGTCATGTTCTCAGGGTCCTGGGATCGAGCCCTGCCTTGGGCTCCACATTCAGCGGGGAGTCTGCTTGTCCCTCTCCTTCTATCCCTCCCCCCACTGGTGTGTTAACTCTCTCTGTCTCAAATAAATAAAATCTTTTAAAAAAATTTTGTGCTTCAAAGGACACCATCAGGAAAGTGAAAAGATGACTCATAGAATGGAAGAAAGTATTTGCTAATCATATATTGGACAAGAGACTTGTATCCAGAATGTAAAAAGAATTCTTTTTAATTCAATATTAAAAAGATAGACAATTCAATTTTTAAAAATAGGCAAAGGAGGTGCCTGGGTGGCTCAGTCGTTAAGCGTCTGCCTTCAGCTCAGGTCATGATCCCAGGGTCCTGGGATCGAGCCCCGCATCGGGCTCCCTGATCAGCAGGAAGCCTCCTTCTCCCTCTCCCACTCCCCCTGCTTGTGTTCTCTCTCACTGTGTCTCTCTCTCTGTCAAATAAATAAATAAAATCTTTAAAAAAAAATAGGCAAAGGATCTGAGTAGACACTTCTCCAAAGAAAATATACAAATGGCCAATAAGCACATGGAAAGAAGCTCAACATCATTAGTCATTAGAGAAATGCAAACCAAAACAGTAATGAGATAGAACTTCACACCCACTAGGATGGCTAAAATAAAACAAAATAGATAATAGTGAGTGTCGGGGAGAAGAGGGAGGAATTGGACCCTTCTATGTTGCCAATAGGAATGGAAAATGGTGTGGCTGCTTTGGAAAATAGTTTGGCGTTCCTCAAAATGTTAAACATGGAGTTACCATGTGACCCAGTGATTCCACTCTTAGGTATAGACCCAAAAGTAATGGAAATATTTGTCTACACAAAATCCTGTACATGAATGCTCATAGCAGCACTATTCAAAACAGTCAAAAAGTATAAACAACTCAGATATCTTTCAACTGGCGACTCCTTAGGTAAACTTCCTAAGGTAAACAAAACGTGGCATATCCATGCAGTGTAATGTTATTTGGCAATTAAAAATATGAAGTACTGATAATTCTACAAGTTGGAAGAAACCTAAAAATATGATGCTAAGTGAAATAAGCCAGCCACAAAAGACCACACATTATATAATTCCATTTGTATGAAATGTCCAGATTGGCAATTCTATAGAAAATGGAATCATGTTGGGCACCTGGGTGGCTCAGTTGGTTAAGCGACTGCCTTTGGCTTGGGTCATGATCCCAGGATCCTGGGAGGAGTCCCACATTGGGCTCCCCCTGCTCTGTCGGGAGCCTGCTTCTCCCTCTCCCTATGCCTGCCACTCCCCCTGCTTGTGCTCTCTCTCTGTCAAATAAATAAATAAAATCTCACACCCTGGGAGTGGGAGAGGGAGAAGCAGGCTTCCCCCGCCGAGCACGGAGCCCGATGCGGGGCTCGATCCCAGGACCCTGGGACCACGACCCTAGCCGAAGGCAGTCGCTTAACAACTGGGCCACTCAGGTGCCCCAATAAATAAAATCTTAAAAAAAAAAGAAAACATGTTAGCTATTGCCTGGGGCTGGGGAGAGCAGGAGGGATGGAATTGGGGGCGACTGCATTGGGTAAGGGGTACAGAGTATGGGGTTTCTCTTGGGGGTGGTGAAATGTTCTGAAGTTATCTTTAGTGATAATTGCATGACTGAATATACTGCAAACCACTGGGCTGTATACTTTATGTGAATTATATTTCAACTAAGATGTTTTTAACAATTAAATTAAAAATTAATGTCTTTAATCACGCTAGCCACATTTTTAAAAAATCGGGCAGGGGACTCTAAGCAAACGACAAATGAACTGGAACAGGCACTTTTGAGATGAAGGAGAAAAATATGAGAAGAAACAGTGGTGGGCAATGAGCTGTGTCATGCCATGTGAATAACTGAATCTCAGTGGATACTAGTGAACTGTTTATGAATATGAAATATATGTGTTTGAAAAGGTGTCTTGAAACAGAAGGTATATATTATAAGAAAATTGTCTGAACTAAAAGTACTTAAAGACCTAGAAGTGGCAAAGCCCAACAGTTGAGGAAGAAGAGGAAGAAGTAAAAGTTTTCAGGAGTTCTCATCTTATTAGGGCAGAGTAAAGCTGGGGCAAAAAGGTGTCTTGGGGACAAACGTGTGACTTAGTGGAGGGAACCATTGGTATGTTGTTTTCAAATAATGCAAGAAGCATATGTGTTTGATTCCTAATGTACAGAGCGTGAATCATGCATCAATAAAAGGGAAAGCAAATTAACAAGGAAGGTAGAGCGGAAAACAGAGTCAAGAGCTGTGTGATCAAACCAGCAAATGTAAGAAAAGAAATAACAACTTGAAATAATTTTTTAACAGAGCTGGGTTTGTCTCATGTTTTCTCATGGTTACACAGGGATTAAGGGTTTTTGAAAAGAAAAACCACAGAAGTAAAATGCCCTGTCATCACATCCTATCAGGTGATAAATAACACGCACACAACATCACTGGTGACATGAATTTTCATCACTTGGTTCAGGTAGCGTTGGCCAGGTTTCTGGCATAACTGTAAAGTGACCAATATTTTCTTTTCCCCATCTATTCTTTGGACACCAGCCAGTAAGTCTCTGAACCCGGTGGGGTGGGGATGGAGGTGTGGGGGTACCCCACGAGGCTGGAATTAAGCTCCACCTGCTGGACCAGGGAGCATCTACATATATTTTGTTTCTGGAATTATAGAATGAAGATTTATCTCTTCTCCTTCCTATAAAATAAATTTTAAAAAATCATAAACATGAAAGGAATAAAGTCAAGTAGATCAGTCATTCCAATAAATGTGAAATAACTGAATTCCTATTAAAAAGCAGAGACTGTTCAATGGGGGGGAGGGGAACAAGACTAGACACATGCTATTTACAACAAACATATTTAAAAGAAAGCGAAGATATTAATTAATTAATTAAAGGCATAGGCACCAAACAACTATTTTTTTTAAAAGCAGGAGCTAATATCAACAAAAATTTAAATTTAAATGGATTAACAGGATAAACGGAAACATGTATTGAGACAAGGCATAAGGCAAAATTTTGGAAAACAATATGACTCATAATGCTGTGTGCTTAAAGTAATTTTGGCACCTAAATACTTAAGGAAAAAACTATTAGAAATGTACGGAGAACTAAAATTTCAAATGTAGTGAGAGACTTCATTATACCTCTTTAATATTTAGATAGATCCAGGAGACCAAAAAAAAAAAAAAAAAAAAAAAAGGACAACCATGAAATCTGTAGAAATTGTATCATAGATATATAGTTATCCTTAGTTATGCAGATAATGGAAAACATAAAATAAACCATTAACTAGTCTGGCAAGAAGCACCTAAAATATATTTCATTTACAATAGTAACAAAAATTACAGAATACTTAAGAGATTTAGCAACAAAAGCACAAGACTGATATGGAGAAAATATAAAATCTTAAAGATATAAAACAATATGGGAAAAATACATAAGCATACCGTAATTTAATCTTAAAACTTAGTATCAAAAACTGTCAGTATTCCTGAAATCATTTCATAAATTTTTTTCCAATTAAAATCTCAATTAGTTTTTTTAATTGCATAAAGTGATCTTAAAACTTATGTAAAGGAAAAAAGTGACCGAGTACAGCCTAAGGAGGACAACTTGACTTACAAGATAACAAAACTTATGACAGGGCCACTGTAGTCAAACTAATAATCTATTTCTGTGAGATGAGGAAAATAGATCAGAACAAAATATAAAACCCAGAAATAGATTTCATCATATATGATAATCCATTTTATGACAATGGGAAAATGATGGATAATTTAATAATTAGTGCTGGCCCCACTATTTATCAATCTGGAAAAAAAAACTTTGTACATCGGTCTTAAGCCTTATACTAGAATAAAATTCAGATTGCTTAAATATTTAAATGCAAAAATAATAAATAGACAATTAAAATTTTGCTAACACTCTAGATGATTACATAAACAGTCTAGGGAAAGGAAAGACCTTCTTTTCTGTTGTTGTTGTCTTCTTTTAAGGAAACACCTTTTTAACCAAGACTGAAAACCCTGGAGCTGTAAGGAAGAGATAAGCATACTTGCCCATATTTATTTATTCAACAGATTATTTACTGAGCGCAATCCAGTTCCCAGCATTCTCCTAGGCGCTACACACTCAAGACAAAGTCTCTGCTCCTATAGAGCTCTCATCTTGGGAGGGGAAAATAATAAACAAATAGATACATATACAGCAAACCACGTGATGGAAAGTACCATGAAGAACAAAGCTGAGTGTGAGGATAGAGCGGCAGGGTTGTTCTTGCGTACAGGATGGTGTGAGAGACTTGGTGGTAGCCTCTCAGGTCTCGCTTCAAGAGAAAACCTTGCAGGATAGTTGATACCATTAGCAGCTGCCGTACCTTCAGGGCCGCCGGCAGTATTCATGTCAAGGCCACTCGCTTCCCGGGCTCCTCCCAGCCCGTACCTGGGCGTGGGGTGGCTACAACAGCTGGGACCTTCCCGACCCTCATAGGACCCTTCTCCTAGGCAATCCTTGTTCTTGGAGTCCCCCAAGGCCTGGCTAAGATGTTCTCGGAGCTGGATTGTTTTCTGGAGCTCTTCCAACCCCGTCCTCCATTCTTTCCTCTCTCCCACCACTGCTGGTCCTACCTGCATTGCAGTCTGAAACCTATTTCTGCCTACCGCAGTTCTTCCTCCCGTGTATCTCTTATACTTCTACTTCCGTCTTGACCTTTGCTTCCCAGTGGTCCCAAAATGACACACACGGTCATAGAAGAACTCATTTTTAAAAATAAAATGCATGACCAGAGTCCGGAAAGAATTGAGGTAGAAAGAAAGCCAAGAGGATATCAGGTGGAAGAAACACCCAGAGAGAGGGAGCAGCAAGTGCAAGTCTCTGAGGCAGAAACACAGTGGGCGTGTGGGATAGATTGGGTTATCACCAGTTCCTCACCCTTTCTCTCCGTTATGTGACTTTGTGGTACTTACCAGTAAAATAGAGAATACATTCCCACCCATGGGCTTTGGGTTTGGCAGTATGATTTGCTTGACCAACAGACTATTAGAGGAGATAACTTGAGCAGAGTATTTTTTTTTTTTTTAGCAGAGTCTTTAAATGCGCTCACAGGGGTCTGGCTGGGCCTCTTATGCTTGTGTGGTCACTGTAAAGGGAACATGCATGAGCAGCCACCGGTCCTAGAAATATTGAATATGCATGTAGCCGGTCCACATCCAACCTGAAGCTTGGATCCAGCCTAGCCCAGGTGAGCTTGGCTTAACCTCTGAGTAAGAAAAGTAAGTGTTCTACAAGCCCCTGAGATCTGGCGGTTGCCCAGTATACCAACTTTTTGGTACATAAAAGTACCATTACTTAACTGATACCCGGTTAAGTAATGGCAAGGAGGTCCATGTGGCTGCCATGTGCTGAGCGGGGGATGGTGGTAGGAGACAAGATAGAGATGTAGCAGAGAACCTAACCATTTAAGGCCTCATAGGCCAGAGTCTTTGACTCCCTTACTCCGAGTAAGATGGGAAGCCATTGGAAGTTTGAGCCAAAGGGTGATGGTATTACTGACATTATAGAAGAATCACCATGGAAATATATGGAAATGGCTTATGGAAGAAGAAAGGATACTGTAAGTGAAGTCAGTAGGTGCCACATAAGTTTGCTAGGGCTGCTGTAAGAAGCATCACAAACTGGGTGGTTTAAACAGCATAATTTATTGTCCCACAGTGCTGAAAGCTAGAAGTCTAAATCAGGGTGTTGACCTCCTTCTGAAGACTGTGAGGGAAGGATCTGCTCCAAGCCTCTCTCCTTGCACATTTTATCTCTCTTCTTCCTGAGTCTTCATATGGTCTTCCCTCTGTATGTGCCTGTGTCCAAATATCCTCTTTTTTAAAGACACCAGTCATGTTGGACTAGGTGATCCCATTTTAATTTGATTACCTCCATAAAAATACTATCTCCAAATAAAGTCGTGCATGTTCTGAGGTACTGAGGTTAGGAATCCAATACACTGTTTTTGGAGAGACACAATTCAACCCTTAACAGCTGCACGATAAATCTGGAGGGAAATTTGCAATTCAGAGAACAAACAGAATTAACATCCATATTATAAAAAGAGCTCTTATAAATTGACAGGAGCAAGTCTGACAAACCAATTGAAAAATGGGCAGTAGACATGAAGAGGCAGCATACAGCACAGCAAATCCAAATGGCCACAAAGATTATAAACAAATGCTCAAGCTTGCTAGTAGTAAAGAAATTTAAAGTGACAATGAAAAATCACTTTCCACCTATCAGAGCGGCTAAAAGTAAGAATGCTGATGATATCTGCAATGGGCAGAGATACAGAGAAAAGAGTACCCCCATATACCAGTGGAAGAAACAAACTACTGCAGCCTTTTAGAAAAGCAATCAGGAAACTTGTCCTAAAGTTGGAAAGGGTGAACAATTTCTGAAGAGTTGGCATCAGGGGCTCTGCAGACCCCATTACCCAGAAAAACAAGCATAACTGGTAAAAATTATATTTTAAAATACCAACATTTTAGAGTCTCTAGAAATTGTCTTAAGTGCATAGAGCAAACAAAAGAGCATTTGTTTAAGAAAATCTACTTAATTTTGGTAAGAAAAGCAAGAATCTATACCACTTAAGTGACATCTTGTTCCTTCTCTCCCTTGCCCCCAGCTCATTGTGATGGAAGTCCCATTTCAGGCAAGTGTGGTCAGGAGGATGAGGTTCTCTCTCCCTCAACCTCTCAATCAAGGGTATGGTATCAACCCAGGAGTAGGCTGTGAGCATTTCACACTACCACCCACTACCCTCCCTGTAGTCTATATTACAGAGGCTAAATTCTAGGCAAGCAAAACCAAGAAGTCAGAGGCTCCCTTCCTCCCCCAGCCTACACTCAAATGCTGAAGGCTCTGCCCTATATGCAGCAGGCTGAGAATAATTGAGGCCTACCACCCCGGCTCACTTGTTGGGTATAGGTTCTACCAGGAGAGGCAAGCTGAGAAGACCAGAAGCTACCACCTCCGCCCAATGTCCTGTTTGTAAGGCAGGAGTCACTCTAAGAGAAGCAGGCTACTTCCTGTTCCTGCCCCCGGCTCCAAAAAAGCAACCCAGAGATTTTGCCCAGAGAGACAGGTATGTCATAAAACAGAGAGCTCTGAAGCTCTCCACAGGGGAACCTGACTTTAAATTTGAACATTGTATGTGGACTTGTAACAAGTGAAGATTGCTTTATTAATTGAAAAAACTTCCCACAAAGAAAAGCCTAGACCCAGATAGCTTTAATGGTGAATTCTACCAATTACTTAAAGAATTCTTCACAAGCTCTTCCAAAAACTCAAAGAAGAGGGAACCTTTCCCAATTTATTCTATGAGCCTGTATTACCCTCATACCAAAAACAGTCAAAGACATCACAAGACTAATTTATCTTAGGAATATAGATGCAAAATTCCTCAACAAAATACTTGCACATCAAATCTAACAACTTATAAAAAGGATTCATATACTATGACAAATTGGGATTTATCCCAGGAATGAAAGTTTAGCTAATATCCAAAAATTAATTAATATAATACCCCATACCAATAGAATAAAGGAGAAAAATCATGTGATCATCTAAATAGACTTAGAGAAAGGCATTTGAAAATGTCCAACACACCTCTATGATTAAAAAAAAAACCTCAACAAACTAGGAACAGAAGATAACTTTCTCAGCCTGATAAAGGGCACCTACTCACAGCTAACATCATACTTAATGGTGAAAGACTGAAAACTTTCTCCCTAAGTTCAAGCGCAACACAACAATGCCCATTCTCACCACTTCTATTCAATATTGTACTGGAGGTCCTGGCCAGTGCAATTAGACAAGAAAATAAAATAAAAGGCAACCAAACTGGAAAAGATGTAAATTTTTTTCTTTTCACAGATAATATGATGTTATACATAGAAAATCCTAAAGAATCAACATACACACACACACATACACAAAATTAGAGATAGTAAGTGAATTCAGCAAAGTTTCAGTATACAAGATTGACCCACAAAAATAATTTGTATGTCTATACACTAGTAATGAACAATCCAAAAAAAATTTTAAGAAAATAATCCCACCTTCCACTTTGGAAACAGTTTAGCAGTTCCTGAAACAATTAACATACAGTTACCATATAACCCAGCGATGCCACTCCCCAGTATATGTGATGGTTAATGTTATGTGTCAACTTGACGGGGCTATGGTATGCCCAGATGGCCACTTAAACATTATTTCTGGGTATTTCCAGAAAGGGTGTTTCCAGAAGAGATTGGCATTTGAACTGGTGGGTGGAGTGAAGCAGAGGGTCCTCCCCAAAGCAGGTGGGTATCACTCAATTCATTGAGGGCCTGAATAGAATGCAAAAGCCAAAGAAGGCTGAATTTGCTCTCTGCCTGAGTGCTTGAGCTGGAGCATCATTCTGCCCTTAGTGCTCTTGGTTGTCAGGCCTTCAGACTGGAATCTATACCATCAGGCTCTTAGGTCTTAATCTGCCACTGGCTTTACTGGGACTCCAGCTGGGTGCAGAAAGCAGATCATGGGACTTCTCAGGCTCCACTGTTACATGAGCCAATACCTTCAAATAAACCTCTTCATTTATATATTGATTCTGTTTCTTTGGAGAAGCTTGACTAATACAGTATATACTCAAAAGAATTGAAAAGAGACTCAAACCAATATAGGTACACCATGTTCAAGATAGTACTATTCACAGTAGCCAAAAGGTGGAAAGAGTCCAAAGAACAATGGTTCTTGGATGGATGGACAAACAAAATGTGGTAGAGCCATATAGTTGAAAATATTCAGCCATGGAAAGGAATAAGGTACTGATACCTGCTATACCATGGAGGAGCCTTGAAAACATTATGCTAAGCAAAAGAAGCCAATCATAACAGACCACATATTACAGAATTCCATTTCTCTAAAATGCTCAGGATAGGTAAATCTATAGTGACGGAAAGTAGATTAGTGGTTGCCTAAAGATGGAGGGTTGGGGAGAAGTGAAAAGTGACCACTATTGGTTATGGAGTTTCTTGGCAAGGTGATAAAAATGTTCTGAAATGGGTTGTGATGATTGCACAACTCTGTAAATATTCTAAAAACTGTTGAATTGGTTTCCTCAGAAATACAATTCCCAGGACATGAGAATACACACCCCGGGGATTTTTATTGCATCGTTGTTCACACCAACACCATATCAATTACAATTAGAATTACAATCAAGGTCATGAAAACAAAGCAACTGTCCATCTATAGGGAGATGTTTGCATTAGTATAATACGTTCATGCCATGAGATACAATGCAGCCATTACAAAGCATGAATTCATTCCCTAACAATGGCCTTGAAAGGATTTCCATTAGTTTTTATGAGTGAGCAAGACAAATTGAATAACTGTGTCTATAATGTGATCACATTTTTGTAAAATAAGCAATGACCAAAAAACCTGCTCCCCATGCATTTATTTGTGTACACACACACACACACACACACACTGTACCTGATCATCTGAGCATAAGCAGAAGTGTGGAAGAATGCCCCAGGAGTGGGTGGGTCATTGGAGCTATGGAAGAAAATGATATTGCTTGGGTTCCCCAATCAGATACTGAAATCAATGACATGTCTGACATCTGAGCTTAAGGACAGAAAATTTTAAAGCTACTAAAACATGAGATCTGTATAATTGACATGTATGTTCCACAGGATCCAGTCTCTGCCATTTTCTAGCTGTACTGTCTTGAGCACATTACTTCACCTCTCGTGCCTCAGCTTCCTACGTTAAAAGGGAGATAATAAGGTACCTACTTCAGAGAGTGGGTGTGAGGACTGAAAATGTTAGTGTGTATTAAACACACACATCTTGTTGTTTGCTATTTATTATTATCTGTATGACTTGTTCTTCGCTGCAAATTTTGTACAAAAACACAGCCTGTTCTTGTTCAGGAAGTACAAAGATGGTTGTTTTTCTTCTTGTTGGCTTTTTCTTCCTCTTCTCCCCACCTTCTTCCCGAAATGGAAGGACGTGTGCTCCTGGTCTCCTCTGTGGTCACTCTGAGGTCATGGCAACACTGAACAGAGAAATGGGCCAAGTGTCCGGCAAGGCCAGGGATAATATAAATGGACTTAGCAGATTAAAAATATGGACAGCACCTAATGAAATGAGATTCATCTTGGGAGGAAAATGCAAATGACTTTATCTAGGAAGAAATAGTCCAATGCATATTCAGCCTGGAAGGGAAGAAGAGTGTCTCTCAGGGAGATGGACATAAGGGGCAGGAGAGGGAAGAACTCTGACAGGAATAGGGCAGCATTCCTGCTCTGCACATCATGACCCCAGGGAAAGGAGATATTCCTCGTAAATATCTCCTCATCCTATGGACTGTTTATTTTGCTTCATTTGGGTTTTCCAATTCTAACAGAGGCCAGGGGTCAAGTGGTTGGTGTCATTTGTTCACCAAAAATAGTTTTGTCAGTTGCATTAGTCATTCTTTTGGCAGCTTTAACAACCAAATTAGAGCCATCGCACATAGTCTGAACCGCTGCTGGACACTGTGCCCTCATGACAAGCACAAATGCCAAGCCTAGTACAGGGACAGATCTCAGCAGCACTGCACAGACACAGCCTTGGGCTCCAAAGCTAACGCCCAAAAATACACTCGGCACAGAGCTCGTGCTGGGTGCTGCGAGGCCAGCCCTCTGGCTGTACCTCCCAATCGATTGTAGCTGGAGCCTGCCACTCTTCTCCTGGTGGGGCACATCATCTCAGGAGGCTTTGTGTCTGTAGACAGGAGAAATGGACTGCTCTTAAGAACTAAGTATGAAGCGGTAGTGTGCAGCTGACTGATTAAGCTGGGAGAGAACCCACTCATCATCCATTCAGCAAATGCTTCTTTAGTTCTCTCCCAAAGCAGCAGACGCAATGGGGGTCACAGAGAAGAGCCAGGCATGGGTCCTTGTCTTGATGAGTTTACATGCTGTCAGGAGAGACAGACTGGGACGTAAATAAATGCAGGACTAAATCAGATATAATGAGGAGAGAAAAGCTGAAGAAATTACTTCCAGCTCAGAAAGATCTGAGAGCCTAGTGAAGGAAGAGGGTCTTTCTTAAGGCCTGGAAGGACAGGTAGGAATTCAGCAAGTGAACATGTTGGGGAAGCAGGGAAACAGAGATGCCCACGTTCCAGGTTGAGGAATAGTGGGAATGAAGGCTGGGGGAAGAAGGGGGCTCGCCTGGGGAGTGGGGAGTTGAGCTGGAGTGACGGGTCTGGGAGTGGAGAGAGAAATCCCAGAAGGGAAGACATTCTGATCCTGCGGGGCCTTGCCTACCTGGTTAAGGAATTTGGACTTTGCTTTGCAGGCAAAAGAGAACCAATGAAAGTTTCTGGTCAGGGGAGTGACATACTTGTTGCTGTGCATGAGATAGATTCCTCTGGAAGCAACGTGCAGTAGAACAGATTAGTAGAAGTGGCAGTGAGGAGAACAAGGAGGAAATTGCACACTCCCCACATTATATTGACTAAGGTCTCAGCCAGGGCTGGGGCAGTGGAGATAGAGGGTAGGGACTGCGTGAGAAGCACATCAACCCTGTGTGGGCTGGGAGCTCGGGGGGATGACAGCCTCTCACAAGGTTCAGAATGGATCAGTATCTGTCTCGGCCTCTAACTATGACAACTTGGACAAGTCCCTTAGCCTTCTCTGCATTGTTTTTCCTCTGTGAATTGGGGACTATAACTCTGGCCTCTGATACAATCAGCAGAAACGGAAAAATAAGATGCATTCAACCTCATGAAGTGTTTACAGCTCACTGGAGTAAAGGTGCCCTAAATCTACAACAACCTTAGCAGCCCCAAAGAAAGCCAATTGTTTTAAAGCAATAGGATTAATGGGTGGTACTTTTCAGTCCTTACAACCTTCTTATTGTTGAGCTGCCTCAATTTCCTTTTTAAAGAAACTTTTCCTTCTCAAGGTTGAAAAGAAAAAGATCTGAAGGTCATCATAAACTAAAGTGAACATCAAGGCAAGAATGTTTCTATAACTAAGGACATCATCAACACACCTTGGAAATCACAGGATCTGTCAATAAGGGGTTTCATTGTCAAAATCTGCTGATTTCTTTTATGGATCCCAGATTCTTGATTCACTAAAATCTATTAGACCATAATCTCCATCGGGGAAATGAACAGAGCTATCTTGTTCACCTGTCACATCCTCATCATCTAGCTCAGGCACCCAGTCACTGAAGGAGTGAATGACATGAGTGAGCTACACGGTCTCCCCCAGTGAGCACGCAGTACGTTCTCCTACCAGTGAGAAGTCGCAGAATTATTTCAATCAGACCTCTCTAACAGCACAAGGGAAAATGTTCAATGGACCCAAGCAAATTTTTCTAGGGGGAGAACTTATATTTTTAAATCTGTATATATATTTCTATATGAACTTTATTTCCTGCAGACTGACTTCTTTCTGTCTCATTCACATTTTTCTTAAGGATCTCTACACGTATGACATGCTAAGGCAGAAAAGGGTCATGATTAGCATCATCATTTGGGTCAGGGCTCTAAGTGATAAGTGAGAAAAACCTATTTAAACTGGCTCATATTATAGAAAAGTACTTGTCTTCAAGCATGACTGAATCCACACATTCAAACAATGCCAGCAAGAGTTTGTCTCTCTCCATCTCTTGGTTCTTCTTTCTTCTGTGTTGGCTTAATTCTCAACTGGATTCTCCTTTGTTAGTGGCAAAGAGTCCAGAAACTTCAGGTTTAAAGTTCAGGAGGGAAAAAGAAAGCTTTTCTTTCTCAGTGATTCCTGCTAAATTCCCAGAATTGCCTCTCATTGGCTGAGCTTGGGTCACCTGCCCATCCCTGCACCAATCACCGGGATTCTAATTGTGCGAGGCCAGCCCCAGAACAAGGGGAGTAAGATCCATCCTGCTTGAACCACAGAGAATATAAATAGAGGAGTGGGAGGAGGGGTAGGTTCCCAAAGGAAAATCAGGTGCTGTTAACAAAAAGGGTAAATGGATGCTGGGAAGACTAGACTGGCAGGTGTCACCGTCTCCATCCATCTAGAAAGAGGATGAGTAGGGCCACATCGGATGGGCTGTCAGAAAGAAAGTGATTAAGCCTTTTGCCACTATGGATACTATGCATGTGCTTAATGATAACAGATGAGATCCAGCACAGCCAGCAGCTGCAGAAAAGGAGCCAGCAGGGTTGGGAGTGGAAACCAAGCAGCAATCCATCTTACAGCCTAAGAGTTCCCTCAAGTCTGTTTTACTACATGAAATGCCCAGACTGACTCAGGCACTTTTCAAGCTGCAAAACTTGCTCTCATGCTCAGCAGATATATTTGAAGCTGTTTTATGACCAACAGTTGAACAGGAGGAAATTAAGGGAGGAAAATCAAGGATACAGCTTCATGCATAAAACTCAGCCACACAATTAACAGAGCCCACATCAATCACCCATCAGTTAGGCCTCAGTGGTATGATGGTTCTTTGTCAGCAGAAATACGTGGATCCTGATAGGCAAGGAGGGTTGATGCCAATATAGCTGAAAAACCTAAACGTGGGGCCTCTATCATTAATTAATCAAGCAATCACTCTCTTTGTGGTATTTGTGTGATGTTTGGTAATTGGGTTTTTTAGTGTTTCTCTCCCTTTAGCCCCAGCTCTTTATCACACCTAGCATTCCTTTATCTAGACGTTCCAGTGGAAGATGAGATGTGTTTTTTTTTTTTTAAAGATTTTATTTATTTATTTGACAGAGACAGACACAGCGAGAGAGGGAACACAAGCAGGGGGAGTGGGAGAGGGAGAAGCAGGCTCCCCGCGGAGCAGGGAGCCCAATGTGGGGCTCGATCCCAGGACCCTGAGATCATGACCTGAGCCGAAGGCAGACGCCCAACGACTGAGCCACCCACGCGCCCCGAGATGTGTTTTTAATAATAATAAAACCCTTGTATTTGTAGATCACTTTGTACTTTATAAAATGGCTCACTAGAGTCTTCCAGTGGCCTTTGAAGATAAGCAGGACAAATATTATTCTCCCAAGTAACTACCCGAGTGTCTGGCTTGGAGTCTGGCTTGAAAAATGCCAGCAGAACCCAATTCTCTTGCAGGCAGAGTAAGACGTCTTCTAGTTCTGCTGGTGGAGTGTTCTGGAACCTTGGTTTAGGGTGAAGCACAGACAGGTGGAGCCACCTAGTCAGAACAGAATCACCCTTAGTACTTGTAGTCTGGGGTCCCAAGGCAGCCCTACACAAGCGCAAAGGCAGGAAACGTAGCTGGGCTTGAACAGAAATATCTCAGGCCAACGAGCAGTAATTCCATAGACAGGAAAGAAAAACAACCAAATAGGAAATCTGAAGAGATGCATTTCATAAGATAATACAAAGATGCTCTAACGATCCTCCTATTTGTGCTGTGATTAAGAATTCTTCGTACTTCCTTGCAATGCACTATCCCATTAGTCTTCAGTCTCTTAGACCAGAAGTATTGGCATCTGCATGGCTTTGGGAAATCTTGAGGAAAGAGTTGAGCTCCTACAGCTGAGGGACTTATGTCTTTCAGATGCATCTCTCCAAAGCTGATAAAGTAGGAAATGTACTCAGACCATGGTTCTTTGTTTTAATAAGAAAAATAGTGGCTTATTGAATTAATGTTGGTTACTTTTTTGCATGACCCTGAGGCCCATGCTTGGAAACACTATCCCTAAAAATGATCATTATAAAAACACTTTAAAAATCATTTACTTATTCATTTAGTTTACCAACTTTTTCAAGGCCATGATGCCCAGTTCTACAGTGGTACAGATGACAAAGATAAAAAGGTACAGTTCCTAACCTCAATGGCTGGACACATAAGCTAATCATTATAATCACTGAGCACTTGCCATATCCAGGCACTGTGCCAAGTGCCTTCTTTGTATTATTTCTTTTAATCCTTCCCGTTGGGGTGCCTGGGTAGCTCAGTCGTTAAGCGTCTGCCTTCGATTCAGGTCATGATCCCAGGGTCCTGGGATCGGACGCCTCATCGGGCTCCCTGCTTGGCAGGAAGCCTGCTTTTCCCTCTCCCACTTCCCCTGCTTGTGTTCCCTCTCTCGCTGTGTCTCTCTCTGTCAAATAAATAAATAAAATTAAAAAAAAAAAAAGAAGTGTTAATCCTTCCCGTAACCAAAGAGGTAGGTATTATTATTACTGTCATTTTACAGATGACTAAACTGAGGCTCACAATGGTTAAGTGACTTGACCAAGCTCACGTGGCCAGTTAGAAGTGGAGCTGGGAGCCAAGCTCGGGCCGTCCAAACCTTAACACATACTCTTAACTCCATACCATGAGTACACTAGTCATGGGATGAATAAAGTTCAGTGGTAGCACAAGGAAAGAAGCAGCAAAATATGCACAAAGGACTTAGTTAAGTATCGCAGGAAAGAGAGCATTTGAGCTGAGACCTCAACTAGCTTGGAAAAGACAATCCTAGCACAGGGAAAAGCATTGCCTAAGCACAAAGGCAGGAAGAAGCCTGGTGTATTCTGTGACATACAACTAGACCAGAGAGGCTTGGGCATCAAGCAAAGGTTGGAGAAGAATGGGAGGTAAGGCTGGTGAGGAAGGCAGGACCTGAATACCATATCATCAATTACACAAGGTATCTGTGTAAATATCCTCAGATATGAAACAAATACGTCATTTAATTTGTCTGGCAATTAATAGCTCTCACTGCCTGATTACCATCAGAGTGAACTTGACTTTAGTTTGCTGGGGTCCAGTCTCCTTGATGAACAGGCTACTTTTCACTGTTACTGTTTAATGTTAAAGATCTCTTCACATAAAGACTTTATGTTAGGCATCTGACTCTTGATTTCGGCTTAGGTCATGATCTCAGGGTCATTAGATTGAGCCCCGCATCTAGCTCTTTGCGGAGTGTGGAACTCGCTTGGGATTCTCCCTCTGCCCCTCCCTCCTGCTTATTCTCTCTCTCTCCCCACTCACATGCTCCCTCTCTTTAAAAATAAATAAATACAAAAATAAATAAAAATAAAATGTTACAAATTATCTATGGAATCTAAACTAATCAGTTTAGAGTCATGAATTTGAATTCATCAAAATGTATCCTTACTCCATATAATTGAAAATGTGTATAAATATAATTGGTTAAAAAAGACTAGAAGAAAATATACCGATATTTTAAGAGTTGTCTTTAAATGCTGGGATATTTTCTGTAGTTTCCAAATTTTCTATAATGATCATAGATCACTTTGAGGAATACAGAAAGAAATTTTTCTACAATGGAGACCAGACATTTAAAAAAATCAAAGTAATACACGCATGTATTTCAAAAGGCAAATTTTCCCAAAGGACTAATAATGAAAACCTTACTTTGTCCTTCACTACCCACTCAGTCTTACCCCCAAAGTCAACGCACTAACTCTTCAACATGTTCATTCTGTAGTTAAACAGAAATATGTAGTTCTTCTATGGTTCTGCAGTACACATGGGTTTTTATGCTATGTCTGATTTTGTCAATTTTAGACATTCAACTTCCTGCCATTAGATTTAGCTCACATGCATCACCTCCCACCTGTCGTTCCCAACTTCCCAATATGGTTACAACACATATTTAGTTTCTCTATTGTTTGGTTACTTAGAAATTTTAGGTAATACACGTGCACCATCATTTCCTATTTCACCAAATGTAGTCAGTCTCCCTTCACATCCCTGTGGGTACAGTAAGAACATTGGTGCTCCTAGACTTACCCTTGGCTCTTCTTTCTCCTTCTTCAGCATTCCAATCTTAGAGCGTTCAAGTTGATAACATTTACACTTGGTTCTGTAATGATAATTCAATCTTCTGTGCTTCTTCTATCAGTTCATTCTAAAATTTGAAAACTAATAACAGCATTTACATTATTGTGACTATGTAAATGGTATTCACAAGGAGCCATGTAGTATTCTGTGAGTATAATTTCTTCCTAATACGTGCTTTTGTTTCTCTTGATTCTAACACTACTTTAAAATGTTTCAGCACATCAGGTATTCTATAGTCTCCTTTTTTCCCAGTAGACCTCTCTCCCAGGGCCTCTGGGTTGCATGCTCTGCAGGTGCAATGGACAGTGTGGTTGCTTCTCCCAAACCCATCCCATCCCAGATCAGTAGACTGAGACAACAGTCACATTCTCGGTGAGGACTTTCCTGGAGGTCTTCCCTAAAACTCCATCGCCCTTCAGCACTTGCTGTCCCCTCCTCTGCTTTGTGTATCCACCAGTATACATCACCATACAGCATGAAGGTTTTTTACATACTCATTTGTTATCTGTGTACCTAAATCTAAGCTTCATGAAGGCGGAGAGTTTTGTCTGTGTATTCTCTGCTTTATCCCAGTGCCAAGAACAGTGTCTGGCACACAGTAGGCCCTAAGTGGAAGAATCAAAGTGACTCCATGTCCTTTCCTAGAGACTCTTCTGGGGATGAGTAGCCCTTCTAGACCAGTTTGGGGCAATAAGACGTGAGGAGATACTTGCTGGGAAGGAGAAGCCAGTCTCTCTCCTGTTAGGTATGTACAAAGAAGCATTTGTTCAGGTTGTTTTTGGCAACCATCTCATGACCAGGAGGAAGAGCAGCTTTAGGATGAAGCCAATACCAGGATGACAGAGCAAAAATGGTAAAGGCTGGGTCTCTGTTGATCTTTGAACCATCGAATCCATCTGGGAGACCTCCCTACCTGTGGTTTTTGTTTAAGCCAAAGGATTTTCCATTACTTTACAGTCAAGAATCTTATCTGTTACCTTAGTTCTGCTGGATGCCTGCTGTCTTAGGAATCCTCCTCACTGCCTTTCTGAGTCACGCTTTCGTAGATCCTGTGTCTTCCTTTGTTTATTTATTCTCTTGTTTTACTAGAACACATGATGAACAACTTCCTGAGAAGTTGTTTTTTTCTAAGTCCTTAAATGTCTCAAAATGTTTTTTGTTTTTTGTTTTTTTTTTAAAGATTTTATTTATTTATTTGAGAGAGAGAGAATGAGAGAGAGCGAGTACATGAGAGGGGGGAGGGTCAGAGGGAGAAGCAGACTCCCTGCTGACAGCAGGGAGCCCGATGCGGGACTCGATCCTGGGACTCCAGGATCATGACCTGAGCCAAAGGCAGTCGCTTAACCAACTGAGCCACCCAGGCGCCCCTGTCTCAAAATGTTTTAATTTCTCCAGTATACTTCATTGATGTGTTGGGTAGGTAACGAATTCTAGAAGGAAATCATAATATCTCAGATTTTTGAAAATTTTAATCACTCAAATTGCCTTTTACCATCCATTGCTGCTGATGGGATATTTGGGTGATCTAGCTTTATTCTGGAAAACAGGATTGCCACATTTAGCAAGTAAAAATACAGAACACCTGATTGAATTTGCATTTCAGATAAACAAGGAAATATTTGGGACATATTTATTCTAAAAAATTATCCATTGTTTATATGAACTTCAGATTTAATTGTGTGTCCTGTGTTTTATCTTTTAACCCTGTTGGGAAAGTTTTAGGATATTCTTATTGTCCTCTATGTCCTGGAATTTCACAGTATTTTTTAGAAGATTTTATATATTTATTTATTTGAGAGAGAGCACGAGTTGGGGAGAGGGACAGAGGGACAAGCAGACTCCCTGCTGAGCGGGGATTCTGACACAGGGCTCGATCCCAGGACCCTGAGATCATGACCTGAGCTAAAGTAACCGAGTAAGCCATCCAGGTGCCTCTCACAGTATTTCTAGGTGTGAGTCTTTAAAAAAAAAAAAAACAACTCATCATATTAATGCTAATTGAACCCCAAGAAAGAGGGTATGGTTTTTGTTGACATGTTTAACTGGTGAGTCACAGTTGCTTCCATGCTCCAGCCCTCTGTCAGTTTGAGTTTGAGGAAATGGAGCAAGAAAAAAAGTTTTGTCAAACACAGAGTTTAAAATTTTTTAGAGAAAGTACTATCAGAAGAGAGGCATGGGAAGACTCCAGTGTACTCCATATAGGGCCTGGTCCTCTAGTTAAATTATCTGGTTTGCAGCCTGGCCACCCAGCATCAGTGAACAATCTTAGGAAAGGACCCAGAATTCAGGCTAAAGAGCCTTGCTTTGTAAGAGTGAATATTCTGAACACATCCTGAATTTACCATGTAATTGCTCTGCTGTGAACATAGCATAGAGATATACTATCTCCAAAGGAGAAGATGATTTGCTTGTGAGATACATATGTCCTGGGGTTATCTCCGAGTGAACTAGCCAGAAAGTAAGTGAAGAGGTAGAGAGATAAGAAGTAATCACTTTGGAAAGTAGTGGTAAAATCAGGCAAGGAAGAAACAGGTCAAAGAAATTAGAAGGAGAGCTATAGAGTCATGAGAGAGGAGATTAAAAAAATAACTTCAGATTCATTGAACTGGACATGACGTTAGAAATCACCTGGGCCAGCCCCTCCTCTTACCAGTGACATTACCCAGGCTGAGGGAGCAGAAGGGGCTTGCTGAGAGTCACAGAACCAGACCATACCAGTTCCCCTGATTCCCAGTCCAGTGTTTATTCCACTCCATTGACGCTGCCGTTTGGGACTTACTGCACAACAGCGCTATTTAATCATCTTGACAGCCTCTGAGAATGATAAACTTTCTCCGCAATGATCTGACTCAGCTCAGAGTAGCAGCTTCACCAAATGCCCCATTAAAATGCAGTCAACTCCAAGGGGGTGGTGGATTTCAGAGGGCTTGCAGAAGGTTCCCCTGACCAAAAATATTGCCTGCATCCACCTGCCTGTGTGTCTGAAATGAAACGTTGAAAATGTCTGTTGTAATGCAAATGACTACATTTAACATTTTGCTTCTATCTTTGTAGCAGCTCCTTAACAAAGATGAAGGTCTTGATGGAATGTGACATGGACAAATATGTCTTGATTGGACAGGGGTAGAATGATTAGACAATGGCCTGAAATGTATTAGGACCCATCAGGTACAAATGGCAGCAGGTGCCTACTTCACCATCATCATTTCATATCAGAACAAAGCAACAGATTGCTTTGTGCTCTAATCATTTTCCTGTCATCAGATTTCACTTTCGGTGTCTGATGTCACAGTAAGATATTTTTGTAGACCTAGTTTCCTTGATTACTTGAATAATTCACATTTTGTATCTGAATATGGGATGTTTTCAGCAGAACAAAGTTCCTTTAAATGGCAATCTTGATTTCAGCAACAAGAATTGCTATGTCTGGACTCAAACTTGAAAATGTATTTTCCACATGTGAAGGTCATTTGCCTTCTTCTCCTTGTGGCCAGAAGTTAAGGAAGATGAAGATTGAAAGATGGCCACTGGTTTTTGCCAACAAAGAGCATGTGTAATAGAGTGATAGGGGCCAAGGATAGATTGCCATGCCTGGTTAAGAAGTGAATGCAGGTGAAAACGTTGGGAAAAATAATGTAGACAGCCTTTAGAGAAGCTTGACTATGGCCACAAAGAGAAAATATTTTATTGAGATGTTTGATATTGATTGATTGGTTGGTTTTAAAGGTGGGAGAGACTTGAATGTTTCTATTATCTTGGGGGAATGAGGTAGGGCCTCAGCTTCTTCAGCTGCATATTGCAGAAATGCTAGTACCACCATAAATAAGTCTGTCCAAGGTCACCTAGCCAACTGGCCAAACTATCAGGATTGAAATCTGGGTCTTTTAACAGCTTGTTCTCTTGGGTGCATGTCTCTCCATTTTGCAAATGTTGGGTTTTCAGTGGGTCATGGGAGGATATAGGTGGTTATTTCTGTACAAATACATTTGGAAAGAGCTGTTAGGTCCTCTTGGGCATGGAAGGGACAAAGAAAGCAAATACTTGGCTAAGTAAATGCATTCCATTTGTCAGACACTAGGGTAAGCACTTTACATATAACAAGTTATTCAATCTTCATAGCAACTATACAAAGCAGATAAAGTTACTATCTTTATTTTACAGAGAAAGACATTGAGGCTCAAAAAGATTAAGTAACTTGCCCAAGATCACATAGCTAGTACAGGCCAAATCAAAGAGCCCATGTCCTTAACCACTAGATTATACTGTCTCTCATGGGAATGCAGAGTAATACTGATTTATACCACAAATTAGCAAATAATATTTTAAAATAATCACAACTTAGTTTTTTCTAGGCACAGTCATATTTATTGTCCTATTTTATCTTATTTTACTTTCAGAGCAACCAGTTGTAAGACAACTAAGGCAGAGAACACCATCTGCATTTGAGAGTAGGGAGACACTGAAGCACATTCTCTCCCTCTCTTCCTCTCTTCCTCTCTCCCCCTTCACCCCCACCCCAACACACACACACACACACACACCTATTAGGAAGTAATGGAGCCTGGGCTGCCTCAGTGCCCAAATTTGCTGCAAAGTTGCCAGGACCTTTAAGGGAAGAGATTCAGTCCTCTGCTGCTTTTAGCAAGTAACACCTGGTGTCCAAGGTAGAGAAAATAAACCCATTCCATCAAAATGCCAGAACATAGGCCCTCGAGCTGCTTTATCAGAGAACTAGGAGAGAGGATTCATAAGTAATAACCAAGGAAACTATTCCTAGTAATAGAAACTCTTAAAAAAATAAATGTAGCATGTCTTGACCCCTTCTAGACTTCTTCCCCCTTCCAAGTGACCTACAGTCACTTGGCATCAGAGAGCTCTTTGGTGAGATGGTGATTTGCAATTAGCTTTAGGAATAAAAGAGTAAACACAAGTTGGTCCCACATGCTCTTGACACATAACAGACCATTTAGAAAGGCAGTATTAATCAGTTATGGAAAGGAATCACTAGTGTGAAGAACAAAAGTCAGCCCAGGTGTGATTTGTTGATAATTTGGAGGAAGGGCCATGTCTTATTTATCTTTGCACCCCCAGTACCCGGAACAATGTTTGGTGCACAGTCAGTGCCCAATAAATTTTGTTTAATGACTGACGAACATTAGCCAGCACATAATGATGGCTGTTCCTGCCACCATGTTCCGATTCTCAAAAACCAATGATTATGCCTGTAAAATCTACTTAGTTGGGCAGAAGGAAAATCAAAATGGCACCAAAAAACTCTGGCCTGAAATTCCTAGAGAATTGCCTCAACTTTTAACTCGCTTGACTTGTAGCATTCTGACTTTAATGAAAGCGATTCTATCATTGGTGGGTAAGTTTTTAGACCAACTATAAAATTCTTGTATCTTGATGTAGAAGAATAAAGGTGTTCAACAACAGCATAGAACCATATTCCCATTGCAATTATGTTTACTTGGCAAGATTTATTTGGAGCTCCAATCTGAGATGGCAGAAAGAGACATTCTCTTGCTGGAGTCCCAGTTTCAGATTCAGGAACTCCTTTTTAACCCCCTTTCAACTCTGTCTTACCTTCCATTACCTGTACACCCCTAGTCATCCTGCTCTGAGTCCCGATGGAAACCTCTTCTCTTACTATTTCCTGAATCTCAGTGAATGGCACCACCCAAGGACTCCAGTCTGACACTTTGGAATCATCCTTACTCAACATGCCCCTCACTGCAATCACACACACACACACACACACACACACACACACACACACACACACACACATCTTAACAGGCTACCAGGTACCAGTGATTGTACCTTAGCCATTACTGTAGTTCAGGACATTATCTCTCGGAACTCCTGCAAAATGTTTCTGTGTTCCAGGGAGAAGAAAGCTATAAATGCTGTAAGTCTTTTTGCCATTTCTATGCATGGAAAATTACTTGAATTCATAGGTTTGTAAGTGTACTCAGGTGACTACAACATTGAGGTAATAGATGAGACTGTAGAAGGGGATAAACTCTCCAAAAAGGGCACACTCATTCTTCAGGACCTTGGAGAGAACCAGCAGAGGCAGCAGATCAATAGATGTAGGCAAGTGTTGTCAGAACCAGCTCTGTGAACAATGCCAAATGCGGGAAAGAACTCAAGTTAGATATTCCAGTCACAGATTTTCTTTCTGGTTCTTGCAACCTCGAATCCATTCCTGTTTCAGGGCTTTCTCACCAGATGTTTCCCCTGACTGTGGAACCCTTTGGCCCCGTATATTTGCTTTGCTGTCCGCTCCTCCACGTTGAGGAGGAGCTCAAATGACTCTGCAGTAAAGCCTTTCTTCAGCCACTCTTATCCTATTTCCTCATAACAGTTATCACTATTTGCAACCATGGTACATATTCATTTGTCTACTTGACTGTTGTCTCCCTCACCTTCACAGAAAGTAAGCTCCATGAAAGAACAGACCATGTCTGTCATCTCTGCAGTGTTTAAAACATACCTGAAACCCTGAAGGCACTCTATAAATATGTGACAAATGAGCAAATGAAATAAGACAAGCAATGAGAGCAGGCGATTAGATTTGAGGCTGAGGAGACTATAGAGGACCTTGAACTGAATGGTTTGAGCTAATACCAGACACTTATTGTTGGGTTCAGAGAAACAGGATCCGAGATTCCATGTATAGGTTTGTGTTAGCATGACCCATGTGGAAATGAGCATCTAACAGATCCATTGGGTGACACCACCAACACTACATTTTCATTTCTAGGTTAACCAATACATTTTGAACTAATAAAAGCAAGACAATTCCATATTTGGATCTCTGCAAAAGCAGAAGGGAATGAGGAATGTTTCCCCATTTACTTCCTCTAATTAGGTACTTCGATTTTCTTAGTGACATCAAGTGGAGACTGACCAGGCAAATCACTGAATGGGTTGTTTACCCCATAGAGGTCAATGAGTAAAAACTGTTGTACCTGAGCCCTTATCTTTTTAAAAAGATTTTATTTATTCATTTGAGAGAGAGAGAGAGAGAAAGTATGAGAGAGTGCGAGCACACGAGCGGGGAGAGGGGCAGAGGGAGAAGCAAGCTCTCCTCTGAGCAGGGAGCCCAATGCAGGACTCGATTCCAGACCCTGGGATCATGACCTGAGCTGAAGGCAGGTGACTGAGCCACCCAGCCGCCCCCTCCTGAGCCATGATTTACAGAATTCTTAGGAAATGGGAGAGTCTTGTGGCCAGGGGGCTGGGATCCTGCCATCTCTGCCAATGAAGAAGGCGCACACCCGGGTGGTGGGACCAACTGTCTGCCCAAGATTTGAATTTGGTAAATGGGTTTTATTTGGCCCACATAATGGTTTTAAGTTTTTAAAATTAACCACCAGCATTTTATTTTATTTTTATCTTTTCAAGCAGATTGTACACTCAGTGTGGAGCCCAACATGGGGCCTGAACTCACAGCTGTAAGATCAAGACCTGAGCTGAGATCAAGAGTCGGACGCTTAACCAACTGAGCCACCCAGGCACCCCTTGCAAGCATTTTAAAAATCAGAAGAGTTCACATAAAATAAAGATTTCCAGCCCGTCTTAAAAAGGTAGAAGTTCTAGAAATACCGGCCTTTGAATTCCCACCTGACAAAAATCACCTGACACTACGTAGCTGCTGTGCTCTTTACATGGGAATTGTAGTTTCAGTGCTGCCAGACTCCCTAGCATTTTTCCCTTTGCACCCCTGAGCCTACCCCACTTATTTACCTTAACTGTGTGGCCCTTGAAGGCATTTGAAATACAAGGATTAGATGGTTCTAGGCATTGGGGGCATGAGAGTGATTAAGAAGACAAAATGTCTATAAGGAATTAATGCGTCCATTTTTCCAAAAAAGCAACAAATTTGGGATACATTGCTACGGGCATGGACCTCGCAATTCTATGCACTATACAGATATTTATGAGGACACTGTACACTATTTTGCACAGTGTCCCCTTAAAAGAAGATCCGGTGATCTTTTGTATCTCCTATGTGCATACAGATGTGCACATAGGAGATACTCAACAAATTTTTACTGAATAAATTAATGAGGGGCTCAAGAGTGTTCATCAAAATCCTAAACCCTAGAGGTGCCTGGACAGCTCAGTCAGTTAAGCATCTGTCTTTGGCTCAGGTCATGATCTCAGGGTCCTGGGATCAAGCCCTGAGTCAGGCTCCCTGCTCAGCGGGGTGTCTGCTTCTTCCTCTCCCTCTGCCTCTCCCTCCCCACCCCCGCCCTTGCTCATGCTCTCTCTGTCTCTCAAATAAATAATCTTTTTAAAAAATCCTAAACCCTAAAAAATATTATGAACTACTGCTATACATCTTCCAGCTTCTGAATCCACTGTGCTTCTTTTTTTTCCTCTTATTTTCCCTCCCGGTTTTAATACAGAACTAATACTAGAGATGTAAGTAAAACCCATTAATTAATTATAGATAGGCCTGCTTAATCAATCATCAGTTTGTCTGCTTGTGTTCATGTGATGTGGTTTGATAGTGCTGTCATTACATTAGTGAAGCCAGGACTTGTTAGTGTGGAGATATGAGTCCTGGCCTGGCTCTACCACTAACTGGTTGTGGTTCTTTGAACAAGTCACTTGGCTCTCTGGCCGAAGTTTGCTCATTCGTATAATTATGTGATCTCCAGGGCTCCTCTCCGCTTTACAGTCTCTGTTTGTGTGAAAAACAGACCCATACGAGGTAAGAAGCTGGAAAGCAGAGCAAACGGAGTCTAGCAAGGAAAGACTAAGACGATGTTTTTTCTTCTTCCCCAATAATTAAGGCAAGGAGGCCTCCAAATGCCTGGGCAGCAATCCATGGAGGGACAGGAGTGGAACATGAACTCATTAGCAGGATGTTGAGTAAAACTCAGAAAGGAAAAGAGTAACGGGGAGGGAGTCCAACTGGAGACTGAGAATTCTAAAGAAAGAATGGAAAAGTACTGTTAATTAGGTCACTTAGAAACTGAACAACTGAATGTAATTCTTGCTGAAGCAATAAGAAAACAGCCAGGGGATGCATAATAGGGACAGGAATACATGCTAACAGACAAAAACAGGATCCCCAGGATCCCCAAGTAATTCAGGACAATAAGCCTCAGGCAAGCCAATAGATATCAGGTAGAAAACGGCCCTTGAATTTCAGCACAGTTTTCAAAAATATACAGACGAAGCACAAAGTAAGTGCTCAGAAAATATTTGCTGAATTAAATTATATTATTAAAAGCTCAGGTGTTCTTCACTATGTAAAAACTCTGACATGAAGAAAATAAAAAATATGAAAAGTCTCAGAGTAATTATTCCTTTTTATAAAAGGATTCACTGCTGGGGCACCTGGGTGGCTCAGTGGGCTGAGCTTCTGACTCTTGGTTTTGGCTTGGGTCATGATCTCAGGGTCGTGGCATGGAGCCCCGTGCCCTGTGTTAGGCTCCATGCTCAGTCTGCTTGGGATTCTCTCTCACCCTCTCCCTCCCCACCCCCCGCCCCTCCCCTTGTTCGTGTGCATACGCGCTCTCTCTCTCTCTAAAATAAATAAATAAAATTTTAATTAAAAAAAGGATTCCCTGCATGGATAATTTCATGAAACAGAATCTTTCACCTTTAAAATGTAAAATTAAAGTATTTCTACCTACAAAGATTTTTCATTAGCAAATAAGAGTTCAGAATCAATGCTTTATTTAATTAGGATCCACTTTTCCTAACACAGTATCAGGCACAGAGGGAGAGTTAAATGGCTTGCAGTGAATAGACACATGGGTTTTGTTTACCTACTGTTGCATATCAAACCTCCCTAATTGAATGGCTTAAAACAACAGCCTTCTTATGTCTCACAGTTCCCTAGGTTGACTAGGCTTGGTGAGAAATTCTTCTTGTGGTCTCACTTGGGTTGTCCCGTGTGCTTGCAGTCAGATGGCAATGGAGTTATGTTGAGGCTCCTCGCCTTCTTGGTATAGTCTCAAGCCTCTCCCTCTCCATGTGGACTCTACCTGTGGTTTTTGCAGCAGGGCAGCCAGACTTCCTACAGGACGGTGGCTCAGGGATCCCCAAAGTATAAAATCAGAAGCAGCCAGGGCTTCTGAAGACTTGGGTCGGAGCTAGCAACACAGTGTCCCTTCCGACATAGTCCATGGGTTAAAGCAGGTCACAGGGCCAGCCCAGGGTCAGTGAGTGAGGGAACTACAGAAGGATAGGAAAAAGAGGTGTGGCTCACTGGGGCAGTTTTTGTAGACTAGCCATACCAGCTTGCCCTCACTCTGGGCCAGTAACTTCCATTGAGGCAAGAAGCAGGCTCAGAGCCACATATCTGCAAACACGGGCCATTCTTATGAAAAAGGAAGAATGACTCAGTGAGAGCCTAGAGGATGAAACCAGGAGCCAAGGAGAACCATTCCTAAAAAGCAAAATTGTGCTTTAATCAAGGAACGTTCCCTGCCTGGAGTCAGAGAAATTGGGACATATGCCAGGCTGGATTTTTCAAAATTGCTATAAATCAGTGACTGCTCATGTCTCCCTTTCTCTCTCTTTGTACACAGGAAAGTCAACTGTAGTTTTTCTGTCTCTTTCATTATTATATGATGGGTGGGTGAGGGGCAGATAACTTGTCCTTTGGTGTTCTCTGCACCAGAGGAAGTGCATATAAGTGACTGCCCCCAGGGAGTCCCATCCATACCAGCACCTGATTTAGTGGACAGCATCCTGGGTTTTAACCCGATGCCATATTATGCTGAGATTTGTAGGTAGGGGTGAGTGTATTTTTCACATAGAAAGGACATGAATCAGGGACGCCTGGGTGGCTCAGTCGGTTAAGCGTCTGCCTTCAGCTAGGGTCATGATCCTGGGGTCCTAAGATCGAGCCCTGAGTCGGGCTCTCTGCTCAGTGGGCAGTCTGCTTGTCCGTCCCCCTCTACCCCTCCCCAGCTGATGCTCTCTCTCTCAAATAAATAAATAAAATCTTATAAAAAAAGAAAAGAAGAGAAGAAAGGACATGAATCATTAAAAGCCAGAAGATGGTAGCTAGTCTCCAGAGATGGCTCCCAATGAACCACACCTCCCTACATCACACCATTGTATAGACCCCTCCTTCACTGAAACTGGGCTTTCCTGAGACTTGATTTAACTAACAGAATAAGGCAGAGCTGACACTGTGCCTGCAAGGACCTTAGTTCCATAGGCCTGGAAGCTTCCACTATTTCATTTTTGGAAACCTTGAGCTTTCACATAAGAAGTCTGGCTCTCCTTCTGGAAAGACTGCATGGTGAGATGACATGGAGAAGCCACATGGAGAGGGAGAGGTAAGACCACTTAAAGAGGGAAGAGGCCCAGCTGTGCCAGCATCCCAGCCAAGCCTCCATATAAGTACAACTGCAAGAGAGACCCCAAGAGGGACCAGCAAAAGAACTGTCCCTCTGAGCCCAGTCAACCTACAGAAATTTGAAAGATAATAAAATGGTTGTTTTAAGTCACCAAGTTTTAAAGTATTTCATTCGTGCAGTTATAGAAACTAAAACAGCATCACGGATGAATATGGGCAAAGTATACTATCTGAGGAAGTTACATTTTCATATACTATCCATAAGTTTCTTTTCTCTATTTAAAAAGTATTTGTTGAGCCCCGACATTGGTCAACACATCCTTCTTGTGTGCAGAGGAAAATGGTGTCTCCTTTGCCCCACTTACGTGTTCTTTCCTCAAAAACCAAGCTTAGATTTAGACTTAGGAAAACATCTTTAGGTGAAAGTTGAAATGTTTAGTTAAAAATTTTTAAGTCTGTTTGTCACTGGCTCGAGCGTCCTCAGGCCTGAGGGGAGGTGGTTTTGATGCATTAGCAACAGGAAACCATCACAGATACTAGGGGGGAGCAGTGACATGATGAAGTGGTGTTTGGGAAGGTTCATCTGGCAGCAGAGTGCAGACAGGTTTCAGTGTGTGCGGGTGGGGTAATGAAGCATGACCTCACACACAAGCTGACCTGTGTCCAAACCAGGGTAGATGGGAAAAGAGAGAACTTGATCACAGAACTTAGTCAACTATAGAAAATAAAAGAGAGCATGCCAAAGATTACTGAGACTGGGAGAATAATGATGTCAATAATAATAATAATAATAATAATAAATAATGAAAAGAAAAAAGAAAAAGAAGGAAGAATGTGGGATAATTGGAATAAGAGTCATTCATATATGGGAAGAACAGATCCATCCAGATTTGAACTTACTCATTTGGACAAGAGGACAACCGAACACAGCTATTTTAGAGGCAGTTGATGGTAAAACAAACAAAAAGGCCTGAAGCAGCAGACTATGTAAGAAAGAGGAAGGGAGAGATTCAGGAGCTTCCATGTTTGGCCCACTTGGAATGCGCATGGCTTTGCCCCCCCAGCCAGTAGACAGCATGGCCCAGGTCACATTTAATGTCTGGATCTGAGACCCAGAATTCTGGAGTCCTTTCTAGTCACCCTCCTTCCTAAGAAGATCCTAATACATCAAGGTGGACGCAGGAACCTCAGTGGAGAGTAGAGTGCCGACAAGGAGAGGTTACCAAAGACCAATCCTCTGCGGAGGGGCCAATGACTAAGCTAGTGAATTTGAATCCAAAGCAGATAATTTTCCAACTTCCCCCCAAATTATCTTCAAACAAGCACAATGTCGTTACTTATTGTTATGGGCTGAATGTTTGTGTCCTACCCCCAAATTCATTTGTTGGAGCCCTAATCCCAATGTGATGGTATTAGGATGTGGGGCCTTTGGGAGATGATTAGGTTGCAATGATGTCACCAGGCTAGAGCCCCCATGATGGAAGCAGTGCTCTTATAAGAAAAGGAAGAGAGATTAGAGCTTCCTTTCTCTGCCATGTGATGATATAGCAAGAAATCAGTCATCTATAAGCCAGGAAAAGAGCCCTTATCAAGAACCAAATAGTTATCACCTTCACCTTGGATCCTCAGCCTCCAGATCTTTGAAAAGTAAATGTCTATTGTTTAAGTTGCCCAGTCTACGGTATTTTACTTTAGCAGCTCAAGCTGACTAAGACACTTACCCTTTACATAGATACTGTATTCTACATGGAAGTGAACTTGGTGAACTCCCAGTAAGCTCACAGTGGTTCAGAACAGTTCAAGTTCTCCTGGGGAGAAGCTTGTGTCTCCAATTTCCATGGCACTAGATATTCCTGCATTAAAGCCATAAAGTAAAAATTAACAATGCCTATGAAGACAACAAAGCAGAACTGGAGTTACTTTTGTTTTGTCACTCTATGTGACCACTTGGACTTTTTTATTCATGTTTAAAAGTTTTAAACAGTGAAACACAGTAGCTGGAGTGATCGTTTGAAAATATGCTTAAATGAGGGGCGCCTGGGTGGCTCAGTTGGTTAAGCGACTGCCTTCGGCTCAGGTCATGATCCTGGAGTCCCGGGATCGAGTCCCACATCGGGCTCCCTGCTCAGCAGGAAGCCTGCTTCTCCCTCTCCCACTCCCCCTGCTTGTGTTCCCTTTCTCGCTGTCTCTCTCTCTGTCAAATAAATAAATAAAATCTTTAAAAAAAAAAAAAGAAAATATGCTTAAATGAATCTGAAATCTAGATGCCTCTATAATATATTCTGAAATCCAAAGTGTGTGTCAGGAACTTGTGCGTTAGGACTCAATTGTAGCTATGTATATCATTAAATCTCAATAGTAACAATATTTGTTCTTCCAATCCATGAGCGTGAATGTTTTTCCATTTCTTCGTGTCTTCCTCAATTTCTTTCATAAGTGTTCTATAGTTTTCAGAGTACAGATCTTTTACCTCTTTGGTTAGGCTTATTCCTAGGTATCTTATGGGTTTTGGTGCCACTGTAAATGGGATTGACTGAGCTAGAGGGTATTATGCTAAGTGAAATAAGTCAGTCAGAAAAGACAAATACCATATGATTCCACTCATATGTGGAATTTAAGCAACAAAACAGATGAACATAGGGAAAGGGAAGGAAAAATAAAGACAAGAACAGAGAGGGAGGCAAACTGTAGAGACGCTAAATTCTAGGAAACAAACTGAGGGTTGTTGGAGGGGAGGTGGTTGGGGGATGGGGTAACTGGGTGATGGACATTAAGGAGGGCACATGATGTAATGAGCCCTGGGTGTTATATGCAACTGATGAATCACTAAATTCTACCACTGAAATTAATAATACGGTATATGCCAACTAGAATTTACATAGGGATGCCTGGGTGGCTCAGTCAGTTGGGTGTCTGCCTTTGGTTCAGGTCATGATCCCAGGGTCCTGGGATCGAATCCCACATTGGGATCCTTGCTCAGTGAGGAGCCTGCTTCTCCCTCTGCCTGCCGCTCCCCCTGCTTGTGCTCTGTTTATCTCTCTCTCTGTCTCAAATAAAGATAAAACCTTAAAAAAATAAAATAAATAAATAGAATTTACATAAAGAATTTTTTAAAATCTCAATAGTAATGCCACCATTGCTTAGCACTTAGATAACAATTTTTATTTAGGAAGGAGTATTTTATTATTTTTGGTGGCACCTGATGATAATACAAAATAGGCCAACTTCCAGTTCATTTTATAATTTAAAAAGTCTCGGGGCGCCTGGGTGGCTCAGTTCGTTAAGCGACTGCCTTCGGCTCAGGTCATGATCCCGGAGTCCCGGGATCGAGTCCCGCATCGGGCTCCCTGCTCAGCAGGGAGCCTGCTTCTCCCTATGACCCTCCCCCCTCTCATGTGCTCTCTGTCTCTCTCATTCTCTCTGTCTCAAATAAATAAATAAAATCTTTAAAAAAATAAATAAATAAAAATAAAAAGTCTCCACAGAAAATGCACTGAATTAGGAGTGGCTGGGTGGCTCAGTTGGTTGAGCATCGGACTCTTGGTTTGGGTTCAGGTTGTGATCCCGGGGTCCTAGAATAGAGCCCCACATTGGGTTCTGAGCTTTGTGCAGAGTCTGCTCAAGATTCAGTCTCTCCCTCTACCTCTGCCCCTCCCCCCACAAAGATGGGTAAATAAAATCTTGGGAAAAAAAAAAAAGAAAATGCACTGACTTATTACCTACACCGAGAGTGAACCATTCCCACTGCCTTGTTATTGGTATGCCCAACAGAGCCCAATTCTGGAAAACAACAGCATAGGGATGTAGCACTAAATGACCTCAGTTCCCCCAGTCTGAATGACCACAGACCAGAATGAAGAGACACAGATTGGAGCAAGCACCTTCTACATAGATTGCACAACCCACATGGGACTGTTTGACTGTCAGAGAAGTCAAATAACTTGCCCAAGTACCTAGTTAATAAGTAGCTACATGAGACAGACTTCTGGAACTCACCAACACCTGTCTTCTCTCTCTCTTTGGCACACTGTTAGATCATGTTCCCAGTCCCCTTGCATTAGGTGGGGGTCATGTGACTAGTACTATCCAATGGAATAGGGGAGGAAGTGGTTTATGCCCCTTTCAGCCCTGGCCCCTACAACAAGTCCCACCAGATGCTCCATGCTCTTTCTCTTTTGTCTCCTGGATGGGTGCCAAGGATCCCGTGGAGGGCTCAGAGGAGGCACTAGATGGAGGGAGCCTGGGTCCCTGAATCTCTACATGGATATATGTCAGTATGATGAAACACAAGCTAGCTTATCAGGGGATAAGATACTACACAGAGCAGAGACAAGCCATCCCCCCAAGCCATCTTAGACTAGCCAGCCCCAGCCAGCTCTGCAGGTTTTCACATATGTATGAGACACCTGATATATAAATATATAAATGGGCTGTGACATGGGGGAGGAATGCACCTTTATCATGTGAAACCACTGAGTTTTTCATGTTTTTACAGCTGTTACACCACAACGACAGAGTGCCATAATTTGAATCAAGGCCAGTTTGACTCCAAGCCTGTGGTCCCAAAGGGTGAGGAGCAGGATTGATAACAGATCCTACCTCCTAGCCCACATTCCCCAAATTACACCTGGCTGCAGAGAAAACTGTCCCTAAAATCCCTTCACACATGATTTCATCAGTAGTACTAGACTCCAGGAGAACCCTTAGCAAAATATCTGTGGAGCTTTTGCTACATAACAAAGCACTTCAACACCAAGTGGCCTGCAACAACAATGAAAAGAAAAAAGCAAAGAAAACATAATTGTAGCTTGCAGTTTGGAGAGTGTGCAATTTGGGCCTCCCCCAGCTGAATGGCTCTCCCAGCTTGGGCCAGACTCTGTTAATATCAGCTGGGCACTCATGCATCTGTGAGTCCATCATGGCCTGGCTAAAAGGGGTTACCTCTGCTCCATGTGATGTCTCTACCTCCAGCAGGCTAACTTGAGCTTGATGGGTTGGCAGCAGCTGCTGAGGTCATAAGGGCAGCAAGAGGAGAAACCTCAGCGCACAGGTATTTTTCAAGTCAAATCAAGACACGTGGCTATGCCATCAGGGGTGTGGGAGGGCGTTATCAAATGCTTGGATACGGGAGTGGGAGCAAATGTGGTCATCACCACAATCAATCTACTCCAAGAGCCAAGGATCACTGTTTGGGGACCAGAGCACAAAACACGCGTGTCACCGACTTTCCAGCTCTGACCTCCAAACCTCCACCAATAGCAATATGATCTGGGGGGCAACAGCATTGGTTGGCTTTTTTTGGAGTTTACTGGAAACCAAGCTTGGGAGGAAATGACCGATTCATTGTTCCTGTGGCTGGTTTGGCAGAACTCTGGAGGCAGAGAGTCGTCTCCATCTGACAGAAGGATGGTTCCACTGGGTGTGAGAAATCTTCTTCCTGTAAAAAGTGAGTCATGATAAGAATAGAGTGCCAGACCTCCCTCGTACTCGTCAGTGTGGCAAGGAGAATGTGACCAAATCCCTGATGAGTGCACTCCCTTTCCTGAGAGGGAAGGAATAAAAGAACCTGGCAGGAGAAAGAAAAATTGCTCCTGGGGCGGCTGCCCCAATCTGCTCTCTGCTAACATTTCCTTTTGTCTTGATTTCTATGTTTCAAATCTTTTCCTTGTGGCTTGCTGTTGTTTCTATAAAAAATGTCTTTTACTTGGCAACATCCTAGCCAAGAAAAGGAAAATATCTAACAAAAAAAAAAAACCACACACAGTTTGTCTGTCATCTCAGGGACTGAGGGCCAGAACAATAATTTGTTACTGAGTTATTACGGGTTGAATTGTGGCCCCTCAAAATTCATATGTTCAAGTTCTAATTCTCAGGACCTCAGAATGTGACCGATTTGCAAACAGGGTCATTGCAGATGCCATTAGTTAAGATGGGGTCATGCACACAGAAAGAACGGGTTTGTGATGATGAAGCAGAGATCATGGTGATGCAGCAGAGGCCAAGCACCCCAACGATTGCCAGCCAACCACCGGAAACTAGGAGAGAGGCATGGAACAGCCTTCCGAAGGAGCAAGAAGGAGCGAACCCCACCAACACTTTGATCTCAGACTTCGGGCCTCTAGAACCAAGACGATACATTGCCGTTGCTTAAGCCACTCAGTCTGTGCTACTTTTGGTTACAGTGGCCCTAGCAAAACAATACAGGAGTGAACAACTACCTATGTCATGGGCCATTTCCACTGATTTTCTTTTCCACTTCTTGCCCCTGAGACTGTTGGCCCTACTTCCAGATGAGAACACTGAGGCTGAGCCAGCATGGTCAAGAGCCAGGCTCAAGCCCAGGGGTCCTGACCCTGTCCATGTATTTTCTTTTACACAGTGTTGCTGCCTATTGGTTGATGGCAAAGGTCAATGTCAAGTCAAAGGTTAGAGCAGCAATTCTAAAGGTAGCTAACACCCCCGTTGTGCCATAGAATGGTTGCTGAAAGAATTAGTTCTTAATTGATTCTTTATAAACTCGATGATATTTTAAGTGTTTCCAGGAGTTCCCTGTTGAAAGGAGCCCTGTGGGAGACACTTTTGTATAGCAAAGGGTCCTTCTGGGTTGTGAATGATAACCTTGCCTCCCTCTAAATTCATTTGCTTTGCAAGTGTGATTCGTTCTCATTGGAGAGGTTTTTGCGAAAGTGGGCCTGCCTTCAGTTCTGCACCTCTGCCTTGGCTGGCGGGGGCTCAGGAAATGCTTGCACTTGCCGTGGTGGTTAATAGCAATGAAGGACGCCCACCTGTAGCACTGCCTTTTAAATACACGTGGTGTCTGGAATGATTTCCTCCCATTTCAAGCCGTTTTCAGCATCCTCAACTTAAAATCATTGCTTGGGTAGAAAAAGGAAAAACATCATTTTGCTAACTGCCAACATTTAGCTATTAATTACTCCCTAACTATTAGTGAGCTTTGTGTTAATTAGTATTCCAAATTCCTAGGTGCTTGAAAATTAGCAGGTGCTTCATTTCCTTCCCTGGGTCTGTCTTTAGGCTGCCAGGGCAGGAAGATTCCCCTCAGGAGTTGCATATGGCCCACTGGAGAAGGGATGGTGGTGGCCGGAGTGGCTAGAATCTTACTGCTTTAATGACAACCTCCATTTGGGAATACAGGTTGCCAATGTTTTAGATAACTTTCAAGGTTCTTTCCTGCAATCGCTTTTATTATTAGTTAGTTAATTCACAAGCATCAACTGAGTATCTACTAAGTCCCAGGCACTGTCCTTGGCCCTGAAGATGCAGAGATGAACAGAGGAACTCCAGCCCTGCCGCTCACTGCTCGCCATCTAGCGGGAAGCTACATGGGTAAGTCAAGAACCACAGCAATGTGGTGAGTGCTCCAACAGAAAGCTAGAGAGCACAGCAAAGAAATGTGACACTTTGCTGGAAATGGCAAAAACCATTTCCCAAAGTTGGTGGCATTCTCACTAAATCTTGAAGGCTGAGTAGGAGTATGCCAAACACATAATGTGACAAAGGACATTTCAGGAAAAGAGAAGAGTGCATGTCAGAGGCAGCTATGAGCACCTGGTGTTTGGTAACTGGTGGGTGGCTAGACACAGGAGGTGACGAGGAAGGAGCAGGAAGTGAGTTTAAACCAGTTTTCTGGGGGCAAGATCACAAGGGAGCTTGGGCATCAGTCCACAAGGAATAAGGAGCCACCTAAGGGTTTTATCCTAGAAAGAAGGGTGACCTGATTAAATTTGGTGGCATGGAAGGTGGTATGCAAAGTGAAGGGGCTGGAGGCAGGAAACTGAATGGGAAGACAAATACAGTGGATGAAGGTCCAAGCTGGGGGAGCAGCAGTGCAGATGGAAAGAAGGGCCTTTGAAGATCTAATTGGCCTTATTAAGCAATTCATGAATTGGGCAGCACCCCACCCAGTAAGTAGAGAGATACTCCAAGGAGTTGTGCGAAATGGAAGGTGTTTACAGGCAGGAGGGTGGGGCAAGGAAGTTATTAGAAAAAAAATGAGAGAGAGAGCGAGAGAGAAAGGATTGTTTCAGGACATGACATCTTTTTTTCAGGGAAGGAAATAACAGTTTCTTTTTTCTTTTTCTTTTTCTTTCTTTCTTTTTTTTTTTTTTGCTATGGATAAAAACAATTTTTAAAATATATATATTTTTGTTGAAGTATAGTTGACACACAACAGCAGGGTTTTTTATTTTATTTTTTTCATGCAGTTTACCTCACTAGTGCTGATCAGGAAATTTCTGATCAACTTTTAAAAGGTCACATGCTTGAGGTAGGTTAAAACTGTAATTAAGACTTGGTTTGCTATTATTAGGGCAAATGACACCATTCTGGGCTTGGTTTCTTTTTCTTTCCTTTCTTTCTTTGTTTCTTTCTTTGTTTCTTTCTTATGTACTCAGCTGAATTTTGTTTTTAACAGTATATTTAAAGTGCAGATGTTGCCAGGAAGCTTCCAGAAGTGAGATGTGTGCTCACTCCTTGCAGGGTGGTTTAGGACCTGCTCGCTCATTCTGACCCAGCTACTGTGAGAAAGTCACACCTGAGTCACAGAACAAGGGAGTCCCGTTTGCATTCACATGAGCAGGAAGTGCTGGCCTTAGGTTTTTCAGTCAGGTTTCCAGGTACACATAACGGAACCCCCTTCGGCCGCCATAAGCAGGAAATGAATTTATTAAAGATACTGGGTAGCTCAGAAAATGTCCAGGAGGGCGGGAGGGCTAGGCCTGGGGGCCACATGACCGGGGTCGGACTAGGACCACACTGCAGATGGCTTCTGAGGAGACCCCACTCTGGGGGGGGCGGGGGGGGCGTGACAGCACACGGTTCACACCCCTGGCCCTGGAAGCCCCAAACTCTGCTGCCCCCAGCAGCCCAGTGCCCCGTAGTTTCCCTCAACAGAAAGCAGCTTTCGGCGCCTGCATCCTCGGTCCGCTGTTTTCCTAATCGAAGTCTCCAGGCAGCGTATCTGATTGTCAGAATTTGGATCTGTGAGTAAACCCCAGCTACAAGGCAGGCCGGGAAGCCTTTTCCCCTTGGGGAGGGGAGGCTTGTGTTGCAGAAAATACCCCCAAACATAAGAGGGGTTTTAGAGCATGTGATTAGGAAACAGACAAATATTAGCTCCAGAGGGCTACCGTGTGAAGAAGAAGCTGGAATTGAGTGATCTCTTCCTCCTGGGCTTTGCGAATCACTGCTTTTGTAGACATTGCAACTCTTTATACGATAGTTCCTTTCCCCAGACTGGAAAACTCCCCGTGGCAGGTGAGGTGTGATTTTCGGTTTTGTGTGCCACATCATTGATGCCACACACCCAGGAGGAGCTCATAAATGTGTCTGTCTCCAAGCCCACGATGACTATAGAACTCTCTGGGCTTACTCATTCGGTGAGGGTCCACCATGTACCTACTGTGCGTCCTGACCTGTGTTGGGCACCGCAGCTCGCGCCGCGTAGTCACTGGGCCTTCTGTGCAAAGTGCGCGGGGAGCCGCCTGACGTTTGTCATCACTGTGGTCACCCATCATCCTTATAGGAACAATCACAGTTTGCCCTGGGAAAGCAGCCTTCCTTCGTCATTCAGGGAGGTCAGAGCCTCCTTTGGCATGGCCACCTCGGCTGCCCCTCCTTGGCATTGGTTTCTATGAGTGCGGGAGGACATTATCAAATAAACAGAAAGTTTGTGTAGAACTGGTATCATTTCTTCCTCAATAAAAAGAAACCCAGAAGGAAGAAGTACTGAGTTCCAAGGTCATGTAAGAAAAGGACCTTGTAGGCCACTTAGTCTTTGAAATGAGGACTCTAGGCCTGGGGGAGAGGCTTAACCCACTGATAACTCTGTTTCCATCTGTCCTTCCGAGAGGGAATGCTCAGGGATGCTCAACCATCCATGCCACTGGTTCTCCTGCAGCGCAGGGAGCTGCCCAACTCTTATTCCTTACCCCAGCAGAGCCACTCCACCTGAGAGATCTGAATCACTGTAGGGAAAGAAAGTCATTTATCACAACTCTGGCGCAGAGTTCATCGTGATCCCAAAGGGCAAAAGTGAGGCCCTGGGCGGATGGCTTCACTTCTCAGTCTTGAGTTTTAGTATTGAGGGGTTAGGAGGCCCCATGCGGCTATGGCCTGTTTCCCTGGAAACACAGGCAGAAAGAATCTTCAAGGAAGCCAAGCAAATCCACTGTGACCAGGGGCCTACACCCAACACTGCCCACAGACTTCAGCGATGTCCAGCAGATTGGGGCAAGTGGGTTCACTAGAATTAAGGGTAAGGTCAATGCCCCAGCTCCCAGTGATAATGGGGCTTCCATAACTTGTTTTAGTTAAGCTTTCAGAAGGATATAGTGTGGACTTCTGATCTGAGGCAGTGTAGAATGGATTATCCAGATTTTAGGCATATTGGGATTAGTCTCTGGCTCCTTACCATACTCCAGGTGTCCATGCTCTAGGTTTTCGTGACCATGGCCCCATTCTTTTGGATCTGAGGCTTCTTAAAAGCCAAGATTTTAAGCAATCTCATTTTAAGTTATTTTATGTCTACTTCCACTTCCAAACAAGATGGGGTCAGAATGACCGAAGTTACTCTCCCTCCTTAAACAGCTTAAAAACTGACAAGATCTGTGGAACAACAGATTTCAGACACTGGACAACAGGCAGTAAAGGACAGGGTTCCCTGAGAGAAGAGGAACAAGGGAAGCCCAATGGTGTCCCAGAGTGATGTCTGGGAAGAGTTTCTAGGACATAGAACAGAGAGGGGAGACCCGGGCAGAGAGTCTTCCTGAGTTGGGAGATGCTGTTGGAATATTGAGGAACCCAAGGCAGCTAGAGTTCACAGAGCCAAGTGTCAATGAAAACAGACCTGCACAGAGAGAAAACTGCAGACATCTTCAGAGGGTTCCCTTGGAATCTTTGGCCGAATACCAATTAGTGTTTACATGTGAGGAAACTAGCTGAAACAGGAGAAAGACCCACCAGAAAAGAGCAGGAGAAACAATTCCCAAAGCTCACACAGAACTGGGAATTGTTTGCAACAATTAGAGCGGAGAAACCTGAAATATGTGGGATATCAGAAAGATATTTGAAAGACCACTGCCAGATTACCTCCATACTAAGATTGTCTGGTATCACTCAACAAAGTTCAAAAACAAGCCTCCAAAGGACCCCACTGTTTTTTTTTTTTTTTGTCTTAACTGCATCCCAGGACAAAGCACAAAAGCCTGTAAAGGAGTACCAAAAAATCCAGCACCCAAAAACATAAAATGTAAAGTGCTTAGCATCCAGTGAAAAGTTATCGGCATGCAAACAAAAAAATATGTATGATCTCTCATGAGGAGAAAAATCAATCAATAGAAATCAATATATGTGCAATTGGTGGCCCTAGTGTAAGAAGAAAGGAAATAATGCTAACAGTTGAAATCAATAAAATTTTAAAAAGAATAACAATAGAAAAAGGAAACCAAAAGCCGAATCTTTGAGAATGTCAATGAAATCTATAAACCTCTACACATAGTGATCATGAATAAAAAAGAGAGAAGACCCAAATGACCCATATCAGAATGAGAGTGGTTATCCTAACAGATCCTATAGAATTAAAAGGATAACAAAGGGTATAATAAACAACTTTATGCCAGTAAATTCAGCAACTTCAATGAAATGGTACAAATTTCTTAAAAGGCATAATCTACCAAAGCTCTACCAAAAGAAGTAGATAACCTGAATTGTCTTAAAGCTATTAAAGACATTGATTTTGTTCCTAAAAGTCTTTGGATGGAGAAAATTCCAGGCCCAGAAAACTTCTCTGGCAAATTCTACCCAACATTTAAGGAAGCAATGATATCAATTCTACACAAACTCTCCCCCCAAATTGAAGAAGAGTATGGTAGGCAGAACAATGGTTTCTACAGATGCCCATGTCCTAATCCCTGAAACCAATGGATGTGTTACCTCACATGGCAAAAGGGACTTTATCGATGTGACCAAACTACAGATTTTGAGATGGAGAGATTACCTGGCATTATCCTGGTGGACCCAGTGTAATCACAGGGGTGCTTGCAAGTGAAAGAGAGAGGCAAGAGAGTTGAAATAAGAGATTGGAAGATGTTACACTGTTGCCTTTGAAGAAGGAAGATGGGGCTGTGAGCCAAGGAATGCAACAGCCTCTGGAAGCCAGAAAAGGCAAGGAAACTGGCTCTCCTAGAGCCCCCAGAAGGAAGTCAGCCCTGCCAACACCTTGATTTTAGCCCCGTAAGATTCGCTGTGGACTTCCGACCTCCAGAACTGTGAGATAATAAATTTTGTTGTTTCAAGTCACTAAATCTGTGTTATTAGTTCAGCAGCAATAGAAAAATAATACAAACAGGGAACACTTCCAACTCATCCTATGAAGCCTGCATTATCTTGATACAGAAACAAGACAATGACATTACAATAAACCACAGAATAACAACACTAGATGTCATCATCAAATTTAAGCAAATCTACTCTAACAATATATAAAGAAGATAATTCTTCATGACCAGATTGGGTTTAACCCAGGAAAGCTATTATGGCTCAATATTCCATTTCTTTTCCAACCTGCTCCAAATCCCTTTAATAGACCTGGCCTCCAGTGACCCATCCTATGTCATCTTCCACCTTTCCCCATTCCACTCTTCACTCAGGATTTATCTGCATCAGCCTTCCCAGCATTTCCTAAATATATAAAGTATTTCTGTATGCTCCTGCCTTTGCTCATGCTATTCCCCTGCAAACACTGTCCTCTCTAGCCTTCTTGCTGGGGACACTTATTCACCCTTCATATCCTAGAACAGATCTCTTCTTGCGCTCTGAGAAACCTTTCCTTTTTAGCCTCAGGCTCTTCCTCCCCATCTTTCCTATCTCTCCACAGCACTCCAATGGGACCTGTTTTTAGGACTTTACCTTCTGTTATAATTCTTACTTTCCTCCCAGACTGTGAGTTCCATCAGGGCAAGAATGGTGTCCAATTCATCTTTGAGTCCTCAATGCCTAGCACAGTGCCTGCCACGTGGGAGACCCTTCATGAATTACTGGTCAATAGACACTTTAATAGAGAATAGTTGACAGTCACTTGAGATACAGCCTAGTGTTCTGTGGCACAGAGGGAACTAATCCACAAGGAAGAAATGAGCCTCAGAGATTGGAAGGGTTCCAAAAAGAAACACATCATCTTTCTACTCAAAATTACATCATCTAATTGACAAGTGTTCGGAGACCCACCATGTTGAAGCATTTATACATATGATACTCTTTTCGAGGGCAATAAGGAAGATGTGGTTAATCCCATTTTTCAGGAGGAAACTGGAGCTGAGGAAGGACAAATTTTTCACCTAAGCTTATGGAGTGAGATAGTGGCAGAACAGTGAGATCCCCTCCCAGGTGGCTCACGGTACCCCACGCTCTCTGCTCCTTTGAGCACAGGCCACAGTTTCCCACCCCGATCTGAAGGAAGTGAGAATTAGTAGGGTTTTGGTGCTGGACTGCAGGCATCCCATCTGCAGTTCTGAATGCCTGCCCTCTGGATGATTACCACTCTAGGCTAAGGTACTGGAGGTCTCCCCAGCCTGGTAGCAACCCTGGTTGCCCCTTGACCTCTAGACCTTCTGGGCATTGCCCTTACCTCTAGCAAAGCACTTAGAACACTAATAAAAATGGAAAAGAGAATATGTTTGAATTGAAGATAAGTAGGTACAGCCAATAGCCCAGTGAGCCTCCCCATTTTACATCTTAGAAATCACGGAATCACCCAGACACAGTCAGCCATCTCCACGGCCATGGTGTCTTCACCTTGGGGTGTTGGGGGTCACTGGCCAGTCCGACATGCCTAAGAGTGGTCCCTTTATTCTTGTTTGACACGTATCTTCTCAAATCTCCCTAGTTGGTCTTTTGGTTTTTACCATGTCTGCTCATCTATCTTCAACTTTACATATTCTGCTCAGTTGTGTCCCCGACCCGTGAAACTTGTGTAACGTAGATAAAATCTCTTTTGCTTTTGTCTCTACTACTCACCTTGGGAATTTCCTTTCCATCCCCCCTCTTCAGGTCTCATCACTCTCTATGTAGAAAAAGAGCTGAATTCCTTCCCCTGATCATTCATTTTTTGTCATCTGTTTAATGTAGTATTTTAATCTCTTCCTTTTTGAGGAGAAAACGGCTTAGTCTCCTTATACCTCTGCAGAATTATTGTTTTGCATTCATTTTATTTTGATTTTTTAATATTTTTATTTATTTATTTGAGAGAGAGAGAGAGACAGTGTGTGTAAGCACAAACAGGAGCAGGGGGTGGGGAGGGAGAGGGAGGAGAAGCCAACTCTCTGCTGAGCAGGAAGCCTGATGCAGGGCTTAATCCCAGGACCCTTGGATCATGACCTGAGCTGAAGGCAGATGCTTAACCAACTGAGCCACCCAGGTGCCCCTGTTTTGCAGTCATTTTAGTTACTACCATAGCATGCTTAGAAAGATGCTCTCCCTAGGGAGTGGCTCTTGATCTTCAACAACCAAGAAGAACAGACAATAATCCTTGTGTAATGCTGTCCAGATTGGACACTGAGCCACAAAGTTTAGGGACACAAGCAGAGAGGGCTTTAAGTCCCTAAGACAGTTGTAGTGGTAACAATATCTGACACTGGTAAAGCTTTTCATACTCTCTGACTGATGACACTCCTCAACCCTTAACAACCATATAAGTGAGCAGGGCAGGGCAGTTTCCAGCAGTAATAAGAACAATTGCTTATTCCAATGGTAATGCTCACAAAGATTTCTGCCCTTGTGTTGTGTTTATTTTCACCTTTTTGCATGTGACCTGGCATTCTCAGGTCCTCCTTCTCCTTGAGAAAGAAAGACTGGATTAGCTCAAATGCTTAACCCATGCCCTCAGAAAGTTCATTTGCTTTTGCAAGATTTCTGCAGTTCCAGGAGGCTGATGTCCTCAAAGCCTCCTCTGACTCTGACTTCATGTCACTTCTCAACTACTGCTCAACTCCAGTTGTCTGCCTTGTAACTGACCCACATATGGAACTCGGCATTACTTTTTAATTTGCACACACACACAGTCTTCATAAATAAGGAAGACTCTATTAAAGGTTTGGAGACACAGAAGAGTGGGTCTTACATGAAAAAATTAATACAATCCTTTTAAAACCGGACATCAGATTTCCCTGATCTAATGGGTGAATCTCCCTACCCATCTTAGTAGGCCATCCACTCTTTCCTTCCCTGTCTTCTCTTCCCATCCCCCAAATTCACGTTCATTTCTGTGGGAGTACCCATCAACATCTTTTTACCAGGTCTCAATCTCCTTGTCATCGAATTCCCATCTTCTGCCCCAAGCAGTTTATCAAGGTGTTTCCCAGAACAAACACAGGTGGAAATCTGGAGATAGCCATGAGGATCACCTTTTTGAATTCCCAATACAAGCAAGGAAACTGAGGCTCAAAGGCTTTATGTGCCCACGGTCAGCGAGTTGATATCACTTCCAATCTTCCATTAACTGAAAGACACAAAGCCTCAGAGACGTAACTTTCCAATAAAGCTCCCTGTGCCAGGCTGTGAGCTTATTTTAAGATACAATCAATTGTACTTTGAACATTTTAGGGAAACAGGATGGTCCTCTTCACCCAGCTCCATGGACGGGGGGGCCGTGAAATGAAGTTGTGATGTGTGTCCTGCTGGATGCTTGTCTCATATTGCTACAGGGTTGTGGGTGTTGCTAACTGCCTCAGGAAGTGTAAACACTAATGTTATTTGCTTCACTGTGTGTAGTACTTACTGAGCGATACAGATAGAATTAGTTCCTATTCCAGTAAACACAATACCCAATTTAAAGAGATTCTCAGGCTTTCTCCTTCCTTTTTGTATTGTTTTCTTCCTATATGCTCATTCCCTTTATTATAATGTGATTTGGACTTGCTTTCCATTCATATATCAATAGGTTCCAGTAGTAACAGATATAAGTTCTCATTCCACTGGTAAATGCTCACAGAGATTTGTACCCTTGTGTGTGCATTTATTTAGCCTGGACTGAGGCCCAGGCTGAATTTTCTGAGTAAACACCACACACACTAGAGCTCCTTACACAATCAGTCCCTGGGGATCCCCACACTAGCTCCTCACAACCTCCTTCTGTATCTCAGACACATGTCCACACCACAGATTGGATGGGGCAATCCAGGAGGGGTGGGACTTGGAGCTTAACATGAAAATCCCAAAGCAGGTGCTGAGAGAAACATGCCTGGTCCCCCAGGTACAGCATGGTGTCAGGAAGGCTGGGCCTCAGCCCCAGAACTGCTACTGGAGTGACGCATGCGTCCTGGCAGGGGACAAAACCAGGGCAATTCCAGGAGCAGTGACAAGGCAGGCAGCAAGATGGAAGTCTGTGAGCAAGTATCAGCATCTAATCTCTCTCCCACCCCGGGCCTGAGGGACTGCTCAGGTGAGAGAAGGCAGCAACTCTAGAAGGACTGGGATACTGGGCAGGTTACCAAGACGAGGACCCCAACTCATTCCACAGAGATTTGTGAATAACATATATGTATCCGACATTGTTCTGGTGCCTGGGGAAACAGCAATAAAAAAAATTAAATACAGTTCCCACATTCGTGGAGCTTATAATCTAGCAAGGAAGAGAGATCATAATTAAATAATCACAGAAGTGGGTAAGTAATTCCTATGGTGATAAGGGCTGTGAGGAAGAAGTAGAGGGGCTTTATAAATGCATGCTAGTGAGCCCTCGCTGGGAAGTGCTGCTGAGGGGGTTGAACATTTAGGTTGAGCCCCAAGGGATGAGTTGGCTACATGAATGGCACCCACAAGACAGAGAAAAGGTAAGTGCCGAGCATTCATGCATCCAATAAATATTTATTAGGTGCCTACTGTATACCGGGCACCACGCGAAGCATTTGGGTTACATTAGTGAACAAAAAGGCAAAGCTCCCTGCCCTCATGGAGCTGGAGTGCTTGTGGGATGTGAAAATGAAAAGCACACAAAAACTGTGTGGGTCTCGGTGTGGCTCCTCCGAGTGAGGGGGAGAGCTGGAGATTATGCTGTGGGATAGAAAAGGAGCAGATTACAAAGTCTTCTTCATCACCAGGAGGAGCATAATATCCTGGTACTTTGTATCTCCCGCACACAGTGCCTGACAGATGGTAGTTGCTCAGCCCATGAATGAATGAATGACACAATAAATGAATGAACAAATGGCTTCAGACAGGCCAGTGAACAAGGACAAGGGCGTTTTGGAAAAATAATTCTCAGTGTAATGTCAAGGAAGGGATTGAGACAAGGAAACCAGCTAGAAGTTGCAACTGTCTGGTTCAATAGAGGCCACGTAGGTTTGCTTATTTACTTATTTATATATTATACAGGTGAGCACCATGATACTGATACATTCATTAATACCAGATACATGAAAATAGAAATTTGGGGGCACCTGGGTTGCTCAGTCAGTTGAGCCTCCCCAACTTTTGATTCCGGCTCAGGTCCTGATCTCAGGGTCGTGAGATCGAGCCCCACATTACACTCCGCGCTCAGAGCAGAGCCTGCTTGTCCCTTTCCCTCTGCTCCCCCGCCCCCGTACTCTCTCTCTCTTGCTCTCAAATAAATGAATGAATGAATAAATAAATAAATAAATAAAATCTTTTTTAAAAAATAGAAATTTTAACAGGAAAAGTGGAAAGGAGAAATTCTACTCTTTTCTTCCTCTGCTCCAGTGGAGATTCTCTTGGAGAGCAGCGCTCTAGAGGGTGCGGGTGGACAGTGGCGGTGGTGGCAGGTGAAGGACAGGCAGCCTCGGGGACAGGCGGTGGCTCTGCCCTCCACGTGGTGCGAGAGCTGGGGCGGCCAGCCCCAGTGAGGAGGAGCACCCGGGCATACACTGGCGCTGAAATGCCGCCCCAGCTCCCCGAATCCAAACCCCACGCTCTGACCCACGCGGAGGAATCGGGGTGAAACACGCCTCTCCCAACAGGAGTGGGTGCTTGGCGGGATAACCTGACGGTGAGGTGAGAAGGGAGAAGAAGGGAAGGTGTCTGGCAGAACCGTGACTGAGGCCAAGGCAAATCCAGAGAAGGCGACTGCCTTTTGCTGAGGGTGTTCGCTGACCTGGGTCTACCAGCAAGGGGTCATCCCACCTGGGGCCTCAAGCTGTGCAGCCAATGGACAGCCTATCCCCTCCAGTCATGACCGTAAAACAGAAAATGGAGAGGCTATACCAGGAGCCCATCCACACCGATGATCCGTCCACTCTGGAAGTTCCCACAGGCAGGGGTTGTGCTTTATCCATTTGCCCAGGTTGACCCTGGCATCCTCTAAAATGGGGCTAATGCTCACTACCATTTACTGAACACCCACCATGCACCGGGCGTTGCATGAGGAGATTTACATTGATTTATTTGTTTTTTAAGATTTTATTTATTTGACAGAGAGAAAGAGAGAGACAGCGAGAGAGGGAACACAAACAGGGGGGGTGGGAGAGGGAGAAGCAGGCTTCCCGCGGAGCAGGGAGACCGACGTGGGGCTCGATCCCAGGGCCCTGGGATCATGACCTGAGCCGAAGGCAGATGCTTAACGACTGAGCCACCCAGGCGCCCTGAGATTTACATTTAATTAACGGTCACAGCAGCCCTACGAAGTAGACATCGTGTTCTCCCTATTCTTATTTGATAGACACACAAAATGCGGCTAAGGGACACTGAAATTATACAGCTAGTTCTTGTCTAACCTGAGATTAGAACCCAGGTATGTTTGACTCCAACTGCATTAACGTTTCACTATACCTCCCTCTGCCTCACGTAGACCCTGGGAGTTGCAGGCCCTGGTCCCAGCTCCCCATTTTGGCTTCCACAATCGCCATGCCTACATCCCCACATGCTACGTCCAGCTGCTTCCTACACACCATTCTCTCCATCATGCTTCGTGAACTTGGATGCCAGTGCTGAGGGTCCTCAGATCCCATTTGGAGTAATGAGGACTCAGAAACTCACCACAGATGCAGAGTCTCAGGCCCACCCAGACCTACTGAATCAGAATCTGCATTTTATCAAGATCCTCAGGGGGTCTGTAGGCATAATTTGAGGAGCACTGCTCTCAGCCTGAAAATGCCCTTTCTCTTACTCCTCACCAGGCTACATTTGACTCAACATCACTTGAGAATTTACAACGTACCAGGCACTGTGCTTACAACTGAGGACACAAAGTCGAATTAAATATGAGACACAAACTCAAGATGATGATAATGTATTCATGAGAGAGACATGTAAATAAATAGTATTTTAAAAGTGTGAGTGCTATGAACAAAGTAAGAACAGGATGGAGTATCTCATACGCCTCACTGTCTCCAAGCAGCATCAGAATACCAGGCACCAAGAAAAGGCTTGATGATATTTCTGGAAGAAAGTAAAGGAAAGAAGGTAATGCAGAGAAAGGAAAGGAGGGAGAAATGAGAGAAGGAAGGAATTGCACTAAGCTATAGTTTCTAAAACGACAACTCAAACAAGATGCGCCCATCGGTGACCTCCCCACTCGAACACTTGGATGTCTTGATATCAAGGTCACTATAGCCCCCAACCCACCAGACTCTTCCCTTCTCCTCTTCTCATGTGATTCACTTGGAAAATGGTGTTACCATTCTAAGTAATTAGTCTGAAAATCTTAGATTTATCCTTAACTCTTTCTTCTCCTTTGCTCTTTCCATAAAGCCATTATAAAATCCTGTTATTCTGTTCATTCATGTGTGAGTTACTCAGTGTCCAGTGTGTGTTCTGTGTAGGAGTTCAGGGGTGAAAAAGATCATTTCTGGCTGAAGTGCTCGCAGTTTCTATGAGTCAGAGGGTCACAGTGTGTGGGCAGACAGAGAACTGAATCTTGGCCCAGCCACTTACTAGTTTGGCCTGCGGGTGGTCCCTTACTTGCTTTGCACCGCCATCCATAAAGGAGGATAACAGTCCCACCTCCCAGACTCATGTGAGGACTCAGTGAGACATACAGGGTCACCATCATTATCATTGTCATGGAGCAGGGTAGGCTTTGAACATGCAGTCGAGGACTGAGCTTAAAGAAAGATGGAGAAGTGGAAAGGGTGGAGCCCTGTTGAGGGAATGGTGCGTTGTCTGCTCAGGCTGAGGCCCAGGGTATGTTGGAAGCAGAGGCTAAGAAGGCTGAAAAGCCTTGAGGTGCCATCATGGAGCACTTCAACACCAACCCATGATATTTGTGGTGAATCTGCAACAAGAAGACACTGAAAATTTCTACAATAGGGAGTATCATGATCAAAATTTGTTTTCGCTTGAGGTGTTGGATGACAGTGGCAAAGATGGAGAGGGAAGAACCCTCAGCCACAAGTGGGGTAGTCAGGAGGAGACACTGGCTTGCAGGGAGAGAGGTGCCAATTCACTGGTATGAAGAAGATAGCAGGACTTCTGAATGGAAACATCTAGTAGGCAGATGAACGTGCTGGCCTTGAATTGAGGAAATGTTTGGGCTGGAGGGACCAACTTGGAAGACATCCATGGAAAATAATAATTAAAACCAGTAGCATCAGTAAATGCTCTGAGAGAGTTCAGGTACGGGAGGAGAGACCCTTGGGAATACTAGTCTGTGGGAGATGGGGAAGCAAGAGGAGTCAGAGAAGCTAGGAGGAGAATCATGATTTGCAGAATCATGGGATTAAAAGAAGAGAAGAGAATTAAACCCTATAGAGAAGGACCTAGAAAAGGACCTGACTATGGCAGAGACAGGCATGAGTGACCTTCAACAGGACAGCTGAGCAACTAGGGCATCCTTCTTCACAGTCTTTGCAGCCTAAGGTAATGTGAGGCTGGTGGGAAAGGCCTGATAGATACTGACTACGTGAATCAGCTGTCACATCTTGGGCTGATTGCCTTCTGTGAAGAGTCCATGGCCACGGTCCACTTCCTGTTGAGCTTAGCCGGATTTCTCTGACTTGAAGTGGTGGTAGGAGGAGCTCACACCAAAAAGCCAAGTTATTTCTTTAACCCTGAACTCTTGGACCTTGAGGATTCATTTACCCTCTTGCCTGTCTTCAGGACATCTAAGCTAGGTAGAAATCTATCTCCATTTTTAACAGCTCCAGAGGCAACAACTTGTGGTAATCTCTTCTACAGTTTCTGAAAACCCTTGCAAAGGTCAACTAGAAAATAGGCCCTTGTAACCCAGAGTTTCTAAAAAACACACTTGACAAATTGAGTAATGAGTCAACCAATAGGAAAAATAAAGTCAGAGATCGCCCTGCTTCTGGAAAGACTGAGCATGGGGTCATCGGAGGCTGAGAGAGTGGACTGTAAAGGAGGTGCAGAGGCCAGCATCCTGGGGAATGTGCTCTGGGGCTCTAACTTGGGGGAACTGAGGGTCTCTGTCATGCACAAGACCATCAAAAGCATGACATACAAAGGAGCATTTGCGCTGTGCCCTGAGAATAAACCCGAATGAGGTTATTCACAAGGAATGATTGTCATCAACGTCTTGTCATTGAAGTCTTTCCCTTTCTTGGTGCCTAGAGTGGATAACCCTTGAGATGGTATATGGTGCTCAGAGACAAAGGCATCACTTACCACCAAGAAGGCTCGTTGTGAGGGAAGACTGGGAGGACAAAGAAGTACCACGCAGAAAGAATTAGGATAAAAATATATGCTTACTGTTGGTAAGGAGACAGAGCTTACAGTTAAGTTATGGGAAATAATATTTTATCATATTAAAAAATAATTTTAATTATTCTAATATTTACTGAGCAGCTCCTAGGCGGGGGGCCCTGGGCTGGGCAACAAGACATGATGCCACATTCCCCAGAGGTGTGAACAGCTTACTGAAGGAGATCTGTGTGAGCATTCAACTGTGACACAGCACGAAAGGTGCTAAGAGAGGCAGGTCGGTGATGCTTACAGGGTAGGGACACTCACTATGCCAAGAGAGAAAGAGGAGCTTAGAAGAACAGCACAGAGACATCGTGGCACTTCTGAGGACTTTCATGTGTGCTACACAGAGTAGTCCACTGGCATTTGCAGACTGACTATTCATGGATGAACACAGTCTCCACTGCGTGATCTTAAAGGTCTCTGCCATGAGGTAATTGCTGAGACACAAATTTGAATGGCTTGCCAGGACGCCAGAGTGGACTTGCCAGCCACTTAGCTCGTGAATGGACCACACCCGACGGCTGGCATTCATGTCCCCACACAGCTCAGCTCTTCTCTTCTCCTTGACATCTATGTAGTCACGCTCCTACTGCGGCTAACATTTTTTTTTCTTTGCAGAGCCAGGGAAATACGGAATTAATGAGGTACAGATGTAATGAAGTAAGGAGTTCATTTTAATGGCAAAATTTATTTAAGTCACTTTAGAAATCACCTTGGTCCCCTATTGATAGAACCATTAAGAGTCTAAAAGGATCCCTTACATTTTTCACACTTTACTGCTTTTTATAGTGGAAATGATATGTCATGGTGACATTCATGATTTTGGAGGCTCATGAAGGTCATGCATGAACCCTTTGAGAATGTCAGGGGTCCAGGTCTGTGAATAATGAGTTATATTTTATTGGTTCTCTACTGGATAAAACAAGGCCTCATTTTAAGTTTGGAAAGAAGGTATATTCTCCTTTATATGCTTTTCCTGCCATTTGGAGTAGGCTGCCATCGCTCTGCCCTGTTTATGAAGGCTTAGCACGTGCTACCAGAAGACGAAGGATGATATTTGTCCACGACACTGCAGCCTGACAAGTAACTCAAACCAACAAGGATTAACTACATTCCCCCAATTGAGTGCTTTTCTCTTTGTCTATTTCCTGGAACCCAATAACCACTGAAACCCAAACTCTGGCCCCCTCCCCCAAATACCCTCCACACAGCATGACAACACACAACCTCAATCTGCTTCCAATTCTGTCTCCTTGTTTTGACTACTGCTAAATCAAATGTATTTATTGCTGAAGCCAGGAAATTCAAAGTTGGCCAGACTCTTTCCCCAACATCTAATCAGTTACCAAGTAAATCGATTTTACCTCTTAAATGACTCTCAAACGCAGCCAGGCCTCTCCAGCCCCGTGGCACTGCCTTAGCTTGGGGCCAAATCATCTGTCATCACAATACCCTGACCCCCTGCCTCGAAACCATCCTTGCTCTATCCTCCAAAAGGATACCGGGTAATTTTTCTTAAAATGCAAATCTCGCGGGGCACCTGGGTGGCTCAGTCGTTAAGCCTTCGGCTCAGGTTATGATCCCAGGGTCCTGGGATCGAGCCCGGAATCGGGCTCCCTGCTCCTCAAGAAGCCTGCTTCTTCCTCTCCAACTCCCCCTGCTCGTGTTCCCTCTCTCACTGTGTCTCGCTCTGTCAGATAAATAAATAAAATCTTTTTAAAAAAAATGCAAATCTCGCACTCATTGGCTTCCAGTGAAGATCAAGATAGGGTCCTATCCCACCGTCTAACACTGAGAAACGCCTTGGCTGTGAGCTGTTTATCTCCCAGAACATGCTGCATTCTTTCATACCTCTATGCATTTCTCATTTGCCCAACTCTTGTCCTACACTGCCCGAAAGCTCTCCTCTTCTCGGAGAGCCTCTTACAATACCTTCAGGATCCAATTCAAATGTCACTACTTCAAGAGAGCCACGGATACATCTCTCAGTGGCTCTTCTATCTGGCCTCCCACAGTACTGGATACACACCCCTAATGAAGCATGTGTCACAACTTACACTAACAACTTAACAGGTTTATCTTCAGTGATCTATGAGCTCCTGTTCACCTCTGAATCCTAGTGCAAAGCACAAGGCTTGGCTCCTGCCAGGAAGTCAGTGAGCGTCTCCTGAATGAAAGGACCCGCGATTGAGATCTGTAGCAATGTGGTAAAATGACCGAAGCATGCTATCAAAAGGCAAAAACTGCTTTTTTGTTAACTACAAAGTGAATCAAGGTGCCAGAAAAGTTAAAACAAGGATGAAGAATGCTTTTATCTCAACCGACTTTTAAATTACTCATCACATCTGTCCTAGCTAAAGACTAACTGTAGTCAGCCTCCTGCAGCCTGTTAGTCAGAATGTTTCACACTTGAGCACCAGATCCTGCAAAATGTTCAATGATCACAGAAGAAATACTTAAAGAAAAGCTATTGGGCTTTTAAATGTAAAAAGATGCCCAGTAAGAGCATTTGCTAAATATCATTTCCCGTTTGGTACATTAGACCACAATATCGGACACATGGCTTGGGTCATACTGCACACAGTGTCCAATATCTACGGTGGCAGTTACCGCAGGAGGATGACAGTGAGGCTGTTCTTTCTTTACTCCTTCATTCATTCACAGACAACTGCTGGTCAGCCCCCACGTGCTGTGCTCTGGAGAAGCTAGGACAAGAGTGGGTCCCTGAGATCCAGGCTTTCTACGAGGGAGATGGCTTACTACAAACCGGTGTCCTGGACTTGTATCATTAAGCAGTTACTATTTAAATTCAGCCTGGTTCCAAAAATGTTCTCAAGTTCCCCTTGCACTTAGCAGGTCACAGGTTACCCTGGGTAACCTCAAGAAGGCTGCTAGGCATTCTAATCCAGCTAGATGGTCGCGCTGGGCACAACCTGTCTCCCCGCAGGTACGTTCAAAACGCCGTGTTTAGGTAAGTCCACCACTGCTCTAATTCCCCTATGTGCCGGGTTTTGCTGAAAGAGCATTTTCTGAGAAAGAAAAGATTTAGATGAAGGCAGGAGATGAGTAAAAGCTGAGCTCATGCTACAACCAAAACTCTTGGCATTTTGGCGACGTGGTGTTAGGGCACGGGGTGGGGGTGGGGGGGTTCTTTGGGTACCCTCTCTACATGTGGTGGTGGAAAGAAAAGCTTCCAGAGCAAATCCAGTCGGGGAAAGACGCAAATCCACCGCATTTCGAGCGGCTCCTGGAGGCTTCCTCTAGGTAGGGTACTAGGGGAGCTCAAGCCTAACTCTAATCTAACAAACCACATTACAAATAACCGACCTGCCTAAGATACAGCTGCTCCCCTAGCCCCCCGCCCCCCGCCCCGGCTGCCCCAGACGGTCGCTTCCCGGTTCCCACCAGACTCGGGAGCGCGGCGCCCACCTCGACCCCACCCCGGCCCCACCCGGGCCCGCCGGGCCCCCCAGCCCCCACGTCCACCCCGGCACCACCTACCGCAGCCCCGCCCCGCGCCGGCCCCACGTGCAAGGCCCCACCCCGGCGCCCGCGGCCCTTTAAACACCCCCACCCTTACACATCACCACCCGCCCCCCCGCCACCCGGACGGCAGCCGGAGAGGGACAAAACTCGTGGCGTACAGCCAGTCTCCTCCGCGGATCACGTCCCGGGCAGCCCGGCGCGAGGGGGCCCTCCACCCCCCGGCCGCAGCCCCCTGGCGCCCCCCCGCCCCCAGCGGCCGGGCAGGGGAGTGCGGGGCGGGGCCGGCGGCCGCGCGGATCTCCGCCGCCGCCCTCGCCGCCGCCGCCTCCGCCTGCCGCTCGGGCCGCCCGCTCGCCCGCCGCTGGGTGCGCTGCACGCGGGGGGCAGCCGCGGTGCAGAGGTTCATGCAGCGGCGGCGGCGGCGGCGGCGGCTGCTGCTGCTGCTGCTGCTGCCGCCGCGGAGGCAGACAGACCGGGCGCCGCCGCCGCCGCCGCCGCCGCCGCCCTCCCCCGGCTCCATGCCGCCGCCGCCGCCGCCGCCGCCGCCGCCTCCTCCTCCTCTCCGGCGAGGGGCGGGGGGCTCCGGCCCCGGGTGGGCACCGCTCCGCGCAGCGCCGCTCCCCGCTCTGCCCTCGGCGGGGGCGCCCGCCGCCTCCTAGGAGCGCACGCTCCGCGCGCCCTGCCGGAGAGAGAGGGGGCGCGCGTGGGCGGGGGCCGGCGGCGGGGACCCCGCGCGGCGGCCGGAGGAGGGGGCTTCCCGGGAGGATGCCCGGCGGCGGCTCCCCGCTCCCAGGCGCGAGCTGAGCCGGACCGGGAGCTGGCGGCGCGTCGCCATGCCGGCGTGACGGGCGCCCCCGGCTGCCCGCGCGGGCCCCCGCGCTGCCCCACGCCGCGCCGCGCCGGCGCCGGGCGGCAGGATGGGCTGTATCCAAAGCATCACCTGCAAGGCGCGGATCCGGCGCGAGAACATCGTGGTGTACGATGTGTGCGCCACCATCGACCAGTGCCCCACGCGCATCGAGGAGACCTCGCCCATCGTCCTGCGCTACAAGACCCCCTACTTCAAAGCCTCGGCCCGCGTGGTCATGCCCCCCATCCCCCGCCACGAGACCTGGGTGGTGGGCTGGATCCAGGCGTGCAACCAGATGGAGTTCTTCAACACCTACAGCGACCTGGGCATGTAAGCGACCGGCGGCGCGGAGCCGGAGCGGGGTCCCTGGCCCCGTCTCTCCTCCCCACCCCGACCCTCCTCCTCAGCTCCTTCTTAGCGCTCTCCCCATCCTCTTTCTAAACCTTCCTCCCGCCTCCTCTTCCACCTCCCTCCTCCCTGCGCTTTTGTTTCAGTGACAGGGCGGGTGTAGGGAGGCTCCTCGCGAAGGCATTTTCTCGTGGTTTGCTTCTGACTCCCCGTGAACGCGAGGAGGAGGGCGCGGGGCGGCGAGAACGCGACAAGGAGGGTTCGAGAGACGGGCGTGGGGGTGGCTGGCGAGTGCCCTGGGAGTTTCGGGGAGCCGTCTGGGCTTGATGGGGCTTCCCGGGAAGAGTTTGGGGGGACCTGTGGAGAGAGGAGTGGCGTGGAGCGCCGGGGGCGCACCGGCTGTGCCGCGCGTCCTTTGGAAAAGCCCGAGAGGGCTTGGAGGAGAAGGTCCCGGGCGTCCGAGCGGGACTTGCTGGTTCTGCCCCTGTTCCCTCCGCTGTTGAATTCGAGCCCTCGTGCCCCAGGCCGGGAAGGCTGCAGGCGTTTCCATTCGGAGCCGCAAGCCCGGCGGAGCCGCCTCTCTGGCTCGGCGCCCTCTGGACGAGTTGTGCGGCGGTGGGGAGCGGGAAGGCACCTTGTGCGAGCGGTCTGGGGCTGGCGCGGCGCGGGGTTTTCCTTGTGCTCCGGGCAAGTACACGTCTCCTGGCTGTCCAGGGTCCTTACTTGCTCCAGAACTTTACTAATTGCGGCGCCGGGAGGGATTCCCCAGCGCCCACCGGCGAATCCAGTCGGCGAGCTGGGAGCTCTCCAACTTCTTTCAGCAGCGCTGCTCGGTGCGCGCGGGGCTGGGCGGCTGCGGGGAGACCCAGCACCGCGGCGACTCCGCGGCCGCCACCCGGAGTCCGCAGCCTGCCCCAGAGCCGCAGGCTGCGGGCTGTCGCGCCCAGGACTTTTTAGTTACTCACTTTGCTTAACTCCCCGCCAGCCTCCTTGCAGAAACCGACTCTGAGCGGTTGGCGACCACAGTGGCTAAAAGGTTTGGGGCCTGCATTCTGCCTGCGCTACGGTGTTGGTCTGGAGCACCCTAATTAGCCTGCGGCCTCTAGAGAAACCCTCTTCTGGAAATCCAGCCTCATTTCATTTATTAACCGGGAACTCTGGAGCTCCCAAGGTTCATCCATTGAATATATGGGGCAAGGGAGTTGATTTTGAAAGGCCAAACGATCTTTTTTAAATGGCAGCTTGCAGGGTTTTTAACTGCACTCTGAGAGCATGTAAGTTAACACTAGTCATGGGTGCTAAAAGAGATTTTGACAGGTTGTTTTGTTCTCCCTGCCTTCCCCTCAAAGAGTTTGAACTTTTCTCTTTAAGCATAAAAGCTGAGGGCTGGAGAAGGCCCATTCCTAGTGAAGATGTGCGAGAGCCTAGTTTCTTCCTATATGCCTCTGTTCACTGTGTTCTTATCTTTCTGGAAGACAGCTGGATGTAAGAAATGGGGGACATATTATTTTGGGTGAATCATGCCATTTAAAAACACACACCCTCCAAAGGATGATTATATCTGAACACATGGGTCTCTTAAAGCTGTTCTTTTAGAAACCCATTATTTCCAGCAAAGTCAGAGCAAGCCCCACACCACGCAAAGGCCTTCCCTCTTGTCCTGGCCCTGATGGTGGTGTACACCTTGCCCGGGTGGGCGGGGACCAGAGCAGTAATTGCAGTCTGGGGCCAATGCAGAGGAGGCCAGGAGGCACTGAGCATTTTTCCCCAGACTACACAGCCAGGCCTCTCTGTTGCTTTATATCTCTTGTGAATCAGTAAATCAAAAGCAAACAAATAATTTCTTTCCATAAAAGAAAACATATCCCACCTCAGGAAAAGCTGAGTTGAGATATAAACAGACATAGTAGTCAAACATCCTTGAATCTGGGGGACAGTGTGTCCACCGTGGAACCAGCTTCAATGGGGATGAACTGGTGTTGGGTCTGAGGGGCACTTATTCCCTGACGTTTCCTTGCTGAATTCTTGCCTCTGGGGCTTGGAAAAGAGCTTTGCTTTTCAACTGCTACTATCAGTATTTTAAGATTCTCAGTGTTCATATTGATGCAGGGAAGCAAAACAGTGCCCAAGATATCATGAAGCATATTATTGGAGATCTGGGTCCAGAGTCCACCTGTTTTCATGGTTGCAATAATTGCTATGTTTAAGCATACTTTGGAGCCCAAAGTGGATTGAACCCATCTCCACAAAATGTGTATGCCCTGAAAACTTAGCCAGGACAAACTTTTTAATGGGACCTCATATTGCATGGAAGTCTTCACAATCTGTTGGTTATTACCCACTTTAGCCAGTATCTTGAGTGGGGGGATAAAAAATACCACAGGCTGAATTTTCACCCCTCTGCAATGCTCTTGTTACATGAAGCATGACATGATCAGAGGGTATAGGTTAGAAAGCTGCCTTTTCAACATTTTAAAAGGGACTGCCAGAGGAAATCCATAATTTAAAATGGCAAGAAACTTCTAGTGACAGGCTTAAAAGAAAACATGAGCTTTTGTGGTTTAAAGTTTCAACATTTCCAAGAAGGAGTAGGTTTCTGAAGGAGCATTTGAAACAGTTGATGATCATGATGGCCGGAGCTTAATTTGAACTTGAACTCAAGTGACTTGGAACATTCTCACATGATTGCATAGAACCCAGGCTGGTGAATACTTATGTCCTCTATTTATTTCTCCTTTGGCCCTGGTGAACCCCGCTAATGCAGCCCTGGTCTAAGTCTTCATTTTTCGGGAATGAAGGGCCTCTGGTTTTTCGTCAATCATCCCATCAATAAACAAATTATTTATCAAGCGCCTCTCAGGTCTGGGCACCAGCAAAGAAAGCAAAGGACCAAGCAGGCAGCTTCATAGTTCCTCAGTGTAGGAGGGAGGGACACAGGCAGAACAAGCCTTTGCTCCCAAGCAGTATAGGAGAAATCTGGAAAGAGGGGTGGGAAGCCAGGCAGGGTTTTCTAGAGGCAGAAGGACTGGAACTGGATGTGAGCAATGGATAAGATTCAGCTAGACAAGGAGGGGGACTCATTCTAAGGGGGAAGAACAGCAAATATATGGGGGCAGGAAAATATAAGGTGTCTTAAGAGAGCATAAGTAGGCCAGAGTGGAGCTTTCAAGTAGGAGAGCAGTGGGAGATGAGGTCCGAAGGCAGGCCAGGGTCTGTTGGGAAAGGCCTAGGACAATATGACCTGGAAAGGAGAAGGTTGAGGTCAGGTCTTCTGAACCAGCGTGGAGAGGCTCTTCCTACTTTCTTCATACCTCTGGGCCATGCAGGGGCTTTTCAACAGAGACATAAAACCTTTGTGATGGAACAGTTTTGAATGCTAGAGTATGCCACCCAAGAGGTTTCCTGAGTGAGGTTTGAACAAAGAGTGGGGTTCATGTGTCAAGGATGAATGAGGTGAAGCCGAGGTCAGAGGGAGGACAGGCAATGGCTAAAGGCCCTCCCCACTCTCTCTGAGCCCATGTGCGTCATCTTCTGGAGCTGTGAGGGAATTGTGGTCAGCCCAAGGCTGGGAGACCCTTGGCCTGGGTGAAACTTGCGGAGGTCAGAGCTCACTCCCGCCTGTCTCTACTCCTCCTTGGGAGTCAGTGTTGATGAGAAGTTGACACTACCTGCCCACCTTTGTTGCCTGTTCAGTCCAATCCAAGCTGGTTTCTATCCATTCCAGAATTGTTCTGGCTCAGTTTGTGACTTCCATGTTACCAATCCAGCAGATGCTTTTGAGAGACACTCGCTATTTCAGCAATATTCCGCAGAGTTGACAGCTTCCTCCATCTTGAATCACTCCCATCTTTTAGCTTGATGCTATTTTTCTAGCTGTTTCTCTGTCTTACCTCAGAGTACAGTTCATGAGGACCTTACTCATTGGATCCTCTCCCTGGGTAATTTTATCCTTCCCCATGGCAATCGATGCTCTGTGTGATGTGCAGTCACCTGCGGCATAGGGTGTGTGTGTGTGTGTGTGTGTGTGTGTGTGTGTGTGTATCGGTCGGTGTACGATTTCCCCTTTGGCTGTCTCAAAGACATCTCAAGCTTAATGTACCCAAACCGGAACTCTTGACTGCCACTCCAGCTCCCTCCCCAAATCTGCATCTCCACCGATCTTCCCCCATCTTGGTAAAGAACATCTCCAGCCCCTGAGCTGCTCAGGCTGAACCATCTGTGTGTCATCCTAGATATTTTCCCACACGTCCAGTCCATCATCAAACCCCCCTGGTCCCGTCTCTGGGATAGCTCTGTAATCCAGCCACCACTCTGCGTCCACTCATATCCTCACAGGGAGGTCACCGTCAGCTATCACCTGCTCCAGCAGAGGATATCCAGCCAAACTTCCCACCTTCATTCTTGCCCTCCCTCCAGTCTCTTCCCCACACAGTGGCCAAGTGATAGTTTCAAAACGTAAATGTTATCACTTTCCTGCTTAAACTCTTTTACTGACTTTTCATTGTAAAAGGTAGGAAATGTGAAGGCCTCATCCCAGTCTCCGAATTTTCTGTTCTTAAGCCGTGTCAACCTGTTTCCACTTCTTAAAAAAAAACAAAACAACAAACAAACAAAACAGCTTCTTTATCCCAATTCAGAACTTTTCCTTGTGCTGCTCTCTGTCTGAAATGCTTTTCTTGCCCACCCTTTTGTAGCACATTCCTACTCCTTATTCAGGCCTAAACCATTACCTCCTCAGAGGCCACCCGGATTTCACAGTTTAAATTAAGGTTCTTCTGTTCTCTTGAATGAGACACTATTCTTTTACTTGTTATAGTTTGTAAGAATGTAATTGTATGTTTGTTTAACACCTGACCCTTCTGCTAGAATATAAGCCCCATGAAAGCAGATACTGTATCCATTTTATGCCCTATGAATGGTGCTTAGCTCCTAGCAGGCCCTCCATAAACATCTGAAAAATAAATGAGCCATTTTTTTCGGACCTCGAATAGTCTGTTTCATCTTCAACAAATCATGTCTGTCTTCAAAATCAGCTTTTTTTTAAAAGACTTATTTTTTATTTGAGAGAAAGAGAACACACGGGGAGAGGCAGAGGGAGAGGAAGAATCCGGAGCCGACTCAGCGCTGAGCACAGAGCCCAACACGGGGCTTGATCTCACAACCCTGAGATCACAACCTGAGCTGAAACCAAGAGTCGGATGCTTCACCGACTGGGCCCCCAGGGGGCCCCTCAAAATCAGCTTTTCCTATCACACCCAAGGCTAACCCGACCAAGCTCTTGAACTCTAGACGTCCCAGCTGTCGCTTAGCACATACACAGTGTAACGCCGCTATGCTTTTGGGTCATTTCGTTCTGCGTTGCCCTGGCAGATCCACTGCTCCTCAGCGCAGGGCTCCCGTCTGTCACTTCCTCTGCCTCCAGGTCTGTGCACGAGGAGCCGTGTTCAGCAAACACCCAAGCCTCACTTTCGCGTTACCTGTGATCAAGTGGCATTCGGTGTCTGCCCAAGGAGAGGCAACCCGGAGACCATGTCATAGCACCGTTCACCTGCATCACTGACCCGTGGTCTGAATCTCAGGACTGTGGGTGCTAGTACCCCGCTCTTTCGGGTCATTTCCCTGAAAGCTAGCAGTTTCCCTCATGACCATGGCTGCGGCTGCCTGCACGCGTGGTTGGCTTTGCATGTGGCCCTCCTCAGTCATAGAGATGCCTCCTTCAGGCATCTGATGAGCCCCCAGGCCACTTGCACCAACACCCACCCTCCCCCCGTTCCCATTACATCCCCGGACGGGGGGCTCATGACCTGGAAGGGGCTAGAGCTGCACTTCACCAGAAATGTCAGGGACTCCCAGTCGAGAGCATGAGATGAGAAACAGGATCCACTTCCCTCATGAGAGTCCTGAGTGCCCTTGAAGGGGAGCTGGCCTCACCCTTTGCCTCTAATCTTCTCCATCTCGGAGAGGAGGAGTGGCGGAGGATTAGCAGGTCTTATCAGGAAGCATTAGGCTCACTGGAGATAAAGCACAACCCTGGGGCTGGAAGGGATGGGAGGACCCAGAGGGGACGTCAGGACAAGGGTTAGGAGGGGAGTTAAAAATGAAACGCGGCTCGTGTAACCCAGATGCTACAATTCAGCCGGGCACTGGGTGGATGGGGACAGCAGGGTATCAGTGACCGTCCACCAGGCAGCAGAGGCAAAAGCTGTCTGCAGGTGCTTCGTGTTCCGGGTGAAGAGAGAAAGCTGGCGATTGGGTAGGGGACTGCAGACTCCAGTGTGGGGCACAAGATCCCAAATATCCCTTGCCTTCTGATTTGTCCAGCACTTGGATCTTGGCTGACCCTCTGCCGACCCTGGGAGCTCCATGCTGTCAGTGTGCCCATCTTCCTGAGGAGAAAACTGAGGCTCACGGAGGTCAGAGGACATGAGAGCACAAGCCTAGCTGGTGGCGGCGCGGGGACTGGCTTCGGACCCTGTACCCTGCCTGTCTGTGTGCTGCCACGGCTCAGCCCGGCAGTGGTGGAGACCGGCCAGCACCCCATTCCCAGCAGCACTAGAAAACCTCGCCCTTACGGCTGCTGCGGCCTGGGGCCTCCTGGTGCTTCAGCGCTCCTTGAGGAGGGGCTTGGGTTGCCCCGCGGCCCCGGGTGGCTGATGCGGTAGCTCCTTTCTCGTGCGGCCGCTTGGGTCGCTGATCACAGAGGCGCTGCCTTTTCTGATGTGTTAACACTAAACAGGCCCCGAGAAGTGGCCGCCGTTTATGAATGGCTGTCACGAGAAGAGAAATGACGCGAAGTCAGCGGTAACCGTTCCGGTGACCACTCCCAGCCAGGCAGGGCCCGCGTGGTGCCGGGGTCCCTGGGAGGGGTTGGGGCGCACACGCCAGCTTCAGAGAGACCCCCACATGGTATTGGGGGAGCCGCCTGCCGTTCTCACCGGGACTCCCAAATCAGCGAGGTACCCTGGAGTTGTCGCAGTGGGTTTTAGAAAGGGGGGTGCCTGTGTCCAGGTGGCGGGAGAACCGTCCGCATCCAGGAAAGCCTCCCGAGTCTGGGAGGTGCGCTACTGAAGGGCCCCAAAGGGAGGTGAAGGAGATGACCTGAAAGGTCTCGGTGCCGGGTGCTTTCCACACAGGGCCCCCCGGCACATCTCAGCAGCCAGGGGGGCTACTCCTGTGGCAGTGAGGTTCAGTAGCTGGCCCGGGGCCTCAGCCGGCCAGCAGCCCCGCCAAGAGCCCAGGCCCCGGCCACCCCTGTCCCCCTGCTCTTTCTAACCCGCTGCCTTCTCTCCTAGGAAGGAGGCGCTCAGAACTCGCTCTGCAAAATATCGCTGTCCCTCTACAGTTCCCTAGTCTTTTCCAAAACGGTCCTAGCTGTAGCGTGTTTCTCTGATTCGTGTGTTTCCTCACTCCTTCGGAAATGGAGAGAGTTGTTCTGAGGTCAGGGGCGTGGACGTCTCAGAGCTCCCGCTGAGAGTGGTGGTAGACATTTGCAGCGACAGCGGCTCTTTCTGGGGGGGTGGGGGGGACAGAGAAGGCAGCCCCCAGCTCTTAGGGACCCCGAGCCGGCGTCTGGGCTGCAGATTTGAGCCCTGGGCCGCCTCCTCCAGGAGCTTCCTTGGGGGTCCCATGTCAGCCCTGATGGTCACCAGCAGATAGTGACCCAGACCCCCCAGCTCCTGGACTTCAGAGTCTGTTCGTCCCTCAGATTCTCCAGACCATCGCTGTTTGGACAGATGATCGGGAAGAGAAAGAAGACCCACTTCTGGTGGCGGAAGGACCCTTGGCTCACAGGACGGACACCCCTCTGGCTCCTGGGAATTCTGGTACTGTTGTTCCTTTCCCAAGGCCGCCTCAGGCCACCATGTTAGCCCTGCAGACCCTTCTCCCTCATTAGGCTCCGGTATGCTAGCCAGATGGAACCAGCGGCTCACGGTGCCGGCTGAAGATAGAGCCGCTGGCTCCCCAGCACCGGGGTTCAGGTCAGGAGACCTGGGTTCGAGCGCCAGTCATGTGACCTTTAGCAGATGCCTTAACAATTCGGTGTCTGCTTTGCACGCACGTCACTGGGCGATGAAATCTGTCCTGTCGCCGTCACTGGGGGGTAAAGACCGTGAAAGAGCTCTTCACACTGAAATGTGCCGTGCACGCATTATTGTTATCATGATGGAGCGTGACTCTTGTCACTAGAGGATGACTCTCAGTCAGCTTCAAGGAACAGGGAGGTCACGGCTGTGGCCCTGGGGCTTCCGGGCAGAAAGGCGTTCAGACTCTGAGGATGAATGGGTCCCAGACGGCTCAGCTGCTGTTCCCCGGCCCTGCTCAGAGCCAGAGGGGAGGAGAAAGGCTGGCTTTGCCCACAGGGAGCCAGGGCTGTTTTCCACACATACTCAGGGGTGGGTGGTGGCTACCCCTCGTCCCACCCAGAAGTCACCCTCCCAGATCTGCTCTGAGCTGTGGGCTCTGGGTGGCATGCAGGACCCTGAGCACTTCCAGTTCCTGGACAGGATGCCTGCAACTCAGCCATATCCTCGCGGGGACTCCCCACCCTGTCGCGGGCCCTCCTGAGGTGACAGTGTCAGTCAGATGAGAAGCCTAGGACTTGGGGACAATTCTAGAGCGTGTAAGCCATGCTGTTCCAGCTCCGGAAGGAGCCGTAAGCTGCAGACTTCGCAACCCAGGTGGACAGATGGGACCAATGAAATGATTTGCATCCAAATTATTGTCAATATGTCTGCTGTCATAAATATATTTTATTCTCTCCATATAAAATGATTTTGTCTCTTTATAAGAAGTCTTCACATAATTAACCGGACGATAATCATGAAACATATTTAGAGCAACCATTCCCATTTTACATGAGTAAGTGGAGGCCCGAAGAGACGAAAGAGTGTGCTCAAGATCACCCTGGCAGGCCTCGGGTGGGGCAGGCCTGGGGCCCAGGCCTCTCAACTCCTCCCTAGTCCCTCCCTGTGCCAAGTGCACAGTCGGCCGACCCCGGACAGGAGCTGGGGACAGGAGCGGTCATCCTTAGAGCTGTGCACATTGGGCACCTCCGGGCCAGTCAGGATTTGTGGCCTCTAAAGACAAGAGAGGGCAGATAGGAACATCCCAATGTATTCAACAGAAGCAAAGAGAAATGTGCAGGCTGTCAGATTACAGTGAAATAAATAAGACCGTGGTGTCTGATGGCACCTCAGTGGGTTTTCTGGGACAGGCCTGCCTCAGAAAGCCTCTGGCTGGCGCTTTCTCTTGGGGCCTGACCTTTCCAAGCTGGCTTTGGGCCTGTGCCAGGCTGGGGTGCTCAGAGGCTGTCAGAGGTCTGGCTAATGGGGAGTAATAAACCAGCATCCTCGGTCAGCATCTTGAAGGGCAGGTGGGCTGAGGAGGTCGGGGCTTCTGGGCATGAGTGGCGGCCGAGTCATGCCTTGGCAAGTTGGGAATGGCCAGAAACAGGCCAATGAGATGTTGCTTTGCTCTTGGCATGGGGGTAGGGGACCGGGGTCAGGTGCTGGGGTGTGTGGGGACCACGAGGCTGGAAGGGGACTCAGGCTGGTTCTGGGAGAGCAGGATGCTGCCCTGTCTTCCTCCTCCTGAGGGCCACCAGCTGAGCCTCCATTCCCAATGGCAGCATCCACAGCTGAGGCTGGGGGACTCAATTCAAAACCAGATTTTTTTAAAGGGACTCAAATAATTGAAAATCTGTTTCAAACGTTCATGAATAACCTTCACATTTTGTTAAGAAATTTGTGTCAGAAAACTAAACCCACATTCCCAAGATTTCTTCATGGTCTTTGGAGCCAGGGAGCCTGTCTGGTGCTGGGCCCCATGTGGGCTTTAAGGAAGGAGCAGGTATTTGCCTATTGTCTGTATCCCCATGAGGCCATAAGCAGCTTACTCAACGATACTCAGCCATTTGTTGAACACGCATTTCATGCTAAATGTGCCGTGTGCACATCTGTGAAGTGAGGCTGTTACTTTCCCCGAATTGGAGATGAAGAAACTGAGGCCCGAGAGGTTGACTAACTTGCCTGGCATTGCCCAGCTAATCGGTGACAGCCAGGATTAGAAACCAGGTTTCCAGAGACTCCGTGACGTTATGCTGCCTCATTAAGGGGTGAGTGAATGAATGAACCAATAAATGGATAAGGAGGGGGCTCAGGATATTGCCTGAGCACTTGCTTTTGTCCTTCCTGAGCAAACCTGGGGAACAAAGGGTTTAATCAGATTGGAAATAGCCAGCCTCCTCGCCTCCCAGCTGGTTTGCTCAGCTGGTCAGGACATGACGTTAATGAGACTGGGGTCTTGGGGTCGGACCCAAGGGACCCTCTCAGCACCTGAGTTCGCATTCTTTACCCTGCCAGCTACCAGCTACCAGTCACAGCAGAGTCTAGATTCAAGAGAAACACCCAGAAAAGTGCAGGTAGTGGGTCAGCAGAATCATCCATGAGTCGCAGAATGTTAAGGCAACGTGGGAACTCATGAGCCCCCTGCTCATCTTAACAGATGGTGACCCCGAAGCCCAGAGAGGGGCCATGACACAGCCAGTGACCCAAGTCCTTCCAACCCCGGGCACCCCTAGTCCGTAAAGTAGTAATTGGGTCACCACATCCTATTGTTTCATCCCTGCCCCCACCGCCCCATTCCCTGTTTGCTGACGGTCCAGGTTTCTGGGCAGAGATGCCCAAGAGAGGAAGCAGCCCAGAGTCCAGGAAGGGCCTGGCCCTCGGCAGCACAGGGAGGAACTCACATCAGCCCAAGGGATGTCTACACAGTTGCCAGGAGCAGAGAGACCAGCCTCTTCCCAGTGTCCATAGACAGTGATTAGCATGCAGGAAAGGCGAGGGTCTCCCCAGAGGTACCCACCACAGGTGGCAGGAAATGGGAGGGTTTGGCAGCTGAGGGAGGAGGGATGTGTGGAGAACGTGAGATTCTGCCCGGGTGCCCAGCAACTCAGAATCCCTTTCCCTTACCTCCCCACCTCCCTCGTACTCAGGGCCATACATGGGCCCCCTGGCCCCCGCTGCCCACACTCAGGCAAGGTAGCTTCATGGCCCCTGGCAGGTCCAGAAGAAACAAGATCCAAGTGGTGTCAAAGGTGACAGATTGTGAGGGGCCGGGGGCCCTCCCCTGACAGCAGGGCTCAGCTGGGAGGCTCCTGGGGAGCAGAGCAGATGGGGCAAGTCTGAGAGGGATATCCTAGCAGCCTGGAGACTCTGTTTCTGTTGTGGCTTTTAGTTGGGTTTCTCTCCATTTTTTTGTTTCTTATATTTTGTTCACTTGAAGCCTTTTAGCACAGGGCATGATCTAAGTGTGCTGGCTGCTTACTCTCAATCAAGAAGGGAGGGGCGGAGGGGAACAGAAGCAGCTGGTCAAGGTCAACACCCAGTTTGGTGGGATTTAAGGGGGGTCTAAAGGAAGGACGGCAGAGGGGCCATGTGTGCCTCTGAGCAGCCTATCACCTCGGCCCATCTGGTGGCTCCAAAGCTCTGTCTTCACACCACTGCAGGATGCCCATCATGAGGCCTCTGGAAATTCTGAACAACATCAAGTAGTCTGCCTCCCCCTGACACGGTCCTGTTCCAGCCTGGGCCTCCCTCTCAAAACTTGCACGGGGACCCACCTCTGGCCCTCCCTGGAGGACGAGGTACCTTCAGATCTCCTGGCCTAGTTTCAAGTCCCTGTCCCTGTCTACCATGTGCACCATCTCTCTGTCCATGTCAACATTTCCCTGCCTGGTTTCTGGCCCTCTGCTCATCTTGGGCCAGTCACCCTGTCAGGCTGCTGGGCCTTAGCCAGATGCCTGCCCCTGGCCCCTGTCCTCCTGGGTCCTCTCTGTCAGACTCCCTCTCTTTCTCTCTGAGGTAGGACAGAGAAATGCAGAGAGGTTCCCAGCCAGAGGATCATGCTGTCCTTTGCCCTGGGAGGCCGTGAGCCACCCTGTCCTCCTTCGCATACCCTCTAAGCCTGTACTCTTCCTCTCATGGAGGGTGGGGGTGGGGGTTTCAAAAGCCACAGAACGATTTTTATAAAGGAAACTGTTTGTGACTTACAGGGGCAACTAAACTAGAGTTCTGGAAGTCTGGCAAGGCAGCTGGAACCTGGGCCAGACCAGAGGACCTGGGACATCACAGAGTGGGTGGACCAGGGAGGGGGCGGACTGATGCTCCAGCCTCCAGGGCCGGGCCGCTCACAGAGGTCTGTCGCAGAGGGATGGGGTAATGAAAGAAGTTGAAGAACATGGTTCACTGCCCTTGTCCTCTTGGCGGCCATCAGAAAGGCCTGGGTGTCAAGAGCAGACCCTAAGATTGGGAAAGAGGACGACTGATGGGGTGTGGACAGGGCCAAGGGAAGCCACAGACAGCCGGGTTCCTGCCCAGCGAGGCCAAACTCTTAACTTTTTGTCCGGCCCTGCCTTCCCGGCGGGTGAACTTAGGAGACCCAAGCAGGGCTGGCGCTGATCTCACCCCCACCCCGATGCCAAAGAACAGCCCCCCTCAGCCTTCTCTGCTGAAAGCCCCCAGGGTAACAGTCTCTGGTCAGGTAGCTGAGCCGAGCGGCCCCAACTAAGGGGTGCCTGAAATGGAAGGGAGGGTTGGGGCTGGGCACCCCGAGGTGGCCCCCGCTGTGGCGAAGGTGCATCCTCCTGCACTGTCTCTTCTTCTCTCAGATGTCTCAGAGAGAGGTCATCTTTTCAGGGCCTGGATCCTCCAGAGCATCTCACCATCTGGGTGTACGTGGGGGGCCACTGAAGACTCTCAGAAATGGGGCTGTTGCATGATGAGACAAAGGGTCAGACCTGAAGGTTGCCTAGAAGGGGTCATTGTGCAGATTTGGAGCTAAGGGCCCCTTTCTCCTGCAGGAGCCACCAGGCCCTCGGCCTAGAATGGAAGGGGCGATGCAGCATCAGGCCACCTGATAAGGTTTTCACAGAAGCCTTGGCCGTCAACCTTTAACCTGGGGATCTGTGCAGACTTTTCCATTAAGCAGCCAATTCTCTTTAGCCAAATGGTTGAAGGGTCGCGCGGGCCCAGGACTTGAAGCCGGGACACTTGGGCACCGCACCCTCTGGGAATGGCTGGTGAACACTCGGGCCTTCAGATGGTTTCCTCTCTGCTCACATGGCGCCACCGTTTCTTCAGACTCAGGGTGGAGGAGTCCGAGGCCAGGTACCCCCAGGCTGGACAAACAACCACCACTGAGCCAAGAAGAGTAGGGATGCTTTTGGATCAGCAGACGGGTGTGTTTAGGTCTTCACTCCAAGAAAGAAATCCATCCTCACTTGGATGCTGAGAGGATTTTTTCTAAGATTTACTCTCAGCATCTGGTGCTTCTTGAAATGTCTGGGCATCAGAATTAGGATCTAGAATTTCACCTTGGTATTTACGACTTGCCACAAAAAAAAAAAAAAAAAGGAAAAGCATTTTGGAATGCTTTCATGCTATTCCAAAAGAGCAAAGACATTGAAAAAGTATTCTATTAGAAACATCTCTTGTTAAGTGGAAGCAGAGTCGTCAGAGAGAAGGAAGTGGGTATAGATGGTGGGACTGGTCAAGGGCTAAGTATATCCAGAGTTCAAGAGCACAGACCTGCTGACAGAGTAGCAGCGAACTCTTGAGCTGTTACAGCTCGACCTGCAATCATTTCCAGTCTCAACGATTCAGTTTCTTCTGTCCTGCCATCCCTGTTTGTCAACATTTTGATACATGCATGACCCAGGATGGAACTGAGGTGGATCGCCCTGACCCTTAGCTCCTTGGCGAAAATCAACTTCCATACAACCTCAGCATCTTAGCTCTGGGTCACTCCATCCGACTTCTGAATATTCACTATTTATGTCCATAAGATCCAACTTGTTAGTTGTGTTGTGCGAATGTTCTGTGTTCCTGCCAAGTTTTATCTGCTTGCTCTATTCGTTACTGAGGTCTGTTGAAACTTCTCTCCATGCTGGCGTGTTCATGACTCTCTTCCTGCAGAGTACTCCAGTTTACTTTGTACATTTCGAGGCTGAGCCTGCCTACTTCTTTGGTTTTGCTTCCTCTTCATGTTTGGCCTCTGGGGGATCTGTTTTGCAAGCTCAACCACGGATTCCGTAAGAGATCTGTAATGGAGGGTTTTTCAGGATATTTATTTAACTACATTATGACCTCCTTACTAGGTTCTTCTGTTCCTTAACTATAGGCAAAAAAATAAATAAGCTTTTAGGGGCTACTTTTTCTGGTTTGAAGGAATATCTTTCCAAGCAAGCTGCTTGTCGAGGCAAGGCCCTTTGGTAAAAAGACCTGAGGTTTCTTAGCACCCCCACCGTTGGGAGTGGAGAGAGGAGCCACGGCATGCTGAGGATCTTGGATAGAGGGAGTCTGGCAAGACCCGTACCGTGCACCAGCCACAGCCGACGAAGGCATCCTGCTGTCTCAGTGACTCAGTTTCTCTGCGGTGTTGTGGCTCTGCCCAATGACTGTGGCATGGGTCCCCATCTGTACACACTTCAAGGCCCCAAGTCTGCCTTGATGACCCAGAATGTTCTGCTGGAGAGGAAGCTCTTGAGGCCCTGTCTGAGCACAGCCATCTGCAGTGTCCCTCCGGAGCATCAGCGACTCAGAAGGATTTGCTCCAGGTTGCTCTGTTCTTCTTCCCTGGGCCTGACCCCGAGGCTCATTTTGCACTGGCATTCGGCCCTTGGCAGGTGGTGAGCTTGTGTACCTCCTTCTCTTCCAGATGGTTCTGAGAAGGACCATCAGGAGGAGGGGCGGGGAGGCAACACTGGCTGCTATTTCGAAGGCGTAACCAGGGGCCCCCCGGGAAGGCACCCATGCTTGGCATCGCCCGGGCACTCCTCGCGCTGAGTCGCCGGGGCGTGGGGACAGGGCTGGGGGCTCCCTGCGTCCAGCTGCTCTGGGGTATGGCGATCTCAAGGCAGTTGGGGGTCACATAAGACTAGAATCCGGTGACAAAAGGCGAGGCTGGAAGTTTAGTACCTACCAAAGTGCTTTTCTCTAGGTACTTCCGCTGAGGCTCAGACTTGCTCTTAGGGCTCATGCCGTCGTCGTCCATGTAACAAGGGAGAAAACCCAGGCTTGGGAAACTTAAGTGATTGGGCAGGTTCACGCGGTCAGGAAGTGGCCACACTTGCCAGCTGATTCCACGTTGATTGCTCCCTCTTGGTAGCTGATGGTAGAAAAAGAAAAGGCGATAGAACTTCAGAAGCTGGAAAGACCGGGAGCTCCCCAGCGCGACTGCTTTATTTCTCAGGTGCAGCAATAGCACAGCTGTGAGAAGAGGTCAAGGTCATACAAACAGCTGAGCGGCAGACTAGCTGAGATCCCCCGAGGACGGAGTCTATTGTCAAACATGTCTGTTTTTATAACGATTCCGTGGATTTAATTTTTTTTTAAAGATTTTATTTATTTATTTGAGAGAGAGAATGAGAGAATGAGAGAGAGCACATGAGAGGGGGGAGGATCAGAGGGAGAAGCAGACTCCCTGCCGAGCAGGGAGCCCGATGCGGGACTCGATCCCGGGACTCCAGGATCATGACCTGAGCCGAAGGCAGTCGCTTAACTGACTGAGCCACCCAGGCGCCCAATGAAACTTTATTTATTTTTTTTATAAAGATTTTATTATTTGACAGAATGAGAGAGAGAGAGCACATGAGAGGGGGGAGGGGCAGAGGGAGAAGCAGATTCCCCGCCGAGCAGGGAGCCCGATGCGGGACTCGATCCCGGGACTCCAGGATCATGACCTGAGCCGAAGGCAGTCGCTTAACCGACTGAGCCACCCAGGCGCCCCTGTGAATTTAATTTTTTATGCAAGCTTATCATGCCTCGGAGAAACACACGCCATAACGCAGTGACGGTCCTCAGGAATGACCTCGCCTGGACGGGTGCCGTGTCGGGAGCGTGGGGTCTGAGCCTCCCCTCTCAGCTGGGCCTCCGGGCTCCGAGGGGCAGAATGAGTTGTCTCCTCCCTCAGGTGCAGGGGTGCCCGTCGGAGATCTGAGCTGCACCTCCACCATCTGACTGGCACGCGGTCATCCATTCGTTTATTGGTTCGCCAGCCGATAGGCACAGGACGAACCTGACCCAAACGTGTCTCGTTAATACTCACTGAAATTCACATTATCTCCATGAGACACATAAAGAAACTGAGGCTCTTCAAAGATCGTGTACTTTGCCCAGACTCACCGTGCTGGATCCAGAATTGAACACCAGGTTCGAAGGACTCCGAAGCTATGCTTCTGACCAGCAGGATCAGCACAGCAGTCCTAGTACTACTGCCTGACCTAAGAGAGGAAAAGCAACCCTAAGATGCCAAGCAGGGCTTGCAAAGGCTGGGAGCAGCAAATAATTTGAACACCTAATCACAGAACCATTGCAAACATTCTTACCAAACTGCACGTACATGAGAGGGAGGTCAGGATTTTTCCGAAAGCCAACAAAACACTCTTTAAACAAAAACTATCAAAGACTTGTGCTCTTTGTGTTCATAGCTCTTTGGACCCCTCACACGGCACCTTGCGTTCAGGAGAGGTTTGCACATGGTGGAGTGGGGTGGGGCTGGAGATTCATTGTCCTTGTGGCGGCTGAAGCATTAGATTCCTGGGCAGAGGGCACTACGGTGGAGAAGGGCACGGGGCTCAGAGCCACCGGCCTCTTACCTCCTCTTTGGAGGCCACATAGCATGAAAGAGCATGGGCTCTGAGCCCCCCATACACGGGCCATGTACGCAGCTCCATACGTAGCTGTTACTAGCCGTGTGACTTCAGGCAGTTCAGGGACCTCTCTGTGCCTCTGCTTCCCCACCCATAACAGGGGTACCTACTTCGTAAAATTGTTAGGAAGATTACATGAGTTAACATTTACAACATGCTTACAACAGTGTCTCATGCATTGCGGGTACCCTGTGATTTTGTTAAATGTTTTTAAAAATGGGTGAGGGGCGCCTGGGGGGCTCAGGTTAAACGTCTGACTCTTGATTTCCGCTCAGGTCATGATCGAAGGGTAGTGGGATGGAGCCCTGCATCAGTCTCCACGCTCAGCAGGGAGTCTGCTCAAGATTCTCTCTCTCTCTCAAAATAAATAAATCTTTAAAAATTAAATAAAAAACTGGTGAACAAATAACTAAATGGAGAAGTATTCATGGAATACCTGGTATGTGCCAGGAGCTATGCTAGGAAATCTTTCATCCCGTGCAGAAAGTCTTGTGGTTGTGTACAAGCCCTTTTAAATCAGTCAGCTGGTGCTATTAAGCACCTGGATGCTTAGCACTATGCGGGGTCCACTATGGCCTTTGTAATCAGGGAGGCCTGCCTGGAGGAGGCGGAACCTGATAGACCGGTAGAGACCCCTGAAAGACTGCCGCAAGTTGCCTTTTCTCCAGGCAGAATTATACCAGTTCCCTGAAGTGTCCTTACCAGGTTCAAACTTGCTTATCCTTGGGACTCTGTTCCCAGAGAAGGTCTTCATGAGCGAGTAGCAGCCACGGGAGGACTTTTCATCTAGGCATTGTTATCCCAGCCTCGTGCCTGCTTTGGATCTCCAGAACCACAGCGTTCCCGTAAAAGAAGTCAGGTGTTACCTTCAACAGCCCCTAGGACTTTTCTGGCCATCCTCACCTCATGCCGAGCCCGCCTTCCCCGTCCTGGTTGTCAGCAAATTTCCCTTCCCCATGTCCATCGCTGCGCTTACTAGGCTGCACTTGGTTCTTTCCTGACCGCCTCTCCCAGGACGGATTTCCCTCTGTTTATCTCCGCCTGGATCTGCTGTCTCCTGAACCCCAGACCCAGAGCTCAAAGCCCCTGGATTAGATTATGAGCTCAGGATTTTTAGGAACCCTGATGCCTTTGTGTGCGTGCTTGGCTGGGGACGAGATCTACAAAGACAGAGTAGAGGGTCCTTATCCAAAAGTCATCAACTGAGCCTGAGCACTGAATACAGAGGAAGGCAAAGGACCTAAAGCTTCCAAGGGGAAGCTCAGGATAATAGGCTTTATGAGCCAGAGTGAAATGCATGCTAATGCTCAGGAGGCTGTTTACCTGTGCTGAGGTTGACAGAGATCCCCCCTGAGACCCATTCCCCATGATTTGTCCACTTTACCATCCTCCTGGCTTTCTGGGCTCTGAATTGAAACGTTAGCCTAATGTGCCACCCTGACCCAATAATCAATATGTTTAATTCAGAGATACAAAAAGCGATTCAGACAGGATCCTAAATAAACATAATGCTTTGTGGTCCCAGATGTCATAAAACCCTGAGTGGAGAAGGTAGACACTGGCCCTGGAGGTCAAAAGCCTCTTCAACAAAGTGGCCATAGCAGTAACTGAAATGTCAGTCCGTTGAACTAAAGGCCCAGAGCATTCCCGTGAATTGTCCTCAGGGAAGATTCTGGACCTTCCGGGCCATGTTACTAATAACCATCCTTCATCTTGGTAATAGAAACTTACAAAGTGCTTTGGCTCATAACATTTCCTCTGCTCCTCACTGTAGCTATAAGAAGAAGGTGGGGAGGTATCATGTCTTTTTTGCAAATGAAGAAACCAAGACCCAGCAGAGTTATGTGACATGTCCAAGGCCAGAAGGCAAGGGATATGACCAGACAAGCTCCTTCTTCTTTTTTTTTTTTTTTAAAGATTTTACCCATTTATTTGAGAGAGAGAGAGAATGAGAGACAGAGAGCATGAGAGGGAGGAGGGTCAGAGGGAGAAGCAGACTCCCCGCCAAGCAGGGAGCCTGATGCGGGACTCGATCCCAGGACTCCAGGATCATGACCTGAGCCGAAGGCAGTTGCTTAACCAATTGAGCCACCCAGGCGCCCCAGACAAGCTCCTTCTAACTCGTGAGGCAGGCTTTGTCCACTTTGCCATCTCTCCAGGCCTTGAGTTCTGCATTTGCGCGTCAGCTTGATGGGCAGCCAACCAAGAAGAGCCAGTCACCTTTCATTTGGAAAACTTGCAGAGATGGGCTCCATTTGGTGCCAGAAATGTGTCTGACTTGAGCTTGTCTTTGACAATATGCAGATCCAAGATGGGCATTTTGCTGACTTTTGCTAAGATAATGCTCTGTGGCCTCTCTTAAAGTCACAAAGCAGCTGAAAGGGAATTTGAGAAAACATCTGACTCATCCTTCCCTCTCCCCCAGGAAACCCAGAAGCAGGTGGGTGTCCTGTATGACACAGGCCCTTCCACACACACACTGCCCTACCTTTGCCCATTGAAAACCCTCCTTTCCCCTTGAGAACCTGAGCAAAGTGCTGGTGCCGTGAACTGTCCTCAGGGAAGGCATCTGGACCCGACCTGCAGAATGCTCTGGAAGGCAGGACACCAGACGTGCTCTGGGACAATTTTTTTGCCGTTCAGACAGGTTAATGAGACAGGTGGGAACACATCCAAAATGTCAAGTCTCGCCTGGGTTCCATGTTTAGGTGGCACCTCTGATTTGGAAAAACGAAAATGCTAGAAACAGTCTTGATGGAAAAGATGAGAGTCTGAGACAGGAGTGGCCATTCCTGCAGTCCTTGGCCTCCTGAGTCTGTGGCTATCAGACAGCGGTCACCTTCTTTGTTCCAGGGCCCCTCCAGGGGGCACCTCCTTTACCTTGACTAAGACAGATTCAACCCCGAAGGGCCCCCTACCACCCGTCTCCTCTGGCATAGTTGGAGAATCAAAGAACTAAAGTCTGCTGTGGGCCTTTGAAGTGCTAGGCCAGTCTAGGAGGTGGTGTGGAGTGCCCCCACTGCTCTCCCCATCTCTGGCTTTTTCAAAGAAACTCAAAACTACTCCTTTTCATAGGCAGGGGCAGGAAGAGAGGGTTGCTTTTTTTTTTTTTTTTTTTTTTGGTGGGAAGATGGATGAAGTCATAGAGCAGCCTCTGGGTGAGGTCCCGTGGGGGAGAACAGAGAGGGAGTTTCTTCCATAAAGAAATGGCAGGTCCCTCCTTCGCCTGTGGGCTCTCTGCCTTTGATGTGCTCTTTCCCCATTGAAGCTGAAGATTCTGCCCTGAAGAAAGTTAGTTTATACCTTGTTACTGAAGAAAATGGCTGAGGTTTGGGAGATAAACAGCCGCCCACTCCCTGTCTGTCAAGAGCCAGCACCGCTCAGATGAATGGGAGGCCTCTCTCTGCTCCCTCTCTGCTCCCCCTCTTCCCCTCCCATGAGGACAGCTAGCTTCCTCCTCCCCAGCCCTGCCTCCCCCCTTTGGGAATTGAGCTAACCCTTTAGGAAATATTTAATGTTCATAGGCCTCTCTTGCATAGAAGCAATTCAAAGTTTCTTGTGATCCTGCATTTAAATCCGTCTCTTTCATTTCCTACAAATTTATTGCCATCTGTTGATTTCATTCCTATGACACCCACATCAAGATCATTCATAAAGAGGAGCAGAACCATTCCTAGACCCTTCCCTTACTCAGCACTTTCCCCCATCCAAATGCCTGGGCGTGCCTGGGTCTGTGAAAACATATTCACCCTCCCCCCGCTTTCGGTCTCTCCACACACAGACACACACACGCACGCGCACACACAGTGCACACGCACACGTCTGACAGGCAGTTTTGAGTTTTAGTATTCATTTCCTGAATAATGAGAAGTCAGCACTCCCCAGTCCCTTTATCCCTTGAGAACCCAGTTTGCTGGACCCACTAATTTGGGTTCAGGATTCTTAGCTGCCTTTTGTCAGCGATTTTGCCTCATTGTCACTCATTCCTTCACAAAGCCCCCTTCCTTCTTTATTCTCATCACAGGTGCGTTAGCAGGTTGTGTCTCATCTGTCCTGCAGCCCCCGAGGGCCCCCCCCAGGCTTGGAGGGTTTGGGGAGGGACTAAATGAGGTGGCCTGAGCCCAGTGCTCAGCATAGGGCCTGACTCCTGTGAAGGGCTCCCCACGAATTATCGTTGGTATTGTTTTGGTGTTTGCCAGTCCTGTCCTTTAACGTAATCTTTGTCAGATCTGCCCATCCTCTTCTCCCCATCTCTGCCCCCTCATGCAAGCCCCACCTCCTCTCACCTGCACCACTGCCTCCCATCTGGCCTCCCTGCCTCCCATCCCCAAGCCCTTCCCTCTGCCACCCGTATGCATCCGGAGTGGGCATCTCAGCCTATACATCTGATCAGCTCATCCTCCTACTTACAAGCCTCCTAAGGTTCTCCATGCCCTCCAAAGTAAAATTCACACTCCTTACCAAACGTAATGCCAAACGTCTGCTGGGGGGGTGGGGGGGAGGGCATCTAACCTGCCTCATCTGCTGTCCCGCCGTCCCTCCACGGGGCCTCAACCAGACCTGCAGCACACCGCGTGTCGCCCCCAGCCAGTGTCCCCCTCCCTTCTGGAAGACACCTGTGCGTCTCCCCAGAGAGCTTCCCTGGCATCCTCCCCCCACCCCAAGTCAGGATGAGCTCTCCCTCCCTCCCACCACCCCAGCCTCTACAGCACATTCATAGCCAGCATGTATGTGTTTCCTGATATTTCATAAATCTCCCCTCACGTGATCCTCACAACGATCCTGGGAGCTGTTACTATTATGGCCACCTCTGGATGAGGAACTTGAGACAGAGAAATGAAATGATTTGTTCAAGATCACACAGCTCTTTAGAGTTGGGATTGGAACCCGGGATCTGGCCCCAGAGTCTGCGTTCATAACCACCAGGCTCTGTGGCCTCCTGTACTGTTGATCGAACCATGGCCCTTTCTGGATTGAGCTCCTTGACCTAAGAAGACTCGTGCTACACGTTTGAATCCTGGAAGCCGCCACACTGCCCGGCTCCGGGTCAGAGCACATCTCCTTTCAGTTAACCCTTCAGCCAATCACATCCTTCTAGGCCTGTGGGACTCAGATTTAAGACTAACCCACCTGATGCGGCCAGTTGCCCACCCATCACTCCACAATAGGCCCAGAATGCCTTCTCGGTGTTAGAACCATGGGGTCAGAGACTCAGAAGACAAAGCCTCCACCCTTGGGGAGCTTGTGACTTGGTTGAGGAAATAAACAAGATTATACACAAACTTAGAGTCATGGTTATGATTCCTCAAATCACAAACAAAGCTAGTTTCTTTGATTTATGGTCAGTCCTGACATAGAGTCTCCCTGTTGTCCCAGCTGGACCCCTTGAAGAGAGGGACCAAGTGCCTCTTTGTGAGCTCAAGGCTTCTGCGGCCGCCCTGTGTCTTGGCCACAGTTATGCACTCTTCCCAGGTCTGGATGGTAGAGGTCACTCAAAGGAATCAGGCATCTGGGAGATCCACCCTGGGTGGAAGAGGATTTCTGGAGGCAGAGCCCCAAACTGCAATAGACCCGAGTTGTTCAGGACTCTAGAACCTTCTTTAAGCATAGTCTGACACCCCCCCCAACAATTACTTCCCACTGCACAATGTCCCTTAGTGAGCTACCTTCATAGAGATCTCTGCAAGGCAGTGATCCCCTTCGATGCCAACACGCCTCAGGTCAGAGCAGAACTGGCTGCCAGCATGCCACTCACCCTCACAACCTGCCTGATCACAGGGGAACTGTGCCCAGAGCAAGGAAACTGGGACCTCTGACAGTATGCCCTGCTGAGGAGCAGAGAGCACCATGGCTTTGCAGGACCAGCCCAGCACCCAGAAGCCTGCCTCTCCCCCAGCATCTCCATGCAATCCAGCCCAGAGCAGTCTCTCTCCTCCAGAGGCCAGGACACGTACGACCGTGCTTGGCATGTGCAGCTTTGCATCTGTCAGCACATGCAAAAGACAATGTGAGCTGTGCATCCCGTAGCTGCCAGCAATCTGTGGCCACCCTTTGCTGGGCCCCACGTAGATATGTACCACTCATCACCTCCAGGCAGGAACACACTTGCCTGTTCTGTAAAATGGGGATAATCACGCTTACCTCGTAGAGTTTTTGTGAAGATCCTGCATCTGCTTGTCTAATAAACAGTTGCTGAGGACCTATGATGGGCCCAGCTCCCAACACCTAGTAAACACTCAGTTATAACAGCTTTCAGGAAATCTGTCTTAGGGAGTTTCAAAATGATGTCCAAAATGTACAGGTAGAAATACTCCACTGTCTTCCTTTCAGTTGCTTAATACTCTGAGGGTGTTCAGAGAGAGGAATGTCTTGCTCAGTCACTGGAGTAAAACTCACAGAGACTTGGCACATTCCCAAACCTCTGGTGTGCTCCTGGTGGGGCACGTGCCGCATCAACCATTGGCTCGCTAGGATGTAATTGCGTGTTGACTTATCCGTTTGTCCCACTGGAGACCCTGAGGGCAGAGACTGTCTCCGTGCATCTCACATGTTCTTGCCCCAGAAGTCACCTGTCAGACCACCACAGGCGAGCCCTTTGTGGGTGCTCCCCCTGCTCGCTGGCCCACACATGAGGAGGGCGTCCACTTGGGGAACACTTCATGCCCCTCTAACACAGCTACTTCTGCTTATGAGGCAGCGAGGCATCTGGGCTTTGGTGTCCAAAGACCAGATAGTAAAATGAGAACTTGGGCTAGCTGGGAAAATTTCAGGTGTCCTCCTTGCTTTGTGATTCTGGAGAAATTCAGAGAACATCCCGAGGTGGCAAAGGGTCTGGATATTCTTCAGGTAATGTTCAAGGGACTGTAAGAGCTCAGTCAGGGAGGAAGAAGACGTGACCGGTGTCTTGAATTATTTGAGGCACCATCCTATAGAAGGCAAAAAGGTTTAAACTCTTTTGAAAGACCCCAAAGGCTAGAAACTAAACCAATTATTAATTAATTCAACAAGTATTTATTGAGCACCTGCCATATGCCAAGCACTATTCTAGGCAAGGGGGATGCAGTAATGAATAAAACAGACAAAAAAATCCCCACCCTCGTGGAGTTTACATTCTAGCGAGTGGAGACAATCAAAAAATAAACATGATGGGTAGGAGCTTCTTGGAACCCCACAGTGGGCTGCCTGGGAGCTAGGCAGGTCTCTGTGTTCAAGGATACTTTCAGGACTTCCATGGCTGGTTAGACAACACGACCCTGTTAGTTCCTTTCAGCCTTACAATCCTGCAAGTCTGAGGCTAGTTAAGATGAGTGGTCTCTCTTTATTCGGACACCTCTAGGCCAAATTATGACCTCCACTCTCCAGAAACTCCCACTCTATGAGGAGTGATGAGGTGATACAGTGGCTATTTTTATGCGTGGCACCAAGACCCACTGCTGGAACATGTGCGTGGGGCAGGAAGGTGGTTGCCTCTCCTTGAGGTTGCCGTGCTATTGAGGCTGAAGAAAGAGGACCCCAGAGGATGGGCAACGTGGTTGGACCCATGAGGGGGTCAGGAGGAGGGAGAGACAGGATGGAGAGCAGTAGAAGTAAGGATGGAGCCTTTGATGAGGAGCAAACAGAAGTAGGAGACAAAGGGGAACCCCCAACTTGAGACGCAGGACCCCCAGCCTCACTCCTCCCCAGGCCCTACTGCCATCATCCTCTTTTCTGAGCTGCAGTGGCCCAGGTTCCAGCGACACGGCTCATGTGCAGTGACTAGGTCTGGGACAGCCACTCCGGAGAGCAGGATGGAGGGGTGAGAGGGCTATGAGGACGCGGCTGCTGCCTCCAGCCACGTCCTCTCTCCTGCGACATCCCTGGAACCAGCTGCCCGAGGGGGGCTGGGGGCTGCCTCTGTTGTCAGCCTTGGTTCTCTTCCAATCTCATTCTTCCTGACCTCCTGCACGTGGGGCTGGAGAGAGAAAGCCGCCAGGTGTGGAGCAGATGCAACTGAAGCAGAATCTCGGGCTTCAGAGTCCTCGCTTCCCATACTACTGCTCCGCAGTCTCTGTTTTCACATCTATTGATAGCATCGTGGTTCCGCAGCAAGAACGTGGCCCGCGAGCTCAGAGTTCTCGGATTCTGGCATTTCATTCGATTGCCAGTGATTCTGTGAGATAGAGAAAACGGGAATTAGCTACTCTGATCTGCAAGCGAAGAAACGGAGTCGGGGGAGAACTCATTCATCCATGTTTATGGAGCCGTGACTGGTATTAGGACCAGGAGAGCATGACATAGTGAACAAAGTACTGGACTTGGAGTTCGGAGTCTTAGATTCAAATTTCAGCTCTGCCACGGTCCAGCTGTGTCATGTAGGATGCATTAATTTTCTGATAAACTTTATTAGCTACAAAATAAATAGGTGTACCAGAAAGAAAATATTGCCCATGGGTGATATCATGGTGACATGGTGGTCCCATTAGCCCTTTCCGTGCCTGGGGCAGACATAGCTAATCGATCACAGCACACTCTCCCACCGAGCAGCCCCAGGGTCCTCCTGCCTCCCGGAGCCCGCAGCCGCTGCTGAAAATCGGAGTCAGCACATAAAATGAAATTGCTTGCCATCCCTCCACTAGATCCCCAGGTTCTTTTCTTAGCATCCTGGGCATAGAAACCTGTTCTCCTCTTTCCACCTGGTCAGCCTGGAACCTCCATTTTCTGGAGATAAGTAGAGTATCAGAATGAGAAGTTCGGGGTTCGGGTCCCTTCTCTTGCTCGTCGTCTCCTCGTGTTTTGCCAGAGTGCAACGGCCCCTGCCGTGGGCTAGTTCTGAGGAGTGAAGGGGAGGGAGTGCGCACTTTTCTACACCGTAGGGTGCAGCCACTCGGGGCGTCCGCTGTGCGCCGGGCGCTGTACCAACACGCAGGGGCGAGCTGCATCCGTACGTGGGCAGGCGGGCGACGTGAGTGCTCCCGCACGGGACATCTAGGTTCTCCCCCCACGCGGAGGCGGAGAAGGCAGCCAGGCCTCCGCATCTGGAGCACACGCTCCAGCCCCAGTTACGGGCAGGGTAGCCCCGGGCCTGTGACAGAAGGCGGGATGCTCATGCTCTCTGAGCTCCCGGCTTCTTTTCTTCCAGCAGATCAGCCAGTTGTCCCTTTCCTCTCTCATCTGCTCTTGCAGTCTTTTATGTGGATTATTGCTTATCAGCAAAGTTAGGCTGCTGGGAAGAGACAGAAGGGTCACGGTGGGTAGTAACACGGGCAGGGAGAGTGGGCAGCAAGGACGGCAGTCAGAGCAGAAGGACGTCTGGATGTGCTGTCCCGTTCCCCGCACCGCGGACCCGCTCTCGGGGTGGGGGAGGGGGCAGTGCACGGTGAGGCGTCTGCCTCCCCAGCCCCCCACCCTGCCCCCGCGGCCTCCGGCTTTCCCCTCCCCGGGATCTGCGAAGATTAACGTGTCTTCTAGAAAGCACGTGGCGCTTCTTGGAAAAAGCCATGCTGTGAACTCCGACTTTGGTAGAAGATTGAAGTCTTATCAAATCTCTGCCTCGCTCCATGCCTTAGGATCCTTACAGTCTTGTTCTCTTACATCCTCCGTGTCCTTTGCTAGTTCCCAGCTGGTCCCATAGACAAGCACATTACTGGCAGAGTTTGGTGAAGACACTGTACTTAGCCTACCTAAAAATACTGGTGAATGGCACGTCTCCCCCAAAGGGCTGTTTGAGGAGATTTAGTGCTGAGGCTTGCCATGTGGCTTCGTTTTTCCTACTCCATCTTGTGAATGTGGGAACCCCTGGGGATTCCCGAGGTCTTGGGAGACTAGAACTCTCCTTAGTGTATCAAAACCAAACTTCAGAAAACCGGTTTGGTCTGTACTGACTTTAAAATACCCTGGATGATTAACCTTTGCACTATCTTTGCAGAAGACACACAGAATATGACTCTCCAGGGGAAAGAGAAACTCGTTTAGGCACTACCCACCACCCCCCAGTTGACAGGTGCCATGGTGTTAAGTGCTATGTCTGGGCCTGTGCTGGAGCTGGTCCCAGAAGCCCGGGACCACAGTGGAAATTGTTCCATTTGGAATTCTCCCTGGCTCGGGTGCCTCTCCATCTCTTTCCTGGCCTGGCCACAGTAGGAGACTCAGACCGTGCCATCCATCTGCCCTTTCTTTGAATCTTCAAGGAGAATATCTTCAGCCAGCATGTCTTGTACTATTGGCCTGAATAGAAAAGCAATGAAAGTTTATCCCTTATTGATGGTGAAACAAACAGACAAGGGGTGATGCATGCTTTCATTATAAATGGTGATCCAGAAGGATTCAGGTAATGCAACCTGAATCTCCATCAAGATGCTGTTTCCTGCTAGCCCATCTCCCAGCCTTAGCTACTGGAGTCATTCCCAATATACCCTTTGTTCAGAAAGGAATTGTTCTCAGAGTTTTGGACTTTGAGAACAAAAGGATGTATTTTAAAGATTTCATTGCTGTTACACTGTCGTTAGAGATTATATATTCCACCCCTCGACGGACTTTTATCTTTCTTCTGGGGCAGCCATAAACCGTGTCCACCACACAGGTGTCTAAAGAAAAATCCTACTAAAAGTAGGTTCTACCTGGAAGTCTTCTGGAGAAGGTAAGCTCCTGTAGGTGGACTGAACTCTTTCAGGGCCCTTGTAGGAACCTCAAAATTGGCCTAATTAATGTTTTTGCATAGTAATATACCTGTTTTCATTGTAGACTTAATTAGCTTCTTTAAAAATAATTCTTCAGGTGAAAGATGTTAATGACTTCTCGTCCTGCCCTGCTGAGCAGAGCCAGAGAGCTTGATAGTTTTAGGCCAAATAAAAGGAAGTAGTACTTTACGCTGTAGGTAGTAAATGTGCAAAAATCGTTACTCCGAGAAACAGTATGGGCTGAAATTATAAATAGATTCCAGGAATGAACTCTCAGAGAGTCGTGGATGACAGATATAAATGGGGTTATTAAATGGAACTTCGGGGACATTTCCAAAATGCTTAATGTTAACATTCTAGATGCATCTCCCATATTCTCCCATGACCCTCTGCGATACCACTGTCAGGGGTGCCTTGTAAGGTGGGGTGAATGCTGGTCTGACCTACTGAGGTGTTTTAAATTCTCATGCTCCACTCTTATTAAGCCAGTTTAACCAGTTTAATCTCTACTATTATTATTATTATTTTGATGTTCTGGTCTCTTTCAATTGGCCACTTATTCAGAACTCTCTGAAATGATTTGGAAAATGTAGGGGGTCCTACAACCCAGCCATAAGACAGGAAGCCCCTGGGCTCCGATCCTACCTCTCTGCCAACTAGTTGCTTGACCCTGGGGTGTCACTGCCCCTCTCTTGCCTCATTTTCCATATCACAAAGAGAGGGAGTTGGATGAGAGCTCCCCTGAGGTCCCACAGGTGGGAAAATTCTAGGAACCTATAAATAAATACGATACGCACACTCATTCAGAGAGTGCCTGGAAAGAAAGAAAATGGGGGACTGCTTTGCCTTATTTTTTTTCCATTTTTTAATTTAAATTCAATTAATTAGCATATAATGTATTATTGGTTTCAGAGGTAGAGGTCAGTGATTCATCAGTCTTATATACACCCAGTGCTCATTACATCACGTGCCCTCCTTAATGTCCATCACCCAGTTACTCCATCCCCCCACCCCCACCCCTCCAGCAACCCTCAGTTTGTTTCCTATGATTAAGAGTCTCTTACGGTTTGTCTCCCTCTCTGGTTTTGTATTGTTTTATTTTTTCCTCTCTTCCCCTATGATCCTCTGCCTTGTTTCTTAAATTCCACATATCAGTAAGATCATATAATTGTGTTTCTCTGATTTCACTTAGCATAATACCTTTAGTTCCATCCATGTCGTTGTAAATGGCAAGATTCCATTTTTTTTATGGCTGAGTAGTATTTCATTGCATATATATACCATATCTTCTTTATCCATTCATTTGTCAATGGACATCTGGGCTCTTTCCATAGTTTGGCTATTGTGGACATTGCTGCTATAAACATTGGGGTGCAGGTGCCCCTTCGGATCACTACATTTGTATCTTTGGGGTAAATACCCAGTAGTGCAATTGCTGGGTCATAGGGTAGCTCTATTTTCAGCTTTTTGAGGAACCTCCATACTGTTTTCCAGAGTGGCTGCACCAGCTTGCATTCCCACCAACAGTGTAGGAGGGTTCCCCTTTCTCTGCATCCCCGCCAACATCTGTTCTTTCCTGACTTGTTAATTTTAGCCATTCTGACTGGTGTGAGGTGGTATCTCACTGTGGTCTTGATGTGTATTTCCCTGATGCCGAGTGATGTTGAGCATTTTTTCATGTGTCCTTTGGCCATTTGGACATCTTCTTTGGAGAAATGTCTGTTCATGTCTTCTGCCCATTTCTTGATTAGATTATTTGTTCTTTTGCTTTGCCTTATTTTTCAGGAAGGATAAAGTAGAGGACTTCCCCCTTCAGATAGGAAATGAACGGACAGTGTCAGGAAAGAACTGTCATCATGGGGAAACCCTGGTATCTTCCTTTTCTTCCAACCTGGTAGAGGAAGTGAGCGACATGCAGGGGAGAGCCCGGTGTGTGGGGGTCCGGCAAGTCTGAGTTTGGATGTGGCTCTGTCACCAGCTGAGTCCGTCCCTCATTGGTAAGACGAAGATGATAAAGTGGAGCTTATGGGATTGTGGCGAAGCAGCAGTGAACGGCAGGAAGTCTTGTCCAGCTCCTGGTAGAAAGTGAGTGCTCAGTACATCACAGTGTGCACAGAAGGGAGGCAGGGATTCTGATCCAGGGTGACTAGGGTGGCAAGCTCAAAGAAAGAGCAGCCTGCAGCTGTACAAAACCCACTCCAATTAGATAGGTATGAGGTTTGCCTCAGAAACCATTTCTAACCAATAAAGATCAGATTCGGCATCCCCCATTATATCCCCAGTTCTTTTTTTTCTTTAAGATTTCTCAGCTTGGCGGATTCATATTGCTTTAAAGTAGTATGCGTTCTACTAAATCCGTGGAAATAGCAGTAGCGCACCTGCAGAGTTTGGGGAAAGATCCCACACTCGAGTCTGGGTCACATGGCTGTCACCTGCTGGCAAAATATGCAAATTGCAGGTTCTTTTGTTTCATTAAAGACCTTGTTCCTCTAACGGGCATCTTTGGGAAAGTTCAGAATTCTCTAAACCTAGAATTCTGAAATAACAAGCATCCTCTCCCTAGAGTTCTCATAACCTGCCTTTGCAGAAGACCAAAGGGGGCATTTTTAGGGGTTTCAGGCACCGCATGTAGCTGCTGGATCAGTCAGCTCTGCAGAGCTCTGCCCTTGGTCCCCATACATGAAGCCAAGAGAAGAACACAGGTGCAGCCTCCGGCAGATATCTATTCTCAAAGCGAAGAGGAGGGCCACTTGGCCATCCCCAGAGTCAGCAATGCCTCCTGTCCTGCCAAGATCCTGCCAGTTTAACAAACCATCCATACCTTCCGTCATTGTTGGAAGTGCAAGTTCTCCAACAAATTCCCAGCACTGCTGGTGACCTGACATTGGCCCCAGAGACTGTTTCCATATCCTCCCAGAAGGCATAAGTAGTACTGTGGACACCCCTACAAACTGCTCTTACCGCTTTCGTTAGGGGTCATGTTGGGAAGCCCACAGATACCGCGACGCATTGTTTGATCGCACTAATGAGCTGGCGTTGTAACTCAAGCCACTGCTTATCTCATAATATTTCTGGGCGGTTAGCAACGAAGCTGACCTTACTGGGTCACGTAGTTGATGCAATATATATATATATATTTATATATTATAGTAGTTCCTTTAGAGAAAGCGACTGGAAGCAAGAACTTGGTGCCTTCATCCTAACATGAGAGTCTTTGCCTAATTAGGTAGAACGATTTGGCAAGAGGGCACAGCAACCGTTGGGTGGAGAATCAGCCACTGGAGGGATGGGGAGCCTCCTGCTGCCGCACCTTATGGTGGTACAAGGGGGAAAGAGATGACATATGGGGAAGCCCTTTGTAATGAGGGCTGACATTCACCAGCCACTTACCGTGCACGTTCCCTGCTTCGTGCACGTTACACACACCTCCTTGCATCCTCAACAATTACCCTGTAAAGGTAAGTAGAGGTAGTAATAGCAGTAGTAGTGTCCCCATCTGACAGATGAGGGAGCCGCAATGTGAAATTTCAGTGACTTGGCCAAGGTCACACTTCAGGGGCAGTGCCAGATTTTGAATGTCAGTCAATGCTGGTGTCACCGTCCTCACCTTGTGAGTGTTGGGGGAAGAGGAGAGGTCTGGAGTCACCCCTCTAAGAGCAAAATGAGAACAGAAAAGCCAAGCACTGCTTCACCCCCATGTAACACAGAAGCAACGATACTGCTGAATGTACCATATTCATTTTGTGAGCTTCACTTCCCGGCGACAGCTACTCCGTGCCCGGTCTTCATAGCTTGTTGCTCTTACTGTAGAGACATCTGCTGACAAATTTTAAAAATTGGAGAAAGCTGTGCTTAGAGGAGTTTTTATGGCCTTCCTGACTTTCAGCCTCGGATTGGAGCGGAAACCTTCTCAACTGAAGTCAACGGCTCTGATCCGAGCGACAGCGATGCCTGTGAGTCCCTGTCGCCATGAGACAGGTCTTCTGCATTCAGCTGAACATCTCCTGCTCCGTGGGGCTGGGCTTCTTCAGGTCCCGCCCCCCGTCCTAGACAGCCATGCTGCCCAGGCCACAGGCTCCAGCCCTACAGTTAGCACCCGGCCGCCATGCTTGCGTTTTCCTCCATCAAACATACAGGATTTGGGAGGTATCCAGTTAGGAACTTCTTCAACCACTTACCCTGGATCCTGGCGACTTGGAACCTCATATGATGTTATACCGTTGTCCCTATTCTTCCTCACATGGCGCCCAAATCTGCCACATGGTGTCTTCTCCGCCCCCTACAGCGCCAAGAGCATCTTCTTGCATGGTGGCCCTGTAGTCACTTGAGGAAACGCTCGCGCCCCCAAGTGCCCTCTGCCTGTCAGTCTTCTTCAGCCCGTTTCTCTCCTGCAGATGGTAGGTTCTGGGACACGGGCCCAAATGCTCAGAAAAAGTGGCATCTGTGTCTGTCGGGCCCCTCCTCTCCCTCCGTGCCAGCATGCTGCCCTTCTGCTCTCTGGAGTCAAGGAATCCAGGAACCGAGGTGGTGTTGGGTTTCCCAGCGTGGCTCACCTTGGGCTGCTTCCTGGGCTTCATCACGGTGGCGCTTGGAGCAGAGAAAGCCAGCCTTGATGCTCTTGGGTCTCAGCAAAGCCACCGTGTCCTGGAGGACTTAGTTATCCATGGATGGGGGTTCTCTGCTTTTGCTTCCCACTGGCTTGTTTAATTTGGAGGGACTCTGGGAAAGCATCCCGGCTCGGGAGAGTGGTTGAGAGACCAAATTATTTTACCTCGGCCCACGCCCTTGGGGTCACTTGAACATCCACCAGGCTTAATAACAGCGATCTCGGTCGGGTCTGGTACCTTTGAGCTGCTGCCATGGTGTGTGTCTATGCAGGTGGAAGCATAAGCTAGGGGAAGGGACACAGCTGGGAATCAGGGAACCTGGGGGCAGGCCTATCTCTGCCACTGAAACAGCTGTGTTATCTTGGGGAAGTCACCCGACTTGTTTGTACCTCGGTTTCTTTGGCCCAGTCACGGGGTTAATCATGCCGATTTTACAATAATTCGGGGTTTCTCCACAGGAGCATTATTGACACTTTGGCTTGAATAATTCTTTGTTGTGGGGGCTCTCTTGTGAATTGTAGGATGGTAAGCAGCACCTCCCCATCGTGACAACCAAAAGTATCTCCAGACTTTGCCCAATGTCCCCTGGGGGGCAAAATTCCCTCCCCCCCCCCCGCAGCTAGAGCCACTGCATGAACCCCTAGGATTACAAGAACACACAGAATAACCATGTGCGCACAGGCAGGACACACCATGGGGGCACCGTCAGCATCCTTCAGCATTTGGGTCTCCTCCGATCTGACCATAATTATGCAGAAGCAGAAAGAAACAGCGTATTCTAAACCAGACCCCTATGTGATCCAGCAGGAAACTCGATATGTCTGTGCTTTCACTTTGCGCAATCCAAGTGTCTTTCTTTTAATGTGTTTAATATCTACTGTGTGTGAAGTGAAGAGCCAAAAAGATGAGTAGCAGTGCCTGTTTTCATGGGTGATAAATTCTAGTGGGAGGAATCTTTCAGCACAGAAAGGACTGGAATGCAGGGCGCGCATACCTGAGAGCGCGAAGAGATGGCCCAGAGGAAACGCTTTCTGGGAGAGCCGATGCTGGGGATAGGCCCGCAGGGGCTGAATAGGATTCCAGCTGGCAGAAGCCGCCTGCAGGTGGTCTGAGCAGAGGGAGCAGTGTGATGGAGGGCAGAGAAGGACACAGTTTGAGAGGACAAGGTTTCTGAAGGCTCTGAATGTCAGCTGCGCCAGTTGCCCTTAATGTTGGCAATGGGGAGCCATGGGAGGTATCTGAGCAGTAGAGTGCCGTGGTGAGAGCCGTGTTTAAAGGGTTGTTTGGTGGTAGTGTCTGGAGTGGATTGGAGTGAAGGGAAGCCAGTGCAAGGCGTCTGGGGGCCTGAATGAGAGTGACGGCCATGGGAGTGGGGAGCACAGGGTGGATGAAGGAAGAGGTGCCGAGAGGCAGCAGGACTGGTGAGGGGTGAAGGAGGACAAGGAGGAGGCGGAGGGAAAAAATGTGGAATCTGAATCCCTGAGAAAGACGTGGCCATTAATGCAACAGGAGGAGCAGAGGAGGGACCAGGAATCAGGAACCTTGGGCCCTGGAGGGGGGCCCAGGAAAAGCATTAAACGTGCGGGTTTCCCAGAGGCTTCCACGCCCATGCCTAGGCCGGTCTCCCACACTTCCTGTGGGAAAAGACACGCATTCGTTTGCTCAATGCTTTGTTTTTTCAGTGCGGACAGGCTTCTCAGATCTATTTATAATTTTTTAAGGGACGATCTATGTGACCCTCAAAAAATAACATTCAGTGAGAAAGAAGAAAAGAAGCTCAGTCTGGGGCCTTAGTCCCTGTGCAAAGCACCTTTTTATAAGCAGAGAGAATCCGAGTTTTGAATTAACTAAGTTAACAGCAGGAGCAGAATTGCATGCGAAGCATATGCCATATGCTGTTTTTTCCGAATATTCTAACAATACACCAGGACGCTCTGAGTCTATATACACTGGCGTGTGCCCGCACCAGGGGCTCTGAGCCCGAATTGGTACCCCTGGGCTTCCTGCCATTGCTCACACCCCCAGCAGGAAAGCGGAGCTGGGACTGTTGGAGCACGAGAGGGTATCCCCACCAAAGGCTTCTGCCCTCCCAGGGCCACCAGTCACATTTGCATCGTGTCCTCTCAGCAGGTGACCCAACGGCTTTATTTTCCCACCCTTAGACCTTGCTTTACCTCCCCGCCACGCTTTTCATTATTTCGTTCCAGCTCTCTACAATTATCACGTTGAGATCCTTAAATGCATCTAAGAAGGGACAATCAAAGCGATGGCTCCCAGGACACCCATCCATCTTCCACCCTACATACATATTTAGTCATTAATATTTATCTGCTAACCAGCCAGAGGGATGCTGCGTGCCTCTCTGGGGCCACCACAGGAAAGAAGGCGGTCCTGCCTCGGCCACTCTGGATGACAGCCCGGTGCCTGGTTTGCTCCCAGTGGGAAAGTGGGAGGAGAGGCACAAGGACCAGGTCCCCCAGGCTCTGGCTTGTGGATGTGGGCAGTGGGATCCAGCTTGAAACCTTCTCCTCTCTGTTCTCCAGCTGATGCCTAAAAACAGTGGCTTCCGTGTGTATAGCTTTTCACAAATGATCCAGTTTTTTCATCCATAGTAGCCCAGGCAGTTGCCATGATGGAAACTAGCATGGGTATTAACCCCATATTGCAGGGAAGACTGGGGTGCACAGTGGTGCATGACTTGTCCAATACATTTTTGGGGGCAGCAAATCCCATTGTACTATTAGTAACAACAGTGACAACCATTCATTGAGCACCCAACGTGTGTCTAATGCTTTAAGTGGAGCTCTGAGCGCATCCAGTGGGGCCCCAGCCGATGAAAGAAGAACAGTAGAGACTCAAGGTTGGGGACACCCAGGGCACCAGATCCTGGCCCCCTGCATGGAAAGTGGACTGGCCATGTGTGGGAACAGATGAGGGGGTGACGCTCCACAGTCCCAGGAAAATTCCCAGCTCCCCCCTGGATTGGTAGCGATTGAGTGGAGCCTACTGGTACATATCCTGTCCCCATCTGGGGCAGGACTGAGCTCAGAGATGGGTTGTCAATGACTGCAGCTCCAAGAAGCTGGGGAAGGAGGTAGGACGGGAAAGAGAAACTGTCAGAACTTATCAGAAATGTCTGAGTCTTGGATCCCATCAGACCTAAGTTGGTTGACCTGGGAGGACATCAAGAAGCTTTGGTTTGGCGCGCCTGAGTGGCTCAGTCTGTTAAGTGTCTGACTCATGGTTTCAGTTCGGGTCATGATCTCAGGGTCGTGAGATCGAGCCCTGCGTCGGGCACCATCCACGGGGAGTCTGCGGAAGATTCTCTCCCTCTGCGCCCCCCCCCACTCAGATGCACATGAGTGCCCTCCCTTTCGCACATAAATAAATCTTAAAAAACAACACGAGAGAAAAGCAGCCGCAGCTTTGGTTTGCCGTGTATAGGGGGAGGGGGTACCTAGCATCAGGATGTACACCTAGGCTCTGATGCAGGGCCCCTGGGGTCAGTCCCAGCTCTGATACTTACAGGTCACGTCCCCTTGGGCATCACCTTGCTCTGCCTCAGTTTCCTCTTCTGTAAAGCTACTTGTATTGTGACCTGCGAGGGCCTGCACGATGTGGCCCCTCGCTGCCTCTCCTGCTCATCTTCCCTGTTCTCACACCTCCCCCGCCTCTCCCGCCTCCTCACCCCTCCCTGAGCACCCCTGGCACGGTCCTGCCTTGAGGCCACTCTCACTGGCCATTCCCTTTGCCCAGAATGATCTTCTCCCAGATAGCCACATGGCTGACTCCCTCACTTCCAATTAATTTTTGCTCAAATAGCACCTTCTCAATGGGGACCATCCCCCCAGCGCGCCCAGCCGCTCACCTGCTCTACTATTCTACCCATCTTTTCCCTAACCTACTTTGTGGTTCACCTTGTACTGTACTTGTGTATTATGTCTACTGCTTGCTGTCTGTATACAAGTCAAAGATCTTTGTCTGTTTTGTTCACTGCTGTGTCCCAGGGACCCACTACAGAGTCTGGCATAAACAGGTGCTCGTCATACTGTTGAAAGGATCGACACAGATTTACGAGGATTAAATTAGATAGGAGTTGTTAATAGTTTAGCTCAAAGCCTAACCCATAGGAAGGACCCAATAAAAGGCCGCTCTCATCGTATCTGACTTTAATATTGATTAATTTGCTGCTGGGGTGTAGTTTGGGTTTGGGTCCTACTGGAGGGAAACACGGGCCATGTTTAATGACCCATCCATGACAGTTGCAGTCCCTCCTTGCCACCTGCCTTCCTAGTGGAAACAAGTAGGCCCTTTTATTGAGCCCCGTGGCCCACTGAGGCGGGTTATTAGAGTCAGCTTCAATACACAACTGGAGAAATCAAGTCAGGGAACGTTTGATAGCTCATTTAGGAAAGGCGGTGAGTCAGAGGCCTGCCTGC